>NC_064637.1:59957767-60586517 GCF_023864275.1 Schistocerca cancellata | reverse complement strand
TCCGCCGTCCGCGCCCAGGCGCAAAAACGGCGAGGCGGCCGGCACACGCAAGACAGACGCCGGCAGCCAATGCTGCCAACTCCGTCCCCAATGAAGGGGAAGATCTTCGGGAAAATAGTAAAAATAACACAAGTAGGCAACGGAGTACATATTACAATCAGCCCAACAGAAGACAAAAGGAAAAGAGAAGAAGACCCTAACCACACCAGCACCTAAGAACAAAACACAGCGAACCCAAGCAAACTGATCATGGCAGAAGCAGACAGAAGAGCCCCACAACTAAACTTCCTATACGCAAACGCAAATGGATTAAATAACAAAAAGGCCATAGTCAACTACACATTTCAGCAAAAGAAAATTCACATAATGGGGGTAGCAGAGACGTGAACAAAGAAAAATGACAAATAGAATTCCCAGGATATAACTGCCGCTATCGTCTGCCCTGTGTTTTATATGGCAGAGGTGGAGTGACGACATACACAGACAAGAAATTACCAGCCACAGAACTAAGCTTGCCACAACAACACCAGGATCTAGAAGTAATAGTAATACAAATACCAATCGGGGGAAGGGAAAAACTAACAGGACGTGCCTCTACACACACCCCAGGCACCCCCTCCCAACAGACTTCTTTGGCGGACGCCAACACAAGACACAGAAATTTAGGAGACACCACCGAAAATAACAACGGACAACTCTTATTCGATCTACTGACAACCGAACCGTGGAGCAGACTTCCAATCAATCATCCGACGTATATAGGATACGCAGGCCACTCCACTCCAGACCACATCATATACAGCCCATGCTTACAAGAAGCCATAATACACCAGGAAATAGGCCCAACAATAACAAGCGACCACCTGCCAATACTGTTCACAACCACCGTCGCCCCCCACCACCTCCAAGACCCGAAACACGAACGATCAGAAACTACAGAGCAGCAGACTGGGAGGGTTACCAGCAAAAAATACGGAATGAACTATCCAACCCAATAACGATTACAAACAACCAGGACCTAGAAACAGTCACTAGCAAAATAGAATCGACAATCCAAACCACAATCGAAGAAAACATCCCCAAAAAAGATGGAATCCCACAACCCGACAGACAGCACTAGTGCTCATAAGAGAAAAGAAAAGCATGTACAGGGAAATCCAAAGAACCAATAACCCCACACTGAAACCAATCTGGAACAGACTAAACACAAGGGTAAAACGAACAATATCCGAATACAGGCAAGAAACATGGACTGAGACATGCAAAGAACTAGACTACAGGCACGGTGGCAAATTTTGGCACAGGTTTAAAACACTCACAGGCCAGAAACAGCCCAACGCACCATGCCTGTTAATCGACAATGAGCCAACAACTGATGCCAGGAAAATAGCGCAGGAGTCCAAAAACAATCTACAAGTAATACACCCATATCCACAAGACCCGAGATCAGTCGCTAATCGGTGTTTTTCGTCGAAACAGACCATACATGGAATACTAGACGCACCCACAGTAGACGGGGGTGGGGGGGGGGGTGGGGGGAAGAAGAAAAGCTCGCATCACAAATCACCGAAAACGAAGTAATAGAAGCAATAATGACAGGCAGGGACTCGGCACCGGGAGAAGACGGAATTCGCAGATTACACCTCAGGAAAGCCCCCTTAGGGACAGAAGCACCAATACTAACAAAGGTATTTAACTACTTTTTAACCAGGGAAACGACACCAGAGGCATGGAAGAAAGGGAAAATCATCATGATACCCAAACCGAATAAACCAAAAACAAATGCCAACTCATACAGGCCTATCACACTGCTTAACGTAATAGGAAAAATGTATGAAAGAATAATAACGGATCGAATCAGCAAATACGTGGAAAACAAGAACATAACACCCACCATCCAAGCGGGATTCCGCAAAAACCACTCCACTGATGATCCGCTCATGAGGCTATCCACCGATGTCACACAGGGGTTCAACACCAGTCAATGCACCCTGGCCATATTTTTAGACATCGAACGAGCCTTCGATAAAATATGGCACAGTGGCCTGCTAACACAGCTAACCGATCTAGGAAACCCCACAAAAATGGCCAGGGTAATAAAAGGACAAACAACCGAAAGGCAATGTCGGGTACATGTAGGAAACGAAATGTCAGACTACTTCACACCACAGGCTGGCGTACCGCAGGGAGCCATCATATCCCCATTGTTATATACCCTTTACACAGCGAACATTCCGACCACAGACGGCAATAAAGAAGCAGTAGCCTTATACGCTGATGATACGGCGTACTGGGTCACAGACCGACAAACACAGACAATATAGAGAAAGGCAAGTGCGTATTTAAACAAACTAGAAAAATGAATGGCAAAAAACAGGATCAAACCCAACCCCAACAAGACTCAAATGGTACTTTTTCGGCACTGAAACCTAACCAAAAAGCGAAACCAAGACGAAAGAGACATAAGACTAACACTATGGGGTACTCCACTTCAGCTAGGAAACGCCGCCAAGTATCTAGGCATCTATTACGATAAATACCTGAACTGGCATACCCATCAGCAAGATGTACTCAATAGGATAAGGAAAAGGCAGGGATTCATCATCAGGCAGGTATAAGGACGATTCGACGGTTGTAGCACACACACAGCAATACACACTTATAAAACGTTTATAAGACCACTACTAGAGTATGGGGCCCGAGCACCAGGAGGAATGACAGCCACAACAGCCAACAAAATGTACACGACAGAAAGACGACTCCTACGGAGCTTCCTCAAATTGCAAAACACCACACCAAGTACCGAAGTATACAGAACATCCAAGATCACGCCGCTGCAAACACGCCTAGCCAAACTAAGAGCGAAATACGGCAAAAAAAAATACTACAGAACCGTCCCGACTTAGAACACATCACAAGCACCAAAACCAACAAAACAAGAAAACCAAAATATAAATACATTCTTCCAAACAGGACAGTGGCACAAAATACTACCAAAACATTCCCTGAACTAGCGCCAACAATGGTGCCCCTCATCGAAGGCCAAGAAACACCACCACACCTACATGAGAGACAAGACCAAGAATAGAACAACTCCAGACGCAGCCAACAAGATCACAGCAAACAAGAAGAAGACGTAAACTCTACAAACAAAACGATTGTAGTAACCAGTCACTGCACACAGCAGTGGGATCTGTACTTAAGCATAAGAGTAGAATAATCAAATATACATAACAAACTAGTTTTAAGCAACCAACTTAGCATTATATCCAATTAAATAAAAAACAACCCCCAAAATTGTAAGAAAATAAAGTTAATAAAATAAATATGTGTATTCCTAAGGCTGAATAGAGCAAAAAGAAGCTCTCTAGCAGCCCGCCCAATCCCCCTCAAGGAAGAGAAAAGATTAAAAAAAATATATAAAAAAAATAAAAAAGAGGGTGGCCGGTGACTGCCGTAGCGCGCGGGTCACCGTACCGAAGTTGTCGTGTTAAGGCGGGTCCACACTAAGCACGCCGCGTCGTGCTGCGCCGCGCTGTTGCACCCCGCGCACTGCTGCAACAGAGAGGAGTGCCCCGTCCACGCGGCTCCGAGGTGCGCACTGTGTTCCAGTTGGAGCGGTATCGTTCCATCTTCAGACCATGCGCGCACTCGAACTGGAACACAGTGCGCACCTCAGAGTGGCACGGCGGGGAGAGGACGCAGCCTGCACTCCGATCCGCACCCCGCTCTGCCGCCGCGCTGGTAGTTCCCGCCCAGCCAGCCGCTAGAGGGTGTGCGCTGCCGCTGCCGCGCGCTACTACTGCTGCCGGCCGCACTCAGCTGCCAGTCGCCGCGCGACTGCGGGAGGGTGCACAAGAGACGAAGAATCCGTTCCGACCGCGGGCCAGCGCCTGCGGCAGGAACAGACCAGCAGCACCAGGGGGCCCCTCCGCCCCCCGAAAGATGCCGCCATGACGACGCTGTGCCGCACAACAAGCTTCGTGCGGCCACAGAAAACGCACTAGCGGACCTCAAAGCCGCATTCGCGGCAGAGAGGACCACCCTACGAGACGAGTTGGCCGCGGCTCATCGGGAAATCCAGCAGCTGCGGGCTGAAGTGGCTTTTGCCACCAAAGCCTTGCGGCTCACCCCACCTGCTCCATCCCCATCGGGGCGGGAGCCAATAGAAAAAAATGGACGCAATCGATACGGACCCAGATCCAGCACCGCCGCCTCCCAAGAAGAAGTTGGTGGTGCGGATCCCCGAGGACTTGGAAGGGTTGCTTGCATTGGCCGCCTCCGAAAAGGTTGAGGCTGCCACCAAGGAAAACGCAACCCCGGTCTCCGACGAAGAACAGAAGAAGGCTGTTTCACGACAGCCAACAGTCGTCCAAACCTTACCACGAGACGCCGGGAATGATCTCGCCGCCCTCCTCAAGGGGGGGAGCTCGTTCGCCGAGCCACAACGCAGTTGGCGTGTTGGGGCGAGAGAAGCCAAGAAGACGTCGACATCCGATCCCATCCCAATCTCAGATCAATCCACACCCTAAATCATCCCAGAAATATCTTCCCAAGACCATCCTACCAACAACCAAACACTACTGACGATTCTTTCCCAACCCATCATTCCGAACCCCTATATTATCCGACAGAAGGTATGGGCTCGAGCAGTCCCGGTCCTTCGAAACCAGATGAGGGATACCCATCCGACACACCACACACCGCCCTGCCACGGACGCTCCACTACTTCTGGGGCCACCTTCAGAGATCGCGCGCCATTACAGCACGAGTACGTCCACACAATCGTCACTGCAGTTACCTACTGCACACTGCGTCGGTCTACTGACGCATTAAAAAGCAAGTATCGTGTGCAACACTCTATTCAGTGTTTAGTGTTACTTTCCCAGTGACACTTAGGTCCAAACATAGAAGATAGGGTATAGCGATCCCGGAAAGCCGGATCTAGGGCTAGTTAGTTAGGGATTTTGCAAGCCAGGGCCCTCTCCGCGGAAAGACCAGTCCGCGTTTGCCGAGGCCAAGGCACAGAACAGGCAAGGAACAATCTCCGCGTGTAGGATCACTCAGTTACCATGCAAAGAAAACCTCGTAAAACCTCCAGCCGCCCCCAGACGAAACTGACACGCTTGGCCCCTGTCTCAAACCCTCCCCCCCAACCACAGTCAACCGACCCAACACAGGAGAACCCCGCTACCAGCAACAACAAACCACAACCCGTCCCTCCTCCAGGCAACGACCCTAACAGTTGCCAGCCTCGTCCCCTACTTGCGAGCACTACCAACCCTCCCCTCCAAACACTATTCTACTCACAAATAGTATCCTCCCCACCTCGTCCCTCAACCACACCTCCTCCCTCTCCACACAGGGCAAGCCGCCTCAACACCCCAACCACGGCCTTCAGCCACAACCAACCCCCCAATGACGCCCCATACAAATTATAATTGCACAACTGAACAACAGGAGTGACACACAGAAATCCCTCCACACACAACTTAAACAGTTCACATACACAGCGATCTCTAACCTGTACAATAGGCGGGACAGAGTCGCCGCGATAGGGAACAATTTAGTCTCTATGAGTCGTTTCAATTCCAGCTCGCGAGATTCTAACTGTCACCCCAGGGCCTCCTGCAGGCTTGTACAGAGCAAAAGAGACCCGAATCCATCACGACCCCCACGCCTCCCGTCCTACTCAGTGGTAATCACCAAAGTAGAGATGGAGACCACAACTGAGGACATCAAAGACGGCCTATCTGAACAAAACTACGCATTCCACAATGTAATCAGAGTGAGATCGCAGAAAACCGGCAAACTAACCAACCTGGTCAGAGTATTTTCCTCCGACAAGGACTCACAAGACAGACTCCTGTAAAACGGCTTCCGCCTATTCAGTAAGTTCCATCGGGTCAAACCCTCCCGCACCCAAACCGCGCTCCCGAAAACATGCCTCAAGTGCTTCAGTTACGAGCACACGATCGAAGACTGCAAAGACGTGCTGAAATGGTCAAAGTGCACTGGTCATCACCTAATAAAAGATTGCCCAAGCAAAGAGCCAAAGTGCGCGAATTGCGGAGGGGACCACCCTTCACTGGCTAAAGTATGCCCCCAATTCCGCAAGGCCCCTCTTGCACGTGAAAGAATCCAAGAGGTACGCTGCACTGACCCCCCAGCCCAGCTCTGTGACAATGTTGCCCCCACTCAACAATTTGTTCTGGAACAGGAGTACATCAGAGCAACAGCAATGGTTCTAATGAATGTCATACCCGACAGGCGCGACCAAATAGGGAAAGCTATGGCTGAGGTAGCAAAATCCTTTTTCAACCGCTCACTGCCCACATAGGCGGTTTGCAATCGAAGCAGAATCTAGCCCCCCCCCCACCCGATCCAGGCAACAATCCTTTTCCCGACCACCAATCCTGACATCGAACCCCCAACCCTAACCCCCCCCAAACTTCCCACCAACTGACCCCACAATACCCGGAAGATGGAAGTGCTGCCAACTAAAAATAAAACTACCATCGCCTTCCTAAATGTGGATGGGTTCAACAGAGCGATTGGTTAGCACAAACAGCATTTGCCTAATAGGACTCGCTAAGTACGTGCCGGCCCCAACCCCCACCAACTCGCCAGGATGACACAACACAGAACATCACAAACGCGGGCAAACAGAGGAGGAGTGGCGGTCTTCCACAGCGCCGACTTCCCCGCTGTCAGAGTCGACCCACCGCCCCACGTAGCCAACCTCGATCTCACAATACTGAGGGCAAACAGCCCCTATTTGGGTCGCCTACAAATCGCGACATCTCCCCCCAAGACCCCTTCCCTACAGACCTGATAACCTACCTCGTGTCCAAAGGAGAATTCATCCTAATGGGGGACTTCAAGGCGCGCCACACCGCCTTTGGAGACTCGGCCACAAACACTAGGGGCGTCTCTCTCCTAAACCTATTGGATAGCCTCCCTATCATCAGCCTCAACAATTCAGCTCCCACCCTGATAAACTCACGAGGATACTCAATCCCTGACCACATCCTCTGCTCAGTAAAAATAGCTAACCGCTGCTCGGACTGTACCATAGGCGACAGTGTGGGCAGCGACCACCTTCCCTTATTATTCAACACAACCGCCTTCAGTAACTTCAAACTGCCCATAGGGACAAAAACCACAAGAGCAGAAAACAAGGGAAACAGGAAAAATTCGCAGAAATCCTTAAAAACGAACTTCCACAAACGCCAATTTCGGACGAACCTGACTTAAACATCCACAACACAAAAATTATAGAGGCATTTAACAAAGCGTATTGTGACTGCGTCCCCCTTATCAACATCATCAAAGAAGGAACCATTAAAATTCCCCCCACCCCCAATATCCTCAACATCATTAGGGAAAAGAGACGCACATACAGACAGTTCAAGCAGACTCTCGACCCCTCCCTAAAGTGAGAATGGAACCGACTAAATAGGCAAGCCAGATGTGGTCTACAGCGCTGGCGAGCGGAAATATAGGCAGAAAAGTGCAGCTCTCTGAACCCAAAAGAACCACGAAAATTCTGGCGATCCTTCACGAACATCACAGGACTAAGTCACGCTCTTGTACTAGAAAACAATATCATAGCGGACAATCCAGGGCAAGCGGAAGTATTCCGCGACTCCCTGGCGCTAGTGCACTCATTCCCCGAAGACCCACTATTTGACAATCACTGTGCGGAAAACGTAAACAATCTCACAGAGAACCTATCCCAATCCCCAATAGCACCCACCAAAGACCAGTCCGATCTTACCCTGCCCATCAGCGACTCAGAGACAACTACAGCCATCAAAATAGGGAAAAACGGAGCACCAGGACTAGATGGCATCACGCTGAGACAAGTCAAGAACGCATCTATACTGTCTCTCCTCTCCTTCTTGTCTATCCTGTTCAACGCTGCCCTCTCCCTAGGAACAGTGCCACAACAGTGGAAACACGCCAAGATCTCAATGATCCACAAATCAGGCAAACCCCTCAACCGTCCGGACTCGTACCGACCAATTTCTGTTCTCCCCGTCATAGGGAAGCTTTTTGAACAAATCATCAACACACGTATAACCAAATTCACAGAGAGACACAACCTAATACCCGCGGAACAGGCAGGCTTCCGTCAGAACCACTTTACAACCAACTGTATAGCCAGAATTACAGACCATATAACCGAAGCCCTATACAGAACCGAGTGCACTTTGTATATGAGTTCCCTGTGCTACACCTTGTCAAATGCCCTCTCCATGTCTAGGAACAGTGCCAAACTCTGGACTCAGGGATTCCCACCCCTTGTCTGCAAACTAATCCGTAATATCCTCTCCAACCGGAAGGGGCAGGTAACAGCAGGAGAATTTTTATCTACCCCCTTCACCCCCAAGGCCGGAGTAGCACAATGGGCGGTACTATCCCCTACCCTGTATAAACTTTATACTACTGATATACCAAAACCCGAAACATGGTGCGAAGGCCTCGCCCTTTACGCTGACGATACCGCCTACTGGTGCTACGGTACCTCAACAGACAGCGTCCAAACCCTCGCCACAGACTACATCAATAAGCTCGAAAAATGGATGTGTAAGTGGAGAATAAAGCCGAATCCCACGAAAAGCCAACTCATGCTTTCCCTACATAGGAATCTCTGCCAAAAACGAAACCAGAGCCCAGACTCCCTAAAGGTAATCCTGTGGAACGAAGAAATTTATCCAAAAAACACAGCCCGATATCTTGGTATCACATTGGACTATACTCTAAGTTGGCAACCTCACACCTAGCTCACCATAGACAAAGCGCGCACCCGTATGAACTTAATGAAACTTATGAAAGGGAAATTCTACAGCGCCCCCTCCTGGGTCACAGTCCACATGTATAGATGCTTCGTCAGGCCAGTAATCGAGTACGCGGCAATTACATGGCTGAACTCAGAAACGGAATCAAACAGAATACAAGCACACGACAGGCGCAACCTCCGTATTGCTGGACGACTAAACCCTAACACCGCCTCTACAGACATCTACACCATAACAAACATCATCCCAATCCTGGAAAGATGCCGTTTCCAAATAGCAAATTATGTATCACAAAGACTGATAACAGATGGACCCATAAAGGACATCCCAACAGCAAAACATTGGAAATTTAGGTATGTCCACTTCCAGTACCCACTCCCCACTTACACAATAGCCAAATGTATACAACCAACAAATTGCAGACCACACCGCACCTGTCCTACACCTCATACAGGAAATAGAAGACTAAGCTATAACGGACACAAAAAAGGAAAGGATTGATTACACCATCCAGAAGGAGCACTACATAGATAAAATACGTAGAATAACACAAGTAAACTAGGATAGTATAACGGATTAAGAACATAAAATACAGAAATAACACAAAATAGATAAAATAGATAGAATAATGAAAGTAAACTAGGCTAGTAAAACAGATTAAGAACATAAGATGCAAGAGAAGAAAATAATTTATCATACAGCTGAATATTCGATCCGCCCTAGCTGAGGTTTTGGTGGTTTTCCTCAAGCTGTAAGGCGGATGCCAGGGCGAGTATTCCCACCAAAAAATAAAATAAAATAATATAGAATAGTATAGAATATTCAGATAAGAAAGGATACACTCAAAATGAAACGGAATGAATCCAAACAAAAAGAAAAAAATAATCCCCATTTGGATAAATACACTGTGACAACAGCACAACATTCCATCCCCCATGGCTGAAAAGCGGATTATATTGCACAGCAACAACCACAAGTTCTCCATCCCAGAGACGTGGAAAAAAAAAGTTGTGGCAGCCATAGTGCGCGGGTTAGTGTAGCACGCGGCACCTGCCTCTGTGGGAGAGTTGACTGTGTAGACCGCACTGTGCGCGGCGTGGCAAATTGTCGTGTGCTGTTGTAACAGCAAGGGAAGCAAGTTGTCGTAACCCCAGCATGCGGTATGGTGAAGATGAGCAGTATAGGACGCGATGCCACGAGAGGGGGCAGCTCGGTGGCAGAAGAAGTAGTTTCCCCCGCTCCCGCCCTGTACATCAAGTGCAGGGAGGTCGAGTGGGTGGAAATCATTGATGAGATGGGTCAGAGCTGCGCCAAGGAGGTCGTCGTCGAGTCAGCCAACTCCGACGCCACCATAAAGCTCCAGGCCACAAACTGGAGCGACTACAGGGCCCTGAAGGACCTTGTGGCCGCTCATTTAGTGGAGGGGACAGCGTTGACTTCTTACGGAGCAAGCAGTCAAAGAAGGGCTGCGCCACCAAGGGTTTGTTGATGCAACCGTGAGGTTGCACAACAAGACTAACAAGAAGAAACCGCCGCTGTTCATCGTCGCCACAGCGGTAGACAACGGCGGGGACATATTCGGCGTCCGAAAGCTTTTAGGCTTTCGCGTGGAGCCGGAAACTCCCCCCCCCCCCCCCCACCTGGACACGAAGCCCCAGTGCTTCAAGTGCCAGGAGGAAGGGCATGTGGCAAAGTATAGTCTGTTAACTTAAGAGCGAGAAGCGCTTTTGGTGGGGGAAGTGGCCTTTCCCAGAAGAACCCTGCCACTGGCCTACAGGGGCACCCAAAATCAGTTGCCCGTTACCTGCCTAGCGTTGTAGATCGGCGTGCAGTGATACACGAGGTTCTGTTCGTGGGATCTTAATTGCCACTGTTAGTCAGTTAATTTTGTATGCATACTGATATACTTCGGTATCCGGAAGTGATTGATAAGCGACATGCATTGCAAGAAAATATGCAGAATATGGAGAAGATGAGGTATTTATGGAGTAACGAGCGTTCGATCGTCTCTAATGTTAAAGAGGCAGCACAAAAAGAATTGTTGGCTAATATTACCAGTCCCAGTCAGAGGGATGCAATTTATGCAAACGTCGGCCTCGCCACAAAAGGACGCATAAGGAAGAAGTGCGAATATAAACTGCGTGGTTTACTGAAACCGCCATGAAGGAAAACTGATAATTTTGGGAGGAAATTCATCGTTACAGGCAGTTTCACAAAATTGGTCATTGGACAAACGATGGAGGACTTTCACAAAAACCAAAAAATAATTCCGACGTTACGGCACTACTTACTGCTGTGAAACAAAAAAATCGATTTTCTTTGACACAAGGATATTTTACATAAAACACGCTTGAAATGGGATTTACATGGAAAAGATCTATAAGTAAACGAAAGATTCTGATAGAGAGAACGGATATAATTGACTGGCGATTTTAGTACCTGAACCGAGGAAATTAAGGGAACTAGGCAGAAAATTTCTTTTATATTGATAAAACTTGGGTGGACAATAATATTACTTACAGAAAATGTTGGCGGGGCCCTGGCGTTGATAGCATTATCGACAATGTTAGCTGAAGCAATAGGATTATAGTGGTCAATACTGAGTCAAAATTTGGGTTTTTATCCAACGCACAGTTAATTTATAAAGCGGGATATGCAATAGGAAACTACCACGGGCAAGTGAACTACAAACATTTTTCAAACTGGATACCGACTAAAGTAATTCCGAATCTGCCACCGAACTTTGTTAACTGTAATGGACAACACCAAGTCACAACAAGGAACATGACAGAGCTCCGACTAGGTCCTTGAATAAAAGGGAAATGATTGAATTATTATTAAAAAATAAGGTGGAAGTTGATTTGTCAATGATGAAAACAAAATTATTTCATTTAATTAAACAACATGCGCTGGAAGACAAAGTATTTGAAATTAATAAAACATTTGAAGTTTATGGGCACAGTGTGCTGCGACTTCCACCATACGACTGTGATTTAAACCCAATTGAAAGGGTGTGGGCAAAATTGAAAAATTTCGTCCAAGGAAGAAATACGCCACAGATTTAAAGCGCGCGCCGCGGCAGGGCCGGTTCAGTTTGCCGACAGACTATACTGCCGCAACGCCGCCAGGTGCGCCAAGTGCGGACGTCAGTATGACAGCCGCACCTGCACCAGCACCGAAGAAGAGCAGCCGACGTGCGCCCGTTGCGGCGGCGAGCACGTAGCCAACTGGCGCGGATGCCAGGTCTTCACTGGGCGAAATCCCGCCACAGCACCGGGAACGGCGCTCCAGGGAAAGAGGAGACGCCGCAGAAGGAGGAGACGGCAACGTCCCGCAGCCGCTGCGAACAACGGGCGGGCAGAGGAGACCGCGAGAGGAGGGGGGCAACAACGGCGGCACCCGGGGGAGAGGCGAAGGCGGCCAACGCTCACGTGCGGCCGCCTGCCCCCGCCGCCTGTGGCAAACACAGCGCAAGACTCGAAGTTTCACATGGAATTTGCAGTCTCCCCTCCACAACGGCCAAAGGACGGTCACGTGATTCCACCTCCACACGGACAGGAGGCACGGAAAGGAGGCGGGGTGTGACTACTACAAACAGATGTTATTCGCCTTCATCATGATTTTACCTGGGTTTTAATAACTGAAATAAAAATTGTCAAAGTCTACAATTTTTGAACATGTTGCTTACAAGACATTTTCAATGTTTTTAGATAAATATAAGTGTGTGCTAGAAACATACCTTCTATACAATGTTATTCAAAAGAACAAGTTTCCGAAACTAATAACACATATTTTGGATATGCAATAGATACATATTGTAATTCATAATAATGGCAACAGAGTTTATCATGGCAGCAAATATATATCGTTATTGTAGAAAGCTTTAAAACCATTCAGCAGTTTGCTGAGGACGACTGTATGGAAAATATTGACAGTTCAATAATTATTGTATCCTATTAGAGCAGCAAAAGGACAAAATGTTGGAAACTCATTCTTCAGCCGACTGTAAAACTCTGAAAAGTCATATTCCATGTATTGCCAAACTATGCATTAAATGTTATATCGGCCTAAGACACGGATATATTATGAACATAATGCTTGAAGTATGTGGAATAAAATCTCACAAGAACACCAGCAGACAGCAACTTTAATAATGAAACGAAACGAACAATGAACTGTTTGCATCTGCTAAATGTTTATGTACAAACAAATAGTCAACTCGTTACAGCACGTTAAAGTGGAAATTTCACGAACTTGAGCCTTTTTAATTGCTGTACACGAAATTAAAGCAGACTCCTTCGGTAATTTTGTCACAGACATTTTATTTTGAGCAATAACAACATCACAGTAGAAACTCATATTCGCTACACACGAAAGTTAATAAGAAAAATATTTATTTTGAGTAACAAAACGGAATAAGAGTGCAAACTTTTGTTAAGTCTCTTAATCTTCTAGGTTCCTTTTGGGCTGTAAATTTTTGAACAACTCGTAGTAAAAACCTGAAAAGAATCTGTGCAATCTGGTTGTAGTGCACTTTGCTGGTTTTGCTTACAAACACAAAGCAGGCGAGAGTGTGTTTGTTTTCCGGCGGAAAAGGCAACATAGTACACTCAAGTAAAACCAGGAGCGCTGGCAGTCACACCCCGCCTCCTGTGCGTGTTGTTGTTGTTGTGGTCTTCAGTCCTGAGACTGGTTTGATGCAGCTCTCCATGCTACTCTATCCTGTGCAAGCTTCTTCATCTCCCAGTATCTACTGCAACCTACATCCTTCTGAATCTGCTTAGTGTATTCATCTCTTGGTCTCCCTCTACGATTTTTACCCTCCACACTGCCCTCCAATGCTAAATTTGTGATCCCTTGATGCCTCAGAACATGTCCTACCAACCGGTCCCTGCTTCTTGTCAAGTTGTGCCACAAACTCCTCTTCTCCCCAATTCTGTTCAATAACTCCTCATTAGTTATGTGATCTACCCACCTAATCTTCAGCATTCTTTTGTAGCACCACATTGCGAAAGCTTCTATTCTCTTCTTGTCCAAACTATTTATCGTCCATGTTTCACTTCCATACATAGCTACACTCCATACAAATACTTTCAGAAACGACTTCCTGACACTTAAATCTATACTCGATGTTAACAAATTTCTCTTCTTCAGAAACGCTTTCCTTGCCATTGCCAGTCTACATTTTATATCCTCTCTACTTCGACCATCATCGGTTATTTTACTCCCTAAATAGCAAAACTCCTTTACTACTTTAAGTGTCTCATTTCCTAATCTAATTCCCTCAGCATCACCCGACTTAATTCGACTACATTCCATTATCCTCGTTTTGCTTTTGTTGATGTTCATCTTATATCCTCCTTTCAAGACACTGTCCATTCCGTTCAACTGCTCTTCCAAGTCCTTTGCTGTCTCTGACAGAATTACAATGTCATCGGCGAACCTCAAAGTTTTTACTTCTTCTCCATGAATTTTAATACCTACTCCGAATTTTTCTTTTGTTTCCTTTACTGCTTGCTCAATATACAGATTGAATAACATCGGGGAGAGGCTACAACCCTGTCTTACTCCTTTCCCAACCACTGCTTCCCTTTCATGCCCCTCGACTCTTATAACTGCCATCTGGTTTCTGTACAAACTGTAAATAACCTTTCGCTCCCTGTATTTTACCCCTGCCACCTTCAGAATTTGAAAGAGAGTATTCCAGTTAACATTGTCAAAAGCTTTCTCTAAGTCTACAAATGCTAGAAACGTAGGTTTGCCTTTTCTTAATCTTTCTTCTAAGATAAGTCGTAAGGTCAGTATTGCCTCACGTGTTCCAACATTTCTACGGAATCCAAACTGATCTTCCCCGAGGTCGGCTTCTACCAGTTTTTCCATTCGTCTGTAAAGAATTCGCGTTAGTATTTTGCAGCTGTGACTTATTAAACTGATAGTTCGGTAATTTTCACATCTGTCAACACCTGCTTTCTTTGGGATTGGAATTATTATATTCTTCTTGAAGTCTGACGGTATTTCGCCTGTCTCATACATCGTGCTCACCAGATGGTAGAGTTTTGTCATGACTGGCTCTCCCGAGGCCATCAGTAGTTCAAATGGAATGTTGTCTACTCCCGGGGCCTTGTTTCGACTCAGGTCTTTCAGTGCTCTGTCAAACTCTTCACGCAGTATCTTATCTCCCATTTCGTCTTCATCTACATCCTCTTCCATTTCCATAATATTGTCCTCAAGTATATCGCCCTTGTATAAACCCTCTATATACTCCTTCCACCTTTCTGCCTTCCCTTCTTTGCTTAGAACTGGGTTGCCATCTGAGCTCTTGATATTCATACAAGTGGTTCTGTTATCTCCAAAGGTCTCTTTAATTTTCCTGTAGGCAGTATCTATCTTACCCCTAGTGAGACAAGCCTCTACATCCTTACATTTGTCCTCTAGCCATCCCTGCTTAGCCATTTTGCACTTCCTGTCGATATCATTTTTGAGACGTCTGTATTCCTTTTTGCCTGCTTCATTTACTGCATTTTTGTATTTTCTCCTTTCATCAATTAAATTCAATATTTCTTCTGTTACCCAAGGATTTCTATTAGCCCTCGTCTTTTTACCTACTTGATCCTCTGCTGCCTTCACTACTTCATCCCTCAGAGCTACCCATTCTTCTTCTACTGTATTTCTTTCCCCCATTCCTGTCAATTGTTCCCTTATGCTCTCCCTGAAACTCTGTACAACCTCTGGTTCTTTCAGTTTATCCAGGTCCCATCTCTTTAAATTCCCACCTTTTTGCAGTTTCTTCAGTTTCAATCTGCAGTTCATAACCAATAGATTGTGGTCAGAATCCACATCTGCCCCAGGAAATGTCTTACAATTTAAAACCTGGTTCCTAAATCTCTGTCTTACCATTATATAATCTATCTGATACCTACTAGTATCTCCAGGATTCTTCCAGGTATACAACCTTCTTTTATGATTCTTGAACCAAGTGTTGGCTATGATTAAGTTATGCTCTGTGCAAAATTCTACAAGGCGGCTTCCTCTTTCATTCCTTCCCCCCAATCCATATTCACCTACTATGTTTCCTTCTCTCCCTTTTTGCTACTGACGAATTCCAGTCACCCATGACTATTAAATTTTCGTCTCCTTTCACTACCTGAATAATTTCTTTTATCTCGTCATACATTTCATCTATTTCTTCATCATCTGCAGAGGTAGTTGGCATATAAACTTGTACTACTGTAGTAGGCATGGGCTTTGTGTCTATCTTGGCCACAATAATGCGTTCACTATGCTGTTTGTAGTAGCTAACCCGCACTCCTATTTTTTTATTCATTATTAAACCTACTCCTGCATTACCCCTATTTGATTTTGTATTTATAACCCTGTAATCACCTGACCAAAAGTCTTTTTCCTCCTGCCACCGAACTTCACTAATTCCCACTATATCTAACTTTAACCTATCCATTTCCCTTTTTAAATTTTCTAACCTACCTGCCCGATTAAGGGATCTGACATTCCACGCTCCGATCCGTAGGACGCCAGTTTTCTTTCTCCTGATAACGACGTCCTCCTGAGTAGTCCCCGCCCGGAGATCCGAATGGGGGACTATTTTACCTCCGGAATATTTTACCCAAGAGGACGTCATCATCATTTAATCATACAGTAGAGCTGCATGTCCTCGGGAAAAATTACGGCTGTAGTTTCCCCTTGCTTTCAGCCGTTCGCAGTACCAGCACAGCAAGGCCGTTTTGGTTAATGTTACAAGGCCAGATCAGTCAATCATCCAGACTGTTGCCTCTGCAACTACTGAAAAGGCTGCTGCCCCTCTTCAGGAACCACATGTTTGTCTGGCCTCTCAACAGATACCCCTCCGTTGTGGTTGCACCTACGGTACGGCCATCTGTATCGCTGAGGCACGCAAGCCTCCCCACCAGCGGCAAGGTCCATGGTTCATGGGGGGGCTCCTGTCCGTGTGGAGGTGGAATCACGTGACCTCGGTGGCTCAGATGGGTAGAGCGTCTGCCATGTAAGCAGGAGATCCCGGGTTCGAGTCCCGGTCGGGGCACATATTTTCAGCTGTCCACATCGAGGTATATCGACAACACCTGTCGGCAGCTGAGGTTGTCAGCTCGTCATCATTTACTGTTATAGAAAAGACAGGCTAACCGCCGGAGGCGGGGTAGCCATATTCATCAAAAGAGGGATCCCCCACCACCAGGTCTATATTCCAGCTACCCAACAGTTAGAAACTGTGGCAGTGGAAATAGCCACAGCCACAGGACCCCTAACAGTCGTTGCAGTATATTGCCCCCCCCCCCCACCCCTCCCCCCACCCTACCCCAGTAATAGTAGAGGAAGATATTACCGCATTAGGGCAGATTAGAGGCAAGCTCCTAATAGAAGGAAACCTCAACGCCAAGCACGCAGATTGGCACTCGCGAAACACTAGCAGAGCAGGTCGTCAACTGCAACGACTCGCGCGCAACCTACAACTCTACGTATGGGGCCCAGAGGAGCCGACTCACTTCCCAAAGAACGGAGGTAGGCCGGACGTCCTCGACATAGCTCTCACAAGAAGGATAATGGGCTTCGTGACCGCGAGGACAGTCAACAGCATGTCCTCCGATCACAACCCTGCTATACTAGACGTCGATGTGGGAGAGTGGGTAGCTCTCCCACAACGCCAGGCGTCATACAAACGCACAAACTGGGAGCAATTTCAAGATAACGTCGCATCAGAAATTGCTCGCGGCCCGCCTCCAACTGCAAATACAGCGGAACAGGCGCTTCAAGACCTCACAAACACGATCCTGCAGGCTGCTGAGGAGGCCACAGCCCGGCAGCGGGAAGGCCCGCCTCCTCGAAAACGACTCCCGGAGCACCTGCTTGCGCAAAGTCGGCACAAAAACAGGATCGCAAAGGAGTGGAAAATAACAAGAAAACCAAACACTAGGAGGCTGCTGAACAGACTACAGAGAGAGCTGAAAGCCGCACTCACTGAGCACCGCAACCAGCAATGGTCTGCACGCCTCTCAGCCCTCAAAGTAGACAACAGCCTATGGCAAGCGACGAAACAATTTACGAAAAGACGCGCTAGAATGCCGCCGCTGCACGGCGAGCGTGGCATGGTCTACAGCGCAGCTGACAAGGCCAACGCGCTCGCTGACGCATTTGAACAGCAGTTCAAACCAGCGGAGGCACAGGATAGAGACCATGAAAACACAGTCCGTCGACAGCTTGCAGTCTTCCTTGCAGCTGAAGACGGCGAAAACGATGACCCACCACTTTTCGCCCCAGAAGACGTGGAAAAAGTAATCAAGTCTCTTCCCAACAAAAAGGCCCTAGGCCACGACCGGCTCACGAACCAACTAATAAAACATCTCCCGCCACTAGCAATTACACACATCGCGGACGTCTTCAACGAGATATCTCGTTCCCGCGAGTTTCCAGCGTGCTGGAAACACGCGGAAGTGGTCGCGATGGTCAAATCAGGTGAAGACCCAGTATTCCCACAGCACCACAGGCCGATTAGCCTCCTACCCACTCTCAGTAAAATTTACGAGCGCCTCCTGCTCATAACCATCGAGCACCATATTTCAAGAGAGCAAATTCTACCAAATTTCCGGTTCGGTTTCACGCAGAAACATTCAGCCTCGCAACAAATCATGAGAGTGCTCGAAGTAGCAACCGAAGCTTTCAATCGAAGAGGCTACTGTGGCATAGTACTACTTGACGTAGCCAAAGCCTTCGATAGCGTATGGCACACTGGGTTACTTTACAAACTATACACACAGGGCTTCCCCGGGACGATAGTCAAACTACTGAAAAGCTATCTCTCGAACAGAACTTTCTCCGTTAGGGTTGACTCTTCACTCTCGCCGAGAAGACGCGTCCGCGCTGGAGCGCCCCAGGGTTCGGTGCTAGGGCCCGTCCTGTACAGTCTATACACTGCGGACACGCCCACCGCGCCCCCTGGTGCACACAGCGCAGTACGCGGACGATACCGCGTTATTCACACGTAACGCCAACAGGGATCTGGTCACCAGACGACTACAGACAGTCCTAAACGACACGGAACAATGGGCAAAGAAATGGCGCATCACCATCAATAGTGAGAAAACACAGGCGATGCTCACAACCCGCCGACTAGGCAAGCGCGGACCACAAAGAAGACCACCACTGCACCTTAGGCTAAACGGCCAGGAGCTACCGTGGAGGCAAACGGCAAAATACTTAGGCGTGACGCTTGATAAACGCCTCACATGGAAGCCACACATTGAGGACCTAAGACGTAAAGCTAGCGCCAGAATGAGCCTCTTGTATCGTGTTCTCAACACAGGAAGCTCGCTGGCAGCAAATATAGGTGTAATAGTATACCGTTCCCTTATCCGCCCCATCATGGAGTATGCATGCCCCATGTGGGGATATGCAGCTAAAACACACATAGCAAAACTCCAACGTGTCCAAAATAGGGCGCTGAGACGAGCGCTACATGTCCCCTAGCAGTTCCCAACGGCCGATCTACACGAGGCGGCAGAAGTCATGCCACTAATAGATTCCAAGAACTCGCGGAAACCTTCTATGACACAGCATCGAGGTCCACAAAAACCTGATCAACAGGCTGGGACAATACGATCCGACAAGAGACAGGCATAAAAGACCGAAATCGATCTTTTAAGACTAGAAAACAAATCATCCATTAAATCATCTAACAACCACATCACCATCATCCAAGTCAGCCCCTAATTAGGGCAGTCAAGTAACCACAAACAAATACACACCATAAATAAGACCTACCACAAAGAAAAGCAAAAATAAATAAAAAAATATTTTAAAAAATCACCCAAACCCAGTTGGAGAAAATGTCTCTAGGACAACAAACTCCACACGCAGCCACCCTCAAGCAAAGGAAGCATTAAAGTGAAGTAGGAGGTGTGGCGGCCCGCACGTCGCCAGTTGGCGCGGTTGCACGGCTTTCTCAAGGGATGGCGCAGTAGCAGCTCCACCTGCCAGGGGCAGGGACGACCGCCCGGAAACGGGCAGTCAGGATGCAGCTCGCGCTCCCGAGAAGAAATGTGACGTCGAACTCGGCACCGCCGTGAAGGAGGCCACGCAGCCCTCAAAGCCGTCACGGCGCAGAGAGGACTGCCTTCGCAGCCGCCGTGGCTGCAGAGAGGCAGAAGACGCGCCATCGCTGATGGCAGCGGGGCAGACGCCACCTGGACGACCGTCACGTCTCGACGGGCGGCCAGACCCAGGACGACGCCTTCCCCGCCTCCCACATCGACTGCAAACCGCTTCGGCGCGCTTGCAGACGACGAGATGCCGGAGCAGTCAACGGCCTCGCAGACGGCGCCCACGACCGCTGCAGAAGATGGCTGCTCTGATGAAGGAGAGACTGCCCCCACCACCGGGCGGTCTCATCGACGGCCGCCGCCCATTGTCTTTGAGGTGGCCAAAGACTACAAGGGCTTCCTGCAGCTCGTGAGGCAGTGGACGACTGCAGACTTCACCCTACGAGCTGTCTCAGTGAACCTGAAGGTGTCCAACACGCAGGATTACATCAAGGTGACGACGGAGGCATAGAAACAGGGCCTGCACTGGGACACGCACGACGCCGTCCCCGAGAGGCTGCTGAAGGTAGTCGTCAAGGGCTTCCCAATGGCAGCTGAGCCTCACCTGCTGAAAGAAGAGCTGGCGGAACTCGACTTCCACCTCAGAAACGTGACGCGCGTCAAGTCTCACGTCACACACGAAGAGTCGCCTTCCCTGCTGGTGATCGCTACCGACACACCAGAGAACAGGCGGCTCTACGAGCTGAAGAAGGTGGCCAACACAACGGTCACCGCGGAGAGCCTCAAGCAGAAGAGAGGACTCGTCCAGTGCTTCCGCTGCCAGGGGATGGGACACGGCTCGGCACTGCTCTTTTCCCGAGGCAAGTGTGAAGTGCGCTGGCGCCCACGCAAGTAGGCTCTGCCCACTTCCGAGGACGCACACACCGAAGTGTGCGAATTGCGGCGGCCTGCATGTGGCGAGCTATCGTGGGTGTGAAGTATTCAAAGCCGCGGTTGCTCGCCAGCGCGGGCAGAAAGCACAGAAGTCTGCCAGCCGCTTCCTCAGCCGTCCGCGCCAAGGCGCAAATCTGGCGAGGTGGCAGGCAACAGCGAAAAAATATAAAAAAATAAAGAAAAAAGAAAAAATACAAAAAATTATCATACAGCTAACGTATTTTAAACCATTTAAAAGCAGAAAAATGACAACCAAAAAGCTATTGTTTTAATGTTAATTTTTTATTATGGAAGGCGTAGCCACATGGCTTGAACTTCCATTTTCAGACTGGGCAATCCTTGATGCCCCAATATATTCTGCAGCGTGCAACAGCGAAAAACCTATTCTGCAACTTCAATGCAAACGGCCTTAAACGAAAGAAGGAAATACTAAACGAGTTCATAGAAGAACAAAAAATTGACATTCTATGTGTTACAGAGACACACCTTCAACAACAACAAGAGAGCTACGAACTCCGCAACATTATTTGCCATAGGACGGACCGTATCAACAGATTAGGATTGCGGAACAGCCGTCTTCATAAGGGCAGACATCACTCACCACCCAGAACCAACGCCACGGATGACGTCACTGGAAGCAACCATAATCACACTAGAGACGACACGGGGAAAAATCGCAGTTGTAGCCGCATACCTCAGTCCAAGTGTAAATTACGACGAACAGGACCTAACACAAATATTCGACACCCACGACCGAGTTCTCCTGTGCGGCGACCTCAACGCGAAAAACGAGGCCTGGAATTCGCGAAGAAACAACGACAGAGGAGTTCAATTCCAACAACTGGAAGGACGCTTACAAGCAGTCGTCACGCACCGGAAGACATCACCTACATACCTCTCAATAGTCGCCACCGGCCGGATGTACTGGATGTCTGCACAGTCAAAAACTTAGAACCAGAACTGAGCCTCCAAGTCCATAACAAACTAACCTCCGACCACCTTCCAGTCACGGGGCACATCGGCAACGCCCTAGAACCACCCCGACCCCGCCGCACAACAAGTCAACTGGGACCAGTTCGAGAGGTGGCTGAACAACACCAGCCCCACCATCGAACTAACCTCTGAACAACAAATAGAAGAAGCCATCAGTACCCTCACCAGCAAGATCCAAAAGGCACACACACACACACACACACACACACACACACACACACACACACACAAGCATCGACAACAGTTACAGTTGAAGAAGACAAATACAGCACACTGCCGCCACTCGTCCAGGGCCTGAAATTCCTCAAGAACCAGGCACGAAGACGCTGTATCCGAACAAGAGACCCCAGAGAAAGGACAGAAGTCAACAGACTCAATAGAGAAATACACAGACGAGCCAAAGAATGGAAAACAGAGATGTGGGAGGACAGAATGTCAGCCCTCACGCTCCGCCAAAATCTAAAAGCCGACTGGAGACTCATCAAAAATCTCAGAAAACCGAGACAAGCAAAACCCGCCCTGAAAGACGGCAACGACACGACCTACGACGCACTTAGACGGGCGGAACTATTCGCGACCACTTATGAAAAACAAAACAGAATAGACCAGCCAAACCAGCCCCCAGCCCAGAAGAATTCAACCGCCACATCATGCACACAGTACAACAAATAAGGAACACACCCATCGACGACTGTCCAGAACTAATGACCCCAGCTGAAGTTAAAAACGTGATCAAACACCTAAACGCACGAAAGGCCCCGGGCCCGGACAAAATAACCAACTAACAGCTGCAGCACCAACCAAGAAAACCATTGGTACTACTCACAAGAATCATAAACGCCTGCATGATCAAGAGCTACTACCCCACAGCATGGAAAACGAGCAAAGTGGTCCCAATACCGGAAAAAAGAAAAGACACCAGTAAACCCGAAAATCGTAGACCTATCAGTCTCCTTCCCAATATGTCCAAAGTAATGGAGAGGGTACTGATACCTAGAAAACGCCAGCTGCTGCTAGACGGCAACATAATAAGACGTGAACAATTCGCGTATCAATCAACATTATCGGCAGAACTGCAACTGCTGCGGATAACACAACATGTCACCAAAAACTTGAACTTATCTCGATACACGGCGGCCGTCCTATTGGACATAGAGAAAGCGTATGACAGAGTATGGGTGGACAACCTAATCGTCAAGCTACACGAAAACGCAGATCTACCCAAATGCTACCTACGCCTAGTGGACAGGTATCTTACCAACAGACAGTGCTATGTACAAATTGACGGCCAACGATCAGAAACAAAAACCCTGGGGGAAGGAATGTCCCAAGGTTCAGTCATCTCCCCAACGCTCTTCACGGTCTACGTTAACGATCTGCCCACCACGCCACACACAGTACTCGCACAGTTCGCTGACGACACAGCACTATTGGTCAGCAACAGAAGGCTAGACAGAACCATCAGACGCCTGCAAGAACAAGTTACCAACACCGAAAAGTGGGCAAGACTTAACCATATCAAAATAAACGCAAGCCATCCTCTTCACCAGGAGTAGACCCATCCTAGAAGAAAGGATAGAAATCAACGGACAACAATTCCATGGAAGACGTCAGTGAAATATCTGTGGGTCCAACTAGATAACAAAATGCTCTTCAAACAACACGTAGAAGACAGGAAAGCAAAAACAATAGGAACAATACACGCATTGTACCCACTCCTATCCAGCAAGGAAATGCTCCCGGCCACAAAACTACAAATCTATAAATCAATAATAGTACCAGCAATGCTCTACGGCTGCTCGTCATGGGGCATAACAAGCAAAACCAACGCCCAAACGCTGCAAGTTCTTCAGAACCGCTGCCTAAAGCTCATCGTAAACGTGCCACCCTGGACCAGCACGGACGTCATACACGAAGAACTCGAGATCCCGAGAATTGAGCAACAAATCAAAGACGCAGCAACGAGACTGGCTGAAAAGGTGGCCCGACTCAGTCCTAGACTTCAACAATTGAACGAAATCGCATCCTATGAACCAGCACCATGGCACAAAGTTCGAGTGCCATTAGCAATAATTAGACAGTAGCATGTAGGCTAGATGAAAACATCAAGACCGACAGGCTAAACGATCACAACCAACCAGATAGATGGAGACATCAAGAAACGGCAGGTCTACTCCAGGATGGAAACATCAAGAGAGATAGGATTAACAATAAGAAACCTCGATAGAGACAGGACTAGTTCTTAACGTCATAAACCAGATTAGCAACATACGAGGGCTATCCACAAAGTACATTACGTTTTCGTTTGTGTCCGTTAGGGGCGGGGCTAGCGCGGCCATTTTGGTGTCATGGCATTCCGCCGCTCAGTCGGCATCCTGCCGTGCTAGTGAGAGGTTCGTGCTGTACTCCGTTGAGTTACTGTGACAGTTTGAAATGTCAGCGTTAATTGAAAATGCCACGAAGTGTGAAGTGCGTGCTGCAATAAGGATTCTGACTGCAAAAAACTGTACACCGATAGAAATCTATCGGCAACTTTGTGAAGTGCATGGGGACAACATAATCACTGAAGGTGGAGTGCGCCAATGGGTCATAAAACTTAAAAACGGCCGAACTAACGTTCACGACGAAGAGCGAAGTGGAAGACCCAGCATAGTGACTGCCGAACTCGTCCAAAAAGTCGATGCCGCGGTCCGTGAAAACCGTAATTTCACAATAACGGAACACTCTATGGGTTTTACACAAATTCACGAAGTTTGTTGCACGAAATCATTACCGAAAAGCTCGGTTACCACAAGTTTTGTGCAAGATGGATACCAAAAATCTTGACAGAGATTCACAAAAATCAGCGAATGGCTGCAGCGTTAACGTTTTTGGACGCTTACGAGAAAGAGGTGACTCATTACTCGATCGCATCGTTACTGGTGACGAAACATTGGTTAAGCGTGTGAACTGCGACACAAAATTGCAGTCAATGAAGTGGGGGCACACAAATTCCCCCCAAAAACCCAAGAAATGCATGCAGACAATGTAAGGCAAGGAAGGTGATGGCGACTGTCTTTTGGGACAGAAAATGTGTGATTTTTGTGGATTTCCTGGAAAGAGGCACTACAATAAACTCTCAAAGGTATTGCCAAACTCTGCACAACCTCAGAAGAGCAATACAAAACAAGCGCAGGGGAAACTTGGGCTCAAAGAACTTGCCGATTCACGACAACGCCCGGGCCCACACGGCAAATGCCACTCGTGAAGTTCTCGAATCTTTTATGTGGGAGCTGATTCCTCATCCGCAGTACAGTCCCGACCTGGCACCGAGCGACTTCCACTTATTCGCAGCAATGAAGAAGTGGTTGGCTATGCAGCATTTTGATGACGACACACAGCTTCAAGAAGAGGTAACCACGTGGTTGAAGGCGCAGGCGGTCGAATTTTACGACGAAGGAATTTCCAAGCTCGTCCATCGCTACGATAAGTGCCTTAATTTAAATGGCAACTATGTATAAAAGTAGTATTTAAGTGTCGCTTTCATCTGTATATAATAAAAAAATTTCCAATACTTTATTTATTTTTAATTCCAAAACGTAATGTACTTTGTGGATAGCCCTCGTATAACAATATCATCAAACAACAAGCACCCATTATAAACCACGAGAAAACAGGCACAAATTACTACAGGCACGGAAAACCAATCCTAAACCAAACAAACGAGGCAGCCCCAAAAGCCTCACGAAAGTCCAAAAGCTGAGGTCCTGAAGAGCCAAAAACGTGCTCAAGGAACCTCTAAAGAGAAGGATGGAGACCCCATTATGAAAATAAATGGTACCCCCAATCAAAAATCCTACCCCACAAACACGAGGGACCAGGCTCCGAACGAGCCAGCACCCACCGTCGCACCCCCACCCAAAAGAATTGGGGCCAGCACCGTTGACCGCGCACGCGGGCAACACAGAAGACATCAACAACCTGAGAAGGGCAACAAGCTGGCACGAACGAAAAGAGAAGACTAAATCCAACACAACAAAATCAAGACATGGAGGCGATGCAGGGGGATCCTGCAAGGACTCCGCTGACCCAGGGGAAGAGGGGGTCCCTGATGAAGATGCTCGAGCCCAGGGCCAGCTCTAGTCTTTGTCGTGGTAGGACTCATACGTGGTCCCTTTGTCGTGCAGTTGCTGCCGGTCTACAGGCAGCGCGGTGGCGGCGAAGGCTGTGGCTTTCTAGTTCAACAGTCGTCTGATCTGCCTCAGACGCGAATCTTTCAGACACTGCCGCAGGGCATCCTCCCTGCTCCTCCGAGAGTAAGGAAATTCCTACGCCAGGGTCCGTGTTGCCACCGGTAACCCGTGCATAGTCAATGGTAGGGCCAGCGCTGTTCGGGGAGACCTAACGGTGCCAACAAACGGACGACCAGTGCCCCTGGGCAGCGCATGTCAGACTTCAAATACCGCTGACACAGACATCTTGGGTAAGTCCAAAGCCCCAGTCCACTGCGGCACCCAGGCACTGGTAGAGATGGGCAAACTCGTTCATCGTTGGGAACTAGTTCACTGCTGATCGTTCTTTTTTGGGAACCGTTCATTTTCTACTCGTTCACCGTTCATTTGTGTTTGGTATGTGGTTCTTATGAAAAACTGAAAACTAGTAGTGTAGGTGACTAAAGCATGGAGGGCACCGAGAGAGGGCAATTGCCTCCCTCCTGGAGTATAGAGATTTTATTTATTACAGAATTCTTACACACTTTTAGAAGTAATTTCTGTGATCCTGCAGAACCTCTCGTTGAGCCAACCGTAGCCTTGTGTGGCTGATCGCGGGGAAATAATATAGGGTGGCGCATGGAAAACCGGGCCAGAATACAGACTGCTCGCCAATTACGGACGATGTGTTGCCCGTTACAAGCAGATACAACAAACAGACAAACATGTAATAATTAGGCAGTCAAGAAATAATCTAATGCAAGCAACAATTGCGAAACAATCGATGACGATGTGTAGAGAGCTGGAGAAGAGAACATGTAAATCTCACGCGACGCGCATGGGCTATAGCTCATATAGTCCTGTAAACCTGTTTGTGGCTGTTTCCCAACTTAGTAGACCACAAGTGTCTTGTATAAATTCTTCGTTTCGGCTTCCACTACATAGCTATGCTACGTTGTAAATAATAATCGTTTTCGCCCTATATATACTTCACGTTGTCTCCGAGTTCGTAGGCGAAGTAGAGACTTTATGGATGCATAAAATAAAATGTGGTTTTCTCATACTTGCGTCAGACGCCTAGTAAAAATTAAGTTTTTATGTTGCATTAGTAAAGTTAATGCAATAATAATAATAATAATAATAATAATTAAGTTCGAAGTAATAAAGTTTTTGGTTTGAAAGCTCCTTCTGAACAAATGTTTTTGAGATAATAACTAAATACGATTTTATGGCAATCTAAGTCTTTTCAAATGGAGAGGCACCGCCTTTCCTACTGAGCCAAAACGACCAATAACCCACTTTTTTTTTTTTTTTTCAAAGAAACCTAACTAGCAGGTAATGCAAATTGGAAACAACCAAACTTAAAAATAATTAGAACCTTCCTAAATGTAATGTTTTGTATATGAAAGATACACGAAAATCGTTTTATACGAATTATCTTACACTAAAAATTAAGCAAATTATTGAAAGTTAGCTGCTAAATCAAGTCGATGAAACCAAAAAATATATGAATAACAAGAAGGCTTGTTATAAATATGTCTTCTGCTGTTCATCAATGTAATGAAGTGAGCTGATATGTCCTTTTGTTACCTGAAAAGACATACCTATTACATACAACGTAATTTTTATGTAATTCACGTAACTATAAAATACTTTTTGATTACCGGTCGTGGACGCTGAATAACCAGAGCAAAGTGCAAGAACAGTTTGGAACACATGTAAAATGGGCGAGCGCAGTGAACGAAACGAACAACTGGATATTGAACTAACTAGGAGCAGTCGGCAGTGGAACTGAGACAGGTGGTCATGCGAAGAACGAGTAGGGAGACCGAGACTGAGACGAGTACGCGACCGAGGCTGGAACGAGAGCTGCCGAAGTGACAGCCGCGACCGAAGTGAACTATAAACCGATTGTTCCTCATTCCCGGGAACTAGAAGTAGGCCGCCGCGATCTAAGTGAACTATGAACCGATCGTTCCTTGGAATTCGTTCCTCGGTCCTGTCGTTCATCTTCGTGAGCCATTCCTTTGCACCCGTTCGTTCGCGAACTACCCATCTCTAGTCACTGGGTACCCGCGGCCAACCCAACTCAGCAATCACAAAAGCAAAAACACGAGTTCAAGACACGGACGTGATGCCAGCGCCTAAGCGTCCGGCCCCAAGCCGGCTCGCTGATAAACCAGAACAATCAGCCAGTGATGACATGGAAGCAGGGGAGGGGGGGAAACTGTTGTCCCGTATATCCCGACATCGAACAGCTTCGCACCGATCGATACTGACGGCGCGGAAACGGCCGAAGCAACGCCTACCCGTCCCTCGACCTCAGCCGAGGCCGAAACGGGAAAAGGTGCCCCCAATCTTCGCAACGATTCTCAATGGCACCATGAAAGTCATAACGGAGGTCGCCCCACACCTAAAAGGAGGACTAAACACTTCATGCAGGGGGTCCTCTGTCAAATTCCAACCATCGACCCCGCCAGATTACAGGTATCTCGTAGACTACTTCCCGCAGAAATAAAGGAACTGCTCACCGAGCGTCACTTCCGGGTTATTGAGGTTAAACAAGAGACCGAGGCGTCTGACCCGAGCAACCCGGGAGAAGGGCGCAAGAAGAGAGCATCGTTCAAGGTTATTCTGCACCCAGATGAAAGAAATAGAGAGCTCTTGAAAACAGAGCTCTTCATGAGCTGCAAGGTTACGATAGAGAAGTACAGACAGCCTGTAGGCCCTGGCCAGCAGCTGTTTCACTCAGCAGAACAGTGCCATCACCCACCAAAGTGCGTCAAGTGTGCCGGCCCACACTTGACAAACCCCGGCAAAATGTGCCCTATGTGGGGGCGATCAGCCGACCAACTACAGCCGATGCCCCACCACGGATACAACTCATGTCTCCCCCCCCCCCCCCCCCCCGGTCAGCAAACGGTCAAGCTCTGTCGCGAGGCAGGGGGGCGGGGCGGCATAATGCGTGCGCAGAACACAGATTTTTCGCCGTACTGCGCATGACGTCAGCGTCGAGAAACTCCGCTCAGTACGCGCGCTATTTCTTATGTGTTGAAGCAAGTAAGTGTTGTGTTGTTGCTGTTTGTTATCGTGTTGAGTCGAGTTTATTCTTTCTGCTACACTTAAACAATGCCGGATTGTGCTGTGGCTGTGTGTGGTAACTATAATCAGAAGACTAAAGGGGGTAGTATTTCCTATCAGAAGTTTCCGAAAAATCCTGAAACATGTGCTCGGTGGATTCAGCTCTGTAGAAGAAGTGATAGTATTAACATTAAAAATGCTACTATCTGTAACGTACATTTTAAAAAAGACGGTTATTTACGGGATCTCCAAGCTGAATTAATGAAACTTCCGCCAAAGAAGATCTTCAAGCCGACTGCAGTTCCTTCTTTGCACCTCATTAAAGCCACATCTGCAGCTGCTGCTGCCTTTTCGTCTTCTGTCCAAGAAAGAAATGACAGAAGGAAAGATCGTGAAACACGTAAACGTGCACTTAACAGACTAGCTTCACTGCCACCGAAGAAAAAAAAAAAAAGTGGATCAAAGCACAGAAGCTGAAAAAGGCTTCATAAGGAATTATCGCTACAGACAGAAAAAAGTAAGCGTTTGATAGCTGAAAACAACACGCTGAGAACGAGAAACAAATTACTGGCTCATACATTAAGCAGACAGAGAAAGCTATGTCAAAGCCTTCAGTATCAACGAAGTACTAAATTGACAACTAAAGTACACCAAGTTTTAAAAAACTTGTTTACGAACGCACAAATTGAATGTCTTCTGAAATCAAAGAAGAGCACCCATTGTACCCAGGAAGATGTAAGCAAAGCCTTGCTTCTGCGCTCTCTGTCCAGAAAAACTTTTATTTATTTAAGAAATATAATGGGAATACCATTCCCTGGATTTTCTACGTTAAAACGATGGATATCGAATTCTTTTCGTTGTGTTCCCGGAATTTTGACTGATGTAAAGTACTTAATGAATAAGCAAGCAACAAATTTAAGTCAAGCAGAGATGCTGTGTGTGTTAAGCTTTGACGAAATGAATGTGGACAGTCGCATATGCTACGATCAAGAAACTGACACCATATACGGACCACATAGCCAGGTACAGGTTGTTATCGCACGTGGTTTGTGTGGAACCTGGAAGCAGCCCGTATATTATAACTTTGATGCTACGATGAATCGGGATTTACAGATCAGTATCGTCAGAGACACGCAGAAAGTGGGATTTGTCGTAGTTGGTATAGTGTCTGATTTGGGGGGGGGGGGGGTAAAAATGGGGAAGTGTGGAAGGAATTCCACATCGACTACACAAACACGTGCTTCACCAACCCAGATGATGAAACGAAATGTGTTTGGGTATTTGCTGATGTACCACATATGGTGAAACTTCTCAGAAACCACCTTTTAGATGATGGTTTCTCATTAAGTGACGGAAGAACGATAACAAAGCACGTAATCGAGCAGCTATTGTCGAAAGATAATGGAGAACTAAAACTGTGCCCTAAGCTTACTACTCATCATCTGACAGTTTGTGGAAGAGATCAACAGCGCGTTCATCTTGCTTGCCAACTCTTTTCCAACACTATCATAAGCAATTTCTTTTGTAATGCCTGAAGAAAAAGACACGACAGAATTCTTCAAATTAGTGTACGACACTTTTGATGTTATGAATTCGAGGGTATTTGTCGGCAAACAACCAATTTCAAGTGCTTTTGGATTGTGTAAGAAGACGCAGGAGGAAGTTCTTCGCAGATTCTACTCCGTCTGTGAAAAAATGAGAGTGGGAAATCATAAAACTTTACTTCCTTTCCAAAAGGGATTACTCACCTTTATTCAGTCACTGCTGGGTTGTTTTTCGGATTTAAGACATGGCTACAGTTTGAAGTATGTATTGACCTCAAGGTTCAACCAAGACTGCCTTGAAAACTTATCTTCCCAGATAATAGAAATTGGCAGAGCCTATGATCATCCCCCTCCCCCATGAACCATGGACCTTGCCATTGGTGGAGAGGCTTGCATGCCTCAACGATACGGATAGCCGTACCATAGGTGTAACCACAACGGAGGGGTATCTGTTGAGAGGCCAAACATGTGGTTCCTGAAGAGGGGCAGCAGCCTTCAGTAGTTGCAGGGGCAACAGTCTGGATGATTGATTGATCTGGCCTTGTAACGTTAACCAAAACGGCCTTGCTGTTCTAGTACTGCAAACGGCTGAAAGCATGGGGAAACTACAGTCATAATTTTTCCTGACGGCATGCAGCTTTACTGTATGATTAAATGATGATGGCGTCCTCTTGGGTAAAGTGTTCCGGAGGTAAAATAGTCCCCCATTCGGATCTCCGGGCGGGGACTACTCAGGAGGACGTCGTTATCAGGAGAAAGAAAACTGGCGTTTTACGGATCGGAGCGTGGAATGTCAGATCCCTTAATCGGGCAGGTAGGTTAAAAAATTTAAAAAGGGAAATGGATAGGTTAAAGTTAGATATAGTGGGAATTAGTGAAGTTCGGTGGCAGGAGGAACAAGAGTTTTGGTCAGGTGAATACATGGTTACAAATACAAAATCAAATAGGGGTAATGCTGGAGTAGGTTTAATAATGAATAAAAAAATAGGAGTCCGGGTAAGCTACTACAAACAGCAAGCTCACTTGGAACTCTTGTCCAAGCTTCTACATTGGACAAACTGGTAGAAGCTTCACAACAAGATTTAAAGAACACGTGGATGCACTCCGTCTTAACAACCTGAACAAGTCCAGCTTTGCCTCACATCTTGCCGAACACAATCATTCTGCAAACAACATAGAACAGAATCTCTGAATACTACATTTTGCCAACAAAGGCACAATACTTTACCTTCTTGAAGAAATTGAAATATTTATCTACACAAATACAGCACCTGACTACCTACTCAATGATCAAACTGAACTGAGAAACAAATTTTTCCTTCAGAACTTTTGAAGATCTACTAGTTGAAAACAAGTAACCACCCAACGAACCCTACACCGTCTCCCCAACCCCCACCCCCTCCCACTCCTTACATCCTAACCACACCGGTGCCAATGTAATATACTACCACAGAATCAGACATGTACCATATCTCTAAATGTTAAAGCCCTCCATTGCTAACATAAATCAGTACTTTATACATATTAATTCTAGCTGGAACAAACAGAAGCTGCCTTTACCAATATCCCAGATCACTTTAATGTTAGAATAAAAATAAGTCAACAGTTAAAGAATTTTTGTTCATGATTTTTAAAATATTAAATGTACAGACATACAAACAGCTTTAATCCATTACAATCACTATAACTCTTACACATATACCTTTAGCTAAAATAAACAGAATCTGCTCTTGATAATACTCCAGATCACGTTAACGTAACAACAGAAATAAGCCAACAGTTCATCTGAAGATTTGTTATTAATTTAAATAAACAGGTCCTAGTCAAACAGACAGCTGCACCTCACTGGAGATACAATAACTCTGTATTATTGACTCTTTGGGATTCATGTTAATGCCAAACATGATAATTGATATTATAAAAAAATTGCCTGTAATATACAAGTAGAAATAACATATCAGATCACCTGAATTTTGTTCTTGTAGTAATTTATTATTATTTTATCTAGTGCTCTCATGTTATCGCCATTCTGATTAAAAAAACTTGCCCTTATATCGACTTTAACACATATAAAGAACAACAAATTACATCTATGTACAAAGTAGGTTATGCCATATCTCTCTGTCAAGATCTTTGTTATAAGCAACAGTTGTAAAGCGCATGCTGGATGCTGGTAAAGTGTCACTGTTAAAGTGTGAACTAATGTAGTTCGTGTGAAAGTGTTCTGGACATCAAAATGGAGGCAGACAGTTACGAAAAAAGCCGCCTATACCGTCACAGTAAGTAAAAACGAAATTTACATCCATATCGACAGATAAGCTATAGTCATGGCGATACATTAAAGTGTGACCCATCTTTCTGCCATAGAACCAGCACCCAGCATTATTCTACTACCAGTAATGATGTAACTTCCCGGATCCTCCCGAAATCATCTGAAGATGAACCTGAAAGGGTTCGAAAACCGATTCATGTAATAAAGCATTATTATTGAAAAAAGTAACTGGTTGCAGTTGTGTATAACTTATTTACAGGAATACAAACGTCTCAAAAATGAGATTGATAGGAAGCGCAAAATGGCTAAGCAGGGATGGCTAGAGGACAAATGTAAGGATGTAGAGGCTTATCTCACTAGGGGTAAGATAGATACTGCCTACAGGGAAATTAAAGAGACCTTTGGAGAAAGGAGAACCACTTGTATGAATATCAAGAGCTCAGATGGAAACCCATTTCTAAGCAAAGAAGGGAAAGGAGAAAGGTGGAAGGAGTATATAGAGGGTCTATACAAGGGCTATGTACTTGAGGAGAATATTATGGAATTGGAAGAGGATGTAGATGAAGATGAAATGGGAGATATGATACTGCGTGAAGAGTTTGACAGAGCACTGAAAGACCTGAGTCGAAACAAGGCCCCCGGAGTAGACAACATTCCATTAGAACTACTGACAGCCTTGGGAAAGCCAGTCCTGACAAAACTCTACCATCTGGTGAACAAGATGTATGAGACAGGCGAAATACCCTCTGACTTCAAGAAGAATACGAGGGTTGTTTTTTAAGTAAGGGCCGTTCGCGCGTGTAGTTCGCGCGGACGCCGCAACAAGCCACCGCACCACTTGCCGGCATCCTTCCCGTTCACACTGCTGCAAGTTGCAGCTCTGTAGCTGACGTGTACGCATCGCTGTGCTAATTTAAAATGTTTACGATTATTGAATCGCCCGCCGCGTGTGAGATACGGTCAGTGATACGTTTTTTGACCGCGAGAAGCCTATCAGCTGCAGAAATTCATCGTCAGTTAACAGAAGTTTATGGCTTGAATGGAATGAGTGAAGGTAAAGTGCGTCAATGGGTTAGAGAATTTAAAAATGGCTGTCAAAACGTCCATGACGAAGAACGCTCAGGCCGGCCTTCTGTGATCACTGATGATTTGGTGGCTGCAGTCGAAACAAAGATTCGTGGGACAGAAGATTCACAATTGCCATTCTTTCTTTGGAATTTCCACAAGTGTCAAGATCGGTTTTGTACAAAATTGTGTCTGAAAACCTAAACTTTAAGAAACTGTGTTCTCGGTGGGTACCCAGACTCCTCACAGAGGACCACAAAGGGAAGAGATTTGCCACTTCATTGGACTTTTTGATTCGTTACGAGGAAGAAGGGGATGACATGTTGAGTCAAATTGTCACTGGAGATGAAACATGGGTATCCCATATCACTCCCGAAAGCAAGCGACAATCGATGGAATGGCGACACACAACCTCACCCGTCAAGGTCGAAGCCAAACAGACGCTGTCAAAGTGCAAGATTATGGCAAACTGTGTTCTGGGACCGACGCGGTGTTTTGCTAGTGGACTTTATGCCACGAGGAATGACAATCAACTCAGATGCCTACTGTGCAACTCTAAAGAAGCTCCGCAGAGCAATTCAAAACAAAAGGCGCGGCATGCTGACAAAAGGAGTTTTGCTCCTGCACGATAACGCTAGGCCTAACACCTGTCAAAAGACTCGGGATTTGATTGATTCTTTTGGCTGGGAAGTTTTGGACCATGCACCATACAGCCCGGACCTTGCTCCTAGCGATTTTCACCTTTTCCAGTACCTGAAACACCATCTTGGCGGGCAGCGCTTCAATGACGACGATGAAGTGAAAGTGGCCGTGAACTCTTGGCTGTCGGAGCAGGCGGCCGAATTCTTTGAAGAGGGAATTAAAAACTTAGTTGTACGGTATGACAAGTGCTTAAATAAACAAGGCAACTATGTAGAAAAATAGGTAAAGGTGTGTAGAATCAGAAAATTAAAGGTTTTTTACAAAAGTATTTGTACCTTTTTTCTTAAAATAAAAACGGCCCTTACTTAAAAAACAACCCTCGTATAACAATTCCAATCCCAAAGAAAGCAGGTGTTGACATGTGAAAATTACCGAACTATCAGTTTAATAAGTCACAGCCGCAAAATACTAACGTGAATTCTTTACAGACGAATGGAAAAACTGATAGAAGCCGACCTCGAGGAAGATCAGTTCGGATTCCATAGAAATGTTGGAACACGTGAGGCAAGTCGGGTGATGCTGAGGGAATTAGATCAGGAAATGAGACACTTAAAGTAGTAAAGGAGTTTTGCTATTTGGGGAGCAAAATAACTGATGATGGTCGAAGTAGAGAGGATATAACATGTAGGCTGGCAATGGCAAGGAAAGCGTTTCTGAAGAAGAGAAATTTGTTAACATCGAGTATAGATTTAAATGTCAGTAAGTCATTTCTGAAAGTATTTGTATGGATTGTAGCCATGTACAGAAGTGAAACATGGACGATAAATAGTTTAGACAAGAAGAGAATAGAAGCTTTCGAAATGTGGTGCTACAGAAGAATGCTGAAGATTAAATGGGTATATCACGTAACTAATGAGGAGGTATTGAATAGAATTGGGGAGAAGAGGAGCTTGTGGCACAACTTGACTAGAAGAAGGGATCGGTTGGTAGGACATGTTCTGAGGCATCAAGGGATCCCCTATTTAGTATTGGAGGGCAGCGTGGAGGGTAAAACTCGTAGAGGGAGACCAAGAAATGAATACACTAAGCAGATTCAGAAGGATGTAGGCTGCAGTAGGTACTGGGAGATGAAGAAGCTTGCACAGGATAGAGTAGCATGGAGAGCTGCATCAAACCAGTCTCAGGACTGAAGACCACAACAACAACAACAACAACAATGATGATCATCCCTTACCAGTGGAATTTAAAAGCCGTTTGCGTATTTTAGTTATGAACAAAAGTATTGCTGACATTCAGTTACACAGTTCTTGTTCAGTCTCAGCGGAAACTGATACAAATTATTTGACTTCCAACCTGTTTACAGGACTTGTGCCGGGCATTGAGGAAGCATTGTCAATGATAGAAGGTGACCAACAAATGAGGGACATTACACTACACGACTTAATTGTTCCACCTTTGATAGAAGATTCAGAGTGTTCTCTAGAAGGTCTCCGCTACATCGCTGGATATATTGCCTCCAGGTGCGTCTCTATTGACAAATCACTTTGTCATCCTAGTGGTAAGACACTCGAAGTGTCGAAAGACCATATGCAAGTTCTGGGTGGATTGAGAAACTGTCTCGTGGTGGCTTAATCATCCCTTCTGATGAGTGGTTTGATTTTGTTAAGCAGTTAGAGATGCTTTTTTTTTAAATTTTCATGGCAGCAATCTGTGTAAAGACGGCAATGTGATCAGAAACCTGACGAGACTTTTAATTGGGAAGTTTCCAACTATTCCTCAAGAGGCCATCACAGTGTACGCTAAAGCCAGAACCTTCACTCGGATAAGGCAGTTCAACATCTGCAAAGGCACAGAGGGCCAAACAGCAGCAGCAGAAAGCAGCACACAGGTGGAGAGCTTCTGCAGTCCCCTCCAGATCTGATTAAGGTATTCAAATTCTTCTTAAAATTTTTGAATGTGAGTTCATTAAACCGGGCTTCTGTATCATTACGCGTAGTAATGTCTCAACTAATCAGACGTACGGTTGCTGCTTAATACCTGCATGGAAAAGATGGTACACGCTATTGCCGACTGTGATCCACAAAATGTGTTTAGTAAACTGAAAGCTCTTGTAATTGTTGCGTTTCCAGTACTATTAAAATTGTAAAATATATGAAAAGGGACTGAAGCATACCATATTGTTGTTATCTAACAAAAAATATTGAGTAATAGAATATAAATTGAGGGGGAGCCACGAATCTGTAGTTTTACTTTTGTCATTACCCGAGAGACAATATAAGAGTTTCACAGTCGTAGCAGGTATTAACATTCAGTCCCTGTATTGGTAAGCTTCGATCGAATCCATAATTCATTATATTGCCCTTCACTTTTCGTAAATTAATGTTAGTTTAAGTGCAATAGTGCCGTATGCGAACGTCTCGCGCTGCTGACGCTTCTCGACAGTGACGTCACACGGAAGCGCCCGATCGCTGCCGAACACATTGGCCTAACCTTCTATGTACCAACCTTGGGTCCGTCATACGTTTTCTTCATGCAAAAGGTCAGCGAACAGCAGATATTCGCAAAGAAATTGTTTCTGTTTACGGGAACATTATAAATCGACAAAATGTAACGAAATGGTGTCGTCATTTCTCTGAAGGTTGGACCGTAGTACATAACGAACAACGAACAGGTCGGCCATTTGTGATCTCTGATGCCCTTCTTCGGAGAACGGAGGAAGCAATTCGTGCGAACAGATGTCTCACATTGAAAGAATTGAAATCAGATGACACCGGACGTGTCAATGACAATGCTTTATGACGTTGTGACTGTCGAGTTAGGGTACAGGAAATTGTGTGCGCACTGGGTTCCAAAACTGTTAACGGAAGAACACAAAAAGATAAGGGTCGGCTTTGCGCTCGACTTCCTCAGACGCTATGCTGAAGCAGGTGACGAGTTCCTTGATCACACTGTGACAGGTGACGAGACGTGGGTTTATCACCGTACACCTGAATCCAAGCAACAATCAATGCAATGCAATGGAACGACAATTAATGCTGTTGCATATTGCCAGACTTTCAAACATCTTAGAAGGCAATTCAAAACAAACGCAGGAGAATGCTCACAAGTGGAGTCCGCTTGCTTCATGACGACGCTCGGCCTCACACAGCGCTCGTACCCAAAGCAGTACTCAGACAATTCAAATGGGACGTAATGGACCATCTGTCATACAGCCCACCGACTTCCATGTCTTCCGTTACCTGAAGTCACATCTTGATGGAAAAGCATTCCACGACGATGAAGAGATCAAAGATGAAGTTGAAATGTTGTTCCGACAACAGGCGGCAATCTTCTATGACTGTGGGATACAAAAGCTTGGGCACCGACTTAACAAATGTTTGGATAACGGGAGTGATTATGTCGAAAAATAAAAAATAATCCAGTTAATAAGATGTAACTGACGTTTTCTAAATAAATGTTCTATTTAAGGACTGCGAGCCATTGTATCTTTATTTTTCGAAATACCCTCGAACATAAATGAACTGGCGGACAGGAGTGGCAGTACTATGCAGCTCTTTGCAAATCATGGTGTGGTGTACAGGGAAGTGTCATTGTTCAGTGACTGTAGAAGGATACGAGATGACTTGGCCATGATTTGTAGTTGCTGTGATTAACGACAGCTAGCTCTAAATATAGAAAAAATGTAAGTTACTGCAGATTAGTAAGAAAAACAAACCTGTAATGTTTGGATATGGTATTAGTTGTCTTCTGCTTGATACAGTCATCACTTAAATATCTAACCATAATGTTGCAAAGAGATGTGAAATGGAACAAGCACGGGAGAATTTTGGTAGGGAAAGTGAATGGTAGACTTCACTTTTTCGCGAGAATTTTAGGAAACTGCGGTTCATCTGGAAAGGCGACCAAGTTTTTGGATGACAGTACAACCTATGCTTGAGTACTGCTATAGTGTCTGGGATCTGCAGCAGGGTGGATCAAAGAAAGACGCTAAAAGAATTCAGCGGCAGGGTGCTAGATTTATTATCAATATGTTCGAACAAGAGGGAACACTTACGGAGAACTTCGGGAACTCAAATGGGAGTCCATAGAGGGAAGGCGACGTCCTTTTCTAGGAACACTTCTGAAAAAATTTAGGTACCCGCATTTGAGGCTAATTGTGGAGCATTTCTGCTGCCTCCTATATAAACTTCATGTAAGGACCATGTAGTTGAGATGCGAGAGATTAGGTCTCATACAGTATCCATTTTCCCTTCCTCTGTTTGTGAATTAAAGAGGGAAGGAATTCAACAGCAGTAGTAGTAGTAGTAGTAGTAGTAGCAGTAGTAGTTCAGAGTACACCACACCACACACAAAAGGTGGCTCATAGAGTATGTATGTATGTAGATCCAGACACAGTGCAACAAGGCCATCTTCTGCGTCAGTTGAGTTGATGTTTGAGCTGCAATGGCATTATCAGTGAGGGACTTTTTCTTCATTCACTGTCTGGAGCTTCACAGTTGAGGTGGCACTCTTCCTCGTCTAGCAAGGCAGGGAGCTTCCGCAAGGCCTGCGGTCGCTCTATTGGTCACCTCGTGTTGCACATTTAGGCATACGACATGTTTGCTTCTTGCAGATCTGTGGTTTCTTGACTAGCCATGCCTGGCAATGCTGCTTCTGATTTCTCAGGTAGGCATGCTGCTAAGTTCGTTACGGGTGGGTTCGATCAACATTTGAGTATTAAGGAGACGCTTGCTTGTTGAACTCGGATAGGTATGCCCAGAGTGAAGAGGACATTCTTTTCGAGGAACGCTATTGAGGAAATTTAGAGAACCGACATTTGAAACCAACAGCAGAATGACTGCACTGCTGCCGATGTACCTTTTGTGTAAGGACCACGAAGGTAAGACAAGTTAGGACTTGTACAGAGGCATACAAACAGTTGCTTCTCACTCACTATTTGCCACTGAACGAGAAAGAAAGTGACCAGTACCCTCCGCCGTGCACTATATGGTGGCTGCGGAGTATGTATGTATGTGTAGTTGCTGACCAGGTGGGAGCAAGTCTCCCACATGGCACGTACACACATACCATCTAATAGACCAGGTCACGCAGCAACAGGTACATTATTTTCTCTGCAATGCTCTAAATTCTTATGTCATCCCTTTGTTGCCGATTTCTATCTGCAGGCGTTGTTATTAAAATAGTGCTGACTGCTTTTTCCAATTCATGTAATAATCCAATATTTCAAAGCTATGGCAACATTAGCTAATTTGTAAAAAGGAAATAATTTTTAAAAATTTTGGGACTGCTGGTATGAGAAAGTGATACACTGCTTTTATTATCCGATTACTAGTAAAAATGAATAACTGAGGCCAGACAACTACAAAACGATGTCGGTTGTTCTGAATTAAAATATCAGTATCAGTTTTAAACAGTCGAATTATACCAGTCCCTGGATCCAGCCCTCCTCCCCCAGCCTTTATGATAGACCAGCTATGTCCCCAGCTTCTTCATTATCCACAACTGGCGGAGCTGCCTCCAGCAGTGTATGGCTTCTTCGGTAGCCACGACTGGTGGGGCTGCTTCTGGCTTCCTGGGTGGCCACGACCGTTGCAGGCGCCTCCAGCAGTGTATGGCTTCTTCGGTAGCCACGACTGGTGGAGATGCCTCCGGCTTCTCGGGTGCCACAACTGGCAGAGCTGCCTTTGGCACCGATGTGGCTTCTTCGGCAGCCACAGGTTCGTCTGGCAGCGTTATGGCTTCTTCGGTAGCCACAACTGGCATAGCAGTAGCTGGCTACTTATTCCTCGTGTTGGGAAAGGCCTTCTTGTCTCCCGCACAGCAGTGGACCCAGCCACTGGGGGCAATATGATGATGATGATGATGATGTTTGGTTTGTGGGGCGCTCAACTGCGTGGTTATCAGCGCCTGTACAATTACCCAATCTTTGCTCAGTCCAATTTCGCCACTTTCCTGGATGATGATGAAATGATGAGGACAACACAAACACCCAGTCATCTCGAGGCAGGTGAAAATCCCTGACCCCGCCGGGAATCGAACCCGGGACCCCGTGCTCGGGAAGCGAGAACGCTACCGCGAGACCACGAGCGGCGGACACTGGGGGCAAGGAAGTGGGTAGTGATGCACATGTCTGCTTACCGTGCAGGGCTGGGCGACTGTTTATAAGGAGTAATGGTATATTGATTCAGAACAACTGGCATCTTTCGATATTTGTTTAGTCTCAGTTGTAACAATTTTTCAATTTTTTTTTACAAATAATCGGATAATAAAACTGGCAAATCACTTTCCCGTAGCTATAGCACTATTTTTTTAAATTTTTAAATATAACTTTTTTAAAAACTAGTAATGTTTATTCACAAAACTATCATTGCTTTGAAATATTTGATTATTACATAAATTGGAAAAACCACCCAGCACTGTTTTAATAACGATGTCTGCAATTAGAAATTAGCAAACACAGGACAGTCTACAGGATTGCAGAGAGAATAAAGTGCTTGTTTCTGAATGGCCTGGCCTATGAGATGCAATGCTAGTATGTGCACCACTGTGCAAGAATTGTCCCCACATGGTGAGCGTACTCACACACACACACACACACACACACACACACACACACACACACACACACACACGCGCACACACACGCACACACGCACGCTACCATATGGTGCACTGCAGATTTCCCATTCCAATGGCAATGGCGAATAGAGCGAGCAAGAACCGACTGTCTATGTGTCTCCGTACAAGCCCTAACGGGTCTTATCTCCGTGGTCTTTACGCAAAATGTACATTGGTAGCAGTCTCCTTAAAAAGTCAGTTCCCTAAATTTTTTTCAATAGTGTTCCTCAAAAGGAACATCGTCTTCACTCCGGGGATTCCAATTTGAATTCAACAAGCAAGTGCGTCCCAAACACTTGCGTGTTGATCGAACCTACCGGTAACGAATCCAGTAGTATGCCTATGTATTGCTTCAATTTATTAATCTGGCTTTGTGTCAGATCCCAAACTCTCCAGAATAGGTCACACTAGCATCCAACACGTGGTCTCCTTTCCAACATTTCTCCCAATAAACTGAAGTCGACCATTCACCTTCCTTACTGTCATTCTTACGAGCTCATTCCATTTCGTATTGCTTTGCAATGTTATGCCCAGATTTCAATCAACGTGATTGTTCGGAGAAATACACTACTAATGCTTTATTCATACATTACAAACTTGTCTTTGCTACTCATCGACACTAACTTCAAGTTTTCTATACAGAGAGCAATCTGCCATTCACCGCACCAGTCATCTCGTGTCGTCCTACAGTCACTCGACACCACCTTCATGTACGACCACAGCCCCCTTAGCAAACAGCGCACAGTTTGCTGCTCTCCCTGTCCATCACATCATTTATGTATGGGGGCGCGTTCAGTAAGTAATGCAACATAATTCTATATTTTTCTTCTTGAAAGTCGGTCGGTTTTACATTCAATGCAATGGTCTTACACTGACTTACTGGGACGAGCTGTATGTTCTCATGGTAACACTCCATTGGTCAACAACAGCGCCAAAGTCTTGCTGCATCATTAACCTCTTCGTCATCCACATACTACTTCCTGTAAAACAACATCTTTCATTGGGCTTGTGGACTGAAGTCTGGTCAACCAATCATTTCTAACAAAAGAAGATGTGAGGTGACTCTACCCCAGGGCCCCAGCACCTCCAAGGCTTTATGGACTGCCCAAGATTCACAAGGATGGGGTGCCTCATTGCCCTATAGTGAGCAACATTAATGCACCTACATACAGAGTAGCGAAGCATTTAGTCTTGCTTCTAAAGCCTATAGTTGGCCACTGCAGTCACCACGTTAAGAATTCGGCCGAATTCGTAACCTCGCTGAAGCAGATGCGGCTGCAGAAAGATCTACTTGTGAGCTTTGACGTAACATCCCTCTTCATACGTGTACCCCTTCAGGACGCCTTGGTACTATTGGCAGATCATTTCGAGCCCAAGATAGTAAAATTATTTGAATATGTCTTCATCACAACCTATTTCAAATACGATGGAGAATTTTATGAACAGGTTGATGGGGTGGCCATGGATTCGCCACATCCTCCAGGGATTGCCAATCTCTATATGGAGCACTTTGAGGAGTTGGCACTAGAAACGGCACGGCTTAAACCTAAACATCACTTACGTTGATGACACGTTCATTGTGTGGGAACATGGAAGAGAAGCCCTGAATGAATTCACGAACAACTGAACAGCATTCACAAAAACATGCAGTTAGCAATGGAGTTAGAACAAGATCGATGCCTTCCATTTTTGGATATCCTTGTAAGGAGAAATGCAGATGGCATGCTAGGACACGCAGTATACAGAAAGAAGACCAACATGGACCTATATCTCCATGCTTCAAGCTGCCATCACCGAGCGCAGCGGCTCACCATTCTAACAACGCTGGTTCACGGACAGCCTTCCAGCTGAGCTGCAGCACCTTAAGGATGTGTTTCATCAGAATGGTTACAGCGAAGGGCACATTAGACGTGCATTGAGAAGAGGAAGAGGAAAAGAAACTCTCCTTTATCCCCTACATTGGGCCCCGTCAGCCAAAATTGCGAGAGTAACGGGGAAAAAACAACATCAAACCATTTTTTCGACCACCTACAAAAACGGAAGAGTTACTGGGCTGGGTGAAGGACAAATTGCAGCTACAAGTTCCTGGTAAATATAGTATACCGTGCGAGTGTGGGCTCCAGTGCATTGTTCAACCACAACGCTGCATCACGCAACGCAGCCAGGAACACATTATAGTCTGTCTGTAAACTCAAGAGCGAGCAGCGCTTTTGGTGGGGGAAGTGGCCTTTCCCGGAAGAACGCTGCCACCGGCCTACAGGGGCACCCAAAATCTGTTGCCCGTTACCTGTCTAGCGGTGTAGATCGGCGTGCAGTGATATACGTCATTTCTGTCGGTGGGACCTTAGTTGCCAGTGTCAGTCAGTTAACTTTGTATACTTGCTGATATACTTCGATATCCAGAAGTGATGGATAATCGTCTAGCATTGCAAGAAAATGTGCAGAATACGAGGAAGAGTAGGTGTTTGCGGAGTAAACGAGCTTTCGATCGTCTCTAATGTTATTACAGCTTGTATTAAAGAGGCGACTCAAAAGGGGCTGTTGGCTAATATTGCCAGCCCCAAGCAAAGGGCTGAAATTTATGCAAAAGTCAGCCTCGTCCAGTAGGACGCATAAGGAACGAACGCGAAAATAAGCCGCATGGCTTAATGGAATCGCCACAAACGAAAACTAATAATCTTGGGAGGAATTCGATCGTTATAGACAGTTTCAAAATCACGCGAAACCATTGATACTTATGGAACACTAAATCTCTATCTCGGTCATTATTCACTTGATTCTGAGACATATTACTACAAATATGTGCGCAATAGATATTCTAAACGCTGCTGAAATTTTCTTCGAAACATGTACATCGATTCTGGACTTATAAGCAAATAGCCTGATATACGAGGTGCGTTCACAAATTAATTTTTATTTTTTGTTAAGAACTTTATTTGTTAATCTACAGCAACGTTATCCTCTTCAAAATATTCCCCGTTGCATACTATACTCTTGTGTCAGTGCTTTTTCCTATTCCCGAATTCTTTAGGAACTGTTTTTTCGGGATAGTTTATAGATCTCTTAACTGTGCATTTTTAATCTCATCAATGCTTTGGAATGTTTATACCACTTCTATGCACTTGGTTCACCCATATCAGGCTCACCAAAGGCAATACTTAACATTTCTAAAAATTTCATACACTTTATTCCTTTATTCCATTCCTATAACAAAATGTAATACACCTTCTCTAATCTGTTTTTATACAAAACAAAAAATCCTTATGTTACCAAAACACATGTAACCTTTCTGAGAACTGACAACAGAGTAAACACCCAATATGTATAACATTGTACACATACTTTCGAGACATGTTTACGAAGACAGTGACAAAAAAGTAGTGCAAATCGGACACACAAAATTATAAATTTCTGCTTACTTTTTAAACACTCTTCGTGTTGCAAGCCTTTCAAAGAAAACTTCCACCTTTTAGTAGAAACACAAAGTTAGAACAAGCCTTATATTCTACAGATTGAGTGCATTATATGGCGTTCGTTTTACGAATAGCAATAGAGGATCATACAATACATTGACATGAACAGGCATTCGGTTCTATGTCTGTAGTGTAATCCTGACTTCCATTCTTATCTTAATATTATTTACTCTATAATGTTGTGTTTCGGAAGAAGCTATCGTTTTTTCTATCCCTTCTGGTCTTAATGCATTTGTCTAAAAATGAACGCAGCCGAGACCTGTCTGTACACGGCTTCGCCACAGATTTAAACCGCGCGCCGCGTCAGGGCCGGTACTACGTTGTGAAGCAGCCTGTAGAAGCGCCTCGTGACGTAGCTGGGTTGGCAGAGTGGGGACTCGCTCGCTCGCTCTTCAGTTTACAGACAGACTATAGATGCGTATGGCTGGGGCACAAGGACAAATCAGCCATGGCAGAACACAGCCTCAATGAGACACACACACTTTCCAATTTGTAGAAACAAAAATGCTTTGCCGAGCCAGTGGCTTCTGGGCTATACGGCTAGACTACAGCAGGCGGCCGGGGTCGCCCGGTCCCGGGCGGCTTTCTCCCCCCCCCCCCCCCTTAACCGCAATAGCCGGCAGGAGGGTGGGGAGGAACAGCCGCCTCTCACCGCTGACCAGCTATATATAGAAGACGGCCGCGGGGTGGGCTTCTGGGCTATACGGCTAGACTAACGTAGCAACACTTACGCCAAACGGCATGAATATCGTCGTGACCGAAGTAAAGCCTCCCGAATCAGAGGAACTCGCAAAGCAAGAGAACAAAACCGAGCCTTACCACGGAAAAAGCATGTCTCTGACGGTGCAAAATCTTGCAGCAGAAGAAACCCAAAAATCCTTTTGCTATGCACTAAAGGCGTTAAACGTGGCACAGTACATAACCGACGTAGTGGTACATCGCAACAGGTCCGCCACTATACATAGCACACACCAAGATATTAAAAACAGAATCGATAAGTTCCTGTCTCACCACCGCCCAGGAGCCAGCTGCACTATCAGAGAATACCGCACGCCGAAAGGCCAAAAAGCCAACTCTAAACCATGCATGTGCGTGGTAATTAAAAACATCGATTTCGATGTTACCACGGCAGAGATCGAAGAACAACTCACCACACTGGGGTACAGTTTCGAGCGCGCGGTTCGCATAAGATCACGAAACACGTCGGAGCTCACACCCAACATTAGGGTACTGACCAGGGAGCAAAATACGGTGGACAAACTTCTGACCGAGCACTTTAGAATTCATATGCGATCGTATAAAGTAGAACCGCCACACCTGCCTCCTCCACAACCAGCACACTGTGCTAAGTGTTTCAGCTATGAACACACAGCCGACAAATGCAACCAGTCGCCAAAGTGCGCCAGATGCGCAGGGGCACATTTCGCAAGCGAATGCAACTCGAAAGAGGACAGAGTTAAATGCGCGAACTGCGAAGGCGACCATCACCCCATGGACCTCAAATGCCCGAAAAGGCCAACAGCACCCACAACCCTAGAAACTACTCTAACAATAAAGTGCATGGACAAACCGGCACAAGAAGAGTCGCAAACACCCGCGAACGACCAGTACGTCAAAACAGACGACCTAATAAGGGCGATCACAACAGCAATGATCAACATCGTACCGGACAGGAAATCAAAGGTAGTGGAAGCAATGAAAGAGGTATCTAAAACTTTCTTTGGCAGAAAGCTCGAGACAGTCCCAGTAGGAAACAAAATACACTTCCATCTGCAGCCCACGAAGACGACAACAGATTCCCGCCACAACGGGCCAGTTGAAGAGGCGCCAAGCACATCAACACAAAGCAGAACACAACCACCTGCAATAAAGGAAGCCACGACCCCAGCCACTCGCAATAGTGAATCAACAACGCAAGAACATACAACACACAGCTCTGACAGCCAACAAACGTCTCTTTGCGTGCAAGAAGCGCCAGCGCACAAACCAAGGCCGTCACAATTGTAACCAGGACACACACTAGACAGAAGACACACTCAGGATGGAGGACACACACGAAGACGACATAAACATTGGCTTCGTCAACGCCAATGGCTTCAGGACGAAGCAACCAATGCTGGAAATGCTAGTCACCAAAGAGAAACTAGCCATCCTAGGGGTCCTTGAAACGAGGACAACGAACTACCCTCTACGATTACTTGACTTCGTCACACACGAACTGAAAGCCATTCCCGTACCCAAAAGCACTCCCAAAGGCGGCGTGGCGGTTTTCCACAACAAGAAAACCCCAGCTATAAGGGTCGAATTACCGCCACAGTTCTCCAATGTCCAAGCAATCCACCTACAGCTACAAACACGTGTAAGGAAATTCCTACACCTAATTACCGTATATATCCCACCTGGCGACGAAATCCCAACTGAATTCCTTCTATACATCAGGAACTTAGGCGACTTTATAATCATGGGGGATTTCAACGCAAGGTCGGAAGCATTTGGAGACACCAAGAACAACAGGAACGGAAGAGACTGCCCTACAACAAACCAACATTTATCAACCACCAGGGAACTTCCATTCCGGACCACTTCATTTGCGCAAAATCCATATATACACACTTCAGCCCTCCATGGGCAGGGGACAGCACGGGGTCAGATCATCTGCCGCTAATAACACGAACGCACCTAATGCACTCACCACTTAACAACAAAAACAGGAAAACCATAATCGACATTAAACAGCTAAACGTTCAAAAATACGAAGAGGAACTCAAGGAGAGCTTACCACCAGCGAAAGAAATCGCAAGCGTTGAAGAGCTGGAACAATATAACAATAACATCATACAGGCAATCACGAATGCGACAACAAACAACGCGCCGATCAAAGTCATTAAACCCAACGCAGACAGAATACCGCAGAGAATACTAAGTACAATCAAAGAAAAAAGACGCATCTACAAGCTCTTCAAACAAACAGCTGACTGCGAATATAAACGGGAATGGAATAGATTAAACAATTTGGTCAGGCAGCAGCTAAAAGAGTTCAGAGCAGAGAAGTGGGCAGAAGTAAGCAAGAACCTAGATCACAAGCAAGCAAATAGATACTGGCATGCCTTTAGAAAAGTAACAGGAATCCACCACAAAACAGATCCACCCCTTTACCATAAAGGAAATATTATAACAGACGACAAACAAAAAGCTAATATATTTAGAGAAGTTCTAGACGAAATACACAGCTTTCCAACCGACCCAAAATTCGATCTAAGACACGAAAGGGAGATCACCCTCGAGTTAGATAAACTGCAAAAAACCGTCATTACACCGACAGAAGCCGAAGCAGCGCTAACGGCGGAAATTTCAGACTCAGAAGTGGAGGAAGCCATCCTAAAAGGAAAAAACAGCGCCCCAGGAAAAGATGGCATCAAAAGGATCCAGATACGATTGGCCCCCAGAGAAAAAATAATAACCTGTCTAAAGACCTTATACAATGCGACCTTGAAAATAGGCAACATCCCAATACACTGGAAACAAGCGAAAATAGTAATGCTCCCTAAACCAGGGAAACCACCCAATGACCCGAGATCTTATCGGCCCATCACCCTACTTCCTGTAATAGGAAAAGCTTTCGAGACAATAATCAAGAACAGACTAATCGCCTTTACGGATACAAACCACCTAATACCCGACTGCCAATCAGGATTCAGAAAAAATCACGCCACCATAGACCCAATAGTACAGCTATGTAGCGGCGTCACAAGAGGCCTAAACCTCCTGGACTGTGCTGCTGCCATATTTCTAGACATTGAAAGGGCGTTCGACAAAGTGTGGCACAAGGGCCTATATTACAAGCTCCTAAAAATGGGAGTACCAGCGAAAATCACCACACTCTTGTCGAACATCCTCGAAAATCGCCCATCCAAAGTCGTCGTCAACGATGCGGAATCAGACCCATTTACGCCAAAAGCGGGAGTCCCACAGGGAGCCATCATATCTCCCCTGCTATATACACTGTACACGGCAGACATCCCACTACCCAACAAGTGGAACGAGGGTCTGACACTGTACGCTGACGACACAGCATACTGGTGCCATACACCAACAACACAAGATAGCAACAGACAAACTCAAAACTACCTATCCCTACTAGAAAGCTGGCTCAGCCAATGGAAAATTAAGCCTAACGCAAATAAGACAGAACTTATTCTGTTCAAACACAAACGAGCCCGCACGCGCAAACAGAACCAAGAAGACTGCAGGTTACAACTATGGGGACAAACTATAAAAGCGAAAGACACCACAAGATACCTGGGCATTACACTCGACAAATATATGTCATGGGAGGCACACTCAAGAGATATCACGATAAAAGCTAAAACAAGACTCAACCTACTCCGTCTACTCAGAGGCAGAACAAACGGAGCCAAAAGGGATACAATGATATACACCTACAAAGCTTTTATCCGCCCCATACTGGAATATGCCGCTCCGGTATGGATGGCGAACAAAACAGTGACTCGGAGGTTAATGGCAACAGAAAGGAAAATATTAAGAACAACAGGCCAGATGAACCCCAGGACACGAAACGAAGTAGTATACAGGAACGCACAAGTGTACCCCTTAAGGAAGAGATGGCTAGAATTAACCGCTAAAATCGGCACCAACAGATTACGCAACAGAACAGCCACAACAGACATTATCCTAAGAAATTACACCGTACTGAGATACCTGCAAACAAAATACCCCTATCCGCCAATAGTAATCAAAACAAGCATTAAGGCAATTGATGCGAATTCAGCAACAAACTTCACTGACGACGACATACAACAGGACATGATAAAACACCTACAAGACGAAGAATCAGAAGAGGAAGACGACACATAAAAAGAGTACGAAAATTACGACCACAGACTAACAAGACAACAAAGAAGAGAAAACAACAAATCACAAGAAAGAGAACTTTCAACAGATCCTTGCTGAGGTTTTAGGGAGGTTTCCCTCAGCACACGGGCAAATGCCAGGATCTCAATACCCTCCCACGCGACAGAAAGCGATAAGTTATGAGACGAGAGAGTCAGAACAAGACTAGGAAACCCAAACCCCACTTCTCAAAATAAAAAGTGCCACCACAGCATACCATAAGTTAATATAAGGCACCAAAGAGCAATAGGCTCTCCATGTGCCCGCCTCACTCCCTCAGGGTGAGAAAAAAAAAATAAAAAATAAAAAAAATAAAAAGCAGCAGGCGGCCGGGATCGCTCAAAATAAAAAGTGCCACCACAGCATACCATAAGTTAATATAAGGCACCAAAGAGCAATAGGCTCTCCATGTGCCCGCCTCACTCCCTCAGGGTGAGAAAAAAAAAATAAAAAATAAAAAAAATAAAAAGCAGCAGGCGGCCGGGATCGCCCGGTCCCGGGCGGCTTTCTCCCCCCCCCCTTCCCGCAATAGCCGGCAGGAGGGGTGGGGAGGAACAGCCGCCTCTCGCCGCTGACCAGCTATATATAGAAGACGGCCGCGGGATGGGCACACTGGAGCCGTGGCAGCCGGAGCGTGCAGGTCATCGTAGCAGAGCGCTGAGGGGGCCACCAGCCACCGCTACCCCCACCGCAGGACAAAGGCAGCAGCGGCTAGCGGACGAGGCAAAGCGTCCAGACATAGTAGATAGGCTGGAAACCAACGATAGCTGTTGCCGCTAAAGCGGTAACCTCCAGAAAAGCAATTGTTTAAATAAAAAAAAGCAAAAGTGTCAATACCGTTCCGTCATGGCAGCGGAACGAATCTAAGGCGAAACAGCCACAGTTCCATTCACCACATAGCGCCGCACGGCAGAGCACCTCTGCCCCCCTCTATAGGGACAAATCCGTGCCAGGGCCGGCAGCACTGCTCCGTAACCCGCGCACGAGTAGATAGGGCTGACCACTCCCGTGGATACCTTCAGGCTTCAAAGCAAGGTGCCAACCAAACGGGAACTCAGCGCCCCAAGTGCGGCCACACACACATGCCTAAGTATCTGGACTACCGAGCTGACAACACGCCAGCGCAACATCAAAATCAAAACCGATCCGAGATGACTGGAAGACCGACTGGTGACCCCCCAACCCCACAACCATCAGCCCAGCATCCCCAGACGACATACCATCTGCCCAGCTGGATCAGAGGAGCCGGACCCCGTCATCGCGAGGTACCTCACCGAGCTCCTACTGCAGCACGCCGCCACGAAGACAGAGGGTGTCCACCTATGAAATACTCAGCCTACCACGAGATACCACACAAAACACCATCGCTACGACCTTCAAACAATTCGCCAGCGCAAATATGAAAGCAAACATTGATATTTACAATGTCAGGAGAGGCCTCTCCACAATAATAAAATACGCGTCCGAGGAAGCTGCGCCAACCCTGCAAACCTCTTCCGCAACCACCTCTCCCCAGCAGTTAAAGTGCAACTGCTCCCACCTAGGGAACCACTACAACGAAGGCAACTGAACAAACCCTCCCTTAGCGCGGTAATCATGGGTGTAGAGCAAGAGGCGGATGAGGAAGAAGTACAACAACAGCTTATAGAGCAGGGATTGAAGGTCCACAAAACCTGGCGAATCACCTCCCGCGAAACTGGTGGGCCAACGATGAAATTCCGAGTACTGACTCACGATCTTGACACCATCGACAGAATGTTAAACGATGGTGTTAGGATCGACTACAAAGTTTGAGCAGTAGAACCATCGAACCTTCTGCCCCCCCCAGCCAGCGCAATGCGGTCGATGTTTGTCATTCGACCACAAAACGCACGGCTGCATGGCCAAGCTAAGATGCCCACAATGCAGCGGCGAACACACGCTCTCAAGGTGTAACGCACCTCCGCACAACACAAAATGCGCGAACTGCGGAGAGAGCCACTCGGCACTATCACTAAAATACCAGAGCCGACCAAAAGAAGCAGTCAACACCTATGCTCAAGCCGTCATAAAAACGATTGACGAACCTGCCCCACGCCCCCAAACGACAGCAGAACTGAAAGAAGAGGCGGTCATGAAGGAAGACTTCATTCGCACACTTACTACCGCCCTGCTCAACGTCTTCCAAGACAGGAAGCACGAAATTAAGACTGTTCTGCGTCAAACCGTCAGACAACTTCTAAACAAAGATCTGGAAGTGACACAAAGCAACAACAGGGTCCACGTCACAATTACAGACAAGACGTAAACAACTCCTCCCCCCCACCCCCTATAGTGGCAGAAGCATGATGGCGGGACTGACAGAGAACGACAACGACAGCGCCAACATCATGTTTGTAAATGTCCAAGGGCTGCGAAATAGAAAACATGCACTTATGCACAGCCTGCATCAACACAAAATACACATCCTTGGCGTGGCCGAAACATGGCTACGCCCACAACAATACTGCAAACTAAGTAGATACACCTGCCATTCCAAAAACAGACCCGACGGCAGGGGGGCGTAGCAATATACACTGATAGCAACATCCCAGTTAAAGAGATGCCCCTCCCGCAACAATTACAGGATACGGAAGCTGTCGTGGTGCAAATCAGGACACAACAAAGATGCATGCTGACTGTCGCATGTTTATACAACCCACCCGGACACCCCATCCCAGAAGACTTCTTGCAGTACCTGATGACCTACAACAAATTCATCCTGCTGACCAACCTGAACGCACGCCACACACAACTAGGCTGCACAGCAACGAATGACAATGGACGAGCACTCTTTGACATACTAACAACCGACCCGATATCCAGACTTGCACTCGACCAACCAACATTCATCGGACACCGCGGCTCCTCCACCCCAGACCATATCCTCCATAGCACGATCCTAACCAATAACCTATCCAATCCCTTCATAGGTGACCCCATAACCAGCGACCATCTCCCCATCATATTCGCAACAACTGCTATAAACCCACCACACAACGCAACGCAACATCCGCCTATACGCAAAAGCCGACTGGAGGAGATTCAAAACCATCATACAAGACGAACTAGCACTGCCGACTACCCTGACAGACAACGCCGACCTGGAATACCTACACGAACGACTAGAAACCACCTTCACAACAGCAATCGACGAGGCAATCCCACAAAAGACAATAGAGAACTGGAGACCCACCATTCCGGCGGAGGCGCTAGTGATCCTAAGGCGGAAAAGGCAACTACAGCGCGAAATTAGACGTACAAATAACCCAGACTTAAGAAGACAGTGGAACCGATTAAACGCACAAGCGAAACGCATAATCTCCCAGCACAAACAAAAAGAGTGGGACGACACCTGCCGCCAACTCAACTATAAAGAAGGCAGAAAATTTTGGAACAAATTCAAGACGCTGACTGGACCAAAGAATCCCCCCAACCAGACACTAATAGTAGACGACGAACCAATCACAGACCCTAAAACACAAGCAGACACATTCCAGAACGCCCTCCGAATCATCCACTCCTTCCCAACAGACGCCAAGTTCGACAACGACTTCTACCGACATGTAGAGAACCAACTCCCTGACCTACTAACAAGTCCAACAGCAGAAGCAGAAGACACCGCCGAACTGACCAAACCTATAACAGACGCTGAAATCACCAACGCAATACGGACCGGAGAAAACTCAGCCCCTGGACAAAACAACATCACACGTATCCACCTGCAGAACGCCCCCCTCCCTGCCTTAATCCCAATCCTCTCACTGATGTTCAACTACTGCCTAACGACAGAAACAATACCGACTGCGTGGAAGGCAAGTAAGACCATAATGATCCCCAAACCCGACAAACCGCGAACAGACCCCCTCTCCTACCGACCTATCTCACTACTGGACGTTATAGGAAAAAACTTATGAACGTATACTGACCGACAGACTGCGAAAATATCTGGACAACAAACAACTACTCCCCCTACTCCAAGCCGGCTTCCGCCCCAACCACTCCACCACAGACCCACTTTTGAAATTGACATGTGACATCACCCAGGGCTTCAACAGATCGCACTGTACGCTAGCCATATTCCTTGACATCGAGCGCGCCTTCGACCGTCTATGGCACAATGGGCTCCTGTTCAAACTGCTCAAACTTGGAATCCCACCGAAATTCGTACGCCTAATAAAAACTCAAATCACTGGACGACACAGCAGAGTACATGTGCAAGACGCCACCTCGGAGCCATTCACCCCAGAGGCAGGAGTCCCGCAAGGTGCAATATCATCCCCACTACTGTACGCGCTATACACACACGACATACCGACCCCAACAGACCAACACGAAAAAATCGCTCTATATGCAGATGACACTGCATACTGGTGCACAGGACTCAGAACGGACGTAATACAAAGAAAAGCAGCAAAATACCTGACCAAACTAGAGACATGGATGACTAAATGGAGAATCCCACCCAACCCGACTAAAACGCAACTAGTCCTATTCCAACACCGAAACATGACGAAAAAACGACAGCAAAAACAAGAAGACATAACACTCCGACTATGGAACGAACCCCTACAACTAACTGACAAGGCGAGATACCTCGGTGTCTACCTAGACAAACACCTCAACTACCAAGCCCACCTGCAATACCTGCTCAACAAAACGAGGAAACGACAACAGTTAATCCGACAAGTACAAGGACGACTGTATGGCTGCTCCACCAGGACAGCCATACACACATACAAGACATACATACGACCAATATACGAATACGCCGCTGCACCACTAGGCGGAATACCAAAGACAGTAGCAAACAGACTGTACTCGACAGAACGCCGACTACTAAGCAGCATAGCAAAACTGCCATGCCGCACCCCTACCGACGAAGTATACGAAGCGAAAGAAATAACCCCTCTGCAAACAAGACTGACAAAACTCAGGGCAAGATACGGCTCACACATCCTACACAAGCGACCCGACATGGAAGACATTCTGACGACCAAACTACGCACAACAAGACGCCCAAAAAAGAAATACATTTACCCGGCGCGTACAGTAGCACAAAATACAACAACCGAGTTCCCCGACTTAGCACCCACAATGACGCAACTGACAGGAGGCGAAACCACCCCACCCCACCCCACCTAGACAAAAGACAATAGCACAGCAACAAATGACCTAGTGCACCACGACAGCCCCTCACACTCAACACACAACACACCCCATAGAACAATAGAACAATACACAATAACATTAAGGCAATCATACAGAAGATAAGAACTATTGTAAACAAACAAAAAAAAAAAAAAAAAAAACCAACTCCAAGTACCACCAAAGGGAAAGGAGAATATGTAAAACTAGAATAAGGCAAAAAACATTGTAGCAACCAGCTCCAAGTACTACAAAACAGGAAAGGAGAACCTGTAAACATTAGTATTAAGATTAGTCTAAGCTAGAATATACCATCCAAAACAACATACTCCATCACATAAAAATACACTCCTGGAAATGGAAAAAAGAACACATTGACACCGGTGTGTCAGACCCACCATACATGCTCCGGACACTGCGAGAGGGCTGTACAAGCAATGATCACACGCACGGCACAGCGGACACACCAGGAACCGCGGTGTTGGCCGTCGAATGGCGCTAGCTGCGCAGCATTTGTGCACCGCCGCCGTCAGTGTCAGCCAGTTTGCCGTGGCATACGGAGCTCCATCGCAGTCTTTAACACTGGTAGCATGCCGCGACAGCGTGGACGTGAACCGTATGTGCAGTTGACGGACTTTGAGCGAGGGCGTATAGTGGGCATGCGGGAGGCCGGGTGGACGTACCGCCGAATTGCTCAACACGTGGGGCGTGAGGTCTCCACAGTACATCGATGTTGTCGCCAGTGGTCGGCGGAAGGTGCACGTGCCCGTCGACCTGGGACCGGACCGCAGCGACGCACGGATGCACGCCAAGACCGTAGGATCCTACGCAGTGCCGTACGGGACCGCACCGCCACTTCCCAGCAAATTAGGGACACTGTTGCTCCTGGGGTATCGGCGAGGACCATTCGCAACCGTCTCCATGAAGCTGGGCTACGGTCCCGCACACTGTTAGGCCGTCTTCCGCTCACGCCCCAACATCGTGCAGCCCGCCTCCAGTGGTGTCGCGCCAGGCGTGAATGGAGGGACGAATGGAGACGTGTCGTCTTCAGCGATGAGAGTCGCTTCTGCCTTGGTGCCAATGATGGTCGTATGCGTGTTTGGCGCCGTGCAGGTGAGCGCCACAATCAGGACTGCATACGACCGAGGCACACAGGGCCAACACCCGGCATCATGGTGTGGGGAGCGATCTCCTACACTGGCCGTACACCACTGGTGATCGTCGAGGGGACACTGAATAGTGCAGGGTACATCCAAACCGTCATCGAACCCATCGTTCTACCATTCCTAGACCGGCAAGGGAACTTGCTGTTCCAACAGGACAATGCACGTCCGCATGTATCCCGTGCCACCCAACGTGCTCTAGAAGGTGTAAGTCAACTACCCTGGCCAGCAAGATTTCCGGATCTGTCCCCCATTGAGCATGTTTGGGACTGGATGAAGCGTCGTCTCACGCGGTCTGCACGTCCAGCACGAACGCTGGTCCAACTGAGGCGCCAGGTGGAAATGGCATGGCAAGCCGTTCCACAGGACTACATCCAGCATCTCTACGATCGTCTCCATGGGAGAATAGCAGCCTGCATTGCTGCGAAAGGTGGATATACACTGTACTAGTGCCGACATTGTGCATGCTCTGTTGCCTGTGTCTATGTGCCTGTGGTTCTGTCAGTGTGATCATGTGATGTATCTGACCCCAGGAATGTGTCAATAAAGTTTCCCCTTCCTGGGACAATGAATTCACGGTGTTCTTATTTCAATTTCCAGGAGTGTATTGCAGAGGGAAAAATAATTGTAAGCGCTGTAAAAAAAAAAAAAAAAAAAACCATTAGAATAATGTGTCACTTCCAGTTATAAACTAATCTCCATTAAGTATAAAATTAGTTTTTAAGTTACTTACACCGTTAAACATGTTCAGCTAATACATAACAATATCAATGAATACTCTCCCACATTATATACACAAAAAAAAATTTACGTAAAATTAAAGATACCCAACATAAGTTAATAGCATGTAATCAGATATATATAAGAAAAATGGAAATAAATAAAATAAAAATGTACCCTATGGCTGATAAAGGGCAAACAGACAAGCCCTAAGAGAAGGAATGAAAAGTGCTAAAAAAAAAAGGAGGTGGGCACTCCCACTCACTCGCGCAGTGGACGGGAGACGGGAGAAGACGCAGCCTACGCTCTACTCCGCTCCGCCGCTGCTGCTGCCGCCGCCGCCGCTGCGCTGGTAGTTCCCGCCTGGCCGCTAGAGGGTGCGCGCCGCAGCTGCCGCGCGCCTCTACTGCTGCCGGCTACACCCGTCTGCCAGTCGCCGCGCGACTGCCGGAGGCCACGCACCGCCGTGCCACGGCCTCTGCGGTACGTCCGAGGCCACCTCCAGCGACCGCCTGCCACAGCTTGAGTATGACCACGCCAGTGTCATCGCAGTTGCCAACTGCACACTGCGTCAGTCTACTAACGCAGTAAAAAAGCAAAGTGTCGAGTGCTCTATTGTCGTGTGTTGCGTGTTACGCTCCCAGTGACACTTAGGTCCGGTCATAGAAGAGAGGTAATAGCGATCCCGGAAAGCCGGATCTAGGGCTTGTTAGTTAGGGATTCTGCAAGCCAGGGCCCTTTCCGCGGAGAGACCAACCCGCGTTTGCCGAGGCCAAGGAACAGAACAGGCTAGAACAATCTCCGCGTGTAGGACAAATCAATTAATCATGCAAAGGAAACCCCGTAAAGCCTCCAAGCCGCCCCCAGAGGCCCCAAACCCTCCCCCCCCCCAACCACCTGCAACTAACCCGACACAAGATAACCCTCCAACCAGCTGCAACGAGCCTCACCCAGCCCCTCCTCCAAGCAACGACCCTAGCAGCTGCCAGCCCCGCCCCCTACTTGAGATCACTGTCAACCCTCCCTCCCAAACCCCATTCTTCTCACAAATTGTATCCTCCCCAACCCGTCCCTCATCCACACCTGCTCCCTCCCCCCTCAGAGCAACAATCGCGCGAGCCAGAGTTGAAACGTCTCATAGAGACCAAATTGTTTCCCAACTGCCACCCCAGGGCCTCCTGCAGACTCGTGCAGAGCAAAAGAGACCCGAATCCATCCCGGTCCCCACGCCTCCCATCCTACTCGGTAGTAATCACCAAAGTAGAGATGGATACCACTACTGTGGACGTAAAAGAAGGCCTGTCCGAACAAGACTATGTGTTCCACAACGTGATCAGGGTGCGATCACAAAAAACAGGCAAACCAACCGACCTGGTCAGGGTATTTTCCTCAGACAAGGACTCGCAAGACAGGCTCCTAAAGAACGGCTTCCGCCTGTTCAGCAAGTTTCACCGCGTCGAACCCTCCCGCACCCAAACCGCGCTACCCGAAACCTGCCTCAAGTGTTTCAGCTACGAGCACACAGTCGAAGACTGTAAAGACGTGCTGAAATGCTCGAAGTGCGCTGGCCACCACCCAGTAAAGGACTGCCCGAACAAAGAGCCGAGATGCGCGAACTGCGGAGGAGACCACCCCTCTCTAGCTAAAATATGCCCCCTATTCCCCAAGGCTCCTCTTGCACCTGAAAAAATTCAAGAGGTACGCTGCACCGACCCCCCAGCCCAATTCTGCGACACTGTTGCCCCCACTCAACAATTCGTGCTCGTTGAGGACTACATCAGGGCAACCGCAATAGTTCTAATGAATGTCATACCCGACAGGCGTGACCAAATAGGAAAAGCTATGGCGGAGGTAGCAAAATCCTTCTTCAACCGTAAACTAACAATCCTCGCTCACGGCCCGCACAGGCGGTTCGCAATTGAGGCAGAATCTTGCCCCCCCCCCCCCCGATCCAGCCAACAATCCTTTTCCCGATCATCAATCCTGACATCGATCCCCCATCCCTAACCCCCCAAGCGCCCCTCCAACCGACCACACAACACTCGGAAAATGGAAGTGCCGCCAAATGAAAACAAAACCACCATCGCTTTCCTAAATGTGAACGGCTTCAATAGAAAACAGCCACTAGTGGAGCGACTGGTCAGCACAAACGGCATATGCCTCATAGGCCTCGCCGAGGTCCGCGCCGGCCCCAACCCCCTCCAACTCGCCAGAATGACGCAACACAGAACACCACAAGCGCGAGCAAGCAAAGGAGGAGTGGCAGTCTTCCACAGCGCCGACTTCCCTGCCGTCAGAGTCGACCCACCACCCCACTTAGCCCATCTCGACCTCATTATACTGAGGGCAAACAGCCCCTATCTGGGTCGCCTGCAAATCGCAACAGTTTACATCTCCCCTCAAGACCCCTTCCCTACAGAACTGATTACCTACCTGGTGTCCAAAGGTGAATTCATCTTAATGGGAGACTTTAATGCGCGCCACACGTCCTTTGGGGACACAGCCACCAACACCAGGAGCGTCTCACTCCTAAATCTATTAGACAGCCTCCCTATCATCCGCCTCAACAACTCAGACCCAACCTTAATAAACTCCCGTGGACACTCAATCCCCGACCACATACTATGCTCAGAAAAAATAGCCAACCGCTGCTCCGACTGCACCATAGGCGACAGTGTGGGCAGCGACCACCTCCCGTTATTATTTAACACAACCGCCTTCAGTTCCTCCAAACCCCACACAGTGACAAAAACTATTAAGAGCTGAAAACAAGGGGAACTGGACTAAATTTGCAGAAATCCTTAAACACGAACTTCCACAATCGCCACTTTCGGACGAACCAGAGCTGAACGCCCACAACACAAAAATTATAGAGGCATTCAACAAAGCTTACTGCGACAGCGTCCCCCTCATTACCATCAAGGAAGGATGCGTTAAAATTCCCCCCCACATCCTCAACATCATCAGGGAAAAGAGGCGCACCTACAGACAGTTCAAACTGACTCTCGACCCCGCCTAAGTAGGCAAGCCAGATCTGCTCTGCAGCGCTGGCGAGCTGAAATATGGGCAGAAAAGTGCAGCTCTCTGAACCCAAAAGAGCCCCGAAAATTCTGGCGATCCTTCAGGGACATAACTGGTAAAAATCACGCTCCCTCGAGCCCCGCACTTGTGATAGAAGACAACATTATAGCGGACAATCCAGGGAAAGCTCAAGTATTCCGCGACTCCCTGGCGCTAGTGCACTCGTACCCCGAAGACCCACTATTTGACCATCACCACGCGGAGAACGTAAACAATCTCGCAGACGACCTATCCCAATCCCAAATCGCGCCCACCAAAGACCAGGCCGATCTTACCCAGCCCATCAGCGACACAGAGATAACGGCAGCCATCAAAATAGGAAAGAACGGAGCACCAGGACTAGACGGCATCACGCTGAGGCAAGTCAAAAACGCACCTGTGCTCCCTCTCCTCACCTCCTTATCTATCCTATTCAACGCTGCCCTCTCCCTAGGAACAGTGCCACAACAATGTAAACACGCCAAAATTACAATGATCCACAAAAAAGGCAAACCCCTCAATCGACCGGACTCATACCGGCCAATTTCCGTCCTCCCTGTTTTAGGCAAGCTCTTTGAACACATCGTCAATGCAAGAATAACTAAATTCACAGACAAACGGAACGTAATACCCGTGGAACAGGCAGGCTTCCATAGGAATCACTCCACAACAGACTGTATAGTCAGAATTACAGACCACATAACCGAAGCTCTAAACAGAAGCGAGTGCACTCTGGCACTGTTCCTAGACATCGAGAGGGCATTTGACAAGGTGTGGCACAGTGGACTCATATACAAACTCTGGACTCAGGGAATCCGCAACATCCTCTCCAACCGGCAGGGACAGGTAATAGTGGGAGGAACTCTGTCTACCCCCTTTACCCCCGAGGCCGGTGTGGCACAAGGAGCGGTACTTTCCCCTACCCTATATAAACTATTCACCGCCGATATACCGAAACCCGAAACTTGGTGCGAAGGCCTCGCCCTCTACGCTGACGATACCGCCTACTGGTGCTCCGGTACCTCAACAGCCGACGTACAAACTCTCGCGAAAGACTACATCGACAAACTTGAAAGATGGATGTGCAAGTGGCGAATAAAACCGAACCCCGCTAAAAGCCAACTAATTCTCTTCCGTCATAGGCATCTCTGCCAAAAACGTAACCAGACCACAGACTCCCTAAAGGTAACCCTATGGAACAAAGAAATTTACCCGAAAAACACAGCCCAATATCTAGGTATCACACTGGACTACACTCTAAGTTGGCAACCTCACACCTCCCTCATCATCGACAAAGCGCACGCCCGTATGAATTTAATAAAACTTATAAAAGGGAAATTCTACGGCGCCCCCTCCTGGGACTCCGTCCACACGTATAGCTGCTTCGTCAGACCCGTACTCGAGTACGCGGCAATTACATGGCTGAACTCAGAAGCGCAAACCAACAGGATACAGGCACACGACAGACGCAATCTTCGCATTGCCGGTCGTCTAAATCCAAACACCGCCTGCACTGACATTCACAGCATAACAAACACCATCCCAATACCAGAAAAATGCCGCTTCCAGATAGCAAACTATGGATCGCAAAGACTTATAACAGATGGACCTATAAAGGACATACTAACAAGTAAACACTGGAAATTTAGGTACCCCCACTTCCAATACCCACTCCCAGCATACACAATAGCCAAATGTATACAAGAAAACACCAGAACATATCACACCAGTCCTACACCTCATACAAGAAATAGAAGGCTAAGATATCAGAGACACGAAAAAGAAAAGGACAAAACTACACTTAAGGAGCACCAAATAGACAAAATTACGTAGAATAAGACAAGCAAGCCAGGATAGGATAAGAGACTTGGACCGTAAGCTATAGAAAGAACTCAAAATAGTTAGAATTGCGATAGTAAACTAGGCTAGTAAATCAGGTTAAGAACATATCTTGCAAGAATAGAATAGAATTTATCACATAGCTGAATATTCGTTCCGCCCTAGCTGAGGTTTTGGTGGTTTTCCTCAAGCTGTAAGGCGAATGCCAGGGCGAGTATTCCCACCAAAACAGAAAATAAAATAAGGTATTGAATATTCAGAAAAGTAAGAATACACCCAAGACGAAACGGAATGAATTCAAACAAAAGGAAAAACAATCCCCATTTAATGAAATAAACTGTGACAAAACAGCATTACATTCCAACCTCCATGGCTGAAAAGCGGATTATATCGCGCAACAACAGCCACACGTTCTCCATCCCAGAGACGTGGGAAAAAAACACTCACTCACGCCGACTACAGTGCTGTTCGAGATGTCGTTGAGAGAGGATGCTTTACTTGCGAAGGGTGTGGCGGATCGCCGCCCGTCGGGGTCAGCTCAGGCGACTGAGTTGATCCCGGTGGCGGCCTCATCCCGCCCCCCACTTATGACGAACCGGCTTTCGACACCTGACGATGACAAGACTGACTCTTCGGATTATGACGCGCGCACTGTGAACGAGTGTTCATACTTATGAACAAACTCGCCCACGGGGGCCCCTACCCTGGTCGAGAGGCCGACGAGGCGGCTATATTCGCCCTCTGTAACATTCAGAAGGCTGCCGCTCTACCGCACACGAGGCAGCAGGTGTTGGGTGTGCCACCTAGAGCCCCGCCGGTCGCATCGCATGTGCTCGTGGTCCCGGTGGTGGCGGCCTCGCCGGGAGTTGCGCCGCTGGCCTCGACCACTCAAGAGGTCAATGTGCCCCCGGTTGCCCCCCTGGCCCCAGAGACACAAGAAGAGCCCGTGGCTGCGCTAGCTGCGGCCACCGAGATGGAGGACATCGATCTGCCCGACGCAAATCTGGCTGAGGCCATTGCCGAGTCAGAGCGCCGTGACACCGACCCTGACGCTGCCCGCGCGCCCAGAAAGCGCCGGGCTGTGACGCATGACGATTCCGACACTCCCTCTCAGACATCTGACACAGCGAGGCCGCGGAAGAAGGCCCCTAGGGCCTCCCGCACCTCCACCACAGAGTCTGGGACGACCATCGCGGGCTCCTCCCGGAGCACCGCCACGCAGAAACCGACCAAGACGACGCGGCGGTCCACTCGTTCACCTGCCGCCTCCCGGCAGCCGGACGAGGACGGTTTTGTTGCTCCACCCCGGCGGCACACTGCCAGGGCTGCTGCGCTACAGCAACCGACCCCGCTGCCGACCGCCAACACGTTTGCGGGCGCCAGCGTCGATGCATTGGACGATGGCGCCGCGCCCCCGGCGCCTGCCCAAAAGAAGGGGTAATGCTGGAGTAGGTTTAATAATGAATAAAAAAATAGGAGTACGGGTAAGCTACTACAAACAGCATAGTGAACGCATTATTGTGGCCAAGATGTACTGCTATAGTTGGTGTGGGCTTCGTGTCTAAGTTTATATGCCAATTAGCTCTGCAGATGATGAAGAAATTGATGATATATATGATGAGATAAAAGAAATTATTCAGGTAGTGAAAGGAGACGAAAATTTAATAGTCATGGGTGACTGGAATTCGAGAGTAGGAAAAGGGAGAGAAGGGAACATAGTAGGTGAATATGGATTGGGGATAAGAAATGAAAGAGGAAGCCGCATGGTAGAATTTTGCGCAGAGCATAACTTAATCATAACTAACACTTGGTTCAAGAATCATAAAAGAAGGTTGTATATATGGAAGAACCTTGGAGATACTAAAACGTACCAGATAGATTATATAATGGTAAGACAGATATTTAGGAACCAGGTTTTAAATTGCAAGACATTTCCAGGGGCAGATGTGGACTCTGATCACAATCTATTGGTTATGAACTGTAGATTAAAACTGAAGAAACTGCAAAAAGGTGGGAATTTATGGAGATGGGACCTGGATAAACTGAAAGAACCAGAGGTTGTACAGACTTTCAGGGAGAGCATAAGGGAACAATTAACAGGAATGGGGGAAAGAAATACAGTAGAAGAAGAATGGGTAGCTTTGAGGGATGAAATAGTGAAGGCAGCAGAGGATCAAATAGGTAAAAAGACGAAGGCTAGTAGAAACCCTTGGGCAACAGATGAAATACTGAATTTAATTCATGAAAGGAGAAAATATAAAAATGCAATAAATGAGGCAGGCAAAAAGGAATACAAACTATATTATGCTTATCCATGACGGATATTTTAGAACCGTGACTGTATATTAATAAGTAAATAAAATCATACACAGCACCAAAACCACTATACAAAAATATCAAAGTCAGGTGTGTACAAGCTCACTTGCAACTCATGTCCAAGCTTCTACGGACAAACTGGTAGAAGCTTCACAACAAGATTTAAAGAACACATGGATGCACTCCGTCTTAACAACCTGAACAAGTCCAACTTTGCCTCACATCTTGCCCAACACAATCATTCTGCAAACAACATAGAACAGAATCTCCGAATACTACATTTTGCGAACAAAGGCACAATACTTGACCTTCTCGAAGAAATTGAAATATTTATCCACACAAATACCACCTACTGACTACCTACTCAATGATCAAACTGAACTGAGAAACAAATTTTTCCTTCAGAACTTTGAAGATCTACTAGTTGAAAAGAAGTAACCACCCAACGAACCCTACACCAGCTCCCCAACCCCCCCCCCCCCCCCGCCCAATGACCCACCCCCTCCCTCTCCTTACATCCTAACCACACCGGTGTCAATGTAATATACTACCACAGAATCAGACATGTACCATATCTCTAAATGTTAAAGCCCTCCATTGCTAACATAAATCAGTACTTTATACGTATTAATTCTAGCTGGAACAAACAGAAGTTGCCTTTACCAATATCCCAGATCACTGTAATGTTAGAATGAAAATAAGTCAACAGTTAAAGAATTTTTGTTCATGATTTTTAAAATATTAAATGTACAGCCATACAAACAGCTTTAATCCATTACAATCACTATAACTCTTATACATATACCTTTAGCTAAAATAAACAGAATCTGCTCGTGATAATACTCCAGATCACGTTAACGTAACAACAGAAATAATAACAAATCTTCAGATGAACTGTTGGCTTAATTTAAATATACAGATCCTAGTCATACAGACAGCTGCACCTCACTGCAGATACAATAACTCTGTATTATTGATTCCTTGGGATTCATGTTAATGCCAAACACGATAATTGCTATTATAAAAAAAAAAACTGCCTGTAACATACAAGTAGAAATAACATATCAGATCACCTAAAATTTGTTCTTGTAGTAATTGATTATTATTTTATCTAGTGCTCTCATGTTATCGCCATTCTGATAAAAAAAAACTTGCCCTTATATCGACTTTAACACATGTAAAGAACAACAAATTACATCTCTGTGCAAAGTAGGTTATGCCATATGTCTCTGTCAAGATCTGGATGCTGGTAAAGTGTCACTGTTAAAGTGTGAACTAATATAGTTCATGTGAAAGTGTTCTGGACATCAAAATGGAGGTAGACAGATACGAAAAAAGCCGCCTATACTGTCGCAGTAAGTAAAAACTAAATTTACATCCATATCGACAGATAAGCTATAGTCATGGCGATACAATAAAGTGTGACCCATCTTTCTGCCATAGAACCAGCACTCAGCATTATGCTACTACCAGTAATGATGTAACTTCCCGGATCCTCCCGAAATCATCTGAAGATGAACCTGAAAGGGTTCGAAAACAGGTTCATGTAATAAAGCATTATTATTGGAAAAAAGTGACTGGTTGCAGTTGTGTATAACTTATTTACAGGAATACAAACGTCTCAAAAATGAGATTGATAGGAAGTGCAAAATGGCTAAGCAGGGATGGCTAGAGGACAAACGTAAGGATATAGAGGCTTATCTCACTAGGGGTAAGATAGATACTGCCTAGAGGGAAATTAAAGAGACCTTTGGAGAAAGGAGAACCACTTGCATGAATTTCAAGAGCTCAGATGGAAACCCATTTCTAAGCAAAGAAGGGAAAGCGAAATACCCTCTGACTTCAAGAAGAATACGAGGGTTGTTTTTTAAGTAAGGGCCGTTCGCGCGTATAGTCCCGTAGTTCGCGCGGACGCCGCAACAAGCCACTGCGCCACTTGCCGGCATCCTTCCCGTTCACACTGATGCAAGTTGCAGCTCTGTAGCTGACGTGTACGCATCGCTGTGCTACTTTATAATGTTTACGTTTATTGAGTCGCCCGCCGCGTGTGAGATACGGTCAGTGATACGTTTTTTGACCGCGAGAGGCGTATCAGCTGCAGAAATTCATCGTCAGTTAACAGAAGTTTATGGCTCGAATGCAATGAGTGAAGGTAAAGTGCGTCAATGGGTTAGAGAGCTTAAAAATGGCCGTCAAAACGTCCATGACAAAGAACGCTCAGGCCGGCCCTCTGTGATCACTGATGATTTGGTGGCTGCAGTCGAAACAAAGATTCGTGGGACAGAAGATTCACAATTTCCACTCTTTCTTTGGAATTTCCACAAGTTTCAAGATCGGTTTTGTACAAAATTGTGTCTGAAAACCTAAACTTTAAGAAACTATGTTCTCGGTGGGTACCCAGACTCCTCACAGAGGACTACAAAGGGAAGAGATTTGCCACTTCATTAGACTTTTTGATTCGTTACGTGGAAGAAGGGGATGACATGTTGAGTCAAATTGTCACTGGAGATGAAACATGGGTATCCCATATCACTCCCCAAAGCAAGCGACAATCGATGGAATGACGACACACAACCTCACCCGTCAAGGTCGAAGCCAAACAGACGCTGTCAAAGCGCAAGATTATGGCAACTGTGTTCTGGGACTGGCGCGGTGTTTTGCTAGTGGACTTTATGCCACGAGGAACGACAATCAACTCAGATGCCTACTGTGCAACTCTAAAGAAGCTCCGCAGAGCAATTCAAAACAAAAGGCGCGGCATGCTGACAAAAAAAGTTTTGCTCCTGCACAATAACGCTAGACCTAACACCTCTCAAAAGACTCGGGATTTGATTGATTCTTTTGGCTGGGAAGTTTTGGACCATGCACCATACAGCCCCGACCTTGCTCTTAGCGATTTTTACCTTTTCCAGTACCTGAAACACCATCTTGGCGGGCAGCGCTTCAATGACGACGATGAAGTGAAAGTGGCTGTGAACTCTTGGCTGTCGGAGTAGGCGGCCGAATTCTTTGAAAGAGGGAATTAAAAACTTAGTTGTACGGTAGGACAAGTGCTTAAATAAACAAGGCAACTATGTAGGGAAATAGGTAAAAGTGGGTAGAATCAGAAAATTAAAGGTTTCTTACAAAAGTATTTGTACCTTTTTTTAAAAATAAAAACGGCCCTTACTTAAAAAACAACCCTCGTATAATAATTCCAATCCCAAAGAAAGCATGTGTTGACAGATGTGAAAATTACCGAACTATCAGTTTAATAAGTCACAGCCGCAAAATACTAACGCGAATTCTTTACAGACGAATGGAAAAACTGATAGAAGCCGACCTCGCGGAAGATCAGTTCGGATTCCGTAGAAATGTTGGAACACGTGAGGCAATACTGACCCTACGACTTATCTTAGAAGAAAGATTAAGGAAAGGCAAACCTACGTTTATAGCATTTGTAGACTTAGAGAAAGCTTCTGACAATGTTGACTGGAATACTCTCTTTCAAATTCTGAAGGTGGCAGGGGTAAAATACAGGGAACGAAAGGCTATTTACAATTTGTACAGAAACCAGATGGCAGTTATAAGGGTCGAGGGATATGAAAAGGAAGCAGTGGTTGGGAAGGGAGTGAGACAGGGTTTTAGCCTATCCCCGATGTTATTCTATCTGTATATTGATCAAGCAATAAAGGAAACAAAAGAAAAGTTCGGAGTAGGTATTAAAATCCATGGAGAAGAAATAAAAACTTTGAGGTTCACCGATGACATTGTAGTCCTGTCAGAGACAACAAAGGACTTGGAAGAGCAGTTGAACGGGATGGACAGTGTCTTGAAAGGAGGGTATAAGATGAACATCAACAAAAGCAAAACGAGGATAATGGAATGTAGTCGAATTAAGTCGGGTGATGCTGAGGGTATTGGATTAGGAAATGAGACACTTAAAGTAGTAAAGTAGTTTTGCTATTTGAGGAGCAAAATAACTGATGATGATCTAAGTAGAGAGGATATAAAATGTAGGCTGGCAATGGCAATGAAAACGTTTCTGAAGAAGAGAAATTTGTTAACATCGAGTATAGACTTAAATTTCAGGAAGGTCATTTCTGAAAGTATTTGTATGGATTGTAGCCATGTACGGAAGTGAAACATGGACGATAAATAGTTTGGACAAGAAGGGAATAGAAGCTTTCGAAAAGTAGTGCTACAGAAGAATGCTGAAGATTAGATGGGTAGATCACATAGCTAATAAGGAGGTATTGAACAGAATTGGGGAGAAGAGGAGCTTGTGGCGCAACTTGACTAGAAGAAGGGATCGGTTGGTAGGACATGTTCTGAGGCATCAAGGGATCCCCAATTTAGTATTGGAGGGCAGCGTGGAGGGTAAAAATCTTAGAGGGAGACCAAGAAATGAATACACTAAGCAGATTCAGAAGGATGTAGGCTGCAGTAGGTACTGGGAGATGAAGAAGCTTGCACAGGATAGAGTAGCATGGAGAGCTGCATCAAACCAGCCTCAGGACTGACGACCACAACAACAACAACAACAACAACAACAACGATCATCCCTTACCAGTGGAATTTAAAAGCAGTTTGCGTATTTTAGTTATAAACAAAAGTATTGCTGACATTCAGTTACGCAGTTCTTGTCCAGTCTCAGCGGAAACTGATACAAATTATTTGACTTCCAACCTGTTTACAGGACTTGTGCCGGGCATTGAGGAAGCGTTGTCAATGATAAAAGGTGATCAACAAATGGGGGACATTACACTACATGACTTAATTGATAGAAGATTCAGAGTGTTCTCTAGAAGGTCTCTGCTACATCGCTGGATATATTGCCTCCAGGTGCGTCTCCATTGACAAATCACTTGGTCATCCTAGTGGTAAGACACTCGAAGTGTCGAAAGACCATACAAGTTCTGGGTGGATTGAGAAACTGTCTCGTGGTGGCTTAATAATCCCTTCAGATGAGTGGTTTGATGATAAGCAGTTAGAGGTGCTATTTTTAAATTTTCATGGCAGCAGTCTGTGATGACCTCTTGAGGAATAGTTGGAAACTTCCCAATTAAAAGTCTCGTCAGGTTTCTGATCACATTGCCGTCTTTACACAGTGTACGCTAAAGCCAGAACCTTCACATCCGGATAAGACAGTGCAACACATCTGCAAAGGCACAGAGGGCCAAACAGCAGCAGCAGAAAGCAGCACACAGGTGGAGAGCTTCTGCAGTCCCCTCCAGATCTGGTTAAGGTATTCAAATTCTTCTTAAAATTTTTGAATGTGAGTTCATTAAACCGGGCTTCTGTATCATTATGCGTAGTAATGTCTCAACTAACTAGACTTGCGGTTGCTGCTTAATACCTGCATGAAAAAGATGGTACACACTATTGCCGACTGTGATGCACAAAACGTGTTTAGTAAACTGAAAGCTCTTGTAATTGTTGCGTTTCCAGTACTATTAAAAATTGTAAAATATATAAAAAGGCAGATTAAAACTGTGTGCCCGACCGAGACTACAACTCGGGACCTTTGCCTTTCGCGGGCAAGTGCTCTACCATCTGAGCTACCGAAGCACGACTCACGCCCGGTACTCACAGCTCTACTTCTGCCAGTACCTCGTCTCCTACCTTCCAAACTTTACAGAAGCTCTCCTGCAAACCTTGCAGAACTAGCACTCCTGAAAGAAAGGATACTGCGGAGACATGGCTTAGCCACAGCCTGGGGGATGTTCTGTAAAGTTTGGAAGGTAGGAGACGAGGTACTGGCAGAAGTAGAGCTGTGAGTACCAGGCGTGAGTAGTGCTTCGGTAGCTCAGGAAGTTTCATATCAGCGCACACTCCGCTGCAGAGTGAAAATCTCATTCTATATAAAAAGGGACTGAAGCATACCAGATTGTTGTTATCTAACAAAAAATATCGAGTAATAGAATATAAATTGAGGTGGAGCCACAAATCTGTAGTTTTACTTTTGTCATTATCAGAGAGACAATATAAGAGTTTCACAGTCGTAGCAGGTATTAACATTCAGTCCCTGTATTGATAAGCTTCGATCGAATCCATAATTCATTATATTGCCCTTCACTTTTCGTAAATTAATGTTAGTTTAAGCGCAATAGTGCCGTATGCGAACGTCTCGCGCTGCTGACGCTTCTCGACAGTGACGTCACACGGAAGCGCCCGATCGCTGCCGAACACATTGGCCTAGCCTTCTATGTACCAACCTTGGGTCGTGTTTAAAATGGCTGCGCCGATTCAGAATCCCGCCAAATGCGAAGTTCGCTCAGTCACACGTTTTCTTCATGCAAAAGGTCAGCGAACAGCAGATATTCGCAAAGAAATTGTTTCTGTTTACGGGAACATTATAAATCGACAAAATGTAACGAAATGGTGTCGTCATTTCTCTGAAGGTTGGACAGTAGTTCATAACGAACAACGAACAGGTCGGCCATTTGTGATCTCTGATGCCCTTCTTCGGAGAACGGAGGAAGCAATTCGTGCGAACAGATGTCTCACATTGAAAGAATTGAAATCAGATCATACCGGACGTGTCAATGACAATGCTTTATGACGTTGTGACTGTCGAGTTAGGGTACAGGAAATTGTGTGCGCACTGGGTTCCAAAACTGTTAACGGAAGAACACAAAAATATAAGGGTTGGCTTTGCGCTCGACTTCCTCATACGCTATGCTGAAGCAGGTGACGAGTTCCTTGATCACACTGTGACAGGTGACGAGACGTGGGTTTATCACCATACACCTGAATCCAATGCAATGCAATGCAATGGAAGGACAATTAATGCTGTTGCATATTGCCAGACTTTCAAACATCTTCGAAGGCAATTCAAAACAAACGCAGGAGAATGCTGACAAGTGGAGTCCGCTTGCTTCATGACGACGCTCGGCCTCACACAGAGCTCGTAACCAAAGCACTACTCAGACAATTCAAATGGGACGTATTGGACCATCTGTCATACAGCCCCCCGACTTCCATGTCTTCCGTTACCTGAAGTCACATCTCGATGGAAAAGCATTCCACGACGATGAAGAGATCAGAGATGAAGTTGAAATGTTGTTCCGACAACAGGCGGCAATCTTCTATGACTGTGGGATACAAAAGCTTGGGCACCGACTTAACAAATGTTTGGATAACGGGGGTGATTATGTCGAAAAATAACAAATAATCCAGTTAATAAGATGTAACTGACGTTTTCTAAATAAATGTTCTATTTAAGGACTGCGAGCCACTGTATCTTTACTTTTCGAAATGCCCTCGAACATAAATGAACTGGCGGACAGGAGTGGCAGTAATATGCAGCTCTTCGCAAATCATGGTGTGGTGAACGGGGAAGTGTCATTGTTCAGTGACTGTAGAAGGATACGAGATGACTTGGCCATGATTTGTAGTTGCTGTGATTAAAGACAGCTAGCTCTAAATATAGAAAAAATGTAAGTTACTGCAGATTAGTAAGAAAAAACAAACCTACAATGTTTGGATACGGTATTAGTTGTGTCCTGGTTGATACAGTCGTCACTTAAATATCTAACCATAATGTTGCAAAGAGATGTGAAATGGAACAAGCACGGGAGAATTTTGATAGGGAAAGTGAATGGTAGACTTCACTTTTTCGCGAGAATTTTAGGAAACTGCGGTTCATCTGGAAAGGCGACCAAGTTTTTGGATGACAGTACAACCTATGCTTGAGTACTGCTATAGTGTCTGGGATCTGCAGCAGGGTGGATCAAAGAAAGACGCTAAAAGAATTCAGCGGCAGGGTGCTAGATTTATTATCAATATGTTCGAACAAGAGGGAACACTTACGGAGAACTTCGGGAACTCAAATGGGAGTCCATAGAGGGAAGGCGACGTCCTTTTCTAGGAACACTTCTGAAAAAATTTAGGTACCCGCATTTGAGGCTAACTGTGGAGCATTTCTGCTGCCTCCTATATAAACTTCATGTAAGGACCATGTAGTTGAGATGCGAGAGATTAGGTCTCATACAGTATCCATTTTCCCTTCCTCTGTTTGTGAATTAAAGAGGGAAGGAATTCAACAGCAGTAGTAGTAGTAGTAGTAGTAGTAGCAGTAGTAGTTCAGAGTACACCACACCACACACAAAAGGTGGCTCATAGAGTATGTATGTATGTATGTAGATCCAGACACAGTGCAACAAGGCCATCTTCTGCGTCAGTTGAGTTGATGTTTGAGCTGCAATGGCATTATCAGTGAGGGACTTTTTCTTCATTCACTGTCTGGAGCTTCACAGTTGAGGTGGCACTCTTCCTCGTCTAGCAAGGCAGGGAGCTTCCGCAAGGCCTGCGGTCGCTCTATTGGTCACCTCGTGTTGCACATTTAGGCATACGACATGTTTGCTTCTTGCAGATCTGTGGTTTCTTGACTAGCCATGCCTGGCAATGCTGCTGCTGATTTCTCAGGTAGGCATGCTGCTAAGTTCGTTACGGGTGGGTTCAATCAACATTTGAGTATTACGGAGACGCTTGCTTGTTGAACTCGGATAGGAATGCCCAGAGTGAAGAGGACATTCTTTTCGAGGAACGCTATTGAGGAAATTTAGAGGACCGACATTTGAAACCAACTGCAGAATGACTGCACTGCTGCCGATGTACCTTTTGTGTAAGGACCACGAAGGTAAGACAAGTTAGGACTTGTACGGAGGCATACAAACAGTTGCTTCTCACTCACTATTTGCCACTGAACGAGAAAGAAAGTGATCAGTACCCTCCGCCGTGCACCATATGGTGGCTGCGGAGTATGTATGTATGTATGTATGTATGTATGTATGTATGTGTAGTTGCTGACCAGGTGGGAGCAAGTCTCCCACATGGCACGTACACACATACCATCTAATAGACCAGGTCACGCAGCAACAGGTACATTATTGTCTCTGCAATGCTCCATATTCTTATGTCATCCCTTTGTTGCCGATTTCTATCTGCAGGCGTTGTTATTAAAATAGTGCTGACTGCTTTTTCCAATTCATTTAATAATCCAATATTTCAAAGCTATGGTAACATTAGCTAATTTGTAAAAAGGAAATAATTTTTAAAAATTTTGGGACTGCTGGTATGGGAAAGTGATACACTGCTTTTATTATCCGATTACTAGTAAAAATGAATAACTGAGGCCAGACAACTACAAAACGATGTCGGCTGTTCTGAATTAAAATATCAGTATCAGTTTTAAACAGTCGAATTATACCAGTCCCTGGATCCAGCCCTCCTCCCCCAGCCTTTATGATAGACCAGCTATGTCCCCAGCTTCTTCATTATCCACAACTGGCGGAGCTGCCTCCAGCAGTGTATGGCTTCTTCAGTAGCCACGACTGGTGGGGCTGCTTCTGGCTTCCTGGGTGGCCACGACCTCTGCAGCAGCCTCCAGCAGTGTATGGCTTCTTCGGTAGCCACGACTGGTGGAGATGCCTCCGGCTTCTCGGGTACCACAACTGGCAGAGCTGCCTTTGGCACCGATGTGGCTTCTTCGGCAACCACAGGTTCGTCTGGCAGCGCTATGGCTTCTTCGGTAGCCACAACTGGCATAGCAATAGCTGGCTACTTATTCCTCGTGTTGGGAAAGGCCTTCTTGTCTCTCGCACAGCAGTGGACCCAGCCACTGGCGGCAAGGAAGTGGGTAGTGATGCACATGTCTGCTTACCGTGCAGGGCTGGGTGACTGTTTATAAGGAGTAATGGTATATTGATTCAGAACAACTGGCATCTTTCGATATTGTTGTAACAATTTTTCAATTTTTTTTTTACAAATAATCGGATAATAAAACTGGCAAATCACTTTCCCGTAGCTATAGCACTTTTTTTAAAATTTTTAAATATCACTTTTTTAAAAACTAGTAATGTTTATTCACAAAACTATCATTGCTTTGAAATATTTGATTATTACATAAATTGGAAAAACCACCCAGCACTGTTTTAATAACGATGTCTGCAGTTAGAAATTAGCAAACACAGGACAGTCTACAGGATTGCAGAGAGAATAAAGTGCTTGTTTCTGAATGGCCTGGCCTATGAGATGCAATGCTAGTATGTGCACCACTGTGCAAGAATTGTCCCCACATGGTGAGCGTACACACACACACACACACACACACACACACACACACACACGCGCTACCATATGGTGCACTGCAGATTTCCCATTCCAATGGCAATGGCGAATAGAGCTCGAGTATCATGTCGTTTTTGGAAACTCAGAATCTACTATGTAGGAATCAACATGGATTCCGGAAACAGCGATCGTGTGAAACCCAACTCGCATTATTTGTTCATGAAACCCAGAAAATATTAGATACAGGCTCCCAGGTAGATGCCATTTTCCTTGACTTCCGGAAGGCGTTCGATACAGTTCCGCACTGTCGCCTGATAAACAAAGTAAGAGCCTACGGAATATCAGACCAGCTGTGTGGCTGGATTGAAGAGTTTTTAGCAAACAGAACACAGCATGTTGTTCTCAATGGAGAGACATCTACAGACGTTAAAGTAACCTCTGGCGTGCCACAGGGGAGTGTTATGGGACCATTGCTTTTCACAATATATATAAATGACCTAGTAGATAGTGTCGGAAGTTCCATGCGGCTTTTCGCGGATGATGCTGTAGTATACAGAGAAGTTGCAGCATTAGAAAATTGTAGCGAAATGCAGGAAGACCTGCAGCGGATAGGCACTTGGTGCAGGGAGTGGCAACTGACCCTTAACATAGACAAATGTAATGTATTGCGAATACATAGAAAGAAGGATCCTTTATTGTATGATTATATGATAGCGGAACAAACACTGGTAGCAGTTACTTCTGTAAAATATCTGGGAGTATGCGTGCGGAACGATTTGAAGTGGAATGATCATATAAAATTAATTGTTGGTAAGGCGGGTACCAGGTTGAGATTCATTGGGAGAGTCCTTAGAAAATGTAGTCCATCAACAAAGGAGGTGGCTTACAAAACACTCGTTCGACCTATACTTGAGTATTGCTCATCAGTGTGGGATCCGTACCAGATCGGGTTGACGGAGGAGATAGAGAAGATCCAAAGAAGAGCGGCGCGTTTCGTCACAGGGTTATTTGGTAACCGTGATAGCGTTACGGAGATGTTTAACAAACTCAAGTGGCAGACTCTGCAAGAGAGGCGCTCTGCATCGCGGTGTAGCTTGCTCGCCAGGTTTCGAGAGGGTGCGTTTCTGGATGAGGTATCGAATATATTGCTTCCCCCTACTTATACCTCCCGAGGAGATCACGAATGTAAAATTAGAGAGATTAGAGCGCGCACAGAGGCTTTCAGACAGTCGCTCTTCCCGCGAACCATACGCGACTGGAACAGGAAAGGGAGATAATGACAGTGGCACGTAAAGTGCCCTCCGCCACACACCGTTGGGTGGCTTGCGGAGTATAAATGTAGATGTAGATGAGCGAGAACCGACTGTCTACGTGTCTCCATACAAGCCCTAACGGGTCTTATCTCCGTGGTCTCTACGCAAAATGTACATTGGCAGCAGTCTCCTTCAAAAGACAGTTCCCTAAATTTTTTCAATAGTGTTCCTCAAAAGGAACATCGTCTTCACTCCGGGGATTCCAATTTGAATTCAACAAGCAAGTGCGTCCCTAACACTTGCGTGTTGATCGAACCTACCGGTAACGAATCCAGTAGTATGCCTATGTATTGCTTCAATTTATTAATCTGGCTTTGTGTCAGATCCCAAACTCTCCAGAATAGGTCACACTAGCACCCAACATGTGGTCTGTTTTCCAACATTTCTCCCAATAAACTGAAGTCGACCATTCACCTTCCCTACTGTCATTCTTACGAGCTCATTCCATTTCGTATCGCTTTGCAATGTTATGCCCAGATATTTAATCAACATGATTGTGCGAAGCAATACACTACTAATGCTTTATTCACACATTACAAACTGGTCTTTGCTACTCATCGACACTAACTTCCAGTTTTCTATACAGAGAGCAATCTGCCATTCACCGCACCAGTCATCTCGTGTCGTCCTACAGTCACTCGACACCACCTTCATGTACGACCACAGCCCCCTTAGCAAACAGCGCACAGTTTGCTGCTCTCCCTGTCCATCGCATCATTTATGTATGGGGGCGCGTTCAGTAAGTAATGCAACATAATTCTATATTTTTCTTCTTGAAAGTCGGTCGGTTTTACATTCAATGCAATGGTCTTACACTGACTTACTGGGACGAGCTGTATGTTCTCATGGTAACACTCCATTGGTCAACAACAGCGCCAAAGTCTTGCTGCATCATTAACCTCTTCGTCATCCACATACTACTTCCTGTAAAACAACATCTTTCATTGGGCTTGTGGACTGAAGTCTTCTCAACCGATCAGATCTAACAAAAGAAGATGTGAGGTGACTCTACCCCAGGGCCCCAGCACCTCCAAGGCTTTATGGACTGCCCAAGATTCACAAGGATGGGTTGCCTCATCGCCCTGTAGTGAGCAACATTAATGCACCTACATACAGAGTAGCGAAGCATTTAGTCTTGCTTCTAAAGCCTATAGTTGGCCACTGCAGTCACCACGTTAAGAATTCGGCCGAATTCGTAACCTCGCTGAAGCAGATGCGGCTGCAGAAAGATCTACTTGTGAGCTTTGACGTAACATCCCTCTTCATACGTGTACCCCTTCAGGACGCCTTGGTACTATTGGCAGATCATTTCGAGCCCATGATAGTAAAATTATTTGAATATGTCTTCACCACAACCTATTTCAAATACGATGGAGAATTTTATGAACAGGTTGATGGGGTGGCCATGGATTCGCCACATGCTCCAGGGATTGCCTATCTCTATATGGAGCACTTTGAGGAGTTGGCACTAGAAACGGCACGGCTTAAACCTAAACACTTCTCCTGTTACCTTGATGACACGTTCATTGTGTGGGAACACGGAAGAGAAGCCCCGAATGAATTCACGAACAACTGAACAGCATTCACAAAAACATGCAGTTCGCAATGGAGTTAGAACAAGATCGATGCCTTCCATTTTTGGATATCCTTGTAAGGAGAAAAGCAGACGGCATGCTAGGACACGCAGTATACAGAAAGAAGACCAACATGGACCTATATCTCCATGCTTCGAGCTGCCATCACCCAGCGCAGCGGCTCACCATTCTAACAACGCTGGTTCACAGACAGCCTTCCAGCTGAGCTGCAGCACCTTAAGGATGTGTTTCATCAGAATGGTTACAGCGAAGGGCACATTAGACGTGCATTGAGAAGAGGAAAAGAAACTCTCCTTTATCCCCTACATTGGGCCCCATCAGCCAAGATTGCGAGAGTAACGGGGAAAAAACAACATCAAACCATTTTTTCGACCACCTACAAAAACGGAAGAGTTACTGGGCTGGGTGGAGGACAAATTGCAGCTACAAGTTCCTGGTAAATATAGTACACCGTGCGAGTGTGGGCTCCAGTGCATTGTTAAACCACAACGCTGCATCACGCAACGCAGCCAGGAACACATTAGCTGCGTATGGCTGGGGCACAAGGACAAATCAGCCATGGCAGAACACAGCCTCAATGAGTGACACACTTTCCAATTTGTAGATACAAAAATGTTTTGCCGAGCCAGTGGCTTCTGGGCTATACGGCTAGACTAACGTAGCAGGCGGCCGGGGTCGCCCGGTCCCGGGCGGCTTTCTCCCCCCCCCCCCCCTTCCCGCAATAGCCGGTAGGAGGGGTGGGGAGGAAAAGCCGCCTCTCGCCGCTGACCAGCTATATACAGGGTGGCGCAGATGGATCGGGTGGTTTTGAAGTGGACTGTACGTCTGGAGGGGGGAGCCAGGTGTTCGGCGACTTCGTCCTGTGGTGGGGGGGGACGGGAAGTTTCAGTTGCAGGCTGGCAGTCAGTCGCGATGGCTGCGTGGTCCGTTGAGCATCGTGTTTTCGCAGTGGAAGAGTTCATACGCAATAACGAGTCAATTGTTGCTGTGACGCGTGCCTTTCGCCGGCGTTTCAACATCCCACCTCGCGGTAGTGTTCCTAAGCGAGATACGATATTGAGTTGGGTGCATAATTTCCGCACTACTGGTTCATGTGCTCCAAAATGGACGCCTAGACCGCCAACAATAACAACGCCTGAGAACGTGGAGCGTGTGAGACGCGATGTCACTGCGAGCCCACGTCGATCAACGAGACGTCGTGCTCAAGCTCTTGGAATGTCACGTCGGAGCCTTCAAAGGATTCTTAACGAAGAACTGAAATTCCACCCCTATAAAATCCTGTTGGTACAGAAGATTCTCCCAACAGACCATCTTCAAAGGCTTCAGTTTAGCCAACAGATGTTGGAGTTATTGGAAGATGTAAACCTGATTATCATGATGTCTGACGAGGCTCACTTTCACATTAACAGATACGTAAACAAGCAAAATTGCCGTTACTGGGCCGACACTAACCCAAGAGATCTACACCAACGGCCTCTCCATAGTGACAAAGTGACGGTTTGGTGTGGGGTTTCTAAGGTAGGGATAATTGGTCCTTACTTTTTTGAAAATGAAAGGGAGCAGGCGGTTACTGTTAATTCGCAGCGTTATGTGAACATGATTGAAGATTTTCTTCTCCCACAACTTGAAGAGAACAATTACGACATGGGCAATATGTGGTTCCAACAAGACGGGGCAACTGCACATACTGCTAGGATATCAATGCAAGCTGTACGCGCTCTGTTCCCTGGCCGTTTGATTTCCCGTAATGGAGATGTCCATTGGCCCCCTCGCTCACCGGACCTCACGGTATGTGACTTTTTCTTATGGGGCTATTTAAAAGCAAGGGTCTACATGAACAAACCCCGGACCATTCAGGAGTTGAAGGCAGCAATTCACACCGAAATCACATCAATTCCTGGTGATGTGCTTGAGCGGGCAATGCGGAACGTTAAGGACCGACTCCAAGAATGCGTCGCTCGAGAAGGAGGGCATTTGATGGATGTAATTTTTAAAAACTAACATTACTATTTTTTTGTTAATAAACTTCCATTGTAACTACACGTTTTGCACTTTATTTCAATCCAATACCTTTACAATTGACAGTTTGACAAGTATTTTAAAACCACCCGATCCATCTGCGCCACCCTGTATATAGAAGACGGCCGCGGGGTGGGCACTCAGGGGCATCAACTGGGAAGAGTACCGTGTAAACGTCGCAGAAGGACTGGAGGCTATACCCGACGTCGACGCTGAAGGTGCAGAGGTCGCACTGCAACACCTAACACAAGCCATGACGGAGTCAGCAACGGCCGCAACACCCGCAAGGCGCCAGACGGCAGACGAGCACACGCCGCGCATACTGCCACGTCACATTAGGGACCAGATAGCTGCCAAAAACAGGCTGCAACGGGAATGGCAGCTAACCAAGGACCCGAGGACGAAAAGGCAACTCAACAGGCTGCGCCGCCACATCAAGGCAGACGTAGACACACACAGGAACGCCGAGTGGGCCGCCAAAATTGAAGGGCTGAACACCGAGGACGGGACGGCGTGGAAGACAATGAAAAGCTTCCTCCGCCGCACTCAGCCCATCCCTCCTCTACACGTGGGCAACAGATTTGTCAGCGAACCGGACGCCAAGGCAAACGCACTGGCGGACTCGTTCGCTGCAAATTTCACAACAATTGAAGAGCCCGTCGACGAGAAACACTTGCGCTTAGTAGCGGACCGCCTTCCTGTATTTCTCCGCGAACGCGCGGAGGACCACGAGATACAGCCCGTCTCGCCGGAAGAGGTCCAGCTGCAACTTCGCCGCCTGCAACGCAAGAAAGCCGGCGGACCAGATAACGTCACCAACATGTTGCTGAAGCAGCTTCCCGACGCCGCAGCACACCATCTTGCGGCAATCTTTAACGGGATACTGCGCACCAGCGTATACCCATCTTGCTGGAAGCATGCGGAGGTAGTTGCTCTTCCCAAGCCGGGGAAGGACACTCGCTTGGCTAAAAACTACCGCCCCATCAGCCTCCTGCCAGCAACATCAAAGGTATTCGAAAGGCTCTACCTGGTCCGCCTGCTGGCCCACGTAAATGCCGAAGGAATTCTCCCCGACGAGCAGTTCGGGTTTCGTCGGGAGCACGCGACGACGCACCAGCTGCTGCGACTGACGGAGGAAGCGTTCGGAGCCGTTGACCGACGTAGGTATTTCGGCGCTCTCTTGCTGGACGTGTCTCGTGCCTTTGACTCCGTGTGGCATGACGGCCTCCTGTACAAGCTTCTTGTGCAGGGGGTACCTGTGTCGCACGTGAGGCTCCTGCAGAGCTATCTGCAAGAAAGGACGTTTCACGTCCGCGCAGCCTGTGGAATTTCCACGGAGCGCCGAATACTTGCGGGTGTACCTCAAGGCTCGGTCATCGGTCCGACGCTGTACTCCCTCTACACCGCCGACCTGCCACGTACGAACCGCGTCCAGACGGCGCTTTATGCTGACGACACGGCGATCTACAGCTGCAGCTGGAGCGTCGACGTCTTGCAGCGGCGTCTACAGGTGGCCACCGACGAGCTCACCGAGTGGGCAAAGAAGTGGCGCCTCGCCTACAATGGCGAGAAGAGCCAGGCGATTATTATAGCTAGTCGCCCCTTCCGCCACGACGCGCCAACAGTATCGGTGTGTGGAGTGCCAGTCGAATGGACCGACACAGTGAAGTACCTAGGCGTCACGTTAGACCGGCGTCTCACATGGCGGCAGCACGTTGAAAACATCAGGGGCAAGGCGCTGGGTAGGTTGAGGCTGCTCTACCCTGTGCTCAACCCCACGTCAACGCTGCCAGAAGACGTCGGTCTTACACTGTACAAGGCCGCCATACGACCGCTGCTGGAATACGCAGCGGTCGTGCGGGGAAACACGGCCGATACAAATCTGAAGCGCCTGCAGACGATTCAAAACAGGGCGCTACGACTGGCACTTCACCTGCCCAAGGACTTCCCCACGGAGGAGCTTCACCGCGTCGCTGCCGTCCAGCCACTACGCGAGAGGTTTAAGGACGCAGCGACAACATTCTACAATAAAGCCGAGAGGTCGACCAACCAGCTGGTCAGAGGACTCGGCAGCCGACCACACTGGCGGGCGTCATTACGCTGGCCAGACCTGCTGCGCCGGTAAGAACGATGCAGCAACCCTAACAACATTTGTCCCCGTGCAGGACAGCTTAGGAACTCAAATGCATATCCCATAACTTTATCAAACTTAATGTAGGAAAAATAGCGGTAGGCTATTAAAACCTACACCTTAATCATGTGGAACACAATCCCACCGTTCCATACATTAGCACACCCGGGGTGGGCACTCACTGGCAGACGCAGAGGACAGTCGTCGCTCCGGCAGCGCGCAGAGATGTCGTGGGCACGCCCGGAGTTCAGAGGATCGCTGAGCAGAGCTATGGGTGTGGCGGATCGCCGCTCGGCCGAGCCCGCTCGGTCGACGTCCCCATCCGGCCCCCCAACTACGACGACTGGAGAAGCTGGTGCGGCAGACCGCCGTCCGGAGGAGCGTGCTCCACCGGCGGCCCCGTCTGACCCGCCGCCTACGACGACCCGGCCTCCGCACAGGGACCCTGAGTCGGAAGAAGATGACGATGTCATCGTCAACATTGCAGACTTCCTGCCCGCGACGAACGAGCGAAGGACGACAGCCAGCGCACCGCACCTCCCAGAAGGCGGCCGGCGCAAACGGCCGATGTCCGCCGCTCAACTCGGCGCCAGAAAGGCGACAAAGAAGAAGAGGCAGCCTACTGTCTCTACCACAGGAGGCAGAAAACGTGCCATCCGTGACGACAGCGTGGCAGGCGCCACCTGGACGACCGTTTCCCCGCCTCCCACATCGACTGCAAACCGTTTCGGCGTGCTTGCAGACGACGTGAGGCCAGAGCAGTCATCATCCGCGCAGACGGCGCCCACGACCGCTGCGCTGGATGGCTGCTCTGACTACGAAGGAGAGACGCCCCCCCCCCCCCCCCACCGGGCGGTCTCATCGACGGCCGCCGCCGATAGTCTTTGAGGTGGCCAAAGACTACAAGCGTTTCCTGCAGCTCGTGAGGCAGTGGACGACTGCCGACTTCACGCTGCGAGCTGCCTCTGGAAACCTTGTGCGGCTGCAAGTCAGTAACACGCAGGACTACATAAAGGTGACGTCGGAGGCGTCGAACCAGGGCCTGCACTGGTACACGCACGCCGCCGTCCCCGAGAGGCTGCTAAAGGTAGTCGTCAAGGGCTTTCCCATGACGGCAGAACCGGACCTGCTGAAGGAAGAGCTGGCGGACCTTGACTTCAACGTCAGGAACGTGACGCGGGTCAAGTCCCACGTCAGTCATAAAGAGTCGCCTTCCCTGCTGGTGATTGCCACTGACACACCAGAGAACAGGCGGCTCTTCGAGCTGAAGAAGGTGGCCAATACATCGGTCACCGCGGAGGGCCTCAAGCAGAAGAGGGGGCTCGTCCAGTGCTTCTGCTGCCAGGGGATGGGACACGTGGCTCGCCACTGTACCTTTCCAGAGGCACGCGTGAAGTGCGCTGGCCCCCACGCAAGTGGGCTCTGCCCACATCCCAGGACGCACGCTCCAAAGTGTGCAAACTGCGGCGGCCCACATGTGGCGAGTTATCGTGGCTGCGATTTCATCAAAGCTGCGATTGCTCGCCAGCGGGCAGCCAGCACAGAAGTCTGCCGGCCGCTCCCTCGGCCGTCCGCGCCCAGGCGCAAAACCGGCGAGGCGGCAGGCAACAGCGACTACGCAGAGGACAGCCGCAGGCGCTACCAACCCCCCCACCGCGGTGGGAAACAGAAGAAGGCGCATACGCGCCACCAAACGTGTCCGAGAGGGCACACCAGAAGCTGAGCGCGTTTCCCCCCACACGGGGAAAATGCGCGAAGAAGACGCCACAACAACGAGCGGAGGCAAGAGTGGCAACACGACTGCCACCGCCCGTCAGCCTGCTGCGCCAAGGCGAGACGCTGCACCTGCAGCGAGCGAAGACATCCTGGCAGCAGCCGTCTCTGCACTGTCTGTGGCGATCGACAAGGTGGCAAGCCTTGCCGACACGCTACAGCGTGTTGCAGAGGCCATGCTGACGGCCACACAAGCGGCCGCTAAGCAGCAGCAGCAGTGAGGCGCTCCCTGCGCCGTCCGCGCCGGGAGACGTGCAGTCGGCCCGCCATGGGCCAACAGCGTTGCCCGCACACGCGGGCAACACAGAAGGCAACAAAAACCTGAAAAGGGCAATGAGAAGACATCAACAAAAAGAGAAGAACCAAGAAACAATTCGTCAACGAGATGCTATGGAGGCAATGCAGGGGAAGCCTGCAAATACTCCGACCTACCAGGGTAAGAGGGCGTACCCTGATGAAGATGCTCTAGCTGGGGTGGGCACTCCTTGCGGGGCTCTCTTTCTTGACAGAGCCTTTGACAAAGTATGGCACAAGGGGCTATACTATAAACTCCACCAGATGGGTGTGCCAACACAACTAACCACACTACTGACGAACAGTTTAGACAACAGGCCATCAAGAGTACATGTCAACGAATCCCAGTGACAGGAATTTTTCCCAGAAGCGGGTGTGCCGCAAGGAGCAATCCTATAACCTCTATTATACAACCTGTACATATCAGATATACCACACCCGGGAAGCTGGAACGAAGGGCTGGCTCTCTATGCTGATGACACAGCCTACTAGTGCCAAGCAAAATCAATAGACGAAATCAACAGGAAAAAGAGTAACTACATCAAACAACTGGAAAAATGGCTAAAAACGTGGCGAATAAAACCAAACGCACAAAAAACACAACTGGTACTATTCGACCACAAGCACTTCTCACAACAGAGAAAACAACGGTTAGGAGAACTCAAAATAAGTTTGTGGGGAGAGCCCATCCAACCGCAAGACACAGCTGTATACTTAGGAACTACCTTAGATTACACAATGTCCTGGATCCCACATACCCAAAAAATGACACAAAAAGCAAACAATAGATACAACCTCATCAAACTTATAAGAGGCAGAGCAAATGGTGCAAATAACGAGACGCTAATTCACACATACAAGACGTTTATAAGACCGGTCCTCGAATATGCCACCCCAGTGTGGATAACGAACAAGAACAACACCCAAAAACTACAAGCTCTCGAGAGAAAAATTCTTCGCATTGCAGGACGACTCGACAGGAGAAATGACAACAACACAGTCTACCGAAGCACAAAGGTCTCCCCAATAAAAGAAGTGGATACAACTCACAGCAAGAATAGGAAGAAACCGACAAATCAACAAAACACTAACGACTGATCTACTCAATTACACACCAACAGAATTCAACTTCTCAGAATATAAATATGCATTCCCACCTAGAACCATAAAAGAATGCATTGCCTACACCGACGATAGCAACGACAATGACAACAGGACTAACCACACCAACTACATCAGCCACCTAATAGAAGAATAACACAAGAAATGCCGAAGAACAAAGGCAGAAGACATCAACACTCAACATAAGGACCCTTGCTAAGGTTTTTGAGAGGTTTCCCTTAGCACTTGGGCAAATGTCAGGGTCCTCACTTCCTCTCACCACAGAAACAAAAGAATATGCAGAAAGCAAATAGAAACTCCCCTATGAAGAAATAAATGGAGCCTCAACAGAACACCATAAGATAAGCTAAGGCACCAAAGAGCATTAGGCTCTCCATGTGCCCGCCTTCTCCCATCTGGGGAAGGAATGAAAAAAAACTTGCAAGGCAGACGAGCGAGACGCACGTATGTTACGCTTCTGCTACTAGCAACTCGTTGCTAAATCTACCAAGGACAAGCTCGGCTTGCCATTCCAAAAAAGCAAATTGTCATGTCCACGTAGGATGTATAGATTCTATTAGGTGAGATATTCCAGGCAGCTGGAATTTGGGGCTGATAGATAGGGATTTTGTGAACCAGGGCCCCGTTCACGTCGGGCAAACCCGCGCTCACAGAGGCTAAGGCTGCATATCAGGGCAAGAATAGAACATCCGCGGCCAGGAAACACTCCAGCAACACAACCGCAGCCGCACGTGGCCAAACCACGCGGCCGCATCTGACTTTGTTCCCGCTCACCTTACTCCGAGCGGTGACGTCACAAGACCCGACACAAAGCCGTGACACACACATCGCGCGCCATTATGAGCTCCGCAGGGCGGAGAAACAAGGCCAATACCAGAGCCGAGAACTCAAAAACAAACTCGGCACCAACCAACGATCTGCCAACCGAAACACCAGTGGCCTCACTCAAGCTGTCGAGATCACCTGGCGGGAACAATTACATCCTGGAATCACAGATGGCGACTAATACACCAGCGGGAAAGTCATCAATCCCGATTCGCTCACCGGCGAAAAACGAGAGCAGCGAAACCAAGAAGGGCATACAAACAATAGTTATCCAGAACCTAGATTCCAAAGAGACACAAAAGTCTCTCCATTCCGCCCTAAAAATTTTCAACGTCGAACCATACCTAATCGACGCTACACTCCAGAGAGACAGGTCGGCGGTACTCAGGAGTACACACGAGGACATCCGAACAAGGGTACAGAAGTTCCTCACAAAACATCGACCCGAAGGACGGATTGACGACAAAGATGTACGCGTGAACACCGAAACAACACCAAAGCGGCTAGGGCCCACGATGTGCGTAGTAATCAAAGATATTGACTTTGATATCACCCCCCAAGAACTCGAAGAGGAGCTTTGCAACAAGAATTACACATTCCTCAGAGCAGTCAGGGTACGATCACGAAAGACGCAAAGGGAGGCCCCCATGATTCGCGTCATAACTAGAGACCAAGCCACGGTAGACAGACTGCTTTCAGAGCATTTCAAGCTCTACCTACGTTCATATCAAGTAGAGCCACCACACATGCCGCCACCACAGCCCATCCAATGCACGAAATGTTACAGCTTCGACCACATGAGGGACCAATGCAATCAGGGCCCCAAATGCGGAAGATGTGCCGGACCACACGCAACACACGCCTGCACAGACGAAAACACCTCGCGTAAATGCGCAAACTGCGATGGAGAACACCACGCAATGGACATCAGATGCCCTAAAAGACCATCCGAAGCGAAATCCCCGGAGGAAACGGCACCAATCAGGTGCGTAGACCCTCCAGCAGCCGCCAGCCCAGGCAAACCGGCAGGCGAAAAATTCGTGAAGGTTGAGGATTTTCTATGAGTAATTACAACGGCACTCATCAACATCCTACCGGAAAGGAAGACGAAAATTACAGACACCATCAACGAAGTGTCAAAGAAATTCTTCTCTGTCAAAATTAACCCTGTGCCCATCAACAACAACATACACCTCCATCTACAAACTATCAATAAACAGACACCATCCGTTGCCCAGGACAAACCACCGATCCTCTCCGCAGCTTTCCGTAAGCCACAAGAACAGTTGCAAGACGAAAACCACGTCAAAAAGGACAAACCCACCAACAAAACAAATCCGTCCGACTCCTAAGAACCAAAAGGCCTAACACACATCCCGACCCCAAGATGGCGGGTGAAACAGCCAAGCCAGCCACGATCGGTTTTGTGAATGCCAACGGATTCCGCCCCAAACAACCCCTACTAGAACACCTTGTACAAAAAGAACAAATAGACATTTTTGGCGTCCTAGAAAAGAAAGCCAGCAGCCTTCCACTAAAAATAAAAGACTATATCTGCTACACGAAAGACATCCCAAACGTAACCGATCCCGATAGACTTCTTCAACTATCTGTGCAACCTAGGACAATGCCTAATCATGTGCGACCTCAACGCAAGAGCGGAATCCTTCGGCGACACGACCACGAACCGAAACGGACAAGAACTACAATCATACTTAGAGGATGAGGACACAAAACTAACAAGACTCGCCAACGTAGCACCAACCTTCATCAACCACAGGGGCTCCTCATCACCCGATCATGTCCTATGCAGCGACTCATTAATCGGCCAAATAAATCTCCCCTGGGTTGGAGACAGCGTGGGGAGCGACCACCTCCCCCTTATATTTCAAACAGCGCTCCTCTCTGCCCCACTAGCACAAACCAGCGACAGATGATAATTGACACCAGCAAACTAAAGATAAAAGAATATGAAAATCAGCTGAAAACATCATTACCCACACCAGAAGACATCACGAATATCGAACATGTAAACGCATATAACGACACCATAGCTCACGCCACAAGTAAAGCTGTCACAGATAACGCCCCAACGAAGATCATCAAGCCACACACCGAAAGAATCCCACAAAGAATACGAAACACCATTAAAGACAAGAGGCAGATGTACAAACTGTTCAAGAGAACAGGCTGTATCCATTACAAACAAGAATGGAATCAATTGAACGCCCTAGTAAAACGTCAGCTCCAAGAATATAGATCAGAAAGGTGGACACTAGCCTGCCGACACCTCAACCACACACAAGGCACTAAATTCTGGCAAACCTTCAAACGGATTGGCGGCCTTACACACACGGCCGAGCCCCCTCTACTTTACAAAGACACCATCACAACAAATGACAAGGAAAAGGCAGATATTTTCAAATCAGTCCTGGAAGAGACATACCAGCACCCAACAAATGCATACTTCGACGCAGACCACGAGGGACAAGTAAACAAAAACATAGCCGCAACACTCATGACACCAAACGTCCCAACAGAAGAAGAGGCCAAACTCACAAATATCGTCACACCAGAAGAAATAGAAGAATCATTACAAAAAGGTCCCAACAATGCACCAGGACTAGACAGCATAACACGACGGCAACTGCGACTAGCCCCAAGAAAACAACTAATCGACTGCCTCAGCAAACCTCTACAACGCCGTTCTCAGATTACAAGCCGTGCCAAACAAATGGAAAGAGGCAAAAATTAATAATGATCCTAAAGCCGGGGAAAGCCCCAAACAATCCAAAATCCTACCGACCAATAACACTACTCTCCGTAATCGGAAAGACTTTCGAATCGATCATAAAAAAAAAAGAATACTAACCTTCGCCGAAACAAAGCAATTAATACCCAAAACACAGGCTGGCTTCCGCAAACACCATGCCATGATCGACCCCATTCTAAGGATCTGCAGCGGACTAACAGAAGGAGTAAACTTGACCAACCACGTTGCAGGCCTCTTCCTCAATATAGAAGGGGCATTTGACAGTGTGTGGCACAAAGGACTGTACTATAAATTACATGAGCTAGGAATACCGACCCAACTGACCACACTTCTGTCAAACATACTCGATAACAGACCATCCAGAGTCTATGTCAACGGAAGCCACTCAGAACCCTTCCACCCAGAGGCAGGTGTACCGCAGGGAGCGATTCTCTCGCCCCTCCTCTATAGCCTATACACTTCCGACATCCCGCACCCCACAGGCTGGAACGAAGGGTTAGCCCTATACGCTGACGACACGGCCTATTGGTGTCACGTGCACGATATCAACGAAATAAACAGGAAGACAAACACCTACATCAACAAACTGGAGCTGTGGCTGCGAAAATGGAGAATCAAACCGAATGCGCAGAAAACCCAGCTGATCATCTGCAACCATAAGCATTTCTCACATACAACAAATCGAGCACTACCACAAACGAATATACGACTATGGGGAGAAGCAATAAAACCAAAAAATACAGCCACCTACCTAGGAACAATAATAGACAAAACCCTGACATGGACACCCCACATACAAAAAACAAAGCGAACAACAGATGCAACCTAATTAAACTAATAAGAGGCAGGGCAAACGGGGCAAGCAACGAGACCAAACTTCACACATACAAAGCTTTTGTAAGACCAGTTCTAGAATACGCTGCCCCAGTCTGGTTAGCTAGCAAAAATAACACCCAGAGGCTAATAGCGCTAGAGAGGAAAATTTTAAGAATAGCAGGACGGCTCAACAAACGAACAAGAAACGAAACTGTGTACCAAACCACCAAAGTTATCCCCATAAAACGCAGATGGATCACGCTGACAGCAAGAATTGGCAACAACAGGACAACGAACAAAACTCTAACAACAGATCTCTCAAACTACGCGCCCACAGAATTTAATTACCCACAGTATAAACACCCATTCCCACCGAAAATAATCAAAGAGTGCATGGAAACAAAAGGCGGATCCACTCAAAACATCGCAACTGAAATACTAAAGCACTTGACAGAAGACGAAAGCCACAACTAATCAAAAAAGGCAGAAGCACATCAAACAACATCAAAACAATGACCCTTGCGGAGCAGGAGGGACGCCACTCAGCACATAGCGGCGGAGAGAGCAGTGTCGACGCGATGATGGAGGAAGCCGAATCACGATTCCGGATGGCCCTCCACGAAGAGATGGAGGCAGCCAGCCTCCTACTAAGGGAAGCATGGGCTCTCCACCTGCAACGAGATGAGCCGACAGTGCATAGCAGAGCGTCGATGGCCACACAAACAGACAATCAAGAAGACAGCACCAAAAAGAAAAAGATGGTGGTCAACTGCACTAGACAGACTATAGAGGACACCCCATCCATCCCGATGAAAGTTTGTGTTCGAGTCGAAGAGGGCACCCAGACCTAATCCAAGCGGGACAAGCGTCATCGCGGCATGCAATCCGAAATGGCAGCAACGGAGTCCACAAGGTCACCATGGAAGCTACAAAAGATTACAATAACACCGAACAGCAGACCACTCACACCGAGATCTCCCTCTCCGGAGGTAGAAGACCTCGGAATCGATGAATGATAGGCGACGCCCTGGGACGTGGCCCCAATACAACTTCAGCCGTGCCACAGAGAAGACCTCCGTGCTCGAAGGAGTATGAATACATCAAAACTGGAAACCAAAATAGTTCAAATCAAACCAAGACAATTGGTTGTAAACAACCAGCAGCTCCAGCCAGGTTTTGCAGGTTTTCCTTAGGCTGTAAGGTGAATACCAGTCGTGTCCCCCAAAGTTCCTGCAAATAAATTCATTACTGGGAGACTTAAGTCGTGGCCCCCATATCCCAAACGTACCAAATAAACAGTGCCAAAACAGAATTACCTAAGCTATGGCCCCAATAGAGCAGATGCTCTCCAGCGGCCTGTCCGACCTCTCTGGTCGGGAATGAACAGTATAAAAAAATAAAAAATAAGAAAAAGGGTAGGCAGTCGAGTTCTGGCAGCCGTAGCGAGCGGGTCAGTGCAGCACATGGTGCTCTGCTACTGTGGGAAAGTTGGCTGTGAACATCGCACTGCATGCGGGGTGGCAAATTGTCGTGCTGCTGTTTTAACAGCAAGAAAAACAAGTTGTAACCCCAGCGCATGGTATGGTGAAAATGAGCAGCGTAGGAAGAAATGTCACGAGAGGCGGCAGCTTGGAAGCAGAAGAGGAAGTTTCCCCCACTCCCGTCCTGTACATCAAGTACAGAGAGGTCGAGTGGTTGGAAATCTTTGACGAGATGGGGCAGCGCTGCGTAAAGGAGGTTGCCATTGAGTCGGTCGACTGAGACACCACTATAAAGCTTCAGTGTGCGAACTGGAACGACTACATGGTGCGTGCAGTCAGAGAAGGACTGCACCGCCAAGGCTTCGCTAACGCAACTGTCAGGTTGCATAACAAGAGCAACAGGAAGAAACCGCCGCTGTTTATCGTCGCCACATCAGAGGCAGACAGCGGCGGCAACATATTCGGCATCCAAAAACTGCTAGAATTTCACGTGGAGCCGGAAACTTCCCCCCCCCCCCCCCCTACCTGGACACAAAGCCCCAGTGCTGCAATTGCCAAGAAGAGGGGCATGTGGCGAAGCACTGCTGCGAGGTTCGTCAAGTGCAGAGGTCAACACGACAGCCGCATATGTACCCAGCACCAGAGACGACCAACCGAACTGCGCCCCCTGCGGCAGTGAGCATGTTGCCAACTGGCGCGGATGCCAGGCCTTCAATGGCCAAAATCCCGCCACAGTACCAGAAACAGCGCCCCAGGGCAAGAGGAGAGGAGTTAAAGATAGGCGGACACTTCTTACCCACATGATGTTACTCAACAACATACGCATAGCCAGCATCGCCGAAACCTGGCTGACAGTCAGACAGCAACGCAATATACCGAAATACAACTGTTTCCGAAAAGACAGAGACGGTAGGGCGATGTCACACGGTGTAACACGACGGTGGTAACTGAAATCCCTTCCCCCTCACAGCTTGGACACACAGAGATCGTCATGACCAAGCTCAAGAGGGGCAATGCAAGGACAATAACAATGCATGTCTTTGTAACCCACCAAATAACCCTCTCCCGATCCATGCGATACGATGCCTCATGTCCAAAGAAAGATTCATCCTGCTAGTTGACTTGAATGCGCGACATGATAGACATGGTGATCAAAGCACAAACCAAAACGGACAAATCCTTTTCGACCTTCTGATAACAGAACCTGTACATCGCCTCCCTATATACCAACCAACGTTCATAGGCCACCGAGGAACGTCAGCGCCCGATCACGTCGTATATAGCCCTGCTATGATTGACTCAATAGCCAATACGGAAATCGGCAACTCAATCACAAACGATCACCTTCCCATCCTCTTTTCCACAGACGTAAAAGAACCACCCAATCCATCACCAACCAGACGCACCATACGACAACACTGAACCGCAGACTGGAACAAGTACAAAGACGTACTCGAGTAAGAGTTATCTATCCCTATGACCGTGACAGACCCCGACGACCTCGACCTTATTACGACGAAGCTGGAATCCTCCTTCAAACACGCAATAGTAGAAGCAATACCACAAATTACTATAGACAACTAGAAACCCACTATCCCCCACGAAGCTCTTGACCTAATACAACGGGAAAGACTACAAAGAGAGATGAGACGTACCAATAACCCAAACTTACGACAGATTTGGAACTGACTGAACAATCGTGTAAAACAAGTCATCTCGCCGCATAGACAAAGACAATGGGAAGAAACTTGCGAGAGATTTAACTACAGAAACGTAGGACAATTCTGGAAAGAGTTCAAAACACTTACAGGACAAAGAGCAACAACTACCAATACACTAACAGTAAACAACGAGCCGACAGACCCACAACAACAAGCCGACATCTACAGAGACGTGTTAGAAAAAGTATTTTCCTTCCCGAACAACAACTTTGACGAGGTTTTCAGACGAACAGTAGAACTCCGACTCCCATGATTACTTCTCACACAAACAGTAGAGACAGAAAGCGAACAGTCCCTATCTTAACAGACTACAGATAGCACTCACTCAGAACTTCCAAGCCTTCGTTGGAGAAGTGGGGTATTAAAGTAAACGTCGACAGGTGCGAGGCAGTTCTGTTTCCTCGCAGGCCGAAATTACTGCGCAAACACCAAAACTGTAGGCCAATAACATTACATGCAATTCCAATATGCTTCGCTGCAGAAGTCAGATGTATCTGTGTCTGGCTAGACCGGAAGCTTACATGGGGGGGGGGGGCCTACATACAACACATGACAAACAGGGCAAACGCGAGGCTCGAACAACTCCATCCTATGCTCAATAGGAATAGTACACTGAATAGGAGGGTGTCTAGGACACTATACATGACACTGATTAGACCGCTAATGACATACGCAGCTCCTCTCTGGGGATACGCAGTGTCCATACACCTGGACCGCCTCCAGAAAATACAGAACACAGTATTACATATCATAAGCAATGCTCCCCGATACACGCACACAGAGGACCTTCATCGAGAGTACGTCCTGAAGGTTCTCCAGGAGGTATTCAAAAAACTCGCCACACGACTGTACAAGAAATCAAGTTACTTGAACAATCCTCACGTCCTACACCTGGGCAACTACGACCACAACCATAGATGGAAACACAAGCGCCCAAAGACACTCCTTAGGAACTAACCATCTATGGTAATTTCGTAACTACACAGACGACACAATGAGACATGTCCCTGCACATTAGCCACTGACTAGCTTGTTAGCTGAGCCTCTGCCTTGAGAACCGGCATCCCAGGGAAGCCAAACATGACTCGTGAACAAACTCCCAACACATATCACACTGTCTCTCTCTTGAGGACCATCGAACTGACAAACCTATAACGACATGGCTGTTACAGGAGCAGCAGCTGGCCCAGGGAACATCGTCGGTGCCCAGCAGCAGCGCTCAACCTCCTCCACAGGACTGATCATTCCATGACAATCTGGCATCGCTTCTATGGTACCGATGTATGATACCCAACCACTAACATAACCTTACCTTGCACGATCTGTCGCTGATAGCAAGAAACCACTGCTGCCTTTACTACCCAACCTCACACTGTCGCAGAGCTTTTTTCCCTTGACACTTTTTTCCCTCTGCCCTTAAAAACCGCTCTTCTTTCAAGCTTGATTCTGTCAAGCTTTTACGACCACTTCTATCACCCAGATGCGGCCGTATTAATGGGTAATCTTACCCAGAGGTATGGATAACATCGCAGTTCCTCATTCCCGCGATCTCCTAGAGTCTAAATACTAACAATGGAGAGGTGACAGTAGACCTTTTGAGTTGGTCACCGTGCTTGTGCGAGCGTGGAGGGGCTCCAACCTATCCATCGACGCGGTCAGGCCATTCTGTGTCGTGCTCGCGTAGTGAAAGGACACTGCTGGGCTCCGCTACTGCTTGCCCGACCCGGAAAAACACACCATGTGTGCCGTCGCTAGCCGTGGCCGCCTCTTTGTTAGGAGCATCATGTGCTTGGTCATCGCCTCGCGTGTTCCTCGCTGCGTCGCCATGCTTGGTCACTTGCTGGGCTGTGAGAGACTGTGCTGTTGTTCTGGGCTGGTGGTTCGTGATTGCTGAGCGCTTGTTGTAAAACAGCAAATTGCCGTTGGCGGGACTGTTTGTGTTGCTCGCATCCAGTATCTGTCACGCCCAGTTTTCGAGCATCAGTGCGCTCCAAATTCGTGGATGGCATAGCTCTCCGAGAAGATAGATTTCGCGCCGCCTGCCGGATAGGGAAGAAAGAGGAGGAGTCGCAGAACAGAAACTTCTCTTTTCTCAGGAAAATCGGGAAACCCTCCCAGAAAACGCAACCCATCATCATGTTCATCGTCCGTGAACTCTTTGTGTCTGATGATAGTAACAAACCAAACCACATCATAAACACCGACCCCTCATCAGAGGATGACCAGCATGACTCCCCTGTACAAAGGCCCACGGCGCAGTCGTAGGCTAATCAAAAACAATCAGGGCCCACCCTCAAAAGTCACAAAAGGGGCACAGACAGGAGATCCACTAAAGGTGGTCACCACACAGACGCAAGACAATGTCGGCAAACGAGAAAACCAACCAACAAAACCTGAGCCTGCTACGGTCACCTTCAGTGACAAAGTAAGAACAGAAAGCTCGAAGACACCCGAAGTACCAAAATCACCCGAAGTACCGAAATCACCCGAAGTACCGAAATCACCCGAAGTACCGAAATCAGACTTTTATCCATTGTGGATGTGTATTCGTATCTGTGGCTAAGTGTGTTCAGCGATGTTTACGAAAAACAAGATATATGTTTCCAACAGTGCCTCATAAAAGTAATATACATCTAGTGAAAGTTTTAACTTGTGTAATTGTGAAAAACAAGACACAATGGTTTCAAAAATACGTCCTAAAAGAGATATATATACCTGCAGAAAGATTTATCTCCACAGATACTCAACCACCCACACAATGGGTACAAAAAAGCACTAAATGTATATACCATCTGATGATGAGTTGCTAGGCAGCTCGAAACCGGTCATGGTTAAATAAAATACATCTACATAAAAGGCGACTGGTTGCAGTAATTTCTGAAAACCTTTTTGTACCGAAATCACCCGAAGTACCGAAATCACCCGAAGTACCGAAATCACCCGAAGTACCGAAATCACCCGAAGTACCGAAATCACCCGAAGTACCGAAATCACCCGAAGTACCGAAATCACACGAAGTACCAAAACCACCCGCAGCAGGGGCGGCAAACACCCGGACACTGCAACAGACAAAAGGAAGCAGAAGAGTCCCACCAGTCTCGGTGTATGAAACCAAGGGATACACTACACTCTTAGGGCAAATTCAGGGAAAACTTATAGGTGCTCTCGGCACATCGTACAAAGGAAATTCGATAGTATACCAAGCAACAAACCCAGAAGACTTCCTGTATCTCAAAGACGAGTTCAGGAAAAGAAATTTCGAATTTTTCACATACGAGTGCTATCCACAAAGTACATTACGTTTCCGTTTGTGTCCGTTAGGGGCGGGGCTAGCGCGGCCATCTTGGTGTCATGGCATTCCACCGCTCAGTCGGCATCCTGTCGTGCTAGTGAGAGGTTCATGCTGTACTCCGTTGAGTTACTGTGACACTTTCAAATGTCAGCGTTAATTGAAAATGCCGCGAAGTGTGAAGTGCGTGCTGTAATAAGGTTTCTGACTGCAAAAAACTGTACACCGATAGAAATCTATCGGTAGCTTTATGAAGTGTATGGGGACAACGTAATCACTGAAGGTGGAGTGCGTCAATGGGTCATAAAATTTAAAAATGGCCGAACTAACGTTCACGACGAAGAGCGAAGTGGAAGACCCAGCATAGTGACTGCCGAACTCGTCCAAAAAGTCGATGCCGCGGTCCGTGAAAACCGTAATTTCACAATAACGGAACTCTCTATGAGTTTTCCACAAATTTCATGAAGATTGTTGCACGAAATCATTACCGAAAAGCTTGGTTACCACAAGTTTTGTGCAAGATGGATAACAAAAATCTTGACAGAGATTCACAAAAATCAGCAAATGGCTGCAGCGTTAAAGTTTTTGGACGCTTACAAGAAAAATGGTGACTCATTACTCGATCGCATCGTTACTGGTGACGAAACATGGGTTATGCATGTGAACTGTGAGACAAAATTGCAGTCAATGCAGTGGGGGCACACAAATTCCCCCCAAAAACCCAAGAAATGCATGCAGACAATGTCGGCAAGGAAAGTGATGGCGACTGTCTTTTCGGACAGAAAAGGTGTGATTTTTGTGGATTTCCTGGAAAGTGGCACTACAATAAACTCTCAAAGGTATTGACAAACTCTGCACAACCTCAGAAGAGCAATACAAAACAAGCGCAGGGGAAAGTTGGGCTCAAAGATCTTGCTGATTCACGACAACGCCCGGGCCCACATGGCAAATGCCACTCGTGAAGTTCTTGAATATTTTAAGTGGGAGTTGTTTCCTCATCCGCCGTACAGTCCCGACCTGGCACCGAGCGACTTCCACTTATTCCCAGCAATGAAGAAGTGGTTGGCTATGCAGCGTTTTGATGACGATGCACAGCTTCAAGAAGAGGTAACCACATGGTTGAAGGCGCAGGCGGCCGAATTTTACGACGAAGGAATTTACAAGTTCGTCCGTCGCTACGATAAGTGCCTTAATTTAAATGGCAACTATGTATAAAAGTAATATTTAAGTGTGGCTTTCATCTGTATATAATAAAAAAAATTTCCAATGCTTTATTTATTTTTAATTCCAAAACATAATGTTCTTTGTGGATAGCCCTCATATAACGACAACTCCAAAAGTACGCTTAAGGTGGTCATAAAGCGCCTCACGCCCCACTGGGAAAAGGAAGACATAAAGCAGGCACTCCTAGAGAAAGGTTTCCCGGTCCATGAAGTTTTTCAAATGGCTTCACCGGCAACAAGAACGACTGAAACTGGTGAAAAAATGTCCGCCCCCAAGGAGAAAGGGACCGAACTACCATGTCAACTTGCTAAACACCGAGGAAGCCCAGAAGATCTTTCAACTAAAATGCCTCCTCTACATGTCGGTAACAGTAGAAGGTACAAAACAAGTGGCCCAACACAGTGTTATATTTAAGGAGTGAGAAGCCAATGGGTATAAGTGACATTTTCGGAAAAAATGAGTTAAATGCAGGAATGAGTTCCTAATATATGTAAAATTATGGTGGCCAAGAGGTACAAGTGTATGTCTGGTGCTGCAATCTGGCGGCAGTAAATTTAACTACTTGCGGAAACGGGTTCCTTGTTTGGCACAGTCATCTAAAGCTAGCGAAATGAGGGATGCTCAACTACCGGACCTACCGATAGATGGCTCTAGCGCGTGCTGGCAAGTTATCATTGGTGTCCGCCATATCTGAATTTTGCAAAAAACGAAGTGTCAAAACATGGATGAAAACGCTTTTCGTTCTGCACCCTCATAAGTATTTTATATTGGATTTTCTAGACATCTACACATCAACATAATGAAGTGTTTCTAATCTAGCGAGGAAAAACACAGTTCGGCTATGAAATTCCTAAATTCGAGTGTGTTTTGAAAGTTTGACAAGCTGACCTTATAAATTGTTTACTATTAATTTTATGAGTGCTTTACTTATTTGCCCGTTTTGAAACACTATTTAAGATTCAATGGAGGTCAACAAATTACCTTACTTGCCGAAACTTTTAACGACAGGTATAATTCGGAAAATCAAGTGTGGACAACAGTGAAGACGTCTCTTGAAAAAAAGTTGACATCGTTTGTCTAGGGGTATCTTTACTGACAACAGAAATTACAACTGAACTATTAAAGTATTACTTACGTATAAACGGAAAAAAATCGTTATTTTTTTCTTTATCTGAAGTGATGCATTACCGATCTGCATATATGCTGACACTGTAATTGCAACATGCACTTACGAATTTGGCTCTCTCTTTGATCATAAATTTAAATGCCATGATTTTATTAACGCCTGTACATGACACGGTGTATTTAAACTGAGTGATAAGGTAGAAGCACCAGTTTTTAACAGTGCTTCAGTCTTTGATACGAGACAAGAAATACATTTAAATGAGACAAACACAAAGGCCAACATTAAGGCTCGTCTTAAATGCATGACTTGTATCATTTGGAAGTTAAGTCTAGTAATAATATTATATTGGACTGATCCATGATGATGTAGGAAGTCAAGGAACTTGTGGAAAAAAACCTCGATCACAGCTGTTAAAATAGGTTGGGGTGTCTTAAAACTGTAAATTACCAGTCTGACACCCAAACAATTTTAAAATTGAATTCAAAACATGTCAGTGAGCAAAATTAATTACACTTTGAATTACAACCATGGAATTTTATTTCTGTGAATCTTGGTTACAGTCTTTGACACAGTGTCAATCACTGGAATGACTGGTTGTCAGTATATGGCCCAAGCAAAAAACAAACCTGAAATAGAAAGCCGCAGAAGCTGGCCAGACAGGCACTCCAATGGCTGCTACAATCTGTGTAAGACAACGGTGACATATTGCAAATTTAGTGTAAAAAGTTCCATATTGTCTGAATTTGTCCTATACTGACAGGACATTCTAGTCCAGTCAATTTTCTTATCTGCAAAAGTACACTAGCCAATACGAGTGGCACAAAGGTAGTGCCACATTACAAACTATCCAGTAACAACAGAAGTATTGGTGGACAAAGTAAACCTGAGAAATTCAAAATTGGTTTGAAGAAATAGAACAATATTTAGAAAAAGAGTAACATTTTAAAAATAACAAATGACGCAAGTAGAGTTTTCAGTTTTTATGAAAGCTCACTTTTTTTCCTCTCTCTTTTCCATTATCAAGGGAAAAATGCGATAACATTTGTGTACAATGTTGGAAATGATGAAAAAGAAAATCTCACTATGCTTCCTCCTCCATGTGAAGAGTATTCCTGTAATAATAGCTAATAGCATACCAAGAACATGAGGATGTCATAGTGGAGATTTGTTTTCTGGTACAGACATCTGATACAACTATTCCACAGCAAAACGTACTTTCAATAGGTGTGGTACCAATGCAATCCCATAGGATAACAGAATATTATGTCCTCCAGGAATCACATTGGGTTCACCACATACAGCATAAACTGTGCAGCAACTATAAGTAATAACAGTCAGTATCTTTAATTTAACATAACTCTTGACTCCCATAATTACCTGCTTATACGTGTGCTTGTACTACAGGTTATTGGTAAAGCAAATACTAATTGAATAGGTCTTCCCACTTTTGATACTTAGCAGAAATTCTGAAAAAAGTAAATTGTTTTATTACTGTATCACCTCTATGGTGAATTAAGAGGTACTGTCTGGTTTCTTTGAACATTTAATAGAAGCCTTCTTTTTTACCTGCTATTGATAAAGAGCCATTCCAAGTTCTGTACAGAACAATCTCTCGCATTTTTCATGAGGTTTGTTATTCTGTACACTAATATTTCTTCTTCTATATGGTAAATAATGCATTCAGACAGTGTTGGTATTAAAGGCAATTCATGAAATAAATTATATTTAAACCAGAAAATTAAAGGTTCCACATGGCATATGAAACATACCTTGCTACACACATGTATGTACAGATTCCAAAATGTCTGTGAATTTGAGTTACAAACTTTTTAAAATAGAAATATGAAAATCACAATACTTTGGGTCTGCAATAACTCAAACGTAAAATACTTTAGTTCCCTATGGGAAACTTTGTTCTTTACGTGACACGTGCAACTGCTTTCACTCTTAATGGAAAACTAAATGGTTTATGTTAACGTTAACTAGCAAAAAGTGTAACCATTGTTACATAAAGTAAGATTCCTTAATGTTATTTCCTTCCTTTGTCATCATAACTTGATAATTTCAGTTCTGTATGGGACATATGAACTAACAAAATGAAATGCTTTTATTACTATGACCAAACAAAATCTTTTTAACATGTAGTACACAGTTCAAATCAGCAAAAAGTGTAACCATATAATTAAGGTAAATGTTGATGAAAATTAGGCATGCAACATGAATACTGAAATTTCCTAGATTTCCAAGTGTACCTGTAATCACTGTATTCTGTACTTTGTAGTGCTAGAAAGATAATTCTAGATGATTATTTGCATTCTCTTTCACCCCCACCCCCCTCAACACAAAAAAATATAATAGAAAGACATCCTAGCAAAATAAAGAAAAAATTCAGAAAATTAGGTTTTGCCTGACTCAGGCCCTCTTATTCCAGAATGGTTGTAAAGTAATAAGAATGCTTATGATCAACTGGAACATTTGTGTTCACTATAGGAAGTATTAAACAAGAATTAACAGAGTAACAATTTTATTGCTCTTATGTTGCAGAGTATCCACAAACATTACTTTCTGAAACATAGGGCCACTGCATACTCCATTAGATCACACCCATTCTGTGATTAAACTGTTTTCTTAAAGTGAAAAATTCAAGTTAACATAGTTATTGAGGAAAATATTTTCTCAGATGGAAAGCCATCTGTCAAATAAGTGTCAGAACATTTTTTTTTCATTAATTTCACACAAATCACCTGTTTTTAATGCAAGTGCATATTTTGTAACACCAAACATCTTAAAATAAGCTTATACAATAATTATAATTTTGTTACAATATCTACACAGGACGTAAAGAGTTAATTTTACTTCAATGTGATTCATCTTTTGAACTTCATCATTACACAACAAATCTATGGACAAAATAGTTTTAAAAAATCTGTCAAAATGTCACACCCATCCACATGGAATGTCCCATTACATAATTTTTCCAATTTGAGCACTATACATTATTAAACAATATGAGTTTATTTAACTTCTGCCTAATACTTGATTTGTTGTTTAAAATTTTCTCAGCAGGCTTTTTTTCCATATTTTTTTAAGTGTATGCAGGAGTATAGGGATGCAATCTTACAAACAAGTTGAGTTTGATGTAAGTCCTCAATCCTAATTTCATAATGGTAATCATGACCAAGAGCAGGAAATGGGTAATCTACAAATTTATTTTTAACACAATGCAAAATCTTGGCCTGTATATATTTCTGTCGCATATCCCCAGCAATCACAAACATCTGAAACATTTTCTGAGTATTCTACAACAGAGTACACGCAGTCCCTTGTTTTAACCATTTTTCCCCGGTTAACAAAATTTACAAATGCATTTTTATTGGCCATATTGGGAAAAGCATAGAGAGAATCACATTCTAATGCAGATTTAACTACTGGTGGCTTCAGTATGTGAAGACAGTCTTTGCATGTGATCTGCCTTGAAAGGTGCAATGACACATACCCTGCAATATAGTAGGAGAGTATGTTTTACTTGTAAAATGAGAACTTAATCTTATCATCAAGAAGGGCACACCACTTCTCTACTTCATTTTCTGCAGCACTTTCATCACTTTGTACTACATGCTCTCTTGCATGAAAATCATAAACAGGTGGCAAACAACACATATTAAAATTTGAGCAATTCCCATTCATTGCAGTGACACTGTTACCCAAGAGCAACTTTCTCATGGCACATTTGAACTGGTATGTATTTGGATTGTTGTTCCAACCACATCTGGACCGAATGCGGCGGGGGGGAAGCACTATGTGGTCTTGTGACATGTTAGCAAATACTTCAGACGAGATTCAACAGAAGCTTACTTGTCAGAGCTATGCATATTGAAAATTGTCCCAAAAGCAAAAGTATTTCTTGCGTGGGGGCAGCAACGGAGCACCAATGATTTTTAAGCTTTTGATATAATTTTCAGTGTGTCTGAAAATACCAACGTGTTGACTGGGTGTTGTGTGATGTCCTTAGGTTAGTTAGGTTTAAGTAGTTCTAAGTTCTAGGGGACTGATGACCATAGATGTTAAGTCCCATAGTGCTCAGAGCCATTTGAACCATTTTTTTTTTTTTTTTTTTAAATACCAAGCCAATCAGATTTGTTGTCAAGTCTCAGGGGGCTCTTATACCCTTTACCTAATGGATTTCTGGAGTTCAGAATATCAAAAATCCTATCAATATTATACAAAAATTCTACTGTTGCTTCACTTCCTTTAAAATTTGGATCACCAACCCTCCTCAAAAACTCTATACTAGCTGCTACACTAGAACTCAAAGTCTGTGGAGCTAATGAAACATTCATTTTTCTATTTACATAACTTATATGTTGTCCTGATAGTTTGTTGGCAAATGTCATGCCTTCTTCTTCTTGTACCTTGTTCAATTGCTCAATGAAATGCCATCTAATAATGCCAGTTGGAGACTCAATAGCAGATACTTCTGCTAGAGCACTTCTGGCAAACTTAATCATATGACACATGTGCAAGATACAATAAACATTGTAGCTTTTAAAATCACCCTTGGAAAAATTTAAAGTACAGCAAGTGTACATAAAGTGCTTATATTTACCTCGCAGCCATCACATGTAACACACTATGCAGCCTCTCTAAAGCAGATTTTATCAGTGTGGCCTGATCATTTGCCTGTACACCGTTGATAAAGAAATATGCAATAGATTATAAATTTGCCTTTAATAGAGACAAGCATGAAAACCAGAGCCTCTGATGGCTCTATTACTTCTTTTGACTGAGGCACTTCCCCACCAAACTCCAAAAAACCTGTGTATTGCTTAGTTCCTTGGTCCCAAACTACTTGCTTCCTAAGTGCCATACTGCCTACAATTAGACATGAAACGCTGAACTGGTCCCTTACAATTGGGTTCAAATCAATGTACTTAAAAACATCTTTTAAGAAGCCAGGTTCACAGTCTACACTTGCCACCCATTTGGAAATCAATGATTTATGGGGCAGAGGCATTAATTTTTGCAGGTATTCATATGCTGCTGGTGAATAAAAGTACACAGTCATCGCAAACATTTTCAGATTTATTGTGTATCTATTACCCTTTGACGAGAGAGTTGTTCACTAAATTGCACACTAATTCCACTTGTGTTCCTTTCTGATGACTGAGGAAGTTATGTAACTTCTTAGGAAGATGCCCCTTCTCCTACAATGAACTTATGATGTCATCCATGGAAAACACTTTCTTCTCTCTTCTTCGAAGTTTTTCACGGACGCACTTCAGTCTACGTTTTAATTCGTGCACAATGTCTGAGAAATGTCGCCTTGTCTTCCATTTCTACTTTCGACTCTATACCACAATCAATTACTTAAGAACCAACTGCACTCTGAAATAAAGAAATAATTTCGTTATATATGATTGAAATAACTCAAGGCTTGGTGAAAAAATATTATAATAAAACTTTGGGGGTGTGAAAACATCCTTATACTAACGTTTTCGACACAATTCGCAGCTTCTGCATTGGATAAATGGGACATGCTTTTCACGGAAGAAATCTCATTGACAACATTCTCCACGCAATCAGTAGCTTCTGCAGAGGGCAAATCAAGCACGGATTCCAGGATAGAACGCTAAAAACAAAAATATTGACCTGTATTACAACATTGCTTAGACCTATGTAGCCCATTTGTGTCCGTACGAAATAAATTCACAAAAGTCAAAAGCACACACATAGCAAGGAAATTAATTAGCTACCTCAAATGGAGAAGCATCGTTGTCACTCAAAATCCTAACAACATGTCGTCGTGGGTGTTTATTTGGTGGCATCAAATGTGTCGGAAAATCAAAAACTGATGGCACTGCTTCGGGTCTGAGACGTTTCTTCCACCTTCCAGGGCTCACTACGTAATCATCTTGTCGGAAAAGGTTTCGGCAAAGAAAACTGAAAGACGTAGGATTAAAATCTTTCCGCTTCACGGGAGTAATCCACTTCTTTAGCAGCTCTGGGTGCTTTAGAGGAAACCTGTTCAAAAACATCGAATTAGCAAACGCACTAAGTCTGTATTGTTATCGTATTGTATCGGTAGTCCTATTACCTGTGAAATAGTAAGTCACTTTCCTTACTCCATCGCTTCGTACAATTGAAAGCGGAACAAGAAATCACCATTTCGATAATCCTTAACTCCTTATACACCGTACAGACCGAGAGAAACTTCTTGGCAAATTCAAATATGGCGGGCAATACGGACGATAGAAATCAGCTGGTAGAGCCATCTATCGGTAGGTCCGGTAGTTGAGCATCCCTCATTTCGCTAGCTTTAGACGCCTGTTTGGCGGCCAAGGGGTATATGTGAAGCGGCAATAATGGTGGTGCGTGTGTGTGAATGCCATGGAGATATAAGGAGGGAAGATGCCATGACGTCACAAACTTGAAGCAGACAGAAACCGAGCTCCGCCATTGCAGTTTGCTCAGAAGACTCGTTTCAGATTGTGCTACTGTGTAGAGCTGCGGAAGTTTTTTTTTCATTTTATAATGCCGGTTTGCGTTGTTTACGGTTGTACTAACCGTTGTAAAAGTGCTACCAAGTTAAAAGGAATCACGTTCCATGCGTAAGTGGCACCGTTCCTAAAATATTGTCGTTTATATTCGTGAGATGTGCGGCCTTGTTTACGTTCCGTGAAACTGTTTTCTTCTTATTTTATTTCAGATTTCCGATCAATGAAGCTCGTAGAGCTCTGTGGGTTCATATGGTAAGAAGACTGGATACCTAACAAATGGAGAAAAATATGTTCCCAGCATTTTCGAGAATAAGATATTGACCTAACTTTAGTTTCAAGTGTTCGGATCAAGGAAAATGCTGTACCATCAGTTTTTCCTGCCTTTCCACCTCACTTACAAAAGGTGGTCTACGTGAAATCAGCATATTGATTCTGAATTCCTGTAAAACTATAAATAAACGTACAATGCCAGAAAGTATGCATGTTTTAATTAGGGCTCTAATTTAAGTTGTGTTTTTATCTACAACCAATAACATGTGCGGATTACAGTGGAGTTAATCCATGTAACAATATTTTCATAGTTTTATCACATTTTCTGGCGTAAATTTCTATTTTTTCCATGAGAGTTGGTGTGTTTTGTGTAATTTTATTTCTGTGTAATAAGACTTCAGGCATTAAGTCAAGTTATAACTGTCATAATCTGCTCTTCCTCTTTGTCATATTTTTATTTTTACTTCTTTCGGTCTTTAATTACTTAATCATACATTTTGGAAAATTCAACAAGTTGAATCAGTATTCTTTGATAATAGTTTCACACCTGTAAGCATTGGTGTTTGTAGTGAAAGAACACTAGTTAAATGCCCCAGTAACAGCATTGCATTTACTCTTGTTATGAGCAGCGACAAATAATCATATCGGAAAAAAGTGCTTAACTGTGTAAGATATTTTGTCTAATGTATCATACGTTCATGTGTATATTGCTACTATTTCAAAACATACAGTGGATCCATGTCTAATGTATCATATGTTCAAGTGTGTATTGCTGCTATTTCAAAACATACAGTGGATCCAAAACCACCAAATTGGCAATTTCTTACTGCACTGAGAGTACATTGACCAACCCAACCCCCCCCCCCCCCCCGTTTCTGTACTGTCATTGTAGTGCAAATAAATAGTAAAAAGTCCGATCAGAATCTACAAATATTGTAAATGCATTATGAAATGCAAATAATCATAAGTAGGCTGTAAGGTGTAATGGAACAGTTTTTATTTGTTTTCAATCTTGGTTTTCTGTAGGAACAGAAGAAGAGACGACCACCAACACAAAGGCAACAGACATCAAAATGTACAATTAATTTAACTGCTACATGCACAACTCAAGATGAAGCCACTACCAGTGGCTTTCAGGCTGAAGCTTCTCATCCTGCTAATCCCACCACACCATTGAATGTAAATCCTGAAGAAACACCAATGGTGAGGACCCTTAAGAGGGTTTTGTCTGTGCTGCTGACAAAAAATGAAAATTATAGGAAGAAAGTCAAAGTTCTTCAGCAATCCAAGTGCTGTTTAATAAAAACAAGTGGCATGTTTGAGTACAGTGATGGAAGAACTCAGAAAAAAACATTTTGTGGATGAAGACAGTCTAAGCGTTATTGCAAGCATGAATGGAATGCACAAGCAGCTGTTGCAACGACAGGCAGCAAAGGCAAACTGTAAGAGTGTACCTAGAACTTACAGCACTGAGCTACATTCGTTTGCTCTTACATTAAACTTTTATTCCCCACAAGCGTATAAATATGTTGGACGCTGCTATGACAAGTGTCTGCCACATCCAAGAACATTAGCAAGGTGGTACCAGTGTGTGGATGGTGCTCCTGGATTTACCACGGAGGCACTTGCCATTATTAAAGCAAAAGCTTCTCATCAGAGACAGATTAATAAAATTCTATGCAGTTTGTTAATGGATGAAATTGCAATCGGGCAACACATAGAATTTGATGGAACACAGATACATAGTATTGTGTACATAGTTCCGCATAGTCAGCGCGTACACAACTTTCCCACTAGAGCGCGCCCCGCTAAGCACAACAGCGCAGGCACAGTGCTTGTCCGTCTCCGCTCTACGAGATGGCGCTGCCATAAAGACGGACCAAATTCTGCTTCCGCCGATCCGTGTATTAATATGTAACGCAGCCAATGAGGTTGCTGCTTACGTAGAACCTTTTCTCCTCGCGGATCACACTCGTGCAGTGATACCTGAACGCGCGAGGTATTATAACGAGTGTACAGACCTCCGATTAGTCATTCTGCATTTGTCTGTACCAGTCTGCATTAGTCTGTACCAGTCTATAGTCAAGTTTCAGTCTGCACCTAAGAAGATTATCATATTCCTGTACATAGCCATGAAGATACATGTATAGACACTTTGTCAAGTATGAGATATGTGAGAATGAGATTAACGTACCAAGACCTAAGGAACTTCAGATTGTCAATTTTAAATAGCATCCAGAACCAAGTTAAGTAATTTTTATGAGTGTTATTATTTTAATAAATGTGTGTGAAAATTAATCAAGTACTGTTTAAAGTTGGTCACCGTCAATCTGCTACTCTAAGCGTGCAAGTGGCATTTCTATCGTCTGACCTAACGGCAGAAGATAAACACGCCCCGATAAGGCCACGAGACATATTGCTGAAACTCGCCTACTTCGTTAGAGCGACAAGTCAAATAATCTGATGGTGTGTGTAACAAAGGTCTTACAGTAAGCACACCACACACAGATATGGGGTCCTCTGTTGCTATGGATAGTTTACCTGTAGCTAAAGAGACCTTTGTATTAATGTTAGTCGCAATTAATGGGTCGTGGAAGCTACCAGTAGGGTATTTTTTGACATGTGGATTGACTGGGGAGCAGAAAGCTCATTTGATTAAACAAGGCATCAGCCTTGCCAGTGCCATTCAAGTAGTGTCTCTCTTGTGTGACGGTTGTGCCTCCAATATGTCTATGTCCAAATGCCTGGGATGCAATACCGATGTTGATGGATTAAAGACCACCTTTTTTGTTCAGGGTAACAATTTTAAAGTTGCATTTCTGTTAGATCCACCCCATATGCTAAAACTTGTAAGAAATGCATTAGAGGAGAGAAAACATTTTTGGGATGGGCAAGGTAATGTAATTTCATGGTACCTATTTGAACTACTGCATAAGTTACAAGTGATAGAAGGTCTCTACTTAGGCAACAGCATTACGAGTAGCCACATCAATTTTGTGAATAACAAAATGAAAGATAGGTTAGCAGCCCAGCTGCTCATCACTTCCGTGGCAAACTCAAGGCAGTACTGCTGCGATATGAAGAAAACCAGGCTTTGAAGATACTTCTGCTACAGTGAAATTTCTAAGGATATTCAACTGCCTGTTTGATATATTAAATTCCAGAATCCTTCTGCAGAATAAGTGGAAGCAGCCTTTGAATGTTCATAAGTTCAAGGTTGTTAAAGAATTTTTAATGGAAGCTCAGACATACATCAAAACACTTACTGTGTCTCAGATATGTCAGGGACAAAGAGTTGTGGACAGTAGCAGGAAAACAGGTTTCACTGGCTTCCTAGTGTGTATTTCTAGTGTCTTGCATCTTTATGCAAAGCTTGGGCCACAATCCTCTGCACTTTTGTTGAAGTTCCTCCCCATTTATAAGTGCTCCCAAGATCATTTGGAGATGTTTTTTAGTGCAATCCGTAGTCGTGGTGGGTGGAATAACAATCCAACAGCTCGACATTCATATGTGCCTATAAGAGACTCCTGATTCTTAATTAAATTTGTGAATCAGACAGAGGCAATTGTATAGCCTTGGAAGAGAACCCAATTTTGACATACAGTGGTCAGACTATAGAACAAGAAATCAATTTCACCACTGAGTGTAGGCAATTATTAGATATGGAAACCCATTTGGTGAGCCGCGATCATGATTACATTGAAGCTGAAATGATTGTCTCTGGAGTGGCAACCCATAGTGTTGTTTATATTTCAGGATTTGTGGTTCATCACTTATAGATAACTTTACAGTGTGAAACATGCTTGTCGGTGTTGCGAGGGGAAGAGAGTTATACTGCCTATTCTCTTATACACACTAATAATACCAAAGCAAAGCGTGGGTCTAGGCATGACTGGTTGAATATGTACTTACACTGAAACCAGGTCAGCACTCCAACCCTTCCCAAAATAGCGTGGTAATAACCATAGGCTAATTTTGTTAGAGAGATCTTCTTTGAGAGTAAATAGGGCTGATGCCCTTGTAGTTGTATGACTTTGGTTCTTGCTTAGTACTAATGTGTTAACAATTGTCTTGGTATCATTTAGACAATAAATTCCAATCAGTATAGAACTGCCAATAGTTGTTCCTCAAACCTGTCATCAATAATTTAAAGCATACTCAAATTTCAAATAGCTCATATGCCCCAGTACAGAAAATTAGAAATTAATTAATCTTCCCTAAGATATGAGACAAATGAATCCCATTAGCTAGTCACATGTTTGATCTAATCAACAAATACTGAAAGATCAGATGCCCCCTAATAAGCTCTGTTTAGGTGCTTTCTGTAGCGGCTTTTATACATGCGTTATCTGTTGCCTTTATAATTTGGTGGGTTAATTAAAGCACCTTGTTGAAGCATTAACACCCCAGTATTAAGTCTCGGGCCTATTGTTTCGTGAACCACACGAATTTTGAGTCAAAGCTACAGAGGGCAAATTGCATAATCTCTGGGCTCGTTAAGTAACAGTAATTCTCCACTGGGTAGAGTCCTACTGATACTTAACCCAACACACACCCTGAGGGTTACGTTGCAACGACGCCCACCCTAAGCCGGCAAGCGGCGGGGAGCACCACACCCCACCCATGTGGGGACGGTCAACATCCTGCCAGAACGAGCACAGCGGTCGCCACGGAACGACGACAACACTCGCCGAGCTGCCGATTGGTGCAACTACACAAAAGGAAGCAGTGGGAAGCAGCACCCACTGAACCCATTGCACAGAACCTAACAACCCTAAACCCACGCCCCATAAACCGGGGATGGTCGGGGGTCAGAAAAAAAAGCCCTCACAGTGAGTGTTGGCTCCGTGCAGAGAGGACGTCTCCGCGGCTGACCGCCAGTCGCAGTCGCAGCATCCAAAGAGCCGACGCTCTGCACTATGCCGCATTAGGGGTCCAGTGGCCCCACCACTCAAGGCATGCACCGAGCCGCCGCAGACGCTGCGCCGAGAAGCAGGTGTAAGTACCCCACCGCCAGGCGCCACAAACCAACCTTCCCCTACTCCAGGCGGGGAGGTAACACAGAAGGGGAAGCAAGAAGAGGATGGCGAACTACGCACGGACATCATACCCTTCCCGGACAGCACGAACATGCCAGACGTGCTGAAGACGATTGCTACCATGCTACAACGCCCAAAAGAACCTGTACCTCTTCGCCCAGGTGGAAGGGGAACGGAAGCCGTCACTCCCACACAGGCCGTTCGAGCTACGTGGCGGGCATCGGGCAATTCTGCTCGAGTTAGTTACCAAGAGAGACCTCAACACCATCAACGCGAACCCGGTCTTCACGCCGCGCGACTGGGAATACATCCTAGAGGACGCAGTCGTGCAGCTGAGGAAGGAGGTTCGCGACGGCGAGAGGAAGCTGTCCGCAGACCTACAGACAGCACTGCAGACCGTCTCACGCGAGGCAAAGAAGAACCAAAACACCAAAGTCCACCACTAGTATGCCTGCATGCTAGTAGCCAGGACAGACACCGGACAACGAGGGGACACACCATAGAGTGAGGCCACATCATCATCGCATCATCAGGAACATGAGGAAATACTGTAGTAAATCAAAACTCCCACACCTCGGGCCAAGGCCAAGGCCCGTTTGTAGAGCGTCAGCAGCAAACCAACAGTCTGCGCTGGGCCGCCGTAGCGAGAGGACACTCTGGCTCACCGCTCCGCTTTGTCTCGCTGGCACTTTTGTTCCCGCGCATCTCTGTCTGCGTGCACGTGGTCACCGGCGAGTGCGTTACAGAAGCTGCTGCGAATCTCCACTGCAGACGACTCGCTTGCGAGTGCGTTAGCGGCGAAATTGTCGTGTACACCACGCTATCGGCTGCGAAACAAATCGATTTGCGCAGCGCCCAGAGACTGTTAGGGCACGCCGTGACCCAGGACCAGAAGCGTCTCGTGGGCCCCGAGGAATCATGACGTCATATCATGAGACATGACGTCGTCTCTCATGCTAGGCAATATCGCTGGTAGTTTTCGAACCGTAGATATTCTTTCAACCAAGGCATTCTTTGCTGATACGTTGCTTAAAATGGCGGGTTTGAATACGTGTTTTGTTTGAGATAAAACATTTCAGTTGAGAAAAACTTTATATGCACACATAAGGAAAGTGCATGATATAGAACCGAATACGGATGGTACAGTGAAATGCCCACAGGACGATTGTAGTTTTTCGTTTAACGGTTTGGCTAAGTTGAGAGCACATGTACAGGAAAAGCACATGGTTCCAACAGAGAAAGAAAATCTTATATTTCAGTCAATGGACGGTAAGTATCATCGTATAATAATTTTATGATGTACAAGAAAAGTAAAATGTGTAGCGAAATTTCGTTCTTTGTACCTGCAGTATTCAGATGTAATGTTGAACTGATTTGTTGGTCAGAAATTGTGTAGTAACTGCATTCTAAGTTTAGTATCGCTCAAATAGTGTTCAGTAACATGTTCATACAGACATGAAAACTTCTGAGGTTCAAAGTTACATCACTGACCGTAGTAAGTCTTTTTGGCAGTAAAATAGATATGGATTGCACGACAGAAAGCAGATTTGTGAGTAGTGTAATATTTCTTTGTAATGGGTGTTTCAGACTTTCTGAAGTGGAAGTCGAGAGAAGAGAAGGAAGAAAGCAGTAGCTTTGTAACACACGGTGGTGCTAAGCCTATGAAAGGTGCCACTAAGACCATTTACATGTGTCATAGATCTGGGGTATTCAAATCTCAATCAAAAGGTCAGAGGCAGCCTAAGTCGCAAGGCAGTAACAAAATGGGAGGTCATTGCACTGTTGCCATAGAGGTTAGCCAAGATACAAGTGGTATTTGTAATGTTGTTTATTTCAAAACACATTTTGGACATGAAAAGAATGTAGAGTTTCTACACCTCCCTAGATCTGAAAGGGAAGTCATTGCTGGTGAGTGTTACCTTAACTGTAGAATAGATGCAACAGTATTAAATAGTGCTTTTATACAGATATATTTAATATTAGTTAAACTTTTTTTTATAATTTAAGACTATTCAAGTAGGTTGACTTGCTGTATGGAATCTGCATTTAAGTCAGGACAGTGTGTTGTATTACTTACAGAAAGGGTATTTGTATCAGGTTGTGTGCATAGTTGGACCAGAAATTGTGCATAACATATGCAACAAATTTGCTGGTGGAAACATAGCAGATTGATGTGTATCACATTGATTGGCATTCCTGGTTATGAGGTTCTTGCATGGGGAATGTAGAAAGTGACTCTTAAAGAATAAATTAACTAAAGTGTGTTCATAATATCATGTTCTTGGGGCTGTGAGTAGTTCTAGTTTGGTGTAATTATAACTATGTTTATTTTTATTGAGAGGTCCTCTCTGCCCGCCATATGTAATGCTTTCCAAAGTACGTTCCTTGGAATAGTATCATAAGTGTTATCTAAATCTATGGAAACTTATGCAATTTTCTTTTAGCTCGTGTCAATTTTTTTTTTTTTTTTTTACAATGTTATAGTGTGAAAATGTGGTAAAGTCTTAAAATTAGGTTTAGCCCTGTCTTTTCTTTTTTACCTTTAACATAAAGAGGGACTTTGGAATCAATAGTCACCAGTTCCATGCCAATGATACGACAAGTGTGAGCATCTTTTTAGAACGAATAAAAGACTGCGTTCTAATGAACAAAAATGTCATTGGTAATGTGGACTATTCATCAGACAGAGATGTGATGATTGTGCTAATGACAGATCTACAGTGTCAAATGCTTCAGAAGTTTGGCCCAAAAATTGTGTGTGTGGATTCAACAAATTGTACAAATGTGTACAAGTTACTAGTAACAACACTATTAGTTATTGATGAATTTGGAAGCGGCATTCCAGTTGCCTTCTGTGTTTCGAATAAAGAGAACACTGCAGTGATGACACAATTTTTTACCTGTGTCAAAGAGAAAGCAGATCTAATAAAACCAGCTGTTTTCATGTCGGACGATACGCAAATTTTCCGATGTGCATGGACGCGTGTAATGGGCCTAGCAGATAATAATTTGCTATGTACGTGGCGTGTTGACCGTTCCTGGAGAAACAACTTAAGGAAAGTGCGTGGTGGCCCACAGAGACAAGCCCAGGTTTACAAAGCCTTACGCATGCTGCTGGAAGAACCTGATGTAGACAAGTTCGGTGAGCTGCTAGAGTTGTTTGAGAGGGAACTTCAAGAAGATGAAAGCACGAAAGACTTTGGAGTATATTTCTCAAACACTTATGGATTCAGGCCTCAACATTGGGTTTACTGTCATCGTCGCAGTTTAAATATCAACACTAATATGCACCTGGAAGCCATGCATAGAGTATAGAAGTATTGTTATCTGGACGGAAAGACTAATAACAGACTGGACACGTTGCTGCTGATACTTATGAAGTTAACGAGGGATAAATTTTTTGAGAGAATTGTGAAACTGTTTAAGGGTGGGCACTCCCATAGACTGCAGCAGATTCAACAACGACATACAGAGTCAAAAAAAAATTGACGGGGGACAGATTGCGGCCAGTAATGATGGGAAGCATTTTCAGGTAAAATCTCAGTCAATAAGTGGTATGACTTACACTGTTGTCCTACAAACCCTGGATTGTGACCTGAAGTGCAAACTGTTGTGCTCTGCATGTGAGATGTGTGTGCACAGTTTTTCTTGCTGTTGCCCAGACAATTTAATAAATTTGAATATATGTAAACATATTCACGCTGTCTCTATGATGTATGGATTACATTCCATTAAAACAGGCAAAAAGATGGAAACTACTTCGATCAAAGAGGCTTCTGCCATTTTTTCTTTGATGAAAAAAACAAAGTGATAATGAGGAAATTGCCTCACATGGAACACAGTTAAAAGCCTAATTGAAAGTTCTGTTAAGCCAAGTAGATCAATTAGATACAGAAACAGTAGGTACTGTGGAAAAAGAAATTGACAATTTGCTACTACTCGTTAACTCTCGCTGCAATAGGGAAGGTCGACATTGTGCCAACAACGAAAAGGTGAAAGTACAACGAATACCTAATAAGCATAACATCCGTCCAAAGAGCACGTTTGCAAAACCAACCACTGACGAGAAGTTGAACATTGCTAGTGCACTGAAACAATCTGAATCTGAAGTGTTGACAGTACATACTGGTTTCAATCACACGTACTGTAAGATCTAACTTGATCTCCCCTTGATTTGTGAGTGTTTCATGGTTTGTAGGCCTACTGGGGAAACTCACCATGTAAAATAATGAGTAACACGACAAGCTTGGTACCTCTATGGTGATGTGGAAACCCAAGCATTGTTAATAAAGAAATTAATTCTGTGTGTCTCTGTTTCTTTTGTTTTTTATCTTGTTACCTATAGTTCCCAAATTTAATTGAAATACCCAGGTAATAATTTCAACATAAATTGGACTATGTGCATAGCTGTTTCTAATGGCTTTGCTTATTTTTCACAGGTAAAGTATGAATATGCAGCAGTCCTCGAGTATGCATGTTTACTAGTCAGTTGTGGCAAAAAAATCACTGATACAAAGCAAAATTTACTTGGTTGACACAATTGTAAATTACCTTTTCAGTTGTAATTTTACTTTTTTTAGATTATAGTAATTGCTGGCCTTAATTTTCTATATTTAACAGTTGACTGACTTGGTTAGTGACAGATGTTACACTGGCAGGCTGGGCACATCAAGTAAGGTGTGTGATTCTGCCATTGTTGGTGTAGCAGGATGGCAGTCAGTGTGTTAACCAGGCTCCTAGTAAACTGGAGCATGAATACCGTCTGAGGGATTGCCCTTTACACAGTCAGGTATCCTGTGTTGAAATATGTGTGTAAAACTGAATTTGTGGACACTTTTCTAATCGTTTAATCATTTGATTTTATAAGATACTGACATAAAAATACTGCAGACCCAAAAGTCTTGTGGAAATGATAAGGAATGTCAGATACAAATATTTTTGCTCAATACAATTAAAGTGTAAAAATGCTGATAACTGATACTACCAGTAACAGCAGACGTATCCGCTGTGACCACCAGCACCTTGTGCCAGCCAACAAGTTATTACACAGAACTTGGTCCGTAGTTCTCTGTGGTTGAAGAAAATAAAATTTCTGAGGTATGTTCAAATCGTGTTATTGGTATATTCCCCAGCATGATCTAAAATGTTAACACTGAAGTAGCATTGACAAGTGCATAATATATTTTGCAACTGAGAATAGATACTTAAAAACTGATGTGGGAATACATTTTATGAAACCCCCCAGAATCAAACAAGACAATTGTATTGATACACAAGCAAACCCATCTGAGTGGCACACTAGGTTATGCACTCATTGGTTGTAGGTACAGAATATTCAGAGAACTCTTCGTACAAATTTTATGGCATGCCAGAACTGGTTTTGCTCAAATACTTGGAAAATGAACTGTGGATTATATTTACATATTTGGTGCAGTTTCCTGTGTTCCCTACACCTCTGTGGTGTGAATTTCTGGGAGAGGAGAGCTTACATTGAACCTGTCATGCGTATGGTGTACTTTTTGTTCCACTGCTGGCATGGTGAGGTGGTCCAGATTTCAAAATTAGGGGCCTAGGAATGAAACTCTTCTTAGTTTTAATATTTCAAAATGAACATACCTGAAAAGGAAACTGAATTATGACTTCCCAATAAATTGCAACTTCCCCCCCCCCCTCCTCCCCCCCCCTCTCTCTCTCTCTCTCTCTCTCTCTCTCTCTCTCTCTCTCTCTCTCTCTCTCTCTCTCTCTCTCTCTCTCCACAGTTCACTGCAGGTGACACTTGAAAGCACAGGGCAACATATACAGTGAGACGGAAGGATTCATGATTGCAATACAGGATCAAACAATAAACACCAGATATTACAGCAAGCATGTTATTAAAGATCCCAATACCATAACAGATAAATGCAGACTTTGCAAACAACAAATAGAAACAGTAGATCACATCACAAGAGGATGTACAATACTAGCAAATACAGAATACCCCAGAAGACATGACAATGTAGCAAAAATAATACATCAACAACTTGCCATACAACATAAACTAATAAAACAATGCGTTCCCACATACAAGTATGCACCACAAAATGTACTGGAGAATGATGAATACAAATCATACTGGAACAGAACCATTATAACAGATAAAACAACACCACATAACAAATCTGACATCATACTCACCAATAAAAAAGAAGAAATTAACACAACTAATCGAAATATCCATATCCAATACAACAAATATACAGAAGAAAACAGGAGAAAAAATTGAAAATTACATCCAACTGGCTAAGGAAGTCAAGGGCATGTGGCGTCAGGATAAAGTTGACATTATACCGATTATACTATCAACTACAGGAGTCGTACCACACAATATCCACCAGTACATCAATGCAATACAGCTACATCCAAACGTATATATACAACTACAGAAATCCGTAATCACTGATACGTGTTCAATAACCCGAAAGTTCCTAAATATAATGTAACATATGCCGTACAGTTAAAAGGAAGTCGTGCTTGATGAAGGTCCGCGTCACTTTCCATTTTTAACCAGACCTAAGGTCTGAGAAAAATAGAAATAATAATAATAATAATAATAATAATAATAATAATAATAATAATAATTATTATTATTATTATTATTATTATTCTTTCTTTTCTCAGACGCTATGTCTTGTCAAGAATGGAAAGTGATGCGGGCCTTGATCAAGCATGACTTGCTTTTAACTGTACGGTATATGTTACATTGCATTTAGGAACTTTCGAGTGATTGAACATGTATCAATAATTACAGATTTCTGTAGTTGTATATATACATTTGGATGTAGCTGTATTGCATTGATGTACTGGTGGATATTGTGTGGTACGACTCCTGTAGTTGATAGTATAATTGGTATAATGTCAACTTTATCCTGACGCCACATGTCCTTGACTTCCTTAGCCAGTTGGATGTATTTTTCAATTTTTTCTCCTGTTTTCTTCTGTATATTAGTTGTGTTAATTTCTTCTTTTTATTGGTGAGTATGATGTCAGGTTTGTTATGTGGTGTTGTTTTATCTGTTATAATCGTTCTGTTCCAGTATAATTTGTATTCATCATTCTCCAGTACATTTTGTGGTACGTATTTGTATGTGGGAACATGTTGTTTTATTAGTTTATGTTGTATGGCAAGTTGTTGATGTATTATTTTTACTACATTGTCATGTCTTCTGGGGTATTCTGTATTTGTTAGTATTTTACATCCGCTTGTGATGTGATCTACTGTTTCTATTTGTTGTTTGCAAAGTCTGCGTTTATCTGTTATGGTATTGGGATCTTTAATAATATGCTTGCTGTAATATCTGGTGTTTATTGTTTGATCTTGTATTGCAATCATGAATCCTTCCGTCTCACTGTATATGTTGCCTTTTCTTAGCCATGTGTTGGATGCATCTTGATCGATGTGTGGCTGTGTTAGATGATACGGGTGCTTGCCATGTAGTGTTTTCTTTTTCCAATTTACTTTCTTCGTATCTGTTGATGTTATGTGATCTAAAGGGTTGTAGAAGTGGTTATGAAATTCCAGTGGTGTAGCCAATGTATTTATATGAGTGATTGCTTTGTGTATTTTCTAGTTTCTGCTCTTTCTTATTATTATCATCATTATCTTTTTACATTTGTGGCCTCTTACCAGTTTGACAAGTACATCTGCTTTGCTTAATGAGGATACTTACGGCTTCAAACAAAGAAAAGAAAAAGGTAGTGACAATGCAGCCTGTAAACTTAGTTAATACACAGTGTGGAGTTAAATCTGCAGATATGATCCACAAAGCAAATACAGTTTCAAGATTATCAACCAAAATTTTACAAGCCTTGGAAGTAAGCACAATGATTAGGTCATCATAACATATGTTAATAAATGAGATTTTTCAGTTATTACTGTGCACTGGGATACCAAAGAAGAACATTATTATGCATCCATTAACAAAGAATCTGTCCTCATCTTTCAGTAGGAAACTCAGGCCTTATGATTATGTTCCAAAGTTTGCAAAAAGTTGGAAGAATTACTGCCCCATATTGTAAGTTCTTTACCGGCTGAATATGTCATTGGACTTTCTGTGATGAACTACAGATGGTAAAGGAAACACATAATTGTGTGTATGGACAGTCCTCCATCTGCAAGTATAGGTATTTTTCTAGTTAATCTCCATTACATGCTTGCAGAGACAGATGGTAAATACTCTGAGAAAATGTCTGGGTAAATAGGCTGATAATTGTTCATGGTCTTATACAATCTTATCTAACAGGAATCATTTTTACTGTTACGAATGGTGAGTGACACACACAGATCTAACATTACTGATATGTAATACAGGGTAGCCAGGGCTCTGTAATGGGATGTCTTCTTTTCTTGTTTTAGGTAAATGACGTAAAATACTGCTCGCCAAATTCAAAGATAGTTCCGTATGCAAGTGCTACATTTATTGTGCACAAGCATAGAGATCATGAGCAGCTACAAATACTGTGAAATTGTATTACAAATGAAATAATTCATAACTTCAGCAAAAGATGATAACAGCAGTGATGTATTTTAACCCCACAAGACAGATTTTGAGATTCAGTTGTGCACTGGAACTGATATTGTCATCAAGGAAAACTACCGGTTGGTTATAATTAAACTTTCTGTATTTAACATGTTATAACACTGAAACTAATTACCATACAGGACCATAACTTGGCAGCATTACTGCCAAGGACACGGGGAAGAGAAATAATGCAGAACCAATTCAATTGAAACACTTTTAATGTGCTGGTACAGTACATCAGACCATCACATACTGGTACCATTACTGGTGATGGTGATGGAGGCTGTTATGAAAATCTTGCGATTTTATACAAATTTGATATGGTGAGTTAACAGAACTTTTTATCCAAGCGAGTAAAATTATTGTGTAAAATCAATAGCTCAGCCTCTTACAGAAGTCTCTTCAGGGTCCTTGGTAGTCTTTCACTTACATGTCAACATATTTACTCCCTAATAGTATTTGTTGTTCATAATAGGGGTAATTTTACTCTGTTCAGTTAAGTGAACTAGCAAAATACTGGAAGTAAAAACAATGTCCATGTAGACTATACATCCATGCCTACGATTCAGAATGGAATTTCACTTTCGGATCGAAAGTCTTCAATAGGTTGCTGCAAACCATCAGGCAGAAAAATGAAAATCCTAAGATATTAAAAAAAAAATACAAAATAAAAAATTATTTTATTAGCCTCTCCTTCTATAATTATAATTAAACGTAATGTTTCGACTCAAGGATGCATATGCTAGTTAACACGACGGTTCAAATTAACAGGATTTTCATTTTATCATTTTATGCAGGGCTGACAGTACTCATTGCTTTGTACGAAGTATGAAAGAAAAACAGAACTTGAATAAAAAAAACATTTCTAGCTGTCACGGTCATTACTTCCTTCCTCTGTAAAGATGAATCTCTTTTGTGACTGGAAATGAGGGGAAGATCATTTACACCAACTGTATAGAACACTTATGTGACACATTCAGGAGTACTGCTCCAATGTTTGAGATCCAGGTCAGATTTAAGCAATACACTGAAGCAACTCAGAGGTTGGACGCTAGGTAGGTTACCAGTAGTTTCAAACTATGTGCGAGTATTATGAAGATGCTTGGCAAACTCATGTGAGAATCCCTGGAGGGGACACAATGTTCTTTTTGTATAACACTACTGAGAAAATTTAGAGGGCATGAGAAAACAGGGCTCGGATAGTAGATAGCCTTTCTTCCCTCTCTCTATTTGCGAGTGGAACAGAAAAGAGTATGATTTGTAGTGGTACAAGGTACCCTCCACCAGGTACCATTTGATTGCTTGTGTAGTATGTATATACATCAAAATACGGTAGAAAATTGTGACTGCTTACTACATTAAGAAGTAATAGTTGAACTAACCTAAAGCTTCGTGATTTACTTCAAATGTTTTTCCCCACTGATCACTGACAGTCAGTGACTTGCATCTATAGTAGTCTTACAATTTGGAGATGTAGTATTGCTTAGATCTATTAATATTCCCTCAGTGAGCTCTTTTTATCTTAAGATCACATAAACTGGATTTTTGAGAAACTACACACAGGAAGACGGCATATAGCTGTTTACAGAAAAACAACGATCAAAATTTAAGCATATCGGTAACACACACTGGGCAAGAGCACATACCTGGGCTAGAGCACTATACTGGATTTCGCTCCCTTCCCCCCCCCCCCCCCCCCCCCCCCCCTCCCCATTTTCCCTAGAAACCTTGGCTGGAGTTATAAATTTATTTGTAGCATAGTCTGAGGTATAGATTAGGGTGAAAAGCGATCATTTCGTTGACAGTTGTGGAACACAGCGAATGAGAAATAAAGGTTGTGGTAACACACAGATGTGTGGCTTTGCCTAATATTTGTTTGCGGCATATTTAAATGTATTTTCCCACATTTAACGCATTTCTCATAATTAAAAAAAATAGTAAAACTACTAGGTCATCCACAAAAACATATATTAGAAAACGAACAAGCATCCGACATGTTTTGATGCATATTACGTACAGATATCGCACACAAACTGGAAAAATGCAATGGGCGTTCCACTACGTATCCTTTACCATATTTGATTCGTTTTTCCGCATTTGCTACTGCTGGTATGGGTTCAAAGACAAATTCGTGCTGCAAACGTCTACATTAGTAAGCTGCAGTTAATGTGTTAAAAACATTTAGACACATTGTCCTCAATGCGTAATATGTGTTATGCTATAAATCACTCTGCCTTTCGACCAATAATTTGTAATCAGTTGGCTTCAATCAATCACGTAACGTAACTTTGACTACGCTGAGGATTATTATGTCACCATAATCCAGATTATTCGCATTCAAACCTTCTTTCTACATTTAATTCTGTTAACGGAAGATTCATTCAAACAATCTGCCATCTGGATTGATTTGACGTTCCAAAACAACAGCTGAAGGCAGGTCTGTATAAATGCTGTTTTGACGTCACTTATGTCAACAGAGTTGTTAACAGGTCTAGTCACCAGGCAGCGCTGTCACGCTTTCAGCCTTTCTGATGACGTCATGAAGCGATTCCTCGGAGCCCGCGAGACGCACTTATCCATCAACACCCCCCATGAACCATGGACCTTGCCGTGGGTGGGGAGGCTTGCGTGCCTCAGTGATACAGATAGCCGTAGGTGCAACCACAACGGAGGGGTATCTGTTGAGAGGCCAGACAAATGTGTGGTTCCTGAAGAGGGGCAGCAGCCTTCAGTAGTTGCAAGGGCAACAGTCTGGATGATTGACTGATCTGGCCTTGTAACAATAACCAAACCGGCCTTGCTGTGCTGGTACTGCGAACGGCTGAAAGCAAGGGGAAACTACGGCCGTAATTTTTCCCGAGGGCATGCACCTTTACTGCAAGATTAAATGATGATGGCGTCCTCTTGGGTAAAATATTCTGGAGGTAAAATAGTCCCCCATTCGGATCTCCGGGCGGGGACTACTCAAGAGGATGTCGTTATCAGGAGAAAGAAAACTGGCGTTCTACGGATCGGAGCGTGGAATGTCAGATCCCTTAATCGGGCAGGTAGGCTAGAAAATTTAAAAAGGGAAATGGATAGGTTAAAGTTAGATATAGTGGGAATTAGTGAAGTTCGGTGGCAGGAGGAACAATACTTCTGGTCAGGTGACTACAAGGTTATAAACACAAAGTCAAATAGGGGTAATGCAGGAGTAGGTTTAATAATGAATAGGAAAATAGGAATGCGGGTAAGCTATTACAAACAGTATAGTGAACGCATTATTGTGGCCAATATAGATACGAAGCCCACACCTACTACAGTAGTACAAGTTTATATGCCAACTAGCTCTGCAGATGACAAAGAAATTGAAGAAATGTATGATGAAATACAAGAACTTATTCAGATAGTGAAGGGTGACGAAAATTTAATAGTCATGGGTGACTGGAATTCGGTAGTAGGAAAAGGGAGAGAAGGAAACGTAATAGGTGAATATGGATTGGGGCTAAGAAATGAAAGAGGAAGCCGCCTGGTAGAATTTTGCACAGAACACAACTTAATCATAGCTAACACTTGGTTTAAGAATCATGAAAGAAGGTTGTATACATGGAAGAAGCCTGGAGATACTAAAAGGTATCAGATAGATTACATAATGGTAAGGCAGAGATTTAGGAACCAGATTTTAAATTTTAAGACATTTCCAGGGGCAGATGTGGACTCTGACCACAATCTATTGGTTATGACCTGTAGATTAAAACTGAAGAAACTGCAAAAAGGTGGGAATTTAAGGAGATGGGACTTGGATAAACTGAAAGAACCAGAGGTTGTAGAGAATTTCAGGGAGAGCATAAGGGAACAATTGACAGGAATGGGGGAAAGAAATACAGTAGAAGAAGAATGGGTAGCTTTGAGGGATGAAGTAGTGAAGGCAGCATAGGATCAAGTAGGTAAAAAGACGAGGGCTAGTAGAAATCCTTGGGTAACAAAAGAAATATTGAGTTTAATTGATGAAAGGAGAAAATATAAAAATGCAGTAAATGAAGCAGGCAAAAAGGAATACAAATGCCTCAAAAATGACATTCACAAGAAGTGCAAAATGGCTAAGCAGGGATGGCTAGAAGACAAATGCAAGGATGTAGAGGCTTATCTCACTAGGGGTAAGATAGATACTGACTACTGGAAAATTAGAGAGACCTTTGGAGATAAGAGAACCACACGTATGAACATCAAGAGCTCAGATGGAAACCCAGTTCTAAGCAAAGAAGGGAAAGCACAAAGGTGGAAGGAGTATATAGAGGGTCTATACAAGGGCGATGTACTTGAGGACAATATTATGGAAATGGAAGAGGATGTAGATGAAGATGAAATGGGAGATACAATACTGCGTGAAGAGTTTGACAGAGTACTGAAAGACCTGAGTCGGAACAAGGCCCCCGGAGTACACAACATTCCATTGAAACTACTGACGGCCTTGGGAGAGCCAGTCCTGACAAAACTACCATTTGGTGAGCAAGATGTATGAAACAGGCGAAATACCCTCAGACTTCAAGAAGAATATAATAATTCCAATCCCAAAGAAAGCAGGTGTTGAAAGATGTGAAAATTACCGAACCATTAGTTTAATAAGTCACTGCAAAATACTAGTGCGAATTCTTTACAGACGAGTTGAAAAACTGGTAGAGGCCGTCCTCGGGGAAGATCAGTTTGGATTCCAAAGAAATGATGGAAAACATGAGGCAATACTGACCCTACAACTTATCTTAGAAGACAGATTAAGCAAAGGCAAACCTATGTTTCTAGCATTTGTGGACTTAGAGAAAGCTTTTAACAATGTCGACTGGAATACTCTCTTTCAAATTCTAAAGGTGGCAGGGGTAAAATACAGGGAGCAAAAGGCTATTTACAATTTGTACAGAAACCAGATGGCAGTTATAAGACTTGAGGGACATGAAAGGGAAGCAGTGGTTGGGAAGGGAGTAAGACAGGGCTGTAGCCTCTCCCCAATGTTATTCAATCTGTATATTGAGCAAGCAGTAAAGGAAACAAAAGAAAAATTCAGAGTAGGTATTAAAATCCAGGGAGAAGAAATAAAAACTTCGAGGTTCGCTGATGACATTGTAATTCTGTCAGAGACAGCAAAGGACTTGGAAGAGCAGTTGAACGGAATGGACAGTGTCTTGAAAGGAGGATATAAGATGAACATCAACAAAAGAAAAACGAGGATAATGGAATGTAGTCGAATTAAGTTGGGTGATGCTGAGGAAATTAGATTAGGAAATGAGACACTTAAAGTAGTAAAGGAGTTTTGCTATTTGGGGAGCAAAATAACTGATGATGGTCGAAGCAAAGAGGATATAAAATGTAGACTGGCAATGGCAAGGAAAGCGTTTCTGAAGAAGAGAAATTTGTTAACATCGAGTATAGACTTAAGTGTCAGGAAGTCATTTCTGAAAGTATTTGTATGGAGCGTAGCCATGTATGGAAGTGAAACATGGACGATAAATAGTTTGGACAAGAAGACAATAGAAGCTTTCGAAACGTGGTGCTACAGAAGAATGCTGAAGATTAGATGGGTAGATCACATAACTAATGAGGAAGTATTGAATAGGATTGGGGAGAAGAGAAGTTTGTGGCACAACTTGACCAGAAGAAGGGATCGGTTGGTAGGACATGTTCTGAGGCATCAAGGGATCACCAATTTAGTATTGGAGGGCAGTATGGAGGGTAAAAATCATTTACTACTTCTCAGAGGCAAAGTATGAATATTTACCATCATCTGTCATATGGCAAAAGAAATGTGGATCTTGTAAACCTAAAGTTGCTCTAGGAAAACAAGCAAGATGTGACACGAGTTCCAGATCAAAGATGAGAAAATAAAAGGTTGCTGTATTAGTTATAGCACACAAATATGCAGTGAATAAGAAGTGTGAAATGACTGTGTTCGCCGGCCGGGGTGGCCGAGCGGTTCTAGGCGCTACAGTCTGGAACAGCGCAACCACTACGGTCGCTGGTTCGAATCCCGCCTTGGACATGGATGTGTGTGATGTCCTTAGGTTAGTTAGGTTTGCGTAGTTCTAACCGAGGTCGTGCCCTCTAGTGCGCCCCCAGGATACATCCCGCTAACCGGTGTACAACTAATCGCCATCATTAATCGAATGGCCAAAGCTGCCACAGCCTCTGAAAGAGGGGCTGCCGAGAAGGCTTATGAAAGGTTAAAAAAAATACTAGCTTGCCGCTGTGTCGCCAGGCCAGTCACGAGACTGCTGACCTGCCGACTGCAGCAGAAGAGGGCACAGAAATTCCCGAGGCGAACATGAAACAACTTCTTCTAAACAAAGAAGGAATTGACGTCGCGCTGCCGTCTCGTACAGGGTCAGCGACGTCTGACGATGACGAGCCACCCGCAAGCGCACTTTCTTCTGTTCACAGGCTGCCACAGAATAAGAAACCACATGCGCCACAGGGCGCCACAGAAGAGGAGGCCGTCCAAGAAGAAGAGGAGTTTATCGTCTCCAATCGGAGGCACACGGCTCGGGCAAAGACGCTCGAAACCGTGGCGCCTCTGCAGACGGCGAAGTCCTTTGCAGTCGTCCAAGACGAAAACGAGGCCATGGAGACGGGGCAGGCGCCCATAAAACGTGCGCCTGCACCACCTCCGATCACTATCCAGTGGAAAGAAGACTGTAATTCCTTTCTACAGTTATTCAAAAACATCCCTTCCTAACAGTAATAACCCAGGGGCCTGACCTGCTAAAAACAACCGTCCGCTCGATGGAAGACTACCGTCGAGCAATGAAAGTCATCGGAGCAGGAGAAGCTCAAATTCTTCTCTCATAATGCCGACCCTGGGAAACAACTCAAGGTGGTCCTTCGACACCTGCCAATGCAGATGGCGACTGACCACCTCAAGTAAGAACTGGTAGCCACGGGCTACCCAGTCAGCTCGGTGACTCTTATGAAGTCACCACGGACCAAGAGCGACATGCCACAGTTCCTGGCTGTCCTCCCTGACAACCTGCATAACAGGAAAATATTCCAGGTAGAGAGGGTAGCGTGGGTGACTGGTGGTCGAGCTATTACGAGCAAAACGCAGAAGGGCCCAGTGCTATTCATGCCAGGGCCCAGATCATGTTGCATATTACTGCAGCATGCCATCCCGCTGCGTTAAATGCGCCGACGAACATAAAAGCCGGGACTGCGCAAAACACCTCCTCTTCTACTCACAGATCGCTGCAGAAGAAGAAGCAAGGGGCGCCACTGAGGGCAACGAGGCCACCCAGGAGGATGAAGAGGAGTTCGTCGTCCCTGAGCAGAGGCACGCGGTTGAAAACGAGGCTATGGAAGAAACACCCATGCCGCCCAAAAGGGTGGCCCCACCCCCAATCAATGTTCTTTGGAAGGACACTTTCCGCGCCTTCATGCAAAACATGTGGTGCGTGGTAGAAATCATCTCAGTGAAAAATCTTAAGTGTTCAGTGAGAACAATTTACGTGTGCAACAATAAGAATGCAGTGGGAATGCATTTACATCTGCAGGACGAATTTTATGAAAACAAACACTTGAAACTGATGTTTCACGACAATTAATCTGTAAAAAAACACACCACAAGTCATAAAGAAAGCATGTAAACCGTCTGAGGATGAATCACAACGATTCGAAATCGGTAACGGTAGCATTTGAATAAAGGAACTGAAAGTAAATTTGTGGCTAGTTGCTGTCCTAACACCATCAAAATTTGTCTTCAAACAACAGCCATGGTCTCCATCATGTCAACATATTCTTGAGCTCCAGAGGGTGCAGAACTGAGCATTTCAGCGCGCCCTCCGACTGCCATGGCGTTACTCAACCGCCCAGCTACATGAGCAAACTTGAATACCCCTGCTGAACGACCACTTCTGCCAATCAGTGAGACATTTTTACCAAGAGACCGACCAGTCTCAAAATAGGCTCATCCAGGCACTGGGCCACCAAATCCACCACAGGCCGACTACACGTTGGCCCGACCTGTTGCGAGCCTAATAACTCGTCACAGCCAATGGATCTAATGCATCTGACAGGCCAGCCCAACTAAGCCAGTTCCCTCTCACCCTCATGAAATCACGATTAGCAGGAATAGCGCTTGCCGCTCACCCTGACCATTCATGAGCCAAGGATCGCTCGCAAGTAATAGTGTAGTGTAGTGCCAGTGTCAGAAGCTGGCGGGATACCGCCCTTCTCAAACCTCTCCTAGGGGTCACTCCCCAGAGGACGCATGCGTCGCTAAGAGAGCTAGCATGGGAGAAAGGTTGAGCAGCAATCGAAGAAGACGCCAGCACCCTCACTGCCAGACAGTAGAGGGACCTCCGAGATCTGAAAGAAGACAGCTACGCCAGAAGAATCTCCGAGATCACTGACTAACTAGAAGCTCAAGAAGAATCTCCGAGACTGTCGAGAAGACAGCAACATCAGTTCTTACTCTGGGACCTCAGCCCTCAGAAAAGGAAAGCAAATTGTCGTTGTTGCTAACTAAGTTGGCGCTCATCTCTCTGTGACCCTTAATGCTAAATTTCTTTGGTTGACATTTGCGTTCTTCAGGAACAAGGCAAAGTCACCTAGAACTTTTAGAGTAGGGACACACATGGTCCAGGGTTCCCTTTGCATGGGACCAACCTGTGGCCACTAGGCAAAGGTTTGCTCTATTCTCTATGCCAAACTTCTGCACGCCCCAGAAATGAATAGACACACATAAAATAGGGAAGACTCCGAACTCTCACTCCCATAGCCAACTCCAGGTGACCACCTAGAAGATCAGTAGGAACTGCTTATAACCCTACATGACGCTGCTGGCAACCACCCCCAACAGTTCCAGAACTACAACCCGGACATACTGGATGTGGCCATGGTCAAAGGACTTCCCCTAGTCATCCACACCAGCACACGCAACGCGCTGGCCTTGGACCACAAACCAGTCATCTACCACATCGCCCTGGAAGGGCGTGCCCCACCTAACGATGGACTCGACCTCCGAGGCATCAGATGGCAGAGCTACAAGCAACAGCTAGCCGAAGACCTCGCCACACCACCCAATCCAGACGTAGTCGGGGCCGAGGGAACCATCTGATACATGACAGAGAGCCATAGACGCAGCCATAGTAGCCACGCCAGCAAGGAGGGAAGAGGAACAGGACACCACACCACATCACCTCCCTCCACAAATACAGACAATAGCAGATAAAAACGGACTCTTCCGAGAATGAACCAGAACAAGAAACCCAGCAACGAATAGGCAAGTGAACAGACTACAACGAGAAATAAAGGCAGCAGTGGAGGCACACAGAATACAAACTTGGTCCGCCATAATATCCGCACTCAGAATCAAAGACGGGACTGCCTGGAACATCACCAGGAACCTCCTATGCCACTACCAAAGAATATCCCCACTCGTAGTGGCAAACAACGCCGTATGTGAGCCTAACAGCAAAGCGGACGCGCTTGCAGACGTATTTGCACAGAACTTTACACCAATAGACGACCCCAGCGACCCGGAGCACATCCAAACGGTGAACAACCGCCTCCCCCTGATACTGAATGCACAAGAGGAAGACCAGATACAAGAAATCATCACCGAAGTAGTCTAGATACAGCTGAAATACCTAAACGAAAAGTGGGAGGAATAGATCTGTTCACCAACAACATGTTAAAACAAATGCCAGACGAAGCAGCCGCAATCCTCACGAAGTCCTTCAATGCCATACTGAAGATGAAGATATTCCTTTGAACCTGGAAACACGCCATAGTCGTCCCTGTCCCCAATCTGGGAAAGGATCCCACCCAACCATCAAGTTATAGGCCTATAAGCCAGCTACCGGCGATCTCAAAAGTCTCTGAACGCCTCTACCTAGTAAGACTACTGCAACACGTGAATGCAGATCAGCTACTACCCGACACACAGTTCGGCTTCCGAGCTGGGCACTCAACAACACAACAACTTCTAAGAGCCACGGAGGGGGCAATGGAAGCGATGGAATGAAGAGAATTCTTTGGCGCAGTGTTTCTGGACGTAACCTGAGTATTTGATTCAGTATGGCATGAGGGCCTACTATTCAAACTACTGGACATAGGTGTGCCGGTGTCACATAAGACACTACTGAAGTCATGCCTTGAAGGCAGAACATTCCACGTAAAGTTGCAGAACGGAGAATCTTCAAGGAGAAGCATCCTTGCTGGGATACCACGAGGCACCATACTGGGCGTGGTGTTGTACACACTATACACCAGCGACATCCCAACATCACACAACGTCCACACAGCCCTGTATGTGGACGATACACCACTCTATGCACGCAGCAGGAGCGCCAGAATCCTCAGACACAGACTACAAGGAGCAACAAATGAACTCTGCGACTGGGTGAAGAAATGGCGACTAGCGTTCAATGGAACGAAGACGCAAGCAATCGCCATTTGCAGAAGAAAGTTCGCGATGGACCTACCACCAATAGTGTTACGCGGCACCACAATCCCCTGGAGTCACCTGGGAGTCACCCTCGACAGACGCCTCATGTGGAAGGACCACATGATCAACATAAAAAACAAGGCAATGGTTAGACTCAGGATGCTCCACCCAATTCTCAACCCGAGCTACGCACTCCCGCAGGAGCTGGTGCGGCCGCTCCTAGAGTACACCGCAATGGTGTGGGGTAACGCAGCACAACAGCACATAGGCAGCCTGCAGCGAGCCAGGAACAGGGTGCTGAAAAGGGCCCTGCACCTACCGTGGGATTTCCCAAAAGAAGAACTGCACGAGCTGGCCAGGCTCCCCTGCCTCTGCAAGAGATACAGCAAGCAGCGCAGATGTTCTACGAGAGGACGGCGGCAGCAGAGAACCCCCTCATCGCCCCCGCGGTCACTGAGCACACCTCAACGAGAAAACGAGATGGCCAGAACTGCTGAAGAGATAGTCGAACAAAGAAGACATCACCCCTCCCTGAATTAAAAAAAAAAAAAATAAATAAAAAAAATAAAAATAAAAAATTGTAAATATTGTAAATAATATTCCCCCATACATATGTACATAAACACAACCCAAGAAGAATGTTGCCACTAACAGTGGCGAGTCTGTGTACGAATGGACGAGTCAATGCATACCACACTAACCAGTAGTGAAGAGTAAAGCATGGCAATAATAAGTGTGTCAAAGAAGCCACTCTTAAATGTATGTATACCCTAAACTTCACCACTCTCTATCCAGGCACTTGAATTTCGGGTGATGCTGTGGAAGGGCAGCCCCAACAATGTCCACGTCATAGATCACTGGCACGTGATCTGATGACAGTGCACAGGATGTCGAGGCAGAGATGTGTTGCCCAATACCCTTAATGGAGGCAATGTCCAGTACATCAGACTCGTGGCGAGCCGGGAAAATCATGTGCCCGAAAGGCCCCAACACTATGGCGCCATTTCTCCGGGCAGCCCGGAGGCAACGGCCACTGGCATTCATGAGGCGGGAGTTCCATTCTGAGTGCTTCACGTTGAAGTCACCCGCAATGAAAACCCGCCCCCAACTGACAGTAGTGCATCGACATCCTGATCAGTGAGAGTAGCGTGTGGGAGCTTATAGGCAGGACAAAGGTGATCTGGCTTATGGTGGTTGACACGCTGACTGCTGTAGCTTCCATGGTTATTAGGTCAGGGAGGTGGATGGAGTGGTGCCTCAATGAGCGCTGTATGTAGACAGCTGTCCCACCACTGGCGGTCGGTGTGTCATACCAATAACAGGCATAATTTGCTGCCCGGACTTGGACGCCAGGCTTAAGGTGAGTTTCGCAATCGAGACAGATATCAATTACTTCTTCCTGCAGGAAGTTGCAAAACTCAGCTTGCTGCCTCACCAGTCTGTTTGCGTTAAAGCCACAAACAGATAGGCCATGTATATTTGGTTTATCCATTGTGTGATGAGGCTTGCACGGTGCTGGCCTGAAGGGCCGCCGTGACTGCCTGTACAAGTACAGGCAGTTGCTGCATCATGTAGTTTAGAGAATGCAGGAGCACATTCAACTGGGTTGTGTCCATGCCAGGAGTGATGGGGGCTCTGGGACAGACCTTGAAGTAGATGCAGGTGATGGCTTTGGCGCGGCAGCTGCCACGGAACCGCCCACCTGTGTCTCTGCATGTGAAGATTTTGGTGGATAGATGGGAATGGAGCACTATGTACCCTGTCCTCTACCTTGGGTGTCCAATGGGCCGATTTGAGGCCAGCCTTGGCAGCTGGCAGCGGGTTTGTTAACACGGGCATTTTTGTACGGTCAGGGGGTGGTTGTTGCCGCCACTGGAGGACCGAGTCTGAGTCTTCTGCGGCTGCAGCGTAACTGGTCCCCTGTTGTACTGGGCGTGAAGGTGCTCCACTGCGTCAGTTCGTATTCCTGAACATACTGTAGCCCCTGTAACTGGCAACATGTCGTTTGCTGCAATTGCAGCACTTGGATGGCTGGTCTTTCGTTTTCTTGCATTCTGCACTTTGATGCGAGCCCATACATTTCACGCAACGGGCCGGCATTGTGCAGAAGTGAGCTACGTGGTCCAGGCTTTGGCACGAAAAGCAGTGGGCCCTTCTTCCCTTGGCCCTGAGCAGCTCGACTTCGATATTTACCCTGGTTGCCATCTTTAGCTGGAATATCTTGCGTGCCTCAATGCTATCAACCAGAACAAGGAACAGTGGCATGTCCCTCCGTGTCCTGGGATATTTTGAGGCCCACAGAGCGTACCCCATATCCCAAGGCGGCGAGTTCCTGCTTGAGGTGGGATGGTTCCATACTCATGGGGAGGTGGCGAAAGACTACTTTCAGGAAAGGAAGTCACTCTGCGTAGCAGAACAACGCCTTGTCCCTAATCTTTTTCATAGTTGCGCGGTAGTCGTCCATGTTGGCGAGCGTGATGGACAATAATTCAAGCCCGGCTGTTTTAACTTTGGGCAGTGTGGATACACCATTGGAGAATTTGTCTAGGAAGGCACGAAAAGTGTCCTTCCATATAACATTTATTGGTGGAGGGGCCAGCCTTTTCGGCGGCACGGTTGTTGCGTCCATGGCCTCGTTCTCTGTCGGTGCGTTCTCGAACGAGTTTGCTGACAGAAGCAGTTGCACCTGCTCGAGCTTCCTTGCCCTAGCCGTGTGCCTCCACTTGGGGGACGACAAACCCTCTTCGTCTTCTTGGGCGGCGTCATTGTCCGCTATAGCGCCCTGAGGCGCGCTTGACTTCTTGTGCTGTGATCTGTGACCGGAAGTGTTTACGGACGATTCATCGTCGTCCGCTGGTCTCGTTCGGGATGGTACAGCGAATTCCATGTCCTCCTCGTCAAGAATTACTTGTTCTAGATTGGCCTCTGGAATGTTCGCTTCCTCGCGAGTTTCTGCTGGCAGGTCAGCAGCCTTTTGACTGGCCTCTACCGATGGGACAGCCAGCAGGGCATCAGCTGCTTGTGTAGCCATGCCTGGTGGTGCTACTCCCGTCGGGGCCGCCTCCGGCAAGACAGTGTCATCTTGTTTGGACACGCACGGCGGGGCTCCCAGTAGCACTTTGGCCTCTTCACTGGCTGCTCCTGGCAGTGTGGCGGGTAATTCATACCGCACGAATCTCTCATATGCCTATTTCGCAGCCTCACGTTTGGAGACTGAGATGGCTTTGGCCACATTTTCATTATGGCAAATAACTGTACCCACGTGAGTGGGCGATACCCTGGGGGGGGGGGGGGGGGGGGGGCAGAGGCATCTACCGTCGTCGTGGCTTGGTTTACCGCGTGTTGTGGGTGGACGTTGCCACCGCCAGAGTGCACTCTGTGGGGCAGAATCCTCCGTGACCATCTGATCGCCGTTTTTCGGGTCCATCGACCAGTAGGGAGAGTGAAAGGAGGAAGTTTCTACTCTACTGATCGCAGACTGGTCCCACGCAAAGGGGATCCTGGATCACGGCTTGCACTAACGTTCCCTAGGCGCGACGCAAATCGATTCCTGAATCGATCTGTGCCGCAGCCAATGGCGAGGTTTACACGACAGTTTTGCCACTAACATACTCCCAAGCGAGTCGTCAGCAGTGGAGAGTCCAATGCAGCTTGTGCCATGCGGTCGCCGTTGACCAGTGTGCCTTGACAAAGGCGCGCGAGAACAATGGCACGAGCGGGACAAAGCGCAGCGTGGAGCATGAGCGACCTGTCGCTACGGCGGCTCAGCACAGATGCGTACGTCTTGTTTGCGGCGCTTTTTTTTTTTTTAGCACATTTCATTCCCTTCCCTTAGGGGGGAGGGCGGGCTATTCTAGTGCTTGCATTGCACTTTTTAGCCTTAGGCGAGATTTACAATTTTATTTTCTTTTTTATATAATTTAAAGTGCTTGCAGAAAGGTGCTTTACAGTTTTTTTTGCACTTTGTTGTGGCCATTAACAATTAACATTTAGTATTACATTACATAATTAACAGGTTTATATAATTAACAAGGTTATAATAAAATTAACAAGATTATATTGTGGTTTAACAAAGAATATAGTAGAAGAATTTAACAACGAGATATAATTTACAAGGTTATATTTTAGTTTCTCAATGTATGTAGTACTAGAATTAACAATGTTTATAATAATAGAATATGGAAGGGAAGAGGTTAAGGGAGAGATTTGGGGGTGTGACAGTAAGAGATAAAGATTTAAGCATTGGCATTTGGTGTTGTCGTTTTGTTGCTTGTGTGTGTGTGTGTGTGTGTGTGTGTGTGTGTGTGTGTGTGTGTGTGTGTGTGTGTGAGAGAGAGAGAGAGAGAGAGAGAGAGAGAGAGAGAGAGAGAGAGAGAGAGAGAGAGAAAGAGAACGAGGGAGAGAGGGTATATGTCTGTCTGTGTTTTATTGTCTGACGTCTAGATGTGGAGGGGTAGTGGTATGGGTTGTCAGCGGTTCCATAGTTGGAGCTAAGTATGAGAAGTGGTGTGATGTGTTTTGTGCTACCGTACACGCTGGGCAGATATACTTGTGTTTGGGGAGTCGTTCAGTACGAGGTCTTGTTGTAATTAGGTTTTCCATGTCAGGTCTTTGCGTTAGTATTCGTTGTCCGTAGTTCGCGCGCTGTTTTGTCAGTCGTATCTGGAGTGGTTCCACGTTAACTATTTTGTATACGTCGTTGCTGGGCGTCCTTACCGGGAGTCTCACAAGGTTGCGGAGCAGTCGTCGTTCTGTACTGTAAAGTCTGTCTGCTACCGTGTGCGGAATTCCTCCCAGCGGGGCGCTAGCGTATTCTAGGACAGGTCTGATAAAAGTTTTGTAAGTGTGTATGGCTGTTTCCATGCTGCAGCCACGGAGGCGTCCTTCTACTTGTCGTATCAGTCTTTGGCGTTTTCTAGTCTTGTCAAGAAGGTAGTTCAGGTGAGTCATCCAGTTCATGTGTTTGTCTAGGAATACGCAAAGGTACCTGGCCGTGTTGACAAGTCTGAGTGCCGTGTTCCAGAGTGTTAATTGTATGTCGTCGTCGGTTTGCTGTCTCTTTTTGGTCAGGTTTCTGTGTCGAAAGAGTACTGTTTGTGTCTTTGCTGGGTTTGGTCTGATTGTTTGCGGCGCCTGGCGGTGGGGTACTTACACAGGCGCAGCGGTGCATGCCTGAGTGGTGGGGGGCGCGGTAGCCAATCAGCGCGCGGCGCTGGACCCCTACTGCGCCGTAGTGTGGAGTGTCAGCGCTTCGGACGCTGCGACTGGCGGTCAGCAGTGGAGACGTCCTGCAGAAAATGGAGAAATTCTCCCGCTTGGGAACGAATGCTGTTTGCGTTCCACACACAAACGGTTAGACCCTCGATTTGTCTATCCATGTTTGGGTGTCTGAACAGCTGGTGTCATGGTGGCCTGGGCGGCCGATTGCACTGCAGACGCCATCATCTGCGGAAGTTGTTGCAGGAGCAGCTTGAAGCGCTCCCTCAAGGCCCTGACTTCGTCCCCAACATTCACTGCAGATGTCCTGTCAGTGCGGGGAGATGGCGCCGCTTCCTGGTCTCTAACAGCGGGCCGTGGGGCTGCTGGCTCGCGGGAAGGGCGCTCCCTCCGCCGTCCGCGCCGGCGGCTGATCCTGGCTGCTGTAGGGTGCTCCCTCAGCGGTCCGCGCCCGTGGACGACTACCACTTCTGGCGCAGGCTCCGACTGAGGCGCTCGGTTTCGGTGGCAGCAAACCACGCCGAGATGTGTAGTGCAGTGCTTCCGCCACTGGCCATGTGGCTAAATACTGCCGGCGCGACCAACCGCTGTGCATGAAGTGCGCGGAGCTGCAAGACACCCGCGACTGCACAAAGCTGCATGATGTAGCGCCGAAGTGCGCAAACTGCGGAGGAAAGCACGTTGTGAGCTTTCGTGGCTGCAGTTACATCGATAACTGGGGTCACGGAGGCAACAAGAAGAGGAAGAAGAGACGACGGAACCGTTCCGGCCGTGGGCCAGCGCCTGCGGCAGGAACAGAGCAGCAGCACCAGAGGGGCCTTCCGCCTCCCGATAGACGCCGCCATGACGACGCTGTGCCGCACAACAAGCTTCGTGCGGCCACAGAAGACGCAATAGCGGACCTCAGACCACAGAGAACATGGACACGACGGAATCGGAGCCAGATCCAGTCCCGCTGCTGCCCAAGAAGAAGCTGGCAGTGAGGATCTCCAAGGACCTGGAAGGGTTGCTCGAATTGGCCGCCTCCCAAAAGGTTGAGGCAGCCATCAAGCCGAATGTAGCCCCAACTTCCGATGAAAATCGGAAGAAGGCTGCTTCACAGCAGCCAACAGCTTTCCGATTCCAACCACAAGACGCCGAGAACGAAGACAAAGGCTGCAAAGCGTGGTCATGCGAGTTCTCCGAGCCGCAACATTATCGGCACGTTGGGGCGCAGGAAGCCAAGAAGACGCCGAAATCCGACCATATCCCATTCCCAGAAAAATCCATACCTTGGAAATCCAAGCTGACCACAGATTCACGACACTTAATCCCATCGGTCCGTTACCACTATCATCAGACAGAAGGCAGGGATGACAGAAGTCGATCCGATCCTTCTACTACCAGGGTATCCATACCCATCAGATAATCTAGTCTGGATCCAACTGTCTGCCACGCCCCTGGACGTCAGCGGGGGTGGCAGGGCGCTGCTGAACCGACTTGGCGGGTGTCTTATCAGTGGCAGAGGAAGCGTAGCTCCTCCTGGTTCGTAGCAGGGCGGAATGCAGCCGCGGTAACATGCCACACGTTTCTCGCCGCAATGGCAGCATTTGGGCGCGTCCGTCCTCGGAATCTTGCATTCCTGACTGGGATGCTCCCCCGCGCATTTGACACAGCGGGGAGGCATCTTGCAGTACTTCGCCTCACGGTCCGGGCCCTGGCAGCTGAAGCATTGCGGAGGGCCGCGTCTCCTGCGCAGTTTTTCGACAGTGACGCCGACATCGCCCACGTGAGTCAGCTGAAAGATGTTGCGGTTCTCGACAGTGTCATCCTGAACCGCCATGAAGAGTGGCATGTCGGAGTAGTCACTGGCTGGTGAAAAAAGCGAAGAGCCACAAGCGGTGGTATGTGAAGACTTTCTCAGTGCAACAACACTCACTCTAATGAACATCCTTCGAGACAGGGAAAATCTAGTTCTGAGCGCCATGAGAGAAGTATCCAAAACCTTCTTCAAACGGGAAATAAATTTTTCACAGGGGGGGAATAACATCCACTTTAACATTTCCCCGACCAAAAGCGCCCAAAAAGTACAGGAAGAAAGAAGCAAACAGACAATCAACCACCTTCGCAGGTATGAACCAAAACAGCGCAAAATTCGGCTTTGTTAACGCCAATGGCTTCAACACAAAGAAACCACTCAATGAGCAACTCATAAGGAAGGAGGAGATACAAATATTAGGCATTACAGAACCCAGGGCACAACAGGCACCCATCAATATACAAAACCCTATATGTGGAAAAGCGTCAAAGCTTTTCATGTTCATAATTAAAGGAGATAATTGCTTTTAAAATAAGTCATTGGTTTATTGCAACATATGAAGTGTGATGGAGGTGAATTATTGTGTCATTAAGCATCGGTAAAGGGCTATGAATCTTCTCTTTGCAAAGAAATTCTGATGCGTTCCTAGCTGGGAAGCCCTGCGTCCAGGTGGACACAGGTAGCGCCCACGGGCGAGCGGCGGTCGCGCGCCCATGTCGGCTCGCTTCACAGGGGGCAGGCCCACAGAGGATTAGCGACAGGCGAAGGCGCTGCGTACATCAGCACGCTGCCAAGTGAAGCCGTGGACATTCGCACGTGTGCCCGAGGTAGCGGAAACCACAAACTTTGAGCAAAAAGCAGCTTTACAGAAAAACAGGCAATGTGGTCCCATGTGGAGGCGCAATTTAATTCTACTCCTGGTAAGTTTACTCATAAATAAATAACTTTTCTAGGTTCATCGTAAGCATAGGATATGGGACACACTGGCTTTTAGTTTGAAATTTAAAACTGTTATTGGCGTACCACTGAAATACGTGATAGGACTATGCACATTTACGGTTGGAATTGTTTTGTTAGTTTTAAATTTAAAATCCAATGCCGTGCTACTGTTAACTAAATATTATGTGACTAACGGAAGGTTTTATGTTGAAAATTGTGAACATACGTTTCTAACTTAGCCCTGTGCCGTATTCTTCATATATGCCTATACCACTTTCTTTTTAATGAACTGATATGTAAACACAAGCCATATACAGATCTTAGATGTTTATTGCAGTTATAAGTTAAGAGCCTCAGAATGCAAAATGGACTTATGAATGCAAATAATATAAGAATTAATTTATGGTACTACAAACTACATTTATTTAATTTCAGGTGTGACAGAAAGATCCTGTGACAGGCTGAAAACCTGTTATGAAAATATGAAAAGAAGACTTCGAAAAGACCTTGCAGAAGAAAAGGTGGAAGTGTATAAAACAGGTGGGGGGAAGCCTACCCAAAAAACCACGATCCATGATCGGGCTAAACTATTAGAAATTGTTGGTTCCTCAATGAAACCGTTAACAAATGCATATGATTCCGATGCACAGTTCAGCATGATTGTGGATGTTGTCAATACCGAGAGCAGTGAAGTGCAGTGCAGTGAGAACACGCCACCTGCTTCAGTTGTCGAGTTAGCAGAGTGCACACAACCTAGCACTTCCCACACACCTGTCGTATTATTAAGTAAAGAGACACCAAATAATGTTCTGGCGGATGTCACCCAGTTGCAACCTGTTTCACAGTCTCCTGATCAACCGAATAAAAACATTTTCACGCCAAAAAATACATGGAATCGTCGCAGGATGCCTGCAAAACCAAGGCCATCAGGTTCGGGAACAGTGATTGACAATGTGTGCAAGAAGAGAGTGGAACTACTGGAGGCCCAATTACTCATGATGAAGGCAGAGCACCAAAAGGAGCTGAGGATAAAAAATTTAAAGATTCTGGCCCTGAAAGAAAAACTGAAGTACTGGAAGAAGAAAAATGCCAGTGACACGTGACTTTTTTTTTTCCTGTGACAGTGAATTTTTTTAATTTTTTGTGCTGTGTTGTATTTTGTCTAATGTATTAAAGTTGTCTCTCAGTTCAAATTGTTTCTCTGTGTTTGTCCTGTTAGTGATACTGCTTCTATCCTAGTTGTTGTCTGTCTAATATCTGCTTACAGCTTATTTGGTCTGGACTAAGTTTCATCCAATCACTTAAAATTAGAATTACTTCATATATAAAAACAGATTAGCAACACTGCAGTTTACACAAGTAAGATACATGTCAGTTGCAGGCCAGCAGCCATAGCGTCAGGTGCCAATTTCTACTTAAATGACTTAACAATGAGGTAGACTGTTAATGAAACAAAATAATAGTAATAAAGCATCCTTGTTACTCTAACTTTGGAATGAACATACATGCTGTAACGTTACATACATGAGGCCCAATGTTATCATGTTTTGCATTGTTTGTACCAGAATATGAGGGAAAGTGCTCCAAATCATAATTTTGTGTGTGCGCCATTATCCGTGCAATACTCTGCACCAGGTAATGTTTATAATGGGAACCTATATCTTTTATGACAATACAATTTGAAGTGAGGCATGTTGAGAAATACATTGCTGTGGTGGGTTCTCTTTTCTGCAAAAGTAAGCATAGCATATGTGGCTTTCCTAACCACACCACTTGGTAATGTGTGTGGTGGAAACCTGTAACATTTATCATAACAGTATTTGTAGAGAGGCATTATTGAATAATACATTGCTAATATGGACAGTAGTGAGATTAGAATTGTGTGGCTTCTCTAGCAATATTCTGCACCTGTTAATGTTTACAATGTCAGCCCATAACTTTTATCACAGCAAAATTTGTAGCAGGATATTTTCAGAAATGCATTCCTATGATGGGTCACTGGTTTCTGCTATAGTAGTCATAGCATGTGTGGCTTTCTTAGCAATATTCTGCACCTGCTAATGTTTATGATGGCAACCCAGAACTTCTGCCACAACTGTATTTGTAGTGAGGCATTTTTCTGTGGCACTATGCAATGACAAGGAATTCCCTTCTCTACAGGTGAGCATTAAATATGTGAAAAAACTGCATCAATATCAGTGACACGGTGAGGGAGGGAGTTTTCAGTAATAACTTAAAGTATGACACTTTGTACTGTCAACTCACAGCATTACAGTTCTGCTTTCATATCTTCCGAAGTAGCACACTCCTTAACTAATTATTACTCTTGCACTGGTCCCCAAAGTATTAGACATTGCTGACAACATTCAATTGCCTTTTGTAGCAATGAGAACTTGTTTTTGGTGGCAATTTCTAAACACAAATTTGTCTTCAATTTCATGTATTTTTTTAAATGCCATACAGTTGTGCATAATATTGTGTAAAGTGCTGCTACACGCATGACTGACTAGAATTAACAACGTAATTTAATTCTTTGCACAACCTTATGGCCACACACACTTATGTTTAAGAAAATCATATTGTAAATAAAGAGTAGTGATTAATATGGAAACAATTTAACAAATAAGCAATCCCAATCTGACACTTTATGTTATTACACAAATGATTATTTTGTGCCCATGTGTGTACTGCATATTCACAATTTTAAGCTTATCTAGGTGATAAGACTGCATTACTAATGAGGAGAAGTGCAGTAAAATAATCTCTAAACTGTAAGGTTCTAATAATAAAGAATGTGCTCTTTTAATACTGCAAAACTGTTGGACATTCACATATTTGTTGTTACAGTAGAAAATTTAAGAGATGTTTAGGATCTATAGTGAACATAATACAGAAATATAATGGATATTTTATTCCACTCGCTTTTACTCTCACACTCTCTAAATGTAACGGAGTCATTTGTTCTCAAATTTAAGTATATACCCAGAAACTGAACATGTATATAAATAACAGAGTACAGCATTGCTTTCACAACCAATGTGATGCAAGAAATATATCTTTAATAATGAATTAGCAACAGTTCCACACTAAAAAAATATCTCAGAAAAGCAGCAGCTGGGTAATTGTCTGTAGGCAGCACATCCTGTCCCTCGCACAACAAAACCTCAAATTTCGCATCACACACCCGGTTCAGTGAGTACTTTTATGTTCGCTAGACAGCAGAAACAAAATAGATTATATGCTGAAATAATCTGAAAAATTGAAAATACGGCGAAATCCCATAACTATAATCATAATTTTTCATTACGAACAATGTCTGAATTTATGTTAGATTATCGGAAATGTTCATTAATTATAGCACAGCGAACTGCTCTTCCAGGTAATGTATCATCACGATACATCTGCTGTCCAGGTAGCACTTCTTCGTTGTCTTCAATGTTGAGGCCTCTCTCATCACGTAACTGATTTAAAAGTCGAGAAATTTCAGGATCTTCTGGTGGTTCATCACTGCTTGAACTCCTCGCAATATTATGCAAGACAGCTGTACCCACAATGATTGACATTGCTTCCTGTGGATTACATCTTATTCCTACAAATAATATGGGAAATCTTCTCTTCCACATGCCGTATTTTCTCTCAACAGTGTTTCTAGTTTTGATACGAGACCTGTTATACCGATGCTCTGCTTCATTTTGCGGATTTAGAAGTGGAGTTAACAAGTAGGATTTACATGCATAACCACTATCTCTCAATAAGTGACCTTGTGGTATTTCGCCGTTTTAAAATTGAGCTCTGCGAGCGCAGTTGAGAAATATGGTACTGTCGTGCACAGAGCCCGGCCATCGAGCGACAATATCCCTTACTAACGAATTGTGATCACTAATGGTTTGACAGTTAAAAGAAAAATATGATTTCCTATTGCGGAAAGGTTCAGCATTATGTCCTCCAGGAGACTGAATTCTTATATGGGTACAATCCAAGGTACCAAGAACGCCAGGAAATCGGTCCAGTTGACTAAAACCATACATCACAGAGTGCACTTCTTCTCTTGTTGGAAATTTTATAATGCGAGGAGACAGTGATGCTATGATGTCTGATACATTACTGATGATTCGTTGTGCTGTTGTACGATGTATATTACTGTTGTCCCCAATAAGAATGTTGAGTGCACCTGTTGCATATGCCCTTAAAGTAATCAAAAGTCTGTTTATCGGAGAAACAGGGTTATTCCGATCAGTAGGAAATTCTAACCTATCATTAATTTGATTTAATAACCACCACACTGTTTCTTTTGACAGACGAAATCTCTCTTCAAACTTCCTGTCACCATAATCTTCAAAAGGGTTTCCCCTTTCCACAATCACTCCAACACGATTTAAATGGTCAAGGTATAACAAATCTTCCTCAATGCCATCCATAACATCAAAACGCGCCGCCATCTTACTAGCGTATGCTTCCAAAACCGTAGTTATGTCGAGAAAACCGGGAAAGAGCCCCGGTTAAATATAACCGCGGTTGATTCCCTCGTTTAACTTTGATCGATGTTGGTGCACCAGAATACTGCGCTGAACAGGATTATATATCGACTTAACCGCGGTTAACTGTTAATCGAGATTGGTGCACTCGGCCATCTGTGCATATAGAAGAGGCAGAGAGACCAGAAAACTGAACGACACTCTAGATGAGGTCCGGTCCGGAGTGAGAGCTACAAGGACCAGAATAAACCTACTAAGACACGACAACTGTGGAGATCTAAGAGATCTACTGGAGGAAAGAAGTAGGATTCCCAAAGAACCCATACTACCCATGAGAGGGATCGTGCTATGTGGACTGAATATTGAGGCATTAGTTGACACAGGAAGTGAAGCATGTGCAATATCCAAGAGGCTACATGAACAGGTACTGAAAGCAAACATTAGCTTGCCTAGTTTCCCAGTGAGTGGAGCGAGAATTGTGAATGCACTGGTTGCAAGGAGTAAACCTATTAAAGAACAAGTGTTGATTACCTTCGAAATAGAGGGAGAAGAATACGAAGCAACATTTTTGGTGGTGGATGGACTGAACACATCAATTATTTTAGGAATAGATTGGTTGAATGAAGTTGAAGTGATAGTGAGTTTTGATGAAGGTACTATCAAGGTCAAAGGAAGAAAGGGAGAAGAGAAGAGGTTAAAGTTTGCTGAGGGTAGTACAATAAAAGAAGAGGAAGAATTAGGATAAGTTTGTCTTATGAAGAGGAACCCACAGTAGTATACGGGGAAGAGGAACTAGTGTTACCAAATTTGTTTCAACATGTGCTGACTTCCACTTACTTTTTATTCAATGGTCAGTACTACGAACAGGTTGATGGAGTTGCAATGGGAAGCCTGTTGTCACCTACTGTGGCCAATTTGTTTATGGAGGACTTTGAGGAATGTGCACTGGAGTCAGCGACCTTGAAACCTGCGTGTTTTTTTCAGATATGTAGATAATACTTTTGTTGTGTGGCCTCATGGTAGTGAGAATTTAAACCGGTTTTTGGAACATCTGAATTCAATCCACCCGAATATTCAATTCACTATGGAGGTGGAAAAGAATGGATGCCTTCCCTTCCTTGATGTTTGGTCAACAGGAAGATTGATGGTACATTGGGACATTCTTTTTATAGGAAGCCCACCCACACTGACTTGTATCTGTGAGCTGATAGTTCCCTCACCCCAGGTACCCACATCATATCTGATTACTGATTATATATGAATTATGCTTGCCCTAAAAAATATTTGACAGCCAATTTAGTGACAATTTCAATTTCCATAATTTGCATTAACATCAAGAAGTTTGCCAAATTATGCATTAGTAAACACTTTCCTTGTATTTGTTTACTTTTGTGCAGCCCCCACAGTTTATTCATTGCCCTAAAATTTAAGTCTACCATTTACAACTTGTGCATTTTATTTTCAAAATAATTCAGAATTTGTGAGTGACTTTTACACTTTTAATATAGTCAGTATAAGAACAATGACAGGCAAAGTAACAATCATTGTTTTGGCAAAGACAGACCATTACACATGTTGCACAACCTTTACTTCCTCAGCTTATAAAGTTGCCGAACTCTGTCGGACAGGCATAAAATTAATGAATGGAGGAGAGACTGTTAGTCTTTTCAGACGTCATTTAATATTTTTGTTAATTCCCCTTTTTCTCCTTCTAGGAGATTCTTTACAGACAACAGCCTCCAGCTTTTGGCTAGGGCTCTCTACAGTGCACAGGATTGTCTACGGGGTGTGCCGGGCAGTTACTGATACCATGCCTAATGTTGTGATGCCTCCTCCTACAAGAGAGCACTCGCTAACAACTGCTGACGAATTTTGGAAATTATGGTATTTCCCCCTTTAGCACTGCTGCAATTGATGGAAAGCATGTGCACATAGTTGCACCTCCCTCTTCCACAAGCACACCTTTTCTGTCCAATCTGGGCAAAGCACAGATAAGGAACAACTCCTGTGCGCCCACTGTCAGGAACCTGCCTGATACGGACATGCTGTGCCATCCCCAGTGAAAATATTGAAAAAACTTAAAATCAAATAATAAAAATATTTAATATGGACGAGAGCTTTTATCTCAATGCGAAATATTATATTGAGTGCGATACTGGCCGCACAGGAGGAACAATTTTTATTATCTTTAAGTAAAATGTTAATTTCAATATTTGATTGCAAAGATTACTAATTATGCACAATATAATATATGTAAGTTTAATGTGAAGAAGAACAGCAGTCAGTTGTTCTACTTTTTTTTCCTTTTGTCTGATGTGGTAGAGGTCCGTCATGTTTGTTAATTGCTGACGAATTTATGCTCATTTGTGATATTAATTCAGTATTATAATAGTTTAAAAGTTATTGTACACATTTATTTGTAGAAGGTGAACCCTGTGTCATGTCTGTTTCCCTTTAAAATCAGTATTCTGAGTAATTTTCAGCTCAACAGTTGCAGGCGCCGTTGCAGCAACAGATGCCATTATGTGGCATTTTTAATTCACGAATGTAGTGGAAGCAAAGACATCGCCCACTCAAAACATAACAAATTTTTCCACAGCCGCCTGATGCAGTAGAAGGAAACATAATTTTTAAGATTTTTATTTTCAGTTACTCGCCGAGATCCAGAGCCACGACTCTGACTTCAATTACTTGTTAACGGCAATAAGAACAATTCTCACACGTGTGTGGGCAGTTGCAAATTATAACAAACAACTCATGCTTGTTAAAAATATTAGCTGAGGCAAATACAAAAATACTATTTCAGTTTTCAATTTAAATGCAATGTGTTTCTAGACTGGCTCATATTAAAGTAACTTCTACGCGAACAAAAAGTTTGCTCATCTTAATCTTTATTAATCAGTCATTTATTAAAAGCATGAACTCAAAAGTTTAGATAAAATCTAAAAAATAATTTCAATTCAATATCAAATCCAAATCACAATCATCAAAAAGTCTCGTGCCCACACATTTTATTTTACCTCAAGAAAGCCAGCACCCTTTGTGATTGAGGGAGACAAGGCTTTCCCATTCAAGAAATACCTGATGAGGCCGCATCCTCGAGTGACAGCTCAAAGGCACAAAACTATAACTACGTGCTTTCTCAAGCCAGGCGAGTTTTGGTATATGTTTTCGGTAAGTTAGCACAAAAGTTCAGAATATATTTTAGGAAAATTAATGCACTTCCTGAACATATCAATGTGAAACTTAATCTGGCTCCAATATTTTCTTCAGCACCATCAGTACCAAACATAAAAAGCATTCAATGCTTTCACTCCCAGAAAGGAATACTACAAAAGTATCTCCTGTTTCCAAAAAATTTTGCTGCTGCAGGTCATCATATTGAAGAAACTATAGGAAGTGTGAAGATTGGAGACTGGTACTAAGCAGAATATCACAGTAAATTCAATGCTGGAGAAGTAAATGCAGTTTTTGGAAATTCTTACTTAATCAATGCAATGGAGTGTGCTGGTCGCAATTGGAAATGACCTGTAAAATGTGACGAAATTATAAAGAAAATTAATGAACTTGCTGTTGTCAATGCAAGAGGATATTTTCAGTTCTCTGACTTAACTGAATTTAAAGTTCATTTTCCCAGATGTGATGCTCTTATAATTTTTCATAGTGTGTGAAATGTGAAATGTTAATGTTAAGGTTACCTTATTTGGCACATAATGTCATATTTTCATTTCTCTGCTTGTAGGAAAAAAGTTTTTCCGACAAGAAGTAGCAAGTAACATGAGTCACATGCCTTTTTCAGAATATTACATTATTTCACATGGTATAAATATTTTTAGAAATCTGTAACACTGTCATTTGAATGCCAACCTAACATGCATTTTCTGTGTCAAAAACCAGAGGCATACTCCAGATAGTCTGAGGACACTTTTGCCCTAAGATGCACATTAGGAATAGGATGTCCCAAATTTGTAACACGAGTCACAACAAAAATTACATTCGTGTTCTTTAATTTTAATGCTCTTCCCTGCTTAAATAACACTTCAAGATCTTTGCCTGAATAACATAATTTATAATGGTGATTTACAAAAGAAGATAAGGGTTTATACATTGATAAGAAGACAACATAATAAAACACTGATTTCAAAATGTAACTTGAGTCACCATGGAATCTCCCAGACATACGAGCAATAACAGGAGTAAAAGATATTATAGAACTGGTTAAGACTAAAATGGCAGTGGGCAGGACATACTAACCAAACGAAGGATGGAAGATGGACAAAATCAGTTTTAGAGTGGAGTCCCAGAGAAAAACTAAGACCACCAGGGGTACCATGTGATCGCTGGGATAAGGAACTCGGGGAAGTTGCAGGCTTCAACTTTCAAAAGACAGCAGCTAACAGAGATGCATGGAAACACCTCTTAAAAACGTATCTAATAACTCAGAAAGGCTACATCTTGTATATATTGATTTAGCTGAACAATAAATCAATAAATAAAAATCATTACAAAGGTATGTAACTTATTGGATACTTCTGTTTTAATACCACTAAGTTACTGCATAGCTCTTCAACGTATGAATGCTTCTGGCACAATCAATAAATAAATAAAAATGCTGGCAGCTGAGATGGTGCACTGATTACTTGGGTTACAAATTGAACAGCCTACTCACCACTGTGGCAGACTTGACAGGTGTCGGGCCTGGGTTTGTGTGTACAGTACCTGAGGCGTGTCACAGTGGAGCAACACCTTATCACGGCAGCTGATGCTTCTGCTGAGAATGAGATTCGTGCAGCTCAGCGAAGGCGAAGCCTCAAAGTTGTTAGATGTCAAATCGTGGCAGAAGCAGTTGAGACCACCTGTAAAAAAGGATACCATGTACTACCCAGGAAGTTTTATGGGGACAAGATATGAAAAATTTAAGAAAACCGATAAATTTTAATATCTTGGTGAGGTAACACAGGAGAATGTTTGGAACAGAGGCTAATAAATTCGGGTCAAGGATTATGGAAATGAGCCTTAGTGAACTAAATACATGTTCAATAAGAGAGCTAATTTGTTTCAAGCAAATTTACAACACTGTGTTACAGTAATAAGTCAAAATATCAATGTGCAGACAAATGCTTCAATCAGACTACGAAGAGACAGAAAACATGGTACACAAGAAGAAATAACTTAAGAAAAATATTGACTTTTTACACCTTTAGTAGGCCATTAAAACAACATAATGTTCAAGTAGTACGGGGCACTACTCTGACAATTCTGAGGAAATCGCAAGAAAGATTTTACACATGTACTATGTACTTTAATCAAACAATGAAAAATCCAGGATGGAATGTAACAATACCAGAGAAGGAAAGTTGCTGCTGACCATATAGCAGAGATGCCTTGTCGCGATAGGCACAATAAAAAGATTCACACAATTACAGCTTTCGGCCATTAAGGCCTTCATCAGCAGTACACACACACACACACACACACACACACACACACACACACACACACACACACCTGCAGTCTCAGAGAGCTGAGACCACACTGCGACCAGCAGCACCAGTGCATGATGGAAGTGGCAACTGGGTGGGGCTAAGGAGGAAGCTGGGGGGGGGGGGGGGGGGGGGGATAGTATGGTGGGAGTGGCGGACAGTCAAGTATTGCAGTTTAGACCGAGGGCAGAAGAGAAGGTGCAGAGGGGGGAGGGGGAAAGGAGAGAATTAAAAGAAATTAAAAGACCCTGTGTGGCAGTGAAATGAGGGCTGTGTAGTGCTGGAATGGGAACAGGGAGGGGGCTGGATGGGTGAGGACAGTGACTAATGAAGGTTAAGGCCAGGAGAGTTACGGGAACATAGGATGTATTGCAGGGAAAGTTCCCACCTGCGCAATTCAGAATAGCTGGTGTTGGTGGGAAGGATCCATATGGCACAGGCTGTGAAGCAGTCATTAAGATGAGGGATATCATGTTTGGCAGCATGTTCAGCAACAGGGTGGTCCACTTGTTTCTTGGTCACAGTTTGTCGGTGGCCGTTCATGCAGACAGACAGCTTGTTGGTTGTCATGCCTACATATAATGCAGCACAGAGGTTGTAGCTTAGCTTGTACATCACATGACTGGTTTCACAGATAGCCCTGCCTTTGACGGGATAGGTGATGTTAGTGACCGGACTGGAGTAGGTGGTGGTAGGAGGATGTATGGGACAGGTCTCGCATCTAGGTCTATTACAGGGGTATGACCCATGAGGTAAGGGATTGGGGGTTGTGTAAGGATGGACGAGTATATTGTGTAGGTTCGGTGGAATACCACGGTAGGAGGGGTGGGAGTGATAGTGGGTAGGACATTTACTCATTTGAGGGCACGACGAGGGGTAATCGAAACCCTGGGGCGGAATGTAATTCAGTTGCTCCAGTCCCAGATGATACTGGGTCACGAGGGGAATGCTCCTCAGTGGCCAGACTGTAGGACTTTGAGAGGTGGTGGGAGACTGGAAAGATAAGGCACGGGAGATTTGTTTTTGTACAAGGATGAGAGGATAATTACGGTCAGTGAAGTCTTCAGTGAGGCCCTCAGTATAGTTTAAGAGGGACTGCTTGTCACTGCAGATGCGACGACCACGAGTGGCTAGGTTGTACGGAAGGGACTTCTCGGTATGGAATGGCTGGCAGCTGTCGAAGTGGAGGTATTGCTGGTGGTTAGTAGGTTTGATATGGACGGAGGTACTGATGTAACCATGTCTGAGGTGAAGGTCAACATCTAGGAAGGTGGCTTGTTGGGCTGAGTAGGACCAGGTGAAGCAAATGGGGGAGAAGTAGTTGAGGTTCTGGAGGAATGTGAATAACGTGTCCTCACCTTCAATCCACATAGCAAAGATGTCACCAGTGAATCTGAACCAGGTGAGGGGGTTTAGGATTCTGGGTTTTTAGGAAGGATTCCTCTACATGGACCATGAATAGATTAGCATAGGATGGTGCCATGCGGGTGCCCATAGCCGTACCACGGATTTGTTTGCAGGTAATGCCTTCAAAGGAGAAGTAATTGTGGGTGAGGATACAGTTGGTCAAGGAGACTAGAAAGGAGGTTGTTGGTTTGGAATCCATAGGGTGTCTGGAACGGTAGTGTTCGACAACAGTAAGGCCATGGGCATTAGGAATGTTAGTGTTCAGGGAGGTGGCATCAATAGTGACGAGCAGGGCACCGTGAGGTAAAGGGACAGGAACTGTGGAGAGTCGGTCGAGGAAATGGTTGGGTATCTTTTATATAGGAGAGTAGGTTCTGGGTAATACGTTGAAGGTGTAGGTCTACGAGAGCAGAGATTCTCTCAGTGGGAGCACACTAACCAATCACCCAGGACGCCCCATCGTGGCCGGTTACTGTGCCATCATTTCACCGCCACACCGAGTCTTTTAATTTCTTTTAATTATCTCCTTTCCGCACTTAGCCCCTCCCCCCTCCGCACCTTCTCTCCTGCCCTCTATCTAAACTGCAACACTTGACTGTGCGCCACTCCCACCCTACTATCACTCCCCAGCATCCCAGTTGCCACTGGTGCTGCTGTTTGCAGTGTGGTCTCAGCTCCCTGTGTGTGCAAGTTGCATTTATATGCACGTGTGTATCTTTTTATTGTGCCTATCGCGACTCAGCATCTCCACTATATGGTGAGTAGCAACTTTCCTTCTCTGGTATTATTAGGTACTTTATGTATATGTGTGAAGCTATCGGCGGTAGGCTGCCTGTTTGGGGGTTGGGGATGAGCAGACAGTTCAACCCTCCCCCCCACCCCAATTAATTTTAATCTTTTTTCATCAATGGTCAGATTATTTAATTTATATTATATCTGAGAGGTAATATAATGAAAAAAAGTGCATTTTCATGAAGTACTAGTGAATAGTCAAGTAATATGTGAAATTCACAATTTTTAATTAAATTTTGGGGCTTGGAAATCCCAAGTCAAACCTCAATAAATAACTCTGCGGGGTCATTCCACATCAAATCACGCACGTCATGTCACCCATCACCTCATATTTTCATGAAACTTTGCACATTTTCTTATACTTATAACATAAGAACTTATACAAAATCTTTTTGATCTCAGACTGAAACTTTTTTTAGTATCAAATTTTAAATGCAGTGATATTCTGATAACTGCACTCTGCAAGAGTGTCAGTGCAAAAGGGTACTTTTTTTATATAAATGCACATAACTCAGGCGTTTATGAAGCTTTTCATTTGGATTTTTTATTTTGTAAGTTAAGAGAAGCACATATTTAACAGATATGTAATTATTTAAGCAGTAAAGTTACAAAGAACAATACAAAAAAAAAAGATGTGTGTGACTTTCCAATTTCCAGAAAAAGTACAGACACACTGAAAAATGCCTGTATTACATTTCTCCAACATGCTGGGCACTCATAACTGGTCTTAGATAATTCCCAAGACAGTACACTTTGTAATAAAATAAAATTAGTAATGGGTCTTCTGTTAATGGACACACAAATAAATCTGAAATCAAACTACATTGTGTTGTGATAGAAAAAAAATTCTAAGAAATATCATCCATACCTGACATCCACTGCTTCAGATTTTCACGAAAATTTTTCTACTTGTTACTTTCTGCATGGTAAAATGCAAAATTTCTCCACCATGTAGTTTGAGGGGAGAAAAAGGAAAATTTTTACAAATGTAAAAGCCAAAACCGAAGCTTGTCATTTGGATTACATTACTTCAGACAAAAATAATACTAACAGAAAGTATCTTATTTCCAATACATCAGTGTCATATTTCCTAATATGTCACAGAAGAGATGTATCTTTACTGGAAAAAAATTAATAACTATTCTTGACTTTGGGGAATGTACAAAATTAACTTAAGCTGTTGTGGTCCAAACAATTCGTAAACCACTGACAGCTGGTACAAGATTTCTTTTTATCGAAACTGATATTTTTTAAAAAAGAAAAAAGAAGCAGCGCCCTGAGTATTGATAGATATTGGACATTTAACATATATCACATCATTGTTCAAAAGATCATTCAAATCAAATTCTGTAAACCGACAACCTGTAGTGAAGCTGCCTCATGAAGGTACAGAGGCAAAAGTTATAACTTCATTTGAGACATTTTCATTACACGGGTTAACTTTAAAGACGCTAATTTGATGCCCGAAATAAACAACAATTATTCTAGCCACACTAATGTTAATTTAAAATATACAGATTCAGCAGTGAAGATCCCTGAAACTGTCAATGAAACTTCTTAAGAGCATCTCCGTTTTTAATCCACTGTGACAAATTATATTCTGTTAACTTCATATCTTTTTCATTGGCTTAATATATTCTGCCTAATGATGATGATTTAGGTACACCAACAGCACATAAAATATATCCCAAAGGCACACGAGTCTTCCTTCTCAGGCCAAAAGAATGACACTGTTGGTACATGTGGGTAGAGAAAAAGTAATTCAACACAGTCTCCTTTACCATAGACATTTCTGACAAAGGCAAAGTACTGCCTGTCATCTTATACAGCTGCTACAAAAAAATTTTGTTGAGGGCAAGTGCATGTCCATTGTGCAGCATTTTCATTGGATGAAAAAAATCAAGGGAGGCAGAAGAAGTTACTCTTCTAAGCTCTAAAGAATCGCAAGAAAGTGGTTTGTAATTGTGAAAATTCCTGATACCAGGTATTCTGCGGGTTGTAGAAAATCTCTTCGGTGTTCTTGTGTAGGAAATCTTTCTCTAAGAAATGAAAAAAACATCTTTCAATATTAGCATAGCAGAAATCGCAAACACCACATGCAGTTTTTATTTGTGCATCATCTGCTAGTCGACGACCAACTCTTCTCTATATACATTCTATAGTTCCTCCCAAACCATCGCACACAGATTTACCGTCTAGTAGCAAAAAAGGAATGCTCAGCATCAATTAAAAAAATGTTTTTATGCTCACACAAATTTTAAAGCTTTTTCTATACTTACATTGAGCACCACATCCATCAGTTACAGAATGGACTTTCTTCGCTTGTGGGTAATGCTCTGCCAGCCAGTTACCCATTTCTTTTTGGACAGCATTTACAAATCCTACATCATGTTCCAAATCATCACTTATAAAGCAGCAGTTCACTATTACCAATTTACTTTCTCCATTTACCAAATGAACACACATGGGATGGATTGTACAGCTGCTTCTTGTGCAGTGGTAACTCTGAATTTCATTCTGAATTACAAAACTGTAATTTTCACCAAAGTCCAGTAACACAATTGCTTTTTATGGGGTAAGATTTTCTTTCAATTTTTTCAATGATTTTGACTGACAGGTATAAATGAGTGTGGTTTAAGTGCCAGTAATTTTGTTACCAACAAGTCTATGTATTCACAAACAGTTGCTGATTCACAATATACATAAATGACCTTGTGGATGACATCGGAAGTTCACTGAGGCTTTTTGCAGATGATGCTGTGGTATATTGAGAGGTTGTAACAATGGAAAATTGTACTGAAATGCAGGAGGATCTGCAGCGAATTGACGCATGGTGCAGGGAATGGCAATTGAATCTCAATGTAGACAAGTGTAATGTGTTGCGAATACATAGAAATAAAGATCCCTTATTTAGCTACAATATAGCAGGTCAGCGACTGGAAGCAGTTAATTCCATAAATTATCTGGGAGTACGCATTAGGAGTGATTTAAAATGGAATGACCGTATAAAATTAATCGTCGGTAAAGCAGATGCCAGACAGATTCATTGAAATAATCCTAAGGAAATGCAATCCGAAAACAAAGGAAAGTACACTTGTTCGCCCACTGCTTGAATACTGCCCAGCAGTGTGGGATCCGTACCAGATAGGGTTGATAGGAGAGAGAGAGAAGATCCAACGGAGAGCAGCACGCTTCGTTACAGGATCATTTAGTAATCGCGAAAGCGTTACGGAGATGATAAACTCCAGTGGAAGACTGTAGGAGAGACGCTCAGTAGCTCGGTATGGGCTTTTGTTGAAGTTTCGAGAGCATACCTTCACCAAGGAATCAAGCAGTATATTGCTCCCTCCTACGTATATCTCATGAAGAGACCATGAGGATAAAATCAGAGAGATTAGAGCCCACACAGAAGCATACCGACAGTCCTTCTTCCCACGAACAATACGAGACTGGAATAGAAGGAAGAACTGATAGAGGTACTCAAGGTACCCTCCGGCACACATCGTCTGGTGGCTTGCGGAGTATGGATGTAGATGTAGACTTTAACAATTCTGCCTGATCATCTGAACTCAGTTATCATCAGCTTTTTTGTAAGCTGACGTCTGTTTTAATAATTCTGACAGTTTGCCACCGCTGGGAAAATTATCACAGTGATTAAGCACGCAGTCACAGTTTTCAGTCACATACATGAAAATTTCAAATTCTTTGTATGTTTCTTCAATGTGTTTCGCATCCAAAAGCAGTTTTGGTGGATGAAAAACACACACACACACACACACACACACACACACACACACACACACACACACACACACACACACACGAAAAATATCAAACCAAAACACAACACAAACAAACAAAAGACAAACACACAACAGTAGTTGGCAACACTACACGCCGAAAACACACACATGTTGATCACAAAATGGAAAAGTGCAAGTGATATATGCAAGGTGACAAAAGCAGGTGAAAGAACGCCAGCTGGAGTATGGAAACTAACGAATACATTTCCAGGACCACACACGAGCTAACTGTGCTGGAAATCCTAAGTAACAATGAACGATAAGTTCACGTTGCGGAATTTGTGCTACAAAAGTTGCTTCAAAAAAACAAAAAAATATCATGACAAAATGTAATATAGCAGCATATTGTATCTACCACATAATACATTTATTGTATGTATAAAAGAAAACATGTATTTCAGACCACTGATGATGCTTGCCAAATTAAAGAAGCAAAATGCATATGGCAATACACAAACTGCCTTCAATTAGTTGGATAGACGGTACATACCAAGACAAATTTAGAGCAACTAACGGAAAGATGGAAAACAAAAAAAATGGCAATCAAAGCGAAGAGTTTCAAAAAGTGAGCACCTCTGGCCATTATGCAAGTAGTTATTCAGCTTGGCATTGTTTGAGTTGCTGGATTGTGTCAAATTCTGTCCAACTGGTGTTTTAGATCATCAAAATCCCGAGCTGGTTCGAGGGCCCAGCCCATAATGCACCAAATCATCTCAATTGGGGAGATGATCCAGCAACCTTGCTGGACAAGGTAGGGTTTGTCAATCAGTAACAACTCTCACCATGTAGCAAGAAAATTACCTTGCTGAAATGAAATGTCCAGGATGGCTTGCCATGAAGGACAATAAAACAGGCGCCAAATATTGTCAGTGTACTGCTGTGCTAAGGGGTGGCACGGATGATGACCAAAGGGATTCTGCTATGAAAAGAAATGACACCCCAGGCCATCACCCTTGGCTGTCAGACCTTATGATGGGCAATAGACAGGTTCATATTTCACCGCTGCCCGCGGCATCTCCAGACATGTCTTGGGCCTGAAATCTCACTGACTGGAGTATAATTGACTACAGTGATGGGACCCAATTTGAACTGAGCCCAAATATCCACCAGAGGTATGTGACTGAAGACACTCTGCACAATGGTGGGATACCAACCCAAATGTTGCCCGCCATACAGTCCGACAACTGGGGCTAGTGGGTCTGGGATGCCATTTCTTTTCACAGCAGGACCTATTTGGTTACTGTCCATGAAACACTTACAGCACAGCAGTATGTGAACAATACTGTATTCGCCCATTGTGTTGCTCTTCATTGCAAGCCATTCTGGACTTACATTTCACGAAGATAATGCCACCTGCACAAGGCATGACAGTCTACTGCTTGTCTTCGCACTTGCCAAATCCTACCTTGTCCAGCAAGGTCGGTAGATGCCTCCCCAATTCAGAATGTTTGGAGCATTATGAATAGGGTCTCCAACCACCTCAGGATTTTGACAATTCAACACGGAACTGACTGCAAAGAATTTGGCACAATATCACACCTCACTCCATCAATCCCATGCTGAATAAATGCTTGCATTAGGGCCAGAAGTGGACCAATGCATTACTGACTTGCTCAATTTGTGAAGCTCTCTCTCTTGATTAAATCATCCATTTTTTCTGAAACACTATTTGTCTGGCTGTATACGAGGTGTGACAATAAAGTAATGAGACTGATTTTCCTTGGAAGATGTGACTACCCTGCAGGCTTGCGCAGGCACAATATCTTTGACCTTGGTCTATAAGCTACTTCTAGTCCAAGCGGCACATCGATGCAACTGCTCAGTAGTGAGTTGTGTTGTAATGAGTTAACACGTGTTTGTGTCTCTCATCACGGAAATGGAACCGCCTGATATTGTGCAACGGTATGCCATTTCTTTTTACATTACATTGAGTGAAAATGCGATGATAACTTATAGTAAGCTTCAGAAGACTTTTGGAGAGGAGGTTATGTCAAGAGCTCAAGTTTTTCGTTGGCATAAAATGTTTAGTGAAGGCAGAACGAATGTTGAAGATGAAGATCACAGTGGACGACCATCAACCTCATGGATCGATGTCAACTTGGCCAGTGTGCGTGAACTCGTACGATCTGATCTAAGATTATCAAAAAATGATTTCAGAAGAACTGAACATCAATTGAGAAACGGTTCGTTTAGTAATAACTGAAATCTTCGTCTGAGAAAGATTTGTCCAAAAACGGTCCCAAAAAATCTCATACCACAACAGCGAGAAACACGGAGAAATGTGGCAGCCGATCTGTTAGAGCAGATGGAAATCGATCCAGAATTGTTGAGCCATGTTATCACCGGGGATCAAAGTCGGTTTTTTCAGTATGATCCAGAGACAAAACGCCAAAGTTCGTAATGGTGCTCAAAGGGATCACCCAAACCAAAAAAAGCTCACATGTCGAAGTCAAAAGTGACATGCATGCTTGTGTGCTTCTTTGATTCCAAGGGAATTGTTCATAAATGGGTGCCTCCTGGACAAACAGTTAACCAATATTACTATAAAGAAATTTTAGAAAGACTTCATAAAAGAGTTCTTCGTGTCCGTGTCAACATTGCTGATAATTGGATTCTGCATCATGATAATGCGCCATCCCATCAGCCACCTTATTCACCAGATATTGCTCCATGCAACTTTTTTCTATTTACAAGAGTCAAAACAGCAGTCAAGGGATACCATTTTCAAGCAACACAAGATGTCCAAAAAGTTGTGATGAGGGTTTTGGAGGATATTACCGAAGATGAGTTCCAGAAATGTTACCATCAATGACAGAAGTGCTGGAAAAAGTGTGTGCAATCAGAAGGGAACTACTTTGAAGGAGACCATACTCAACTTGACTAAAACGGTAAGTAACTTTTTTTTTCACATCAGTCTCATTACTTTATTGTCGCACCTCGTATGTACATCACCTCTACTGATATCCATCCCACTCAGATAATTCCTTGGTGGTGCATCATTTTTGTTTTTTCTGCCTTAGAATGGATAATCCTGCATCCATACTCAGCGAGGTACCACCTACTCTATTCTAGCGGCAAACTCAGGCAGAACAAACACTTGTGCTGGAATGTGTCAAGATATAATTATCTGAATGGTTCTTGTCAGATACACATGTTGGGAGTGTAAACATCAATTGATACTTCAAGGAACGGAATGCTGAAACTTCCCACAGCACATTTCAAACTGTAGCATTTACACAGATGTCAAATGAACGGGATGTCAACAACGAGGTTTCTTGGAAAGAGAGGTCTGATGATGCTTTTGTGGGGAAGTGGCATCACCTGTTTACTGTCAAAAGTTTACCAATTTTTGCCATCCTCCATCATGTTACAGCAGTTGATGTTATGTTTTTGTGGCATATCATCAGTTATTGCATTGTTAGCTATGTTTCCACGATATAAGAGCTTAAATCTTTTTTGTGTGTGTTTTTCAGCAAACAGGCTAAATGAAGGTGAAAACAACTTAGGTTTCACAGCAAGTGGGAAAAACCTGCACTGTCCACAAATAAGAAAATAAACAGCTGTAACAATTTTGATAAAAAGCATTTTTTTAACAGTGGAAAAACTCAGCACCACCCTAGGAGAAAAACTGTCGTTATTGACTTTATTTGGTTCCTAAAAATAAAACCCCTATGCAGCCTACTGCCTTCTAAATATTGTTTGTGTATATATTTTTTCTCTAACAAATGAAGGTTCATGTTTTGAACTGTGTAGACAACCCTTTTTCCACACTTTCACTTCTCAGCAATATGGAAAGTTTACCATACAAAGTTTGTGAAAAACATCCATTATGCATACTGCTATGGCCCTCAACATGCTTTATCATTGCTAGTTCATTACTTCTCACACTACATTTACTTTTTTTAAAATCAAATATGGCATTTCAGGACCTGACGTCCCTGACTCGGTATAGGTGTAAGCAAAGTTCACTTCCCTTATAGCGTGAACACAGCACCAAATCAACCCTAATATATTACAAAAATGGTACCATCAAAGTATCCTAACACTAGCATAAAAAGTATTTAATTTCCAAGTGACAGTATGACTTGCCTTCATGAGGGAAAATGCAAGTGCTGTCAACAGCTAAATTTAAAAGCACAAAAAACTTACGTGGTTTTTAGAAGTTTAGTTCCTTTCCCAGATAGAAAAGTTGGGAAAGAGGATCAGTTGACTCATAGACCAGGGTGAGTGAGAGGGGAGCCACCCACTGTGGTGATGAGAAGGGTGTGTGGGGGGGTGGGGAGGGCAAGGAAGAGGAAAAGAGAGACAAGGGGGGGGGGCAGAAAGAGGGGGAAGAAAGTCTGTCTTTATTATTTGTGGTCTGAAATTGTGACATGTTTAATATACTTTAAGCATGAATAATAAGAACACACAATCTGAATCCCCCACACTCAGTTGAAATACACATGATTGATTGATGAGGCATTCTCAAATGTAGTCCTGGGAATGCACTGACAGAATCACTTATCAAAGTTGATTACTAGAGTTTTATTCTTAGCCACAGCTTGCAGATTACACTAGTAAAATCTGCACAATGACTGAAAGGGAAAGGCAATTTATACGACATGGATACTGAAGGTCAAACTGCTGTGGAAAAATCTAATTTTAGTCGAAGAACTAATAACAAACCACTTTCTAGAGACAGGTAGAAACAACACAATGAGTTAAGTTATCTATGACAAGGACTCAGTCAGTTTCAAAATTATAGCAGGCACTACATCTCAGTGGAAAGTATAGCAACATGTTGGCTGTTTACACAATGTCTTAAATTGTTTCTTTTTCCTTTCCACATACCCAATGCCACCATTTATTCAGATATTCTTCTGTGCAGTAGCAGTAGCTGTCAAGCAGAAATGGTTTCAGTTTCCATTTGAAGTTAGTAAAATTACATTATTTACACCACTGGGCAGGCAGTCTAATATTTTTACACACAAATACCTCACTGCTTTCTGTGTAATACTAAAGCTGAGTGATGGACACAGTAAATTTCTCCTTTCTTCCATTTAGGAATGTTAATGTTTTCAAACTATGATTGTTCACAACAAACTTTGAGAGTAAACATACTGTGAGGCTAAAGTCCATATGCCCCACTGTGTAATAAGCTGTCTACAAGATTCAAAAAAAGAATACCGCATTATGTGAATTACATGCTTCCGTGCAACAAACATATTTCCCCCTCAGCGAGACATTTGTGAATGCAAACACAGGAGAAGACAACCTTTCGACATTTTCATCTCCAACACTTTCATTGCAACACTTAGAATGTGAAAGATAAAGTGACCTATCTAATATTTCTTGGTCTGTCTACATCTGTTGCTAGCAATCTCATGTTATTAATGTCCAGCTTTTGTCTATGTGCAACTAATCAGCCAATTTTCATTTCCCTTAATTTATTGAGTCTCCTTCGGCACAATGTATTTCCAATGATGACACAACAACAAATTAATTCAAAATGGGTCAAGCAAAACGAAAAATGCTTTTATTCAGATGCACATCCTTACAGCCTGAAAATTATTGACATAATAACAGTGTCCAAATGCAGCACCAATTAACATAGATCCCAACATTTTTTGGTGTAAACCATTAATTAATGTCACCTGAAAGTATTTTACAATGTGCAAGAACTTCAATTTCCTCCAGCAAAAAGTCACAATTGAAAATGCAAACCTTACCCTGGGAAAGAAAAGGACACTAAGAGTTTATTTCAGGTATTTATTTTCATTATATTATGATGACAAATCCTGTTCCATTATGAAATGTTCCCCTAGAGAATAAATAAAGAGGAAAGGTGGTAGATGAAATGATAGCAATAGTGTCTGCCTCTAATATACTGAAATCACATTTCACATTTTTGTCATCCTTCATATCCTCACGGAGGACCTCACAATGAGTCTATGTAACAGAATATATTTAATGTAACCCAGAGCTTTATCAGATCATGGAGGTGAAGCCTGTACAAGCCTCATAAGCTGCTACTGATGTATAACAATTTTTTTAACGTTAACTTGTTATTCACACAAGACAAGTTAGTTTTGGACAATATTTAGAACACCTAACTTAAGTAAACTCGTTTCCACATTCACGGGCCTTAATTATTTTATATTTATTATTTCAGATCTTTGTACGGACAAGCAGGACGAGATTGATCATGCTGTAACAACATGCTCTCGACCCTCTGCCGTAAATGCATTCGTTATATTTTTCACGTCGAACACTTTCCTCTAGAAGCCAATGAAATGACTGGATTCCACAAAACAGCGCGTATTAAATATGACAATTATGTAGCGCACATTAAAGTGAAAGCTTGTGCATAGTACAGTTTCCAAGTACTGTACACGTTTAATTTAAAGACCTGCCTTTCTTCCTTCATTTAGTGAAGTATTAACACTGTGGTCTGCGTGTTACAAGATGAGATTATTAGATTTTTTTTCCTCGTAGCTTCATAAACTAGCCAACTTCAAAATTAAATCTGTAGACATAATAAAAGCACGCGCTGTAATTACTAAACTTACGCAGGCACAGCATGGTTGTTGCCGCAGTAATAACGCACAATTCAAAACAGTACACAAACCGCCACTAAATTCATATTGACACCACGTGATCACTGACCCGCACGTACAGATGCGTCCAAAGAGGAGGAAACCGAGCAAAGTGAACATCTGAAACACAAACGAGTTGGCGACAAACCAAATGTGGAGTCAGCTTCACACACGCATCTAATGTGGCGCCACAACTTGACTTGCTGCATAGACCTTCACTTGCTGTAGTGGCATCATAAGATACCGTTCACACAGGACACCACAAATTCTACTTAGCTGCACAGATTTCAGTATGGCGTCAATTGAAACCACGTGGATGGGTATGTAGACACCACAATAAATTAGCAGAGCAGTGCAGTTCCAGTTCGGTTCACGTGTGTATCACTCTTGTGTCACATCGCAAGTATTTTATTTTGCGCTGATGAAATAGTTCCGCGCCGCCCACCAGGAGCGCTGTGTTGTGTCCGTTTCGTCGTGCCGTTTATTCTCAGTATATAGTTTTTTACATGTTCTTGTTTTCTCCATGTTAGTTCTTAAGTATCTTTTGATACTTAGTTCTTGACTATCCAGTCAACAAGTTACTAATTCGTTTTCGCGCGAGTCTTGCCTTGACATACACTGCGTCTAAAAGACGTCCTGTATTAATTGCCGAACGAACGAATAGAGATCTTGTCATCTCAGCACTGGAGATATCGTTGTGCGTTATTTATCGCAAACTAGGAGCTAACCGGTCGGACGGGCCAGTACCCAGTCCTACGGCCAAAGGTATGGATGTTATAGTGCAGATTGTGCCCTGAGAGCTCTCAGAAGAGTTAACTACAAGTGTTAGATATTGACTCTAATTAGTCCTCTGTGAGATTATAAAGTTGACATTTTAATCAAATACGCAATACACCATATTGCGAAGGACACACATTTTTAGAGACCATTTATCCAGCGATGTACATAACGAAGATCAAGGAGAAAACATAAACTACCATACATATAACACATCAAATAGTAAAATATGAATGTTCCCAACACCCTCACAAGTTCTCGAGATGTCAATTCGTGAACTCTGTGAAAGTCCCACAGCTTGACAGCACCACTGATGTTTACCTTTAGACAGTGCCTTTGTCAAAAAAATCAGCTTGCTGCTTATCGTTATTTACAGGTTTCAGACTGAATATTCCTGTTTTAATTAAATCACGAATATAGTGGTGCCTCACGTCAATAAGTTTTGTTCGAGCGTGATGCACACTATTGTGACTCAGTGCAATGGCACCTCTATTATCACAGCATACACTTACTGGTTTTTCACTATGCATAAAACACAGTTCACGAAGCAATCCTTGAAGGTATACCGCTTCTTGCGCTGCTGCTGAATAGAGCCATATACTCAGCTTCTGTAGTTGATAAAGCAACGGTTTATTGTCGTTGTGAAGTCCAGGGAACTGCTGTCCAAGCTAACTTGAAGATATAGCCGGTCGTTGATAGCCGCTGAAGATCTGATGCATAATCAGCATCACAGAAACCTTCAATTTCAGTTGTTCCACTTTTTCGGGAAGTTAGTCCTACATTGACTGTGCCTTTAATGTATCGCATTATTTGTTTGACCGCTTCCCTTTGGATTTTCCGATCATTAGAACTGAATCTGCTTAGAACCCCACAGCATATGCAATGTCCGGTCTTGTGCTTTGAGCTAAATACAGTAGTGATCCTACAGCTTGCTGATAAATTGACAGATGAGGAAAACCTTGTTTTACATCGCATTCCTTATTTTCACATTTTTGCAGCTTTGAACCAGGTTCAAATGGATATGTAACCGGATTACAATGTTCCATACCAAATTTCTTGAGTACGTTTCCTGCATATTTGCTTTGATCAATACTAATCGTCCCTTGTTTCCTGTTTCGTTTTATTCTCTTTCCAAGACACCTACTAAGTTCACCAAGATCTCTCATCTTAAACTGATTCATTTATCCTTTCATTCGCCTATTATTTCTAATAGAGAAAATGATCAAGTCGTCTACATAAACAGCTATAATGAGTGTATTTTGTTCCTCAATTCTGAAGTAAATGCAAGAATCATATTCTGACTTCTTTAGGTTCATTTTATGTAATGTCACGTCTAATTTCATATTCCAAAAGCGTGACGCCTGTTTTAGACCATAAATTGCCTTCTTCAGCTTGCAAACCTTCTTCACGTAGCCTTCAGGTTGACGAATGTAAACTTCTTCATCGAGATCACCATATAGGAATGCAGTTTGAACATCCATATGTTCAATGTCAAGATCAAATTCAGCTGATAAAGCTAACAGGATGCGAAGTGAAGAATGACGAACAACAGGCGAGAACGTTTCATCAAAGTCTATTCCTGGTATTTGGGAATAACCTTTCGCTACAAAACGAGACTTATAACGTTCAGTTTCACCATTTGACGTTTCTTTCACCTTGAATACCCATTTCGCATTAATTACCTTCCTGCCTGGTAGTAAATCAGTCAAAATCCATGTTTCATTTTCAAGTAAAGATTTATATTCATTATCTAAGGCTTCCTTCCATTTTTCATAGTCATCACAATTCATTGCTTCTTCATACGAATTTGGTTCAGAAATACAAGCAAGACAAGCAAAATCATCATTAAAATATTTAGTATTTGGTTTTCTTTCACGTGATGATTTTCTAATTCTGCTTACATTTCTGGCTGCGCAATTTCCGTGTGACTATGTACGTTACTATTTATTGTTTTCTCAGAGTCACTTTGTGCTAATTCAAGATAAACTGCATTACTGTCAACTTCAGCAGGTTTTGTCAGTTCAGTTGCCTCTTCAATGAAGTTAGGTGCTGGCACTAGTTGACGACTGTCTAGACGATTATCGTCAATTGGGTTACTGTTTGGAGTACTGTTTCCACAAGTGCACTTTGAATTTTCGATGAATTGCATATCACGGGCTTTCACAATTGTCTTTGGTGAATTTGGATCAATCAGACGATATGCTTTAGAATCTTTGCAATATCCAACAAAGATAAGTTCCTTAGATTTGTCTTCTAATTTCGTCCTTTTTTTTTCTTTTGGTGTATGTACAAATTCTCGTATCCAAAGATTCGTAAATGACTCAGATTTATCCGCTGACCACTCCATAATTCCTCAGGAGTGACATTCTTAACAGCTTTTGTTGGAGATCGATTCTTCAAATAAATTGCTGTGTTTACAGCTTCAGCCCAAAATTGTCTACTTAGACCTGCATCTGTTAACAATGATCTTGCTTTTTCAATGATTGTCCGATTTAAGCGTTCTGCAACACCTTTCTGTTCTGGAGTGTAAGGAGTTGTTGTTTCATGTTGAATTCCATTCGTCTTTAAAAATAACTTCATGCGCCGATGGACGAACTCTTTTCCATTGTCTTTCGAAGTATTTTGATTTTTCGACCAGTTTCATTTTCTATTCGTGCTTTGAATTCGATGAATGTATCACACACTTCTGTTTAGCATACAACCAAAAGATTTTCTTGACAAATCATCCGTAAAAGTGAGAAGATATCGTGATCCTCCCCACAAAGCCATGCTTGGTCTACAAACATCAGAATGCACAATGTCAAGTAGATCTTTTGCCCTTCTACTTGATGTTTTAGGAAAAGGTTGTCGAGACTGTTTACCTTCTATGCAGGGAATACACGGATCTAAACTGACGTTCGCCAGTTCAGTCCATCAGCCATTCTTTCTTTTAATAAATGCATGCTTACACGATTGAAATGTCCCAATCTTCGACTCCACAATTCATAACTGCCAATTTCTGCAACATTTGCGTAATGATGCACTTCATCTAATTGATACATACCATTTATTTGAGTTGCACTTGCTACTGGTGTTCCAGAAACAATTACATCACTTTTATTGCATATTCCGCACTGCACATTGTCAAACAATACATACAATACACGTCTTGTCATCTGACTAACCGACAGTAGGTTGTAAGCAAGGCTTGGAACATACGCAACATCATTAGCAGTTATCTGTTTATTCTTGTCGTCACAAGTAACTCGAAGATGAACATCGCTTTCTACAATAGCCTGAAGATTGCTATTATCTGCTACTGTCACTTTAGCAGCTGTGGTCGATTGGAAAATGTTGAACGAGTCTCTTTGATTCGTCATATGTCGTGAACACCCGGAATCCACATACTAGCCATCACTATGATGCGAAGATGCAGTTAGAGCCATTAACACAGTTTAGTTTTCAGTTCTCACTGCATTCGCAGAATTTGAAAATTTATTTGGTTTCTTCTTTGTTCTACACTCATTCGCCTTGTGACCAGGTTTCTGGCATTTATAACACTTAAAAGGCTTGATATTTCGCACATCACGTTGGATATTCGTCTTCTGGTGTTTGCATCCATAAATCGGACTGGCAGCTAGTAAGCAGGGCAGTAAACTGACGTTTCGTCGATTCTTGAATTAATCGCTGACTTACTAAATCACTAGTAATCTTGACACCCTAATTCTCAATTGCCATAATCGAGGGTTGGAAATCTGCTGGAAGTCCACTTAGCTCCGAAATCAACGTCCATTTTCTTACCAGTGCTTCGAATTTGTTGAGCAAGTGACATAATTTTCGACAAATACGCCTCCATAATTTCCTCCAGCAGCCAGTCGTACATTCATTAAACATTGTAACAGCCCAATATAACTAGATAAGCTCTTATCACCTAATGCAGATTGGAAATTTTGCTATGCTTCTTTAACAGTCGTTGCTCCACGAAGTTTCGGATACACAGATGAATTTACAGATAAACATAATTTCTGGCACTGACGAAGATGAGAAGAATGTACAGAAAGCATTATCGAAATTGTGTCCCATAGTCCCTCATGATTCAGGTACATTTCCATCGTGAATTTCCAGTCGTTGTCATACCGGTCAACTTTTCAAAATTAAACAGTGATTGTCCACCCAAAGTCATCTTGAATACGTTCAGATAGTTAAACAAATAAATCTTGAAAGTTTCTCTGAAAAAAAAAATTGCAACACGTTGAACGCACGCGAAAATTATGTAACCTTGATTTATCAGTTTATTTCGCTGGTATGGAAAGTTCAGAAAGCTCACTAATCTCTCCTGGGCCCATAACCTATTAGATATTGACTGTAATTCTACGTCTGATTTAAAGTAATTGTCACTTGACGTTTGCGCTGCGAAGTTGCGGCGTTGTAACGTCAAGCACTGGCTGGAGGCAGCCGCCTCAGCGCATAGCTACCCCCGGCTATAGAAAATCGTTTTAAAGCCTGTATCTTCTACAAAAAGTAAGTAAAAAATTTCAAACCCACATATGATGTATATCTCTACAATGTCTCTCAATCTGTCAAATATCTGTTTTTAATTTTAATTAGGACAAGAGTTATGTAAATTTGTTTGCGAATTTGAGAATTTAAATGGTTTCAAACTGCTTCTAAATTATCACGTCATTATTGAAAAACTATTGGTGTCACAGCAAAATATTTTTTTCCCATTCATTACCAAAATAATGCACTCGGCAAAGAATGCGTAAAAGGTTTCGTAGTGCATTACGATTCCTGTATATAAATTTCTGAAAACAGCGTTTTTACGCAACCCTATCAGTACTGAACTCGAAACAAGTATGACGTTTAAAATCTCTATCTTCTATAAATATTATGTAAATATTTTGAAATTTAAGTACAGTATCGGTCTCAGTGGTATCTATAAGCGTATCAAATATCTTTTCTTAATTTTAATTAGGGCCGTTGTTACATAAACTATTGAAGTGTGAGAAATTTTCGCGCCCGGAAAAGTTTTCTTCTTTAGATTGCAAATCTCGAAACCGTAAGGGGATGACGAGAGCTGGCCGAACAGTATTTCTTAGTCTCCCAACAAGAATAAGAATTAAACGAAATAAATTCACAAACAATATTTAATGGCAGTAAGTACACTACATACTAATCAGACAATGCGAAAACACCGCTTAATTCAGAGTCAGTGGAATTACCCGCGTCGCTGCTCGTATTGACAGATACAACAAAGTGTCGGAGACTTGATTATAAGATACCATGCGTCCTGTATCACTCCTTTCACGTGATGCTCTACCTTCTGCCAGTCTTCCGGTGTCACTATTTCAACTGCCTCTTTCAAAAGGCGTTCCACTTCGGTTAATGTGAATTTCTTATTTTATGCAGCAATATGCTGAGCTCAAATCAGCTCTATTGCGTTGAAATGGCAATGATAAGGAGGCAATCTGAGCACTTTATGCCCGTATTTTTTGCTACTTCATTCACAATGTAAATCGGGTTCTTTGGCTTGTGTTGCGATACAAGTTCGACAGTAATTTGACAAGGGCACAATTATTAGAACTGTACCTTACGTTTCCTTAACGAGCTAACAATGTCGTTTTTCCTAGTTGCCTTTGCGGATGCTTTATCTTGTATTACTGAGTGATAAGGGTCGTTATCCATAACAATGATAGAGTTTTTTGTTAAGTTCTGGAGCACACAGTCTTCAAATAAGACCTCCGACTACCACGAAGAGATGAACCACAATACTTTTGTGAAATGGTTTGAACTGAATAGCAGCAGACAATTTGGAATCAAACCTTTCGAATTTCCGGCATGTGCTACAATTATCCTTTTTCCTCTGCCGATCGGAGCTGCCATACTACCGCTGATGGTACCGTCTGTCCAGCCTTTTTTTAAACTGTGTCCTGCATTCACCCACGTTTCATCAAGCCAAACGATGTCATCAAAATTTATCCCCACTAATTCTCTAAGAAAGCGGCATCGCCAGGCTGCAATATCTTGGCGTTCCATTAGTAACTTTCTTACTTTCGTAAGAAACACAGATAAAAATGCGATACAAGTCGCTATAATCAATGGCTGCGCTCCTTGCAGCGTAAAGAAATAATTAATTCCTCTCTCAATAAGCATTATCTGTGTTAAAGTTACAAATAATAATTCACTCATATTTATAATAATAATGAACTCTATTCTCAAGTAATAATTAACAAATATTTACAACTTCATAACAGACAGTTTGATATGCGTCTTGCGTCTGCAACCTACAAAAGTCAACCAAAAAAAGGAAAAACAAAGGAAGACGAACGCAGATCATAAACGGAATTTACAATTATCATTGTCTTTGTATGATACACATCGATATGTCCAGTTTCATCATATATATTAATTATTTATATAATATTTTATCATCGTTTTGTTTTATTTCACTGTTTTTCTATATGTCGGACAGATAATGTTTATAAGTGTTAGAGGCATAATTTCCTCTCGTCGCACTGTAGCTAAAATTTAATTCGTGGATGTTACAATACCAATTACCCAATCGCAAATTACAGGCGTTAATACATGAGTAGATACTGTGGAAATAAACTTCAGAGAGAAACTAGCGAACTCCAACATTTTAAATATAAATAGTTTGGGGGAACAGATGGAAGAACTTATAGATCGAAAAGTTTACGAAAAAGTAACATCCAGGAATGTATCTACTATTTTATCTTCTGAACTTATCTACCTCTCTTAGTATCACTGATATATGGAAAGAATTGAAGCTTATGCAAAACAAAGTAGAAAAAAGTATATCCTCACCTAATGATGTGTTACCTAGTGAAGTGGTGATTGTTTTGCAGTGGGGAGACTTTCAAACAAAATTGAACGCGAGGTATTGGTCTGCACTTGCTCAAGTGAAGTTAATATCGGATCCAAGGGACCCAGGCGGAGTCATCTATCCGCCAGAGACGTTAACATTCTGAGTTTATGGGCAGAGTGATGACTGTCCGATCCCAACTTGTTTTCGGTGTTTCTTCCACAATAAGATTTGAAGGGAATTCGGTGGAGGAAAACTAAACTATTCTGTCATCTATTTCGGAATTCTTGAACTATTCTATAATCTGATGACCTAGGAAACTTGATATGACTATGACCTAAGGACTGGCGTAAGAGAGACATGGATAAAAGGTGATCTCTAGACGAAATAAACTGAATGGAATATTATATTTGTGGAAAACATGATATTATGTGACTAATTTAAATAATTATTATACTATAGTGGATAGACTTTCTATTTTGCATAGAATATTTTATACCTTTTGAGATGTGATGTAGTGGGAGGGTTTGTATCGGTTTTGAAAGGGGTGGGTATTGTAGATAAAAGCATGTTTACACCATCAGATAAATCATGACTAACACAAAACACACACCACATGATACCTTTCAAACAACCCTCGTAAACAAGTGTACCTGGTTTTTCACCATTTGCCATTTCAATGGGGTTGCTAAAATTTCCTTCACTGACCTCAAGGGTGAAGGTGGGAATGTCCGTTCTGTTGAAGACGATTTAACACCAAACCACCTCCGGCGCCTCACTCCAATACCGGCGACGTAGGGATTCTGGGTAGGGTTTCCTGCCTTTGCTTAGATCAAAGAGAAAGAAGACAGCCCCAATCATTTCTATTTATGAAACTTCCTGGCAGATTAAAGCTGTGTGCCGGACCGAGACTCGAACTCAGGACCTCTGCCTTTCGCGGGCAAGTGCTCTTGGTAGGGCGCATCACATGTCTGTGTGTGCAGGTTTGAAGTTTATCATGAGAACATTAAAGACATGGCAGTCGAATGGCGCCGACAAGTGTTTGCCGGTCGCGCCATGGAAGCCATAGTGAAAAAACAAGGAGTGTTTATGTATTATGTGCTGTTTTACAATTTTGACTATTGTAGTGGAAAAAAAAGGACCACTGAAGTATTGTTAATTAATGTTCATTTTGGACATGGAGAGGATAAGACATGCATTGAAAATCATTGGGAAAGGACAAGGTTATCAAGCCAACCTTACCTTATATGTAAATCTACTTTGTTTCTAACATTTGGAGATGCGAAGACACTTACGTGAAAGTATTTGATGTTCAATCTCCACATAAACAAACATTTTACAAATCTTAAATATACGTCGTCGAGGGAAGCAAAAGAAACTACGTACGCCTGCTTATTTTTATAAGTAGACAGAGTCTTGAGAAATTCCTGTTCTTAGTAAATATACTTCGGAGAAGAAGAGAAAAGGAAGTTGGAGCAGCAAGCTAACCAGCAATCTGAAGTAAGTCGTATCGTTAAAGAAGTGGGAGTTTACACACATACTTCACCAGTTTGTTGTGAAAACCATTAGAACACCTTCCACCCTAAAGCTATTCCATCGAACTTACCTGTTATTTAATGAAACAGAAAGTTTAATTGAACATCATCAGGACTGTTACCCTTTCCCAACTTAAACAAATGACCATGGCTGCAATACAGGGCACTGCGAAAGACGACTGGAACAAGGCATGTGATAAAGTGAAAACTATTGTGAAGGAATACTGGCATAATGACACACTGTCTAGTCTGAATGTGCCTCTTTGGATATATCCTCAATACCACGTGATAAAATTTCACTGGCACTGTCTGGTTGAAGTTGAATTATTACACTCAATAGCTTCCTCCACCAGAGACAGCTGCTTCAAATATCAGCAACAGTTCTACCAAGTCAGCAGTTGAGGCAGAGGAGATAGGTGTTCAGCCCTTACATACAGATTAAAAATTGTTGAAAATATTGCATTAACTTTTTCACTAGGTCACATTTTTTGTTCCTGTCTTTCTTTTTTCATTTGGAATCTGCGCGCATGTGTGTGTGTGTGTGTTTAATTATTTTTATTTATCCATCATATTTAAACGTTTGAAAATGCTGATGTATTAACAAACAAAAGTAGAATCATCTGTTTATATTGGTGAAAAATGTATTCTTCGCTACAAGATTTAGTAATTAAGTGGTCAAAGTCATTTCATAATGATCTGAAAATTAAAAAGAAAGTTACATCGCCTGACAAGATACGAACCCACAACCTCTTGCACAGTAAGAAGACACATTGCCTAGTGCAGTACTTCAGCTGACAGTATGTGCTCTGCATTTTAATGGTATTTCTTGCACAACAATCTGGAAACTTTTTTTTTTCCATTACTTGGAAACGGGGGCCCGCTAGGGTGAATCGCATTAGGATGTGGTACCTGGGACACTAAACAACACCATCATACACATGGTTTCAAAAGTTGATCCCCGCCTTGCGGATATCTATCTATATCTCTCACTGAAAAAAAATTTCTATTTCATTTTGATTTCTTATCCTTTTCTGTATGATAATGTATTAACAGTGGACATATTGTTATCTGCTGCACATGCCCATCTCAAATTATTAGATCAAAAAATAATAATTTAATTTTGCATGATTCTCTGTAGAATAATACGTTAATAGCAAATGTGTTACACGTTTTCTTTATTTCTCCTGCAATAGAAGAATGTATTAAAAGTGAGTGTACCATCGTCTATAGTGTACACTCAGCTAAAATGTTCAACCATAAAACAACAACTTTATATTAGTATTATTCATTCTGATTGTTCTTTTCAGCTTGTTTTTTACTTGAATAGTGTCTTCTGTAAAGATAATTTATCCCTGCTTCAGTGCTCTTGGTAACAATAAAGCGCCAAGGTTCCTACAAGAGAACAACAACTGGCGTTAACTTTTGAAACTGCAACCTGCCGCTTAGTACACATTGTTAGTAGTGTTACCCATACAAAAAAGCGTTGTTACCTGTAGCTAACCAACAAGTTCATAATGACATTTTCAAAATTTAAATATCGAGTAACTTTCATCACATTTTTATAGAAACAGCGGACAAGAAAAAAAATTATAAACATGAACAGCTGTCGGATCAACGTTTGGGTTTATAAAACAGCAGAGTTGCCGGTTAAAAAGTAGTTCTATAAACAGTGGCGCTTCCTTAGTAGCCTGCCATTCCTATTCCCAGTGCCTCAAAATATTGTGACAAAGTTGTAATTTTAAGTTCGGGCCAGTGGTGCGATGTTAAGATGATCTGTTGCATCTTTAGCTAAACAGTCGTCAAGTTGATTTCCCTCTGTGCCTATGTGGCTCGGTGTCTGTATGAAGCTCTCCATTTTTCCAGAAGTGTAGAGGTCTGCTAGTAGATCTTGGATGTTTGTGACCATAAAGAGTTTTGGGATAGCACAGGGTTATGCCTTCTCGTGTTTGCTTGCAAGTGGTGGAAAAGCGTAACTGGTCCTGTCGTCGACTTTCAATCTGTCTGTGTAGATGAGTGCCGAATTAGAATAATTGTGGAGAATTGAAAGAAACTTGATGCTGATCGTATCCTTCTCCAACCTTAGGCCACAGTAGAAGTCCACCCTTATCACAGGACGGTACAGCCCACGGAGGGAGCCCTAGGAGCACAGACAAACAGAGGCTGTTGGAGGCACTTCAGTAGAAAATGAAGACTGTGCATTGCCCAAAACTGGGAAAGCCAGCTGGGATCAAACAGTCTGCACTGCTGGTTGTGGAATAGCTGAGGCCCACGGGAGGACCGGCATCGGACAGACTGACAGCTAAGTTGCCAGAAACTGCTGACAGCTAAGTTGCCAGAAACTGCTGACAGCTAAGTTGCCAGAAACTGCTGTCATCTAACTCGCAGCAGTAGGACACTGGCTTCCACCAGAAGGCTGTCGACAGGGCTTCTACAGAAGGCGCCCCCATTACCAACCACACGCCAAGGTACTGAACAGGGTCAGTACGGACGGTGCTGCTGGCTCGCACGCAACACGTCCACAGTTAGAGTGGGATAAAATCGGTGCTTTGTTCTCCCAGTCACTTCTGTGAGATTTTACAGAGAGCATTCAGCTTCGTGCAAGTTGCCTTGAGACAACGGACATGTGACAGCCAAGTTAGCTTGGAGTTTATTTAAAATACCTCATAATTGGTGACAGTTTCCGAGATAAATTCCTGGGTGTGGCTGCACAGTCCGAAGTCGAAAAAAATGCATTACTCGTGATTTTGCATGGGAAAATTAATCGCGACTGGGCCCCAAACCACGGCTGACTCTCCAGACAGCTCCCCGAAACTGACCCTCAGCAGTGTACAGTGATGCAGACATAGTACAGGCAAAGATCATACACGTACAGTGAATTTCATTGTATATCAACGCAAATAAATGTGTTTTTGAAAATTTTCAGAAGCTACCATGGCCCTTTGCATAATCTACAAGCAATTTGTAGTAAATCAGCATTTGTGATTTAGTTCATGTAGCTGATTTTATAACATACTGTTACACTTAGTTTTCCCTTAAAGAAGGTAGACCTGTATATTATCTGCATTTATAGTAAATTAACTCTCTTCTAGTTTGCTAATAACTATAATTAACCTCAAAATGTTTTAGGAAACTAGTAGGTTTAGCGCAGGCTTTTGTGTTGCCTCAATAGAAATCTCATTTTGTGCATTTGCTTCAATTCTTATTACACTGGAAGTGGAAGAGTATGGTAGGTTAGAGTAAAATCCGCTCTCCCTCAGGAAATGCAATATTTTGGTAGTGGCTGTCACATCATCCGCCTGCTTTACGATACCATTTACGGCGATACCAAACAGTGCTACGCTCAGAACTGATCACCGAAGGACTCCAGCTTCTCGTAGTACCGGTTACTGAGATTCGAACTTGTCTTATTTGTAATTTATTTGTGTGAAACATGTAATTACATGCATAGCAATTGGTAGTACAATACAACAGTACACAATCCAAATTATTTGACATAAAAATAACGTAAATTTAGACTACATTCTTAAGTTCCTATTATACTTTAGATTTTAGTTTCTACAGTAGGCTATAGAAGCAGTGCTCAGTGAGGCACGATTTTTGTGTATTTTGAATGTCTCTTCAGTTCATTTGGCAGTGCATTGAAATATTTTCCTCCATTAATTTATGGTATTGTGATCATGAATTTCTGCATTACGGCATGTATATTTGTTATCTTCTACTGTTAATACTATTATTTCCAACATATACATTGAAGAGATAGTCAGAATTTTAGAGTCTATAAACAACCCCTTGCATGATGTTCTATAATCTTTTTTGCCTAATATTCTCAAGGCTCTTTTCTGGAGTTGTATTGATTCTCAATATAGTAATATTTTAGGGAAAATCTTACAGTGAGTGTAAGTTCCTAGGTAAATGCATAGACAGCAAACTACTATGGACACAAGTTTGCAAATCACAAAAAACATATATAATCCCCTTCAATGTTGGTAACTTGACTTTTAGATTGTCATTTTCAAACTTTTCCTTTGCAATATATGTAATTTTTTTTTTACTTTTGTGCTGAGATTAAGAATATCATTTCCCCAACAAAGGCCTGAAGTGTCATCTGCATACTTAGTAGAAAAAGATACCTCCATTACAATCTTTGGAAAGTCATTAACGTAACGTATCTGGACCCAAACCAATCAGAGAGGCAGGAAATTCTGGATAAAAATGGGTAAACTGCCCTGGAAACCACACTTGTGCATTGCAGATAGGATGAGGTCACCAGGCAGTATCGTATGCCTTCTGTAGGTCAAAGAATATAACAATCGAATTGCCTAAAAGCAATTACACACTGCAGTTTCCAAATGAACCACATGATCTGTGGTGGTACGGAAAGCCCAAAAGCCGCTTTGGAATCTCAATACATACCCTCAGGCTTCAATGCACTGAGAAAGATGGCGTTTGACCATTCATTCGAATAACTTACACACCTCTTTTTTAGAGAGATTGGCTGGTTATTACTTAAAATATGTGGATCCTTTCCCAGTTTCAGGACAGATATAATAATCCCTTCCAGCCATTGAGAGGGAAATATGATTAAAAAGCCAGATGATATGTTTCATGCTGTCAGCGTGAAGGTGTTTGGACCTCAGAAAATCCACAATAGAATGTTCACAGGCCGTATTGAGATACTCTGCCACAATGTTGTGAAAGGGGTGCTGTATGGTGAGAGTCGTTTGTGTAGAAAGATAGCGGCCAGTGCTCAAGAAGGTGTTTCTGGATCACGAAATGAGGACAGTAATTACTGCAAGCGGACATTTCAGCAAATTGTGCCACGAAACATTCTACAAGTAACACAAGATCAGAGCACATGTTACCATTGACGAGGATGCAAGGAACTGCTACGTGTGATGAATGGCTGCAAATGCCGAGTTTAGTCTGTACTTGGAAATAGGGTATGGGACCTCATAGTTGAGACATATTGCTCATAACACTGCTTCCTTTTCTCTATTAAAAACAGCACTTTCGCCTAGAATCCTTTGAATGCTATTAAATTATCCATAAAGGAATGCCACTAGCACCAATGAGGCACCTTGTCATGTTCCGCAATAGCTTCGACATTGTCTTCAGACCACCGTAGCACAGACGGTTGTCAGGATGAGCAGAAGGATTAGGATATCATTGCTGCTGCAGCGTGAGTAATAGTATCGATAGTATCCTGTACCAATTTTTGATATTCATCACATGACCATCTGCAAAAGTGGCTGCAGAGGAAAAAGTCTCCCAGTCAGCTTTCCAAAGCGACCATTGTCAAGCATATATGAAACAGTGGAAAATCCATGATTGAATGTAACAATATTATGAAAAGGAAAGTTGCTACTCACCATATAGTGGAGATCCAGACAGATACGCACAGCAAAAATTATCAGAATTAAAGCTTTCGGCTGTTGGTCTTCATCAACAACAACACACACCTTTCAACTTTAACAGCCTGCACACAATGTGTGAGTCACAGAAGATTCCTACAGAACATCATGAATATCACTGTAGCCATTCGAGTGATGGAGTTGTGCTTAACACATTGTGTGAACCAAACACAAGAAACCAATTTTGCATTCGATCTTTCTTTAGTTTACACCTTCTTCTGATATAAGGCATTTTGAACCAATAGATTTGAAAATGGCACCTAGTGAAACGAACACTCATTGTTTTGGAACAAACGTAATGATATAATGCATGCAGTTCTAATTTGATTCATTGTGACAAATGTACTGCCACGGAGAGAAGTGTGAAGGCAGCATTTGCATTAACAACAGGAGGTTAAACCCCAGTATTCCTTCTAGTTTACTATCATTGAGCCCTCTGTCAAGTAATTCACAGCATGAAATACATGGTATATGCCTCTTGTTCTGTTTCCAGCAGCCACACGATTACATGGCCTTACAAAAGTGACATGTGCTCAAAGCTTCAGAAAGAGAATTTATCTGGCTCTGCCACATTCTACACAAATGTGATAATGTAGCCTTGATGTGAGCATCCTACCTTCTGTAAATGTGACAGTGTTTGTGGCTTATGACCAGAAATTGGATCTGCAGTCATATCAAAATGAAATAAACTTATTAGATACTGACATTCAGGTTTACTTACCCCTTTGTTGAAAACTTGATTTCTCACTGAAAGTCAATTTCCCTGTCAGTTCCAGGAACTGCCTGTCTTAAATAATATAGTAGTGATCTGTGAAGTAATCCTGTGGAGGTGGTGTTTCACATTTAACATTTATACAGACATTCAGCTACTGTCAACAATTATGTAGTATGTTGCCAAAAGCTTAAGTTATCCTCACATGAGGAAACAGAGAATTTTATTCCAGAATGCTGTCACAAAAGTAATTTTGCTTACTGGGAATGATATTTACAGGTATCATTGAAATACAAGTGTTGCAGAATTGTGTACTTGATACGTGTAAATATCAGTTATTTGCCTCATATATATAATCACAAAAAACAGGAGTTTTTCCCATCTTGAGGTTGCTACACAGCTGCAGGAGAAACAACTGGCAAGTGACAGATATTCAGGGGCATTCAATAATAAAGCTGTGCAGTCAAACCACATTTTATTTCATTTGGAATGGTGGCAAAGGTACTCTCAGCATTGCGGGCATCCACGGGGATGCCTGTAATACACAATACAGATCTAAAAAGTGACTAATGTATATAACATCAATGATTTGTTGTATAGCAAATTAGTGACAAAATTATGTGAATGAGGGGAAACTATAATTCAATCAATAGATAAATTTTATAAGAGGAACAAAAACTGTCTTTGGTGCTGTACAATATTTTAAGTAATCAATCGTGTTGTTGTTTCATTACAGGGGTCAATAGATATCAACATTTTACAAACAATACTGAATAGAAGTAACCCGTGAATTCTTTACCAGTAATGGCTTTGACAACTGAATTACAAAATATTGTTGCACAGTGCTGAATGCAAAACAAAGATCAAAATACATTGAAAAACATATTTTATGTAACTCGCCTAAACTAGTATGCAGGACACTGCTGGAAATACACTGATTGACCATTTCTTCGTCCCATAAGATACATTAATTGAGAGTGTGCACTGACAAGACTATTATTATTGTTGTTGTCGTCATTAATGCTGTTCATAGCACCTAGCATTATTCACATAGTGCAATTACATCTTCCATAATTAAGTGGCAGTATTAGGATGGCGCAAAACAAATAAAATGTTAAATACAGATATAGAGCAACTAAGTAGGCACTTACTATTCTGCTTTAAAATCAGTAGGTAAAGTTTTCTATATTTGTAACTTCTTGCAAGTGGGGTTGATGCCCCAAACGGTAATGCCAAATCTGAAACTCAAAACTGTACCTGCTGATAATTGAAGGCTGTGGTCAGGATGGACCTACCTGGTGCCAACATAATTTCAGCAAGGAAGCTGAAGTGCCTTCTTTAGTATCACATATCCAGCACCTTCTGATGCCAAGCACAGCGGATAGGGACAACCAATGTGAACAGGAGTTCAAGATATCTTAAATGTCCAGTACATCTAAGTACAGTATGTCACCATTGTGTCAGCAATCACCACTCAGTCATCCAAGGGTAGGTTACTGGTCTCCAGCACTGCAAGGTAGTCTTGCAGTAACGAGAGTGCAAAAGTATTTTCCACTATCCCCACCAAATGTTTTAGTGATGTCTTCATGGAAGTGTGGCAGGACACGTCCTGTGCAGCATGTTCCAGGCCCCGTCCATGTCTTCTGCCTAAAGTGACAGGCCTGGCGAAGCACCTTCTATTGACCCATTTTAGTTTTTATGCACACAGCTTCTGTAATAGATTCCAGTGTCAGTATCACACATACTTTCTTAAGTGCCTGCAACTGTCCTACTGGTGCTAATGAAAGTAATAGGTATGCCAATAGTCTTGAGATGGCATCTTGATGGTGCAGAGCATTGAGTGTAGTTACATCAACAAATATGGGCAATGATCAAGTAGATAAATGTGATAGTGCTCAGCTTCCTTATCCATGACACTGACTTCAATCCTCATCAATATGTCTTTGGAAATGCAGAGAGAATTGCAAGAATATTAACTGTACAGTGTTAACAACAAAAACAGAAACAGCAGCAGTAATTGTTATAACAATTAGCTTAAATGAAAACAAATATTTTCATTGTATTGTATTGTTTGTTGTAATGTAATCAATTTCTACATAAAAACTAACACACACACACACACACACACACACACACACACACACACACACACACACACACACTGTCTCCAACCAGATTCCCATAATGCATGAACAGGACAATAATATGAAAATTGGTTTGAACATTCTACAGTTACTAAAGTTAATTTTGTTTAACTGACAAATTTTAAACCAGCAAATAGTAAGAACCCAACGTGTTTCATACCAAAGAATACACAAGCCATACTCATGATATATCAAGTGTTTATACAAATAAGACCATTTCATGTAAAACTTAGTATGTGGTAAACTAATAACCCTTGCAATATTAATGCCTGTGAAGATTGTGGTACATTTCAAGAAGTGTTATTGATTATTATAATTTTCACTTTTTAGTACTAAATACACACAAATGACTTTAACATAGTCATCGTATTTACAATTCCATACAAAAAAAAGTAAATAAATAAATTACCTCATTCATGACTATTGAGTTACTCATGAATTGTTACAACGAAGAGTACCGCTGAGGACACGAGATGATAATTCCAGGTAAAATGAGGATATCATTAAGGGTTATGTAACAAAGGAAAACACACACTTACATTGACAAATAAGACAATTTCATTGTACTGTACTGGTTATAATTAGTTAAATTCATTCAGGACTGATACAACTGTAAATCCCTGTATTCGGAGTTTCTTTTTTACACAAAAATAGTACTGTACTTATTTCACTTGTACCATTTTACAAATATGCATGATACGTAACCAAGTAAGAGTGAACCTATGAAAGTTAACAGTTACAGCATGAAGTAAGCTTACATTTGAAAATGCCCACAAGAAAATTATCTATCTCCACAATTCAGTACACAGTAAGAAAGTGAAGTTTGTTTTTAAACATTAATTCTATTTCTATTTACCTTACATCTGATTTTTGATAAACGTTTCATACACATGCTGATAAAGCTATTTTGAACACTGGCAAAAAATGAAGTTGAGGTCAGTGGAATTCCCATTACACAGTTGTTTGACAATCAGTGAACATTTACATAACAAAATGTAAGAAGACATTATCTTTTAACATGAATAAACTAGTTGAAAATCTTATGATATTGTAACAGAAAAAAAATAATGATTTTATCAAGAAAAGAAGCTACTTTTGAATAGTTATATTTTTTACGTACAATGTAACTGTAAATGTGGATAATGATGGCTAAGGCAGAAATAATCACTCATTATTTATAGTTCATGTTAAATCATCAATTTTCTATGGTATGTAAGGAACATCAGCTAAGCATTTCACTTGACACATTATAATTTATAGAAACTTACTGTTCAAATAAAGCTTGAAAGAAGTGTTCTCTGACAACAGGACAGCTGTAGCTCATCAGCCTATTCTACTGTGAATGAGCACAAATTGATTTACAGTTGAGCACGGTCAATCAATCTACACATGACATACAGTTGATGTTATCTCCTGCAAAACATTCATTCCCAAGTATTGTTTGGACAGCTGTGTAATAATCACCGAGCCTCCATTTCCGAAATAACCCTGTCAAAAAACACAGGTTCTGGGCAATTACATAATATCAAGAAACATCCAAATTTCTTTCTGCATATATGCAACATTAGCAGTAATCACAAATATAGCGGCATTCATGATCACAGAACAAAAGTAAGACTGAACTTCCATTTACCAAGAGAAAAACAAACAAACACAAAACAACACTTTCTACACAGGAATAAAATTGTTGTATGGGTTGCCCAAGGTGACAAAAAAAAAAACAAAAATTGCATATTTAAATAGTCTGTTGAAGCACACTTCACAAATAATGATACTATGAACTCAAGGATTATTTAAATAACACAAGGTACAAATGCTACCAAATTAACATCATTCAACAGTAAACAATTGAATCTCAGTGCTAAATCCTATGCCCAGGATCTGCACATAATTGAAATGACAACAATTTCAACTTTAAACATAAAATTGAGCCAAATACTGTGCACTGTAACATAGAACACAGCACCAAAATCACCAGACTAGGCCTGGTATTTTCCTGATTTTACATGACTGATTGTGACAATTGCCCCAGTTTTCATCTTGGTCATACTGGCAGAAACATTTAATTAAATCTGCAACTGCCCATTTCATAACTCAACATGGACACACTGTCTCAAACATTAAAGATAAGTTACAAATATTGTATACAATTAACAAAAGCAAGGAAACAGACCTAATAGAAAACTAGAATTATGTATAAGGTGTCCCATTCAAACCTCCCTGATTTCAAAGATCCGGGAGAGAGGAAAAAAACAGTAGATATGGCAATGAAAAATGCACCACATTTTAGAGCATCTAAAAGAATTTATTTATCATCACTACAGCTCTACATGTGAACCATTTGTAGCATTAGGAATATCAAGTCTATATTCAATTTCTTGCCTAGTTCTTTGTATCACTGATGCAAATGCAACAACAGAGGAAATGCTACAATGTCTTAGCGTAGGAATATCGACCACTTTGGTCGCATACATGTGGTCCTTAACAAATCCCCACATGAAGAAATCAAGTGGCGTAACATTGGGTGAATGTAGTGGTCAGGCAATGGGTCCTCTACGTCCGATCCAATGACTGGGAAATTACCTACCCAGGAACTTGCGAACAGCCTTTGACCAATGCAGCAAAGCTCCATCTTGTATCTCAGGGTACACAAACTGCCCCAACATCATTTTTCAACAAGACTTGCAATCCATGTCCAGATACACTGACCCATTCACTGTTTGGACTGTTCTCCTTTGTGGAACAACAATCCTGTCGTGCATTAGCCCGCACTAGACGTTTGGTTTAGGGCTATCACGAACATGTTTAATGACAACGCACAGATTTTGCGAACCCCAAACCCAAACATTATTCTCCGATGACGCAACCTTTCATCTATCAGGAAGGGATAATTGGCATAAACATCTTTCCAGGAAGCTGTCATCCATCTCAATACGCTGCAGCATATCAGCACCAAATTGTTGTCGGCGTCAGATGTTGCAGAATTTGCACTTTGCAAGCACACATACGAAGATGCTGGTGAACTACATGACGCAATGTTGATCGAGGTACATCAAGTTGCCTAGATACCTGATGAACTGGCTTCTGAGAAATGTCTGTCTGATGTCCTCCACGGTCTCTTCTGAAACTCAGGAAGTGTTCTGAAACATTCTGATGGTGCATCTTACAGTTACCAGAAACTTCCTATACCATTCCTTAATTGTTTTCACATCAGGTGGATCACATTCATACACACAACGATAATTTCTTTGCGCAGTAATCGGCGATTTTGTTTCTGCAAACCACAATACTGCTTGCACGCACTGCTGTGGAGTTCCGTTTTCACTTCATGCGACTATGCTGCACTCTGGCGACGAAATTTGGCACTTCTGATGTGGGAATATAAATTCTTTGAGATACTCTGACAAATGCACAACAAAAACCACAGTACATACAACAGCACAATCTCTCCTGGGTCCTTGAAATCAAGGAGGTTTGAGTGGGACACACTTTGGTTACACCATCACTTCACCTCAACACATTCTAAATGAGCAAGTAAAGCTAGTTAACAAAATGGATCCCCAACAATCATAACAGTTGGGATGCTGTGTGGTGCAGATGTTTTTACTGACACAGAGGAAAATGAACAGGCATAAAAATCTATCAACTAGCCCTAGACGTAAGAGTAGATTACTAAAAAAATACTTTTAATTTTTCCTATAAAATGCTGTTATTGTACTAAAATGCATTTATACTGAATGTAACCTGTTTACGATGTCAGTCTCACATTAATTATATCAAAAATTTCACAGCGAGTAAATCTCTCTTCCTCCAGCCCCACTTCATTTTCAGTAGCACAGTTCTTTCAAGTAACTAGTGAGCTATAAAAATGACTGCTGGTGAAGAGCACAGACAGTCAGTGTCCATTTATGCAACCTGTAGCCATAATGTGACAATCTTCAATGGCTGTAGAGTTCAGGAAGTCTAGCATAGATTAAAACAACAAAATTATATGCTTCACAGATAATCAGCCAACTGAGTCACATAACATATCTATAAAAATTAGTCTACAGACATATTCCAAGTGTGTACAATAGATGAACATGATGAACTGAATGCTACACTGAATACAGCAGATCTTAATGTTATAGAAGAGTAAATGGTGTACACAGTAATTCAAGATTCATAGAGCAGTGTGTCACATGTCTGTCTGGTGACTATCTACATTTTGCAGATAACAATACTGTACAACAATTATCACATATTATAAAATGTTTCCTTGTATCCACATTTCACCTTTCACATTATCAACATACTGAAACACTTGCATCATTCAGGTGAAACAGTAGACACATAGGCTGTCATATCAATGATGTTTTTGTATGAAGCAATTCATGCCTTTTGGCATTATGTTGTGTATTACTTGTTACTGTTAACAACAAGGTGTGAGTTTAGAGAACAGGCAAGTCAGCCCGAAACTGGTACCCACTGCAGCAACAAATTGTTTATTCGTGTAACTGAGACATAAAATAAACATTCATCCAGTTTCAGACCATAGCGTCATTTTTAAGTAAGAAAAATTTGATGGATGTGTATAGAGAGTAACATATTGAACTGCTGACAAAAGCAAAGCATTTACTCAGCCTTTTATGTCTTGAGAATGCTTATGGACTAGTGCAACTGTCAAACAGTAGCATGTGCTCTCTATGCAAATGTGCGTACCCTGTTATAGTACAGTCAGCAAGTCAAAGGAAATAGGTTTTGCAAAATAATCATTTAAAATTCAAAACCTGAAAATAGATAACGAAAATAGTTGCTGATATGGATCATGCAGGATCATAATTTTTAATTCTTTAAATTCATGAGTTAGCCAACATCAGAAAGAGCATTTCTGGCAACAAACACTTAAGTGCCCAACTGTTGTTGTTGTTTTCAGTCCTGAGACTGGTTTGATGCAACTCTCCATGCTACTCTATCCTGTGCAAGCTGCTTCATCTCCCAGTACTTACTGCAACCTACATCCTTCTGAATAGTGCTTAACTACGAAACTGGAAGTAAGAATGATTTTCACAGAGCAGAGCGTAGTGTAGCAGTCAACAGTCTATTGCTATCTTGACAGGGTAGAAACCATGGATGCAAACTTTGTGCAAATAATGACGACATTCTTTCTGAAGTCAAACAAGGTAGGACATGAGGTCATTGGAGTTATGATAGTGGTAACAGTCAACAGAAGTACCACACCATACTTTAATATTAATCTCAGGACAGTTACTACTTTTTTGTGACAGTATTCATATTTCAGAAAGTATACAAAATAATTCGCTGAACTTCCTGCCGTTCAGCTCTGAAATAGCTAGTTGCACCGCAGCTGCCACGTCTGAAGGCACTGAACACACTGGAAAAAGGGAACATATTAAATGTTCATTTTATAAATTAAAACACTTCCATTATTAGAATCTGGTAACACAGTGACTGTCTGTCTATCTCTAGTGATGTTGGTGGGCCACTTTAAGAATCTGAAATATTTCTATCCATGTTTTAATCCATCTACAGCCATTGCTCTGAATGAATTTGGTCCCACAAAACACGACGAGAACTGAAAAAGTACAACTAGTGGTGGGATTTGTCAATGTAAAATGTTCACTGAGAGGACAGAAGTTGGGGAAGAACTTCCTGCAGTTGGCTCCAGGTATCGCTTGTTCAGTTTTCAGTTCTATGCAAGACTTTGCTCACCTGAGGCCGCTTCCTTAACTGCTGTGAAAACAGACATATTGTGAACTTAAGCACACAACTGATGCCGTCATTGATTTGGCCAACTATTGGCTTCACGATAAGGGGAAGAGATGCTATTGACCTGGCAAAGTGCACACTGGTAATTTAGAAGACAGCTTTGGAACACATCACCAGATGCGTAGTGGCAAATATTAGGTTTTGGTTTGCCATACATTTGAAATAGGTAATGAAAGGTAGCTCTGAATTCTTAATTTACTGTCTTTCATTGGTCTTTGGAGACTCAAGCTTCTTTGGGGATTCCGTCTACTAATTGACTGAGTGATATGCGTGTCGTGAATTTCTGCATTGGGTTGGGTTGTTGTGGGGGAGGAGACCAGACAGCGAGGTCATCGGTCTCATCGGATTAGGGAAGGACAGGGAAGGAAGTCGGCCGTGCCCTTTCAAAGAAACCATCCCGGGATTTGCCTGAAGCGATTTAGGGAAATCACGGATGGCCGGACATAGGATTGAACCGTCATCTTACCAAATACGGGTCCAGTGTACTAACCACTGCGCCACGTCGCTAGGTTTTCTGCATTGTTTTTCTTGTGTTTTCTGTAATTATAGGAACCTTAATAAAAGTGTCTTATCGTAATAAGTTGGAGTTTTCTGTGCGTGGTCTGTCGCTATAGCCAAAAAACCCACATTGCTTACCCCGAGTCACGAAAATACGTTGCATTCGCTTGCTGTGTATCACCGGTTTCGCGCCAATAGACAATGTCGCAGCCCCCAGTTTTTTCCGGCAGTGCAGGACGCCACAACCGCAGAATGGACATTCAACTGTGACGTGTGCTACTAATACACCGGAAATGTTCGTATCTCCGGTGTTTGCCCCGCCTGGCCAGACGACTCTGACCTCTGCCGGCATACCACAACAGGCGCTGTACACATCGTCACTGACACGTCCCAAGGCATTCTACACTCGACAGAATGCTCCTCCAGCACAAGACCCCGGAAACCCCTCGCCCGAATTTCTACCGCACTACACGGACCACGCGGCTGTTCAGTTTCGGGATCCACACGCACGGCCGCCCCCACCTCAGAGCGGCCTGCCATTTAACGTGTCCCCCTCCACGCCGGTCAAAGGAACACTTGGCGCCAACTACGCCGGGCCATTTATACGCCTATCCGTCCTGTCGCCCCGTGCACACCTCGGGCGACGCACCTGCCGTGGTTCCGCCCCGTCACTCGGCGCGCAATCGCGATCTCGCGCCTCTGCTTGAGATTTCGGCTGCATCAGCGGTTGATCCTTCGGTGCCGTGTGGCCGTACAGCTTCCCTGCCTACAAGGACTGGATACCACGTCTCGCCTACACAGCTAACAGACGTTCAACGCAACACATCGCCCATCACTGAGACACAGTTCGCACCAGCGAACACTGTGCAGAATCCCTGTACGTTTCGTGCCTTTCCTACAGCCCCGCAAGCACTGGCCCCCGGTCGTTTTCCGAAGCTGCCGCCGTTACAACCGGACAACCCAGTGACGTGGTTTACCTCGGTTGACAACATGTTGGACATACACGGTATTGCGGACGACAGCACTCGTTTTGTGTGTTTAGTGAACCACCTGCACGAGTTCTTTGGCAAGATGGCGCTGAGTATAGATATGTTTCATAATTTCTACTCAAAATGCTTACATATCAGTCTGACAGCCTTTTTCTGGGCTGTAAATAAAGTGCCACCTAGAACTCACTGTACAGAATTATTTGTTAAACTTGGTATTATGATCTTGCCATGTATATACATATTTCAATGTCTCTTGTACATTAAAAAGAACTTGTCTAGTTTTGATCTGAATTCTGATGTACATAGTTATAACACACGAGACTGTAATGATGTAAGAAAAGACTACTGCTCATATACCAAATCTCTCAACAGCTTCAAACACACATCTGTAAAGCTATTTAATAAACTACCAGATTCAGTTATGAGTATTTGTAAGAACTTTATTAATTCAAAATTGTTTTATACAATTGAAGATTTCTGTGAGCATAATTTCTAACGTAGATTAATTATTTGTGTAATTATTGTCACTGTTGTATAAGCAACTTCAATAAATGTACAAACAAGCTTTACATCCCTGTAAATGTTTTGTTTTTGGGCAATAAAAATCAATCAATCAACCAACCACCCTGATCTCATCAGTGACTTGTTACTGAACCCACCCAATGGCAACAAATATGCCTCTGCTCGTGCAGCAGCCGATATGATTCACAACATAATTCATGAAGAGACTTTAGGCGACAGAACACCCTCACAGCTGTGGCGACGCTTGCGTGCACGGGTCAGTACCGAGATCTTGCCGAGCTTAGCACTCTGGGCATTGTGGTTGGTGAACCTGCCACAAGAACTACAGTTACATTTGCTTCCACATACCGCAGCATCACTTGAGGATAAACTGAGGCTGGCAGACCAGGCATACGCCATTATTCGACACAGCCAGCTCCCTCCGTGCAGCTCAGTGCCTGATACCGCCGAGATTGGTAATCCTGTGATTATACTTCCACCGTCTGGCGGTAGAGGCCGGGCGCATGCGTATCGCAGACAGCACACAGAACAGCAGCCATCTAGCGGCCAAAACCTGGAACCGCCAGCGTGTCGGCCACAGCCTCTCACCACCCTAACAGGGCTAGCGCCTGCCCGCCACAGCCCGTGGATACATGCAGGGGTGCCCACAGACGTTGCATTCTGTCAGATCCCCCACCTCACGAGGACGTCTGTACGCCTTGGATTTAGGTTTGCGCTGGTATTTTCTTGTCGACACCGGAGCAGACGTTAGTGCCTTACCTCCCACATTTTCTGTAAAGGACACGACAGCAACCAAACTGTCCCTTCGAGCAGCAAATAAGTCGCCACTTTGTGTCTATGGTTTGGCCAAGTCACCTATTGAACTTATACCTGGCAAAGAGTTTACTTGGTCCTTCTACGTGGCTGACGTTGAAGATCCAGTATTAGTCCGAAGTGGAAAAGGAAGTCGATGCCTGTCTCCAGATCTTCAGTCAGCCACATTATTGGACCACGCCTCGTCCACTCATACTTCATGTTCAGTCGCCTCTTCAGTCCCCCCTCCCCCTCAGCTTCCCGATGACTTCGACACAGCTTCCATCGAGTGCTCTTCACTGGCCAACAACCTCACAACTTCCATTGCCCAGCTCCAGCTCAAACGCCCTGCAGTCGACGATCTCAGTGCTCACATTGACGAACTGAACCATGCCATATCGTCGGCTACACAAGCCCTCACCGGAGACGCACCTCGTGGAATTTAGTCACCACTGACGCAGACACCTTCCCTGGCACATCAGGTTTGACTCTTGTGTGCTACCGATTCCCGTTCACGACGGCCCCCGAGCGAGTTCGCCAGCCGAGTTGAACGCTGTCACGAATGGCACGACACACAAAGTTGTCACGACAGATGGGCCACCAGCGCGTCATAAAGCACGCCGACTGCGACCACATAAACTACGCCTTGCTAAAGCCGCAGTGGAGGAACTCCTACAGGCAGGTATTGGTCACACATCGGACAGTAAATGGTTCTCACCCATACATTAAGTCCCCAAAATGGACAGCACATTGCGCCTCTGCGGCGACTATCGTCGCCTCAACGCGCGGTCAGTATTAGACAATTATCCGATACCTCACATACATGACATTGCACAGGTACAGAGTGATCAAAAAGTCAGTATAAATTTGAAAACTTAATAAACCCCGGAATAATGTAGACAGAGAGGTAAAAAGTGATACACATACTTGGAATGACATGGGGTTTTATTAGAACCAAAAAGAAACCAAAGTTCACAAAATGTCTGACAGATGAAAGATCTCTCACGCACGTCGTTTGGTGATGATCGTGTTCTCAGCCGCCACTTTCGTCATACTTGGCCTGCCAGGTCCCCAGACCTCAGTCCATGCGATTATTGGCTTTGCTTTACAGTGCTGTTCACAACATTATTCCTTGACTACAGCTATTGTTGAGGAATGATGGTGGACATATTGAGCATTTCCTGTAAAGAACATAATTTTTGCTTTGTCTTATTTTGTTATGCTAATTATTGCTGTTCTGATCAGATGAAGTGCCATCTGTCGGATATTTTTTGAACTTACGGGGTTTTATTAGTACCAAAACAATACATGTCATTCCAAGCATGAGTGTCAATTTGTACCTCTCTATCTACATTATTCTGTGATTTATTCAGTTTTCAAATTTATACTGACTTTTTGATCACCCAGTACTTAGCGGAGCACACATCTTCAGTGTCTTGGACTGCCGCAAGGCATATTTACAGATACCAATGGAACACCCCCCCCCCCCCCCCCGGCCCCCCCCCAATATACCATGTACCTTGCTGTTGGTAGGGAGGCTTGCATGCTTTAACGATACAGAGAGCCGTGCTGTAGGTGCAACCACAAAGGAGGGGTATCTGTTGAGAGGCCAGACAAACATGTGGTTCATACAGAGGGGCAGCAGCCTTTTCAGTAGTTACAGGGGCAACAGTCTGGATGATTGACTGATCCGGCCTTGTAACACTAACCAAAATGGCCTTGCTGTTTTGGTACTGTAAATGGCTAAAAGCAAGGGCAAACTAAGTAGTTTTTCCTGAGGGCATGCAACTTTACTGTATGATTAAATGATGATGGTGTCCTCTTGGGTAAAACATTCCGGAGGTAAAATAGTCCCCCATTCGGATCTCCGGGTGGGGACTACTTAGGAGGATGTCGTTATCAGGAGAAACAAAACTGGCATTCTTCGGTTCGGAGCGTGGAATGTCAGATCCCTTAATCGGGCAGGTAGTTTAGAAAATTTAAAAAAGGAAATGGATAGGCTAACGTTAGATATAGTGGGAATTAGTGAAGTTCGGTGGCAGGAGAAACAAGACTTTTGGTCAGGTGATTACAGGGTTATAATTACAAAATCAAATAGCGGTAATGCTGGAGTAGGTTTAATAATGAATAAAAAAAAATAGGAGTGCGGGTAAGCTACTACAAACAGCATAGTGAACGCATTATTGTGGCCGAGATAGACATGAAGCCCACGCCTACTACAGTAGTACAAGTTTATATGCCAACTAGCTCTGCAGATGATGAAAATTTCTCTCATCATACATTTCATCAATTTCTTCGTCTCCCTTCACTACCTGAATAATTTCTTTTAATAGTCATGGGTGACTGGAATATGACAGTAGGAAAAGGAAGAGAAGGAAACGTAGTAGGTGAATTTGGATTGGGGATAAGAAATGGAAAGAGGAAGGTGCATGGTAGAATTTTGCACAGAGCATAACTTAACCATAGCTAATACTTAGTTCAAGAATCATAAAAGAAGGTTGTATACATGGAAGAACCCTGGAGATACTAAAAGGTTTCAGATAGATTATGTAATGGTAAGGCAGAGATTTAGGGACCAGGTTTTAAATTGTAGACATTTCCAGGGGCAGATGTGGACTCTGACCACAATCTATTGGTTATGAAGTGTAGATTAAAACTGAAGAAACTGCAAAAAGGTGGGAATTTAAGGAGATGGGACCTGGATAAACTGAAAGAACCAGATGTTGCGCAGAGTTTCACGGAGAGCATAAGGGAACATTGACAGGAATGGGGGGAAGAAATGGAGTAGAAGAAGAATGGGTAGCTTTGAGGGATGAAATAGTGAAGGAAGCAGAGGATCAAGTAGGTAAAAAGACGAGGGCTAGTAGAAATCCTTCGATAGCAGAAGAAATATTGAATTTAATTGATGAAAGGAGAAAATATAAAAATGCAGTAAATGAAGCAGGCAAAAAGGAATACAAACGTCTCAAAAATGAGATAGACAGGAAGTGCAAAATGGCTAAGCAGGAATGGCTAGAGGACAAATGTAAGGATGTAGAGGCTTATCTCGTGAGGGTTAAGATAGATACTGCCTACATGAAAATTAAAGAGACCTTTGGAGAAAAGAGAACCACGTGTATGATGAATATCAAGAACTCACATGGAAGACCCGTCCTAAGCAAAACAGGGAAAGCAGAAAAGTGGAAGGAGTATATAGAGGCTCTATATAAGGGCGATGAACTTGTGGGCAGTATTATGGAAATGGAAGAGGAGGTAGATGAAGATGAAATAGGAGATACGATACTGCGTGAAGAGTTTGACAGAGCACTGAAAGACCTGAGTCGGAACAAGGCCCTCTGAGTATACAACATTCCATTAGAACTACTGACGGCCTTGGGAGAGCCAGTCATGACAAAACTCTACCATCTGGTGAGCCAGATGTATGAGACAGGCGAAATTCCCTCAGACGTCAAGAAGAATATAATAATTCCAATCCCAAAGAAAGCAGGTGTTGACAGATGTGAAAATTACCGAACTATCAGTTTAATAAGTCACAAATGCCAAATACTAACGCAAATTCTTTACTGATGAATGCAAAAACTGGTAGAAGCCGACCTCGGTGAATATCAGTTTGGATTCCGTAGAAATGTTGGAACATGTGAGGCAATACTGACCCTACGACTTATCTTAGAAGAAAGATTAAGGCAAGGCAAACCTACGTTTCTAGCATTTGTAGACTTAGAGAAAGCTTTTGACAATGTTGACTGGAATGCTCTCTTTCAAATTCTAAAGGTGGCAGGGGTAAAATACAGGGAGCAAAAGACTATTTACAATTTGTACAGGAACCAGATGGCAGTTATAAGAGTTGAGGGACATGAAAGGGAAGCAGTGGTTGGGAAGGGAGTGAGACAAGGTTGTAGCCTCTCCCCGATGTTATTCAATCTCTATATTGAGCAATCAGTAAATGAAACGAGAAATATTCGGAGTAGGAATTAAAATCCATGGAGAAGAAATAAAAACTGACAGAATTACAATGTCATCGGCGAACCTCAGAGACAGCAAAGGACTTGGAAGAGCAGTTGAACGGAAAGGACAGTGTCTTGAAAGGAGGATTTAAGATGAACATCAACAAAAGCAAAACGAGGATAATGGAATGTAGTCGAATTAAGTCGGGCGATGCTGAGGGAATGGGATTAGGAAATGAGACACTTTGGCAGACTATTTGGGGAGCATAATAACTGATGATGGTCGAAGTAGAGAGAATATAAAATGCGCTCTGGCAATGGCACGGAAAGCGTTTCTGAAGAAGAGTATTGATTTAAGTGTCAGGAAGTCGTTTCTGAAAGTATCTGTATGGAGTGTAGCCATGTATGGAAGTGAAACATGGACGATAAATAGTTTAGACAAGAAGAGAATGTGGTGCTACAGAAGAATGCTGAAGATTAGATGGGTAGATGACATAACTAATGAAGAGGTATTGAATAGAATTGGGGAGAAGAGGAGTTTGTGGCACAAAGTGACAAGAAGAAGGAACCAGTTGGTAGGACATGTTCTGAGGCATCAAGGGATCACCAATTTAGTACTGAAGGGCAGCGTGGAGGGTAAAAATCGTAGAGGGAGACCAAGAGATCAATATGCTAAGCAGATTCAGAAGGATGTAGGCTCTTGTAGATACTGAGAGATGATGAAGCTTGCACAGGATAGAGTAGCATGGAGAGCTGCATCAAACCAGTCTCAGGACTGAAGACCACAACAACAACAACAACAACAACAACAACAACAACTAATGGAACAGAGTGACATACCAAAGACAGCAGTGATCACACCTTTCGGCCTGTACGAATTTTGTTACATGCCTTATGGTCTCAAAAACGCAGCCCAAACTTGGCAGTGTTTTAGAGAGTCACTTCTGTTTGACTGCACATATTGCTACGCGTATCTCTACGACATACTAATTTTTTTCCCCTCCGAAAGGGAACATGAACTCCACCTGGCCATGATACAGGACTTATTGACACGTATCGGAGACGAGATCAATAATAAGTCACAACTCTGTTTCACCACTGTCATTTTTCTGGGGTACACCGCCTCTTCATATGGTATAAGCCCCCTGCAGGAGCGGGCTGACTGGGAGAGGTAGATCGCGAATGCAGTGTTGTTTCGTGAATTAAGCTGGTTTTTAGGAACTGTCAATTTCTACCATCGTAACCTGCCAATGGCGGCAGCAATTCAAGCCCCTTTGACTGATGCAATGGCCGGGAAACAAACCGCGGGCAGTCGCCGAGTACAGTGGTCTGACAACATGGTGAGAGCTTTTGAAGACCTTAAATCAACGTTAGCACGTGGTGTCTATCTGGACCACCCTTTGCCAGATGCCTGCATCTCTACCACAGCGGATGCAAGTGATTTTGCAATCGGTGCAGACCTCCAACAGCATGTCAATGACACGACACAACCACTCAGTTTTTTGGAAAAAAAAAAAAAAACAATCTACAGCTTAACGTAAATGGTCAGCATTTGACAGAGAATTGTCTTGCAGTTTATGAAGCTGTAAAATATTTCTGCACAGACATCGAAGAAAGGAATATAACCATTTTCACAGACCATCGCCCCATCACGGAGGCTATTCGTAACCCCGCAGCTGACCTTCCCCCACAGAGGTTTCAGCAAGTGCACTTAATTTGCCAATACACAACAGACATCCATTACATTCAAGAGTTACACTCTGGAGTCCTCATGGGTCAAGCACCAAATGTGCATTGACAAAGTCCTCCCAACTTCTGTGTTGGTGGTTGGTCAGAGGGTCATGAAACGCCCTTTTTAGTCTGCTGTAATTATTCCTGGATGAAGGACCTTTGGTAACGGTGCCAAGCATTTCTCATAGACTGTTGGAGCCGAGACAGCTCCGGAGTCAATGGAGCAGTTGCTGTGCGGATATACCTTCTCTTTGTTGGTACTGCTATGGCGACAGCTGCGTTTATAGAGGCAACTAATGCCTCAACTGCCTGATCCACATCAAAATCTTGTTCAGCCAGCTCTGGAGAAGAACACTCCTCCTCTAGCAGGTCCCAGTTGGCTCTCCCATAGTCTAACTGTAAGATCCAGTTATCAGTCATTTGTTGTCCTCCCAATACAACTGAAAATTCAATTAGGTTGTGGTCACTTGTGGTCAGTCCATCTAATACACGCCAATTTGCCACTCTATTTCTAACATTCTCAGTGGTTAGGGATACATCTATATCTGACGCAACTCCTGCTCTGCTGCTATAGGTTGGTGGATTACCCGGCAGGTTCTCCACCTGCAAATGTGCCACGAGGGTCTTGTGACTGACTGTACCACAGTGGTGATTTGGAATTACTGTCCATTGCTATTATCACCAACTTCCCTTCTAATATGCTCACAACCTGAGATAGATGGTCTAGAAATGGGGTTATATGTTCTCTAAACTGAGAGTAAATATTTACTAAATACCAATTGGTATTCATCAGATTAATTTTCACAGCCATTATGTGCAAAGTACATTGTCGATCTATAACTATTGTTTGGATTAATTTGTCAATTATTACTAATGCGGACATTGGATTGTCTCCAGTGTTTATTACTTGAGCCTGCCAGAGGAAGAATGTGGTTCCTGCATCAGGATGATATCTGCTTCGTTTTCCTCAGCTAATTTCCTCAGTTACTGTGTAACTGTGAAGCTACACATTGCATTTATTTGAAAGCTTTTAACACCTGTCATGGGTGTCTAGTGCAATAATGACTATCTGGCCATTTCTGGGAAGGGTCGAAACCAATCCTATACATCACCACCATTTCTTTATATAGTTTTTCAATGTCTAATACCCTTCCTCATCTTTTGTACATTTTATGCACTAAAAGTAAAAACTCTGCATACTCAAAAGGTATTTTTGCCGATGCCAAGAGGATACAGTCTGCATCCTCCAGAGATGGAAAGGTAATCTTTCTGCCATTTGGATACCCAACTCGAACAAGTTGCCTCAGAGTCACTATTAAAAATGACAGCACTTCCAATCTTGATAATCTGTTTCTTTGCAAATGTTATATATATTCCCTGGTGGGAAAGCACTATATGAATTTACATTTGTAGCCAGATCTACTCTACTGGAGGAACCTTGAGGAACAGTATCTACAGTTAACAACTGTAAAGTCTCTACACCAGTCATTAGCCGTTCTACATCTACATCAACCAAGTCCCATCTACTGCTACTCGCAGCAGCCCACACCAGATTCCTTCTCTCTTTTTTGAATTTTGACACCGGAACCACAGCCCCATTGTCTTCCAATTCGTTACACATCCCGGGCGTCGCTTCCAGCTTTTCCACCTTGACTGGCAACGGCTCTGCTTCTTCCTGCCGGGACCTAGGCGCCACCACTGCAGCAAACACGGCCGCAGCCTCTTCTTCTCCACCCAACGTCCCAGCTGCCACACCCGTCTGCTGGTAAGTATCCATCTCTGCAACAGAAAAAAATGTTGCATTGCCTCCACCACCGTGCCGCATCCCTCGCTACTTTACTTGGAGATTTGTGTGCTTTCTTTTTAGTGCCTGTGATTCTCCATAGTCAGACCGCTGTATTTGTCGTAGTAAAAGTGTTTCGTATGTATTATACTCCTTTCCAGGAGTGTGACATGTTCTTCTTCTATACTTGGATGGGATGCAGATCTGCTGAGAGGACTGCTTCGGATATTTCTTTTTCACATGACTGTCCTCGCCAGAGTGTGCACAAACTGGATTTCTTATTTCGCAATATTTGGCTACGTGACCATAGTCCTGGCATTTTGTACACTTTGCCACGGCGGTATAGTTGTTTATGGAGACAGAACTATGCATATAATTGTTTTTCTTAAGTCTGGAGCAACCTCAGCCACATGGTGCACCATAGGTCGGTCTCGTGGACCAGTTTTAAATCTTAGCTTAAATTTTTCTATAAGTCTGACTTTGTCTATACACAAAATTTTGAAGATAAAATGGCTTAGTCGACTATGTCGTCCTGCGTCATATATGTTGGCACGTAAGACATCATCATAAAGGGGCATCGTTTTAGGTTTTCGCAATTGAAGTGTTCTTTTATCTTGACATTATTCATTAATTTATCAGAATCCTCCTGAAAGTTCTACTATTAATACATTCTTAGAATTTTGAAAAGAGTATAAACCCAAAGAGAGACAAGATACACATTAACACAGTGAGGACAACTCTTTGGCCATTTTGATGTCCTTACCGCGCTTAGATTTGACAAACACAGTCGGGACAGTTTTTCCGACATTCTTCTTGATAACCTGTGCTGTTTGTCTAGTAGTTTGTGCAGCAGTAACAGTCTCATATGTTCTCGCAGGTTTCTGTACGTCTTTTGGTAGTCTTTCGCTTTCCGCTACAACTTCACTGTATTTACCTTCAAGGCGAGCATGGCCTAATGCCTAAGTTGCTATTGCCTTCTGCTCTGCACTTATTATCCCACGCCACACACTTCGCTCAAAGAGATGAAGAAAGTGCACATGACGAACTACAACGGACATTTCCTCATCAAATTCTTTGGTCATAGTAGGAGCATCATGCTCCGAATGCGCCGTATCACTCTCTTTGTCTTCAGCCGTATTTTGTGGTAAGAGAGTGAAAAGTGGGGCCTGTCTGTTTCCCCCAACCGACACCTCTGGCACTGGGAGAGGGGGGGGGGGGGGAAGAGGCGGCTATATGCAGCTCGCTCACCAGTCCCACCCCTTGACCAAGAGCTGTTTGAGATTTGAGCTGCTGGGTTTAGCACGTCGTTTCCAGCGCACTAAGTCCCCTTCCGTGACCACATCACTGGAGATTTCTCCCGTCCCTCCCAGGCAAATGCCCACTGCATTCCGGAGAGGCGGATTCACCCCTCGGCCTTTGCCCCCTGCTAGGCTGAGTTTCCACTCTGAGGCCTAAGACTCAGTCCTACCCAGGTGCTGGGTTGGTCCCCCAGACTTTCAGGGGTCTGGCCCCATCTAACCTAGCCAGGGACTATCACCACGCCCTGGCTTGGTGGAACGTGTAGAGAGGTACAGCAAGAGTCCGCCGGTCAGCACTGAGGGCGTTGCTGCCACATATGTAATCTAGTGTTACAAAAACTATTATGAAGTTATAATTCTAACAGAAATGACATAAAAAATACCAACAAACTCTGCCACTTAGCTGCTATGGATATCCGAGAGCATTGCCCGTCCCTACCACGATGAGGTGCGCCGTCTACTATCAATGAAACCACTGCCGTAATATATTTTTATTATATTTAACATCCCTCCTCCGCCCATTGTTAACGCAGCAAGCTAAATAACGAAAAAACTACTTCTACATAATTACATCAAACTAAACGTGTGCTTCTGTTCTAATTTAAACATAACAACTAAGAAACATGGGAATTTTTTTTAATTTATACAATATTTACATAGTTCACTGTCCAGCCGGGTTAATGTGTCTACATTGGGATTTGAGTCTGGACAGGCAGGAAGGCAAAACATCCGTTTTGAAAACACCCCGAGGCATCCCACATCTCTATGTCACCACAGACTAGAGAGCCTCACCATCTTCTTCCACCTTGCCCTCGTTGCTGTCCGCACAAGGTATAGATTGTCCCATTGGAGCGGGGTGCATGGGCATGACCCCACCAATGGCGGTATCCTGAAGGCGGGACCAAGCCCGCCATTACACCCTCCATGGGTCATTTAACTGTTGGTATTTCCATCTTGTTAATGCACAATACTCTTCAGTCTTTGCTGAAGAGTATGGCTTTTCTCAATTTAACTCAGTAACTTGGCGAATTTTGAGACCTTGTCGACCAGGTCTTGTAACAGTCTGTACTGGTCAGGGTTTGTTAATATTTCCACAAGTGGAATGTCTCTTTATTTCCTGCTTTGCTTCCAAGGCAACTGGCTCGAAGTCTTGGCACTCGAAAACGACATGCTCAGGCGTGATTACAGGGGTGCCACAGACACATTCAGGTGTGGGACGGCTCCCTATCCTATGTAGGTAGGTAGGGTGTGGCCCATGTTCGGATAGAAAATGTACAATCCCGTGTTGCTACTAAGTGCTTTAGCTTTAATCTCTCCTGAACACTGGGAAGGTAGTCAAAGACTCACTCTCTGTGTCAGATGTCTGCCACTGCTGTTGCCATAACTGTATAGTTGTCCGGTTTATGTCCTTTACATTGTTTAAAATGGTCTCCCATAATGAGTCTAATCTTTTCATGGTCTCTCTCCTGTAAATATAGATCGCCACTTGTTGTCTAATCATTCAGTCCGAGGGACATAACCCCGATTATGGCACAGAGAGCACCTGTAGGAGTGGTGCTGAAGGCACCTACACATGGTAAAATAACATTCCTTTGAATACGCGTAACTAACATAGCAGGCTTAACCCGAACTAGTCTGTGGGCCCAGGTGCTAAAGCCATACACCACAACCGGCACAAGTATGCAGTTATTGTGCATATTTGTTGCCGCTGGGGGCAAATGGAACCATCATTTTGCAGTACTTATGTTTTTATTGAACAGAATTTATGCTTTAGAGGCATCATGGCCGATATGTGGAGCACAGCTCAACGTCTCATCAATAAGGATGCCCAAGTATCTGGCCAATCGTGCTCTAGCTACCATTCGATTATCTAGTCTTACAACTGGATCACGGGCTAATCTGCCCTTTAACAAAATATAAGACTTGTGAGGGGCTATCTGAAGTTTGGATCGTTGGCACCACTGTAATAGAATTTCTCTTCATAAGCGGATTTTGCTTCTATTTCAGCATGGCTATTCCCATCAACAAGGATGAAAGGGCCGTCTGCATATGCCCCGACTCCCAGCACTATATTGTTCTCATTTAGTGATTCCAGCAAAGTGTCCATATTAACATCCCAGAACAAAGGGCTGCATACAGAACCTGTGGGCAGCCCTTTGAAATATTTTTGAACACCACAGCACCAGGAGCCGTGATCTTGGCGACTCTATTCCGGCAGTAATCCTTAGACAACCGTATAGCATCACCGGACACTCCATCTCCCGAAGCAGAGATGAGCCCTGGCCACCACAGGTTGTCAAAGGCACCGGAAATGTCCACCATTACTCCAAGAACATACTTCCTTGTGGATGAGTGCACAATACTGGTTACTTGATTTATTGCATCAGATGTCGACTTGCCTTTCCGAAAGCTATACTGCAAGTCACTCATTCCACATAGGATCCTGTGGTGTGACATCTAGGTATCAACAGTTTCTCAAATGTCTTCCCCAATACGTCGAGTAAACAGATTGGCCTGTAAGACTTAGGCACAGTTGGGCCTTCATCTGGATCTTTCTTTATAATGATTACCTCCACAGTTTTCAAGCAGGTAGGGAAGCATTGTGTCTCCAAACATCTATTGCATATTTTTGCAAGCCCTTGCAGTACCTCTGCAGGAATTGCATCTGGTCCGCAAAAGAATGGATGGGATGTACCACCTCCTCAAGAGGAAAAGGGGTATACCTGGGTTTCATTATAATAGTCTGTCTGGTCTTGCTGTCTTATCATCTGTTGCATCTCATTGTCCGAAACAGGTTGGTCGTCAGGGTGAAGCACATTTAGTAACCCCTCTGCTGTTTCCACCCAGTCTGTCGTCATTCTGTCAGTGGAGAGATGCATGGGAGAATGTATTTTCTCCCTTACAATCTTGTATGGTATACCTCAGGGGTCCAAGATCAAATGAGACTGAACAAAGTCTTCCCAACTCTGCTGGTGGTGTTGTATTAGCGTGTCTTTAAAGACTCTTTTGTGCCTTCGATAATTGGCTGCATGATATTGCCATTCCGTCTGGGTGAAAGACCTTTATGAGAAGAGCGTGCCGCAATTATCAGACTGCCAGAGCCTCAACAGCTCTGGAGTCCATGTAGAAGTCACGTTGCGAATGAGATGTCTACTCATCAGTACTGCTGTCACAGCCACTTCCACAGCCGTCTTGATAGAAGCAGTTCAGGCCTCAACGGCCTCTTCTACGTCGAAACGACCGTCTCCCAACTCTGGAGGATTGAATTCCGCCTCTAGGAGGTCCCAGTTGTCTCTCCCACAAACATACTGCATCACCCACCCCTCTGGCACTTGTTCCACTTGTTGCGCTATAATGAAGTCTATTATATTATGATCACTTGCAGTGATGCTATCCAGTATTTTTCAATGTTGAATTTGGTTTGCAATGCAGATTGAGCTGAGCGTTATGTCAATATAACAGGCTGCCCCGGCTTGACTCCTATACGTAGGAGGATTGCAGGGAAGGTTTACAACATTTAGGTGATATTCCATGAAAAGAATTTCTATGGACAGCAACGTAGTTCCTATTCTGGCACAGTCCAGTGCAGGATCATAGAGGTGCTGCACATAGAGGATATCACCGATTTCCCTTCGAGGGCTCATAGCACGATAGTTAACTGTCTCAGGTAAACATCTATTTGATCTCTGTATTGAAAGTATACATTGATTAAGTACCAAAAGGAATTACTAAAGTTTATCTCCACAGCTGTTACATGTGAAGTGCAAAACTGCATAAGAACTGTGGAATTAATTCCTTCCTTCAAAATAACAATAACTGACATTGGATATTAACCTGCTGATATCATCTGGGGGATCACAGTAAAGCCCAAGACACTACCAGAGACGGAGTTTGGCTCTTGTATAAGCAATACATCAATTTCATTTTCCTCTCCTAGTATGCGTAACTCCTGTGTAACCAGAAAGCTCCGCATCGTATTTATATGGTAAACTTTAACATGTGTCAGGATATCGCGTATAGATCTGGCTACTGGGCCACGTCTGACCAGGATCAAAAGCAGTCCTGCCATACATCATGACCATTTCTTTATAAATTTTCTTTAAATTAAATTCCCTACCCTGTCGGGCATACACTTTTAGAACTAATTCTTTTAATTTGGCATGATCAGTTGGAATATTTTCAGCTGCTAGTTGTATGCAGTCTACGTCCTCCACAGTTGGGAATGTGGCGGCAGCACCGTCCAACGCATGAAGGGCTGAATTACGGCGCTGCCGACACAAGTAGGGGCAGCTGTACCGTTACGCCGAATTTCGGCAACGGTGCGTGGCACACCGGACCACACGGGAACAAAGCAGGCAGCAAGTGCGAGCTAGTCGACGCGACGCACGTCTCTCAGTTCTCCCGCCGCGGACCACGTGCGTCGAGTCAACGTGACTCCGCCGTAAATGCGTACGCGCGGTCGTAAACGCAGTCGCAGTTCCGCAGTGTGCACCACACTGTTAAAGTGTCTTTCGCTCCTTCGCGGACGTTACGGGGCCTCCGGTCGCGCCAGGAGCAGAACATTGAGTGACGCGGCCTTTTGTCTCACTCGTCCACGCGGTCGTGCCACGGCTCCTCACTGGAGTGTATACCCTCCGGGATCGGTGATCGAGCCGTGCCGACAGTGCAACGCACCTGTACGGACGGACATTAGCGACGAATGGTATTTGTCATTTGTTGTAACGCTAGGAAGAATAAATGTGTCCTGTCCCGAAACTGCTTTAGTCGTTTTTTGTCACCAAGCCTCTCCCTTGAGCATAGTGCGTGGGCGCGGCGGTAAAGCCGGTTCACTGCACGTCAGTTACTGTAAGCGGAGATACCACTCGTTCTCGCTTCACTGGTGACCCCGACGTGATCCGAGGCTAAAAAAAAAAAGAAACATGTGGTGACGAACGTTCGTCGGTACGAGAGACATGGAATCGCGAGTAGGCCTGCGTGTATACGCCCGCGCCGAACAGTGCTCCGTAGTAAATTTTTTTTAACTAACTTTTATTGTATTGTTCTTGGGCGCGTATGTTTTGATTGCGGACTGCTTAGTGTTATTCTTTTTTCGTGTGTTTGCCTTGTCGTGTCATTTTCACTGTGTACTTTTCTCTTGTACGAGGATACGACTCTGAACTAAGTTGGCGACATTAGAGGAGTTGCAAAAGACCGTTGAAGAACTGCTCACACGCAACACGAGGCTAGAGACTGAGCTACAAGCACCGACACGCGCGGACGCTGCGCAGCCACAGACAGCTCAGGACAATGTTGGCGCGCAAATCCCCGCCACACCGACTCCTCCTACGACCGCCGGAACGCCTACAAGTGCTGGACGGGCATTGATCAGGCTGCCTCCCTTTTGGCCGCGCGACCCTGTAATGTGGTTCAGCCAAGTTGAGGCGGTATTTATGAGCAACCACGTGACATGCGACCTGGCGAAATTTTGGCACGTAGTGAGCCAACTGTTCCAGAACTATGTGGCCGAAGTGCGGGATATAATCACCGCCTCGCCGACGCAGTTAAGCTACAAACGGAAGAGCTGATCCAGTGGATTTCGTCGTCCGAGGAACAAGGAGTGCACGAGGAACAACGAGTGCACCAACTGCTGCGGGAAGAGGAATGCGGCGATCGGAGGCCCTCGCAGTTCCTGCGCCACTTGCGGAGCCTCGCGCAGTCCGATATGGTGCCAGATTCGCTGTTACGCACTATTTGGGTGCGCAGCCTCCCAGCTCAGGTGCAGGCAGTGATAGCCGCACAGACAGAGATGCAGCTGGACGCCGTTGCTAACTCGGCCGACAGGGTGCACGACGCGCTGACAACGGCGCCTAGCACCGCAGCTGTGGCAGCTTACGACTCCGTCCCCCCTCCTCTGTGGTGGCATGCAGCTCCTGCACCCGCATCGGATGCCGACCTGCACCAGCTAGTGCAAAACTTGACCGCACAGGTGGCAGCTCTCTCGATGCACGTCGACCGGTTGACATGCTCGCAACAAGAGGGCAGCACGCGCCGCAGCGGCAGCAGACCGGGCTACAGGCGGCACGGCTCGCGCAGCCGGCAACGCAGCAACAGCCGCTCCAACGGTACCCCACTGACGTCAGAACACGCACAAAGTGGCTACTGCTGGTACCACGCCCGCTTTGGCAACAAAGCAACCAGGTGCCGCGTTCCTTGCTCGCACCCAAACACCAGCTGCTTCCGGACCTAGGTGCACCCGGCTGCAGTGTGATATCGAAGCGTCTGTTTGTTGCAGAACGGGGTGTGGGCGTGAGGTACCTCGGCGACACGGGTTCGGGCCTCTCGATATTCCCCCGTTCTACGTTACGAGACCGCAGGCGGGCCGAGGCACTCTGCCTTACAGCGGCGAACAATTCCGCTATTAAAACTTACGTCACACACAGCCGCAATATAGATCTAGGTCTACGTCGCACGTTCTCGTGGACTTTCACTGTGGCCGACGTCAATGAGCCGATCCTGGACGCAGACTTTCTCGGCCACTACGGGCTGCTAGCCAACATCGCAAACGGCCTGCTCATCGACGCGACAACGAATTTAAAGGTAGCGGCAGGCTGCATACTACAGTGTTAAACCCGTGAAGTGCCCCGGACAGTACGCTGACATCCTAGAACAATTCCCCGACCTCACCCGCCCAGCCGGTGCACCGAGAGACATCAAACATTCGACACTGCACCATATAATAACCACACCCGGTCCCCCCCCCCCCCCCCCCCACATCGTGTCGCCCTCGTCGACTCGTGCCTGACTGACTTGCAGCAGCAAAGGCAGAGTTCGAGGCCATGCTGCGGCAAGGCATCGTGTGACTATCAAGCAGCCCACGGTCATCGGCGTTGCATTTAGTGCCCAAAAAAGACAATTCGTGGCGCCCGTGTAGGGACTATCGCACCCATAATTCGCGAACGGTGCCAGATCGATACCCAGCCCCACACCTTCAAGACTTCAGCTACACCTTGGCGGGCTGCGCGGTGTTCAGCAAGATAGATTGCGCAAAGGCATACACCCAAATTCTGGTGGCGCCCGAAGACAATGAGAAAACAGCCATCGTAATGCCCTTTGGGCTTTTCAAAAGCCTGTTTATGACTTTCAGTCTTCGGAATGCTGCCCAGACTTGGCAGCGGTTCCTGGACGGCGTCTTGCAAGGCTTGCCTTTTTGTTTCACGTACCTCGACGACATCCTGGTGTATTCCAAGTCGCTCGAACTCCACCGCCGCCACTTAACGACCGTCTTTCAGCGCCTGAATGAAGCTGACGTCGTTATTAACCCCGCTAAATGCGAGTTCGGTGTGACGGAAATCGAGTTCCTCGGCCATTTCATTACGCCTACCGGATCGACACCGCTACCGGAGAAAGTGAAAGCAATACTGAACATGCCGCATCCGCAGACGCACAAAGAATTACGACGTTACCTCGGCATGTTGAACTTTATCGTTGACACCTGCCCAACGCCGCAGCCGTGCAAGAGCCGCTGACTAAGGCGTTACAAGGTCCTACCTCAAAAGGATAGACCCTCGTGAATTATACAGACGCAATGGAGCAGAGCTTCCCGTACTCAAAAGGGAATCTCGTGGAAGCGATGCTCCTCGCGCACCCGGTACATGACGTGGACTTAGCTGCAGTCATGGACGCCAGCCAGGCCGCCATCGGTGCGGCGTTACAACAGCTCGTCGGCGGGAGTTGGCAGCCTCTCGGTTTTTTCTCTAAAAAGCTTTCCGAATCGCAACGTGCTTGGAGCGCTTATGACCGAGAGTTGCTTGCGGTGTACGTGGCGGTGAAATACTTCCGACCATCCGTAGAAGCCCGACAATTCGTCATTTTCACCGACCACAAACCCATTACCCACGCGTTCGGGAACAACCACACAAAGTGTTCACCACGCCAACTCCAGCAGTTAGAGTACGTGTCGCAATTCACCACAGACATCCGACACATTTCGGGGATAGACAATATCGTCGCCGATTGTTTGTCCCGAGCGTGTACCGTTATTTCACCCCCTGTGAACTTTGAGGACGTGGCCCAAGTACAGGAGAGTGACGAAGAACTGCACCGCTTCCGTCACGACAGTTCCAGCGGCCTGCAACTGGAGCTGGTGCCTGTCCCCGGCTCTGCACGGAAGATTTGGTGTGACATCTCAACCGGCACGCACCGACCGTTCCTCCCGGAGAAATTCCGGCGCAGTGCCTTCGACTGTGCCCACGGACTGTCACACACCAGTACCAACACCACTGCGACGCTCGTGGCTGCGTGTTTCGTCTGGCCCGGGCTTCGGAAGGACTGTCGCGAATGGACGCGCAATTGCACCACATGTCAGCGCGCCAAAGTCGGGAGGCACACCCACACACCCGTGGGCACCTTCCCGGACGCCACACGCCGATTTGTGCACGTTCACGTGGACCCCATCGGCCCGCTTCCTCTCTCACAAGGCAAGCGGTACCTCCTAACTATGGCGGACCGCTTCACTCGCTGGCTGGAAGCAACGCCCGTCGCGGACATCACAGCCGAGACCGTCGCCCGAAGCGTGCCACCCAGGTGTCGACGAATGCGATGATGTCCCAGTCACGTGACAACTGACCACGGCCGCCAGTTAGTCTAGCGACGTGTGTAAACAACGCGCAGTCAGTGTCGCACCTGGTTACACATGACAACCAGCTACCATCCGGCGTCGAATGGCACGGTCGAACGGTTCCACAGGACTCTGAAAGCCGCTCTAACCTGCCACAACACCTCATGGCCAGAGGCGCTCCCACTGGTGTTACTCGGCCTGCGAGTAACGCCGAAGGAGGAGATCGGCGCGTCACCTGCTGACCTCGTTTACGGGCAATCTCTGACAATCCCAGGCGATTTTGTCGAAGATTTAAGACTCCCACGCGACGCCGTGGCACGGCACCGGGAAGATATTCGTCCACGCCGACCTGCAGCGCTGCACGCACGTCATGTTGCGTACCGACGCAGTACAGCCACCTCTCCGACCGCCCTACAGTGGACCGCACCGCGTGATCGCCCGAGGAGACAAAACACTGGTCATCGAGTGCAACGGGAAGCCGTTGACAGTGTCAGTCGACCATGTCAAACCAGCCTACGTCTTGCCCGCTCCATCAGCCTCGCATTTCTTCGACCCAGCAGAGGACCTGATCACGGACGACACTCCCTCTGCCAGCGGTCAGACAGAACCCGCGCCCGTAGCCACCGGTGACGCACAGCTGCAGCCTGCTCTCATCGCGCCGCCACGTGCGCCTCCCATCACCACTCCCAGGCAGCTGGCACGGCCGCCCGGATCGGGCCCACCACAGGCGCACCGGTCGCCACCACCCCAGCAGCCAGCAGACTACGTCACGCGCGCCGGCCGCTGTGTCCGATTCAAACGGCCGTGCTGCATCGCCAGCGCGCCACGTCTCCCAAACCGCCAATCACGCGCCCGAGCCGCCAAACGCCGTCAGAATCCGGCGCCCACGAGCCGCCATCCGCTGTAGAGACCCGGCCTCCAGCCGCAAGTGCCTTTGGCTGGTAACTCCAGTCGAGTCCCGGACACCGTCTCCTGCGTTCGTCACAGCTCCTGGACTCGCCTTCGCATCGCTTTGCCTCCGCCGCGTCGGGCGTTGAGGCCGGATCGGCACCCGCGCCAGTTTACCGCATTCGCTTCGCCGTCGAGCTCCAGACATCACGCTCCACACCGCCCGGCTTGTCCGTAGCAGCTCCCAGACCCGCGTTCGAGTCCTGACGGTAACGCACTGGCGCAAGTGCCTTCGAGACGTCACCACCAATGACCTGCAACGCGCGCCTTCACGCGCATTGCTACGGACCGTTGCAGCCAGTGCCTGCTGCCGCTGTCACTAGCCGACAGCGCGAGGACATGCCCTTCCAACGCCGACGGACCTCCACCAACGCTGCCGCACTGCAATCACACAGCGCGCGAACTTTAAACACACGCGCGCCATCGAACGATCGCCGCGCTTTCGCAGCTACGGAGCTCTGCTCTCCAAGTGGGGATCTGTGTGGCGGCAGCACCGTCCAACGCACGAAGGGCTGAACTACGGCGCTGCCAACACAAGTAGGGGTAGCTGTACCGTTACGCCGAATTTCGGCAACGGTGCGTGGCACACCGGACCGCACGGGAACACAGCAGGCGGCCAGTGCCGTCTAGTCAACGCGACGCGACACACGTCTCAGTTCTCCCGCCGCGGACCACGTGTGTCGAGTCAACGTGACTCCGCCGTAAATGCGTACGCGCGGTCGTAAACGCAGTCGCAGTTCCGCAGTGTGCACCATACTGTTAAAGTGTCTTTCGCTCCTTCGCGGACGTTACGGGGTCTCCGGTCGCGCCAGGAGCAGGACATTCAGTGGTGCGGCCTTTTGTCTTGCTCGGTCCACGCGGTCGCGCCACGGCTCGTCACTGGAGTGTATACCCTCCGGGATCGGTGATCGAGCCGTGCCGCCAGTGCAACGCACCTGTATGGACGGACATTAGCGACGAATGGTATTTGTCATTTGTTGTAACGCTAGGAAGAATAAATGTGTCCTGTCCCGAAACTGCTTTAGTCGTTTTTTGTCACCAGGCCTCTCCCTTGAGCATAGTGCGTGTGTGCGGCGATAAAGCCGGTTCACTGCACGTCAGTGACTGTAAGTGGAGATACCACACGTTCCCGCTTCAGGAATGTTACCTTGTCACCTCCAGGATACCCATTCCGACCCAGCTGTCTCAGAGCAACCATCACCAGAGACGGATCCTCTAGTCTGGAGAGCTTTATGGTATCATAACAAATATTATATATATTCCCAAGTGGACACATATTATAAGTTTGTCTAACTACAGAGGAAATTGTTAAATATTGTACAGAACCATCAGCACATGTTACCTCTCTACATTTGTATTTACATTTCTACGTTCAATACTGTCTTCAGGTTGCTCGGTCGAAGGTCCCTCTGCAGTGGGCGGCGATGATGTCTTCCCCAAGGCCAGGAAGCCCCCGACCTTACAGGAGAAGTCCGTCGTCCCCGCCAGTGCTGCCGCTGATGTGACTGGATCACTCCCCCTGGTAGCCAGGAAAGTACCTGACCTAGCAGGAGAAGTCCAATGTGTCTGGCTGCTCGTTTGGATCTGTAACAATTTAAGTCTTTCCTTCCTCCTCGTCCTCATCATCCAAAGACGACTGTGACGATCGAACTTTTCTCCACCATTCTGCATCCCTCAATAACTTGCTTGGGAACTTACTCCAGAAACCCTACGACTAGTTGCCATAATCAGTTTTCTGTATTAATCATTGGATTAGTAACTTGTATGCTAGACACTCCCTTCTGGGAGCATGACATACCCGTTTTCTGTATTTACATGGGATGCATATAGGTTTTGTTTTTGCAATTTTTTTTATCGTGACTGTCGTCTTCACATATACTACTGAAACGTCCCCTTCGAAAAATTTATGAATTACTGTGCTGATAAACCTCTTACGTTATTTGATTTTCAAACAGCTGAGCAAAACTGAACGTGGTCAGACATTTCTCTCTTTACTTATTCTGATCATCATTAAACTGACACAATATTTTTAGCGCAACGCAATCTGACTTTGAAAAATCCCTACAAAAGAATGGCCCTGACTAACAATAAACTGTACCTTTCATGAATCAGTTACCTCATAAAAATCTTCGTTACTCTAACTACTGCAATACAGCGAGAGCCAATACTGCCAGCTAAATAAGTCACTAACTACTGATAGGCATAGTTAGCAAATAAAAGATTTTGATACAGAACAATGTATTTACCTTAATAGTGTTCAAAAGTCATATATATCTCAGTCCATGACATCCAGTCTTACCAATTTACTCTCTCTGATGGTCACACGTCCACATCATCCGCTCTCAAAACTCTGTCATCTCTCTCCCCACATCTGCCACTGCTAGCGGCTCACCTCCAACTGCACAACGCTACGTGCTGTTCACATCCAACTGCCCAACACTACAATAGAGAATATTTCAACAATACCAACCAGCCACAGACTGCACAAAGCGCAGTCAGTGATTTTCATACAGAGCGCTACGTGGTGTTACCAACATAAAAACCTAAAAAGCCTACTTACACTACATACTAAATTTTGGAAAGTACAGTATTTGGCCACATTTTTTTTTTTTTTTTTTTTTTTTTTGTTGTGGTTTTAGGGCGCAAAACTTCTATGGTCATTAGCGCCCAGCCCGTGACTTAAGACAGTAAAAAACCGAAATTTAAAACCAGCAGCAATGGGAACAAAGTCAGAAAATTGGAGAAACTAAAATTAGAAGACTGCTTAAAAATCCACTACAGAAAGGGGGTGATTGTCCCCGAAAAAGGCTTCAAATGACTGACGTCATTTCACTGTCACTAATAAACTGTAGAACGCGGTCGGCGGAGCGCGTGTCATCTGCTAAAATCGACGATAGATCAGGCGATAGCTGTAGACGGGAGCGTAACGGATTAAAATAGGGGCATTCAATTAAAAGGTGTCTTACCGTCCACAGCTGAGAGCAGTGGGGACAGAGTGGGGGAGGATCGCCGCTTAAAAGATGTCGATGGCTAAAACGACAATGCCCTATCCGGAGTCTAGCTAAAATTACCTCCTCCCGACGACGCGTTCGGGAGGAAGAGGTCCAAGCGCAAGGAAGGGCTTTCACTTCCCGCAATTTATTACAGGGAAGTGCCGACCAATGGGCATGCCATAAATGAGCAACATGGCGACATAAATCGTTCCGAAGATCGGTGAAGGGAAGCGACTGAATAGCTGGCCGAGGAAGAGAGACTGCGGCCTTGGCCGCTATATCGGCCGCCTCATTCCCACAGATACCAGCGTGTCCCGGGAGCCAGAGGAACGCCACCGAGACGCCCCTCAGGTGAAGCAAGCGCAGACAGTCCTGAATCCGGTGGACCAGAGGGTGCACAGGGTAAAGAGCTTGGAGACTGAGGAGAGAGCTGAGAGAATCTGAGCAGATAACGTACTGTATCCGCTGATGGCGGCGGATGTAGTGGACAGCCTGGAGAACAGCGTAAAGCTCCGCAGTATAAACCGAACACTGGTCGGGAAGCCGAAAGCGATTTGGGGTGTCGCAAACAATATAGGCACTCCCTACACCTAACGATGTTTTCGAGCCGTCGGTGTAAATAAATGTGGCGTCCGTCATTTCTGCACATAGAGCAGCAAATGCCCGACGATAAACAAGTGTAGGGGTACCATCTTTGGGAAATTGACAAAGGTCACGGAGCAGGCAGATCCGGGGACGGAGCCAAGGCGGTGCTGTACCCCAAGTTGTCAGGAAGGTTTTAGGAAAGCGGAAGGAAAGAGAATGGATCAGTTGACGGAAGCGGACTCCCGGGGGTAGTAGGGAGGAGGGGCGGCCTGCATACCCTACATCAAAGGAGGCGTCGAAAAAAAGGTCGTGGGCTGGATTAGCAGGCATGGAAGACAGACGGCTAGCATAACGACTCAGGAGGACTGCTCCCCGATTGGACAGCGGAGGTTCAGCAGTCTCAGCATAAAGGCTTTCCACAGGGCTAGTGTAAAAAGCTCCAGACACTAAACGTAATCCACGGTGGTGGATAGAGTCGAGACGCCGAAGAATAGACGGCCGAGCAGAGGAGTAGACTATGCTTCCATAATCCAATTTCGAGCGCACTAAGGCGCGATAGAGGCGGAGAAGGACCACTCGGTCCGCTCCCCAGGAGGTACCATTCAGGACACGGAGGGTGTTAAGCGATCGCAGACAGCGAGCCGAAAGATAGGAAACGTGGGAGGACCAGCATAGTTTTCTGTCAAACATAAGACCCAAGAATTTAGCGACGTCTGAAAACGGAAGGTTGACAGGACCGAGATGTAAGGAGGGCGGAAGAAACTCCGTACGTCGCCAAAAATTGACACAAACGGTCTTACTGGGTGAAAAACGGAAGCCAGTTTCGATGCTCCACGAGTGGAGGCGATCGAGACATCCTTGAAGACGTCGTTCAAGAAGGCTGGTCCGTTGAGAGCTGTAGTAGATCGCAAAATCGTCCACAAAGAGGGAGCCCGAGACATCAGGAGGGAGACAATCCATAATTGGATTTATGGCGATGGCAAACAGTACAACACTCAGCACGGATCCCTGGGGTACCCCGTTTTCTTGGGAGAAAGTACGGGAGAGAGTAGTGTTCACCCGCACCCGAAAAGTGCGCTCTGCCATAAATTCGCAAAGAAAAAGGGGCAGCCGGCCTCGAAAGCCCCAAGAGAACAGTGTGCGGAGGATACCTGTCCTCCAACAGGTATCGTATGCTCTCTCCAGATCAAAAAATATTGCTACCGTTTGGCGTTGCCGGAGAAAATTGTTCATGATATAAGTGGAGAGAGCGACAAGATGGTCAACTGCAGAACGATGCTTCCGAAATCCGCATTGGGCTGGTGTTAAAAGACTGCGGGATTCCAGCCACCAAGCTAAACGGTAATTCACCATACGCTCCAAAACCTTACAGACACTACTCGTGAGAGAAATGGGGCGATAGCTAGAGGGGAGATGTTTGTCCTTTCCAGGTTTCGGAACGGGAACGACAATAGCTTCCCGCCACCGTCTGGGAAAGGTGCTGTCGGTCCAAATTCGATTATAAAGGCGAAGGAGGTAACGCAGACTATGGGTGGATAAATGCAGCAACATTTGGACATGGATACCATCCGGTCCTGGGGCGGAGGAGCGAGAAGATGAGAGGGCATGTTGGAGTTCCCGCATGGAGAAAACAGTATTGTAGCTTTCGTGATTTTGGGAGGAGAAAGCAAGAGGTCGCACTTCCGCTGCACGTTTCTTCGGGAGAAACGCTGGCGGGTAATTTGAAGAGCTCGAAATCTCAGCAAAGTGCTGACCCAACGAGTTAGAAATTGCGACGGGGTCCACTAAGGTATCATGCGCGACAGTGAGCCCAGAAACCGGGGAGAAACTAGGCGCGCCTGAGAACCGTCGAAGCCGACTCCAAACTTCCGAGGAGGGAGTGAAGGTGTTAAATGAGCTAATAAAGAATTTCCAGCTGGCCTTCTTGCTATCGCGGATGACGCGACGGCATCGCGCACGGAGCTGCTTATAGCGGATACAGTTGGCCAAAGTAGGATGGTGACGGAAAATGCGAAGAGCACGTCGCCGCTCACGTATTGCGTCACGGCATGCCTCGTTCCACCAAGGAACTGGGGGGCGCCGGGGCAATTCGGAGGTGCGTGGTATTGAACGTTCCGCAGCTGTAAGGATAACGTCGGTAATGTGTGTGACCTCATCGTCGACGCTGGGAAAGCGACGGTCATCGAATGTCGCGAGAGACGAAAAAAGTGTCCAATCGGCTTGGGCAAACTTCCAGCGTCGCGGGCGCATATATGGCAGTTGAGGCTGCAGTCTGAGGACACATGGAAAGTGGTCACTCGAGTGTGTATCATCAAGGGCGAACCATTCGAAGCGCCGAGCTAGCGGAACAGTACCGACCGCAAGGTCCAAATGAGATAAGGTTGTCGTGGAGGCAGACAAAAATGTGGGGACCCCAGTGTTGAGGCAAACTAGATCCGCTTGGTGGAAGACGTCTAGCAATACGGAGCCACGTGGACAAGGGTGTGGAGATCCCCAAAGCGGGTGGTGGGCATTGAAGTCCCCAACCAGCAAATAGGGGGGTGGAAGCTGACCAAGAAGATGAAGGAGATCAGCTCGTGCCATTGGTGTGGACGATGGAATGTATACAGTACAAAGAGAGAACGTGTATCCGGAAAGTGAAAGACGGACGGCGACAGCTTGGAAGGAAGTGTTTAAGGGGATTGGGTGATAATGGAGAGTATCACGGAGAAGAATCATGAGTCCTCCATGGGCTGGAGAGCCTTCAACAGAGGGGAGATCATATCGGACAGACTGAAAATGAGGGAGAACAAAGCGGTCATGGGGACGCAGCTTTGTTTCCTGAAGACAGAAGATGACCGGCGAGTAGGAGCGTAAGAGGACCGACAATTCATCCCGATTGGCTCGAATGCCGCGGATATTCCAGTGGATAATGGACATGGGGTGAAAAGAGAATGGAGGAATGTGACCAAAGTTGCTGTCAACTCAAAGACTGCTCGGAGCTAGCAACCGACAGCATGGAATGGCATTCAGCCGAAGGCAGAAGATCCTGATCCATAGGTTGGTCAGGAGCAGTCCCTGCCACCAGCGATCGGCCGGTTGACCGGCCACCAGCAGTGCGCCTCGGCGACACAGAAGATGGCCGAGGGCGATTTCCGCCAGGTGGTGCTGTAGAGGGGGCACGCCTTGGCGGAGAAGGAGAGGAACTGGGTTTCTTTGTAGCCTTCTTAGAAGAATGTTGTTTAGATGGAGGAACCGATGGTTGTGAAGCTGCGGTACGTAAAAACTCTTCACGAGTATGCTCTTTTTTCGAAGACTTGGCGTCAGACTTTTGGGCTCGAGATGTAGCAGAACCCGACGAAGGGTGAGCCATAGAGTGGGCAGGCGAAAGTGGTGAGGTTGAACGAGCGATCTTTGCGCTGGCCGATCTAACGACCGTGGTACTAAAGGTGAGGTCGCAAGTCTGCGTGGCCGCCTCCTTTGTTGGCCGAGGAGAAGCAAGGACAGTGCTGTATTTTCCTGACTGAGGCACGGTGGGCTTGCGACTGGCGAATAATTTTCGAGCAGCAAAGGTCGACACCTTTTCCTTCACCCTTATTTCCTGGATGAGCTTCTCATCCTTAAAAACGGGGCAATCTCGAGAGGAAGCAGCGTGGTCACCCATACAGTTGATGCAGCGAGGGGATGGAGGTGGACAAGCACCCTCATGGGCATCCGTGCCACACGTAACACATTTGGCTGGATTGGAACAGGACTGGCTGGTGTGATTGAACCGCTGACATCGATAGCAACGCGTAGGGTTTGGGACGTAAGGGCGAACGGAAATTATCTCATAGCCTGCTTTGATTTTCGATGGGAGTTGAACTGTGTCAAATGTCAAGAAGACAGTGCGGGTTGGAATGATGTTCGTGTCAACCCGTTTCATTACTCTATGAACTGCCGTTACGCCCTGGTCAGACAGATAGTGCTGAAGTTCTTCGTCAGACAATCCATCGAGGGAGCGTGTATAAACGACTCCACGCGAGGAATTCAAGGTACGGTGCGGTTCCACCCGGACAGGGAAGGTGTGGAGCAGAGAAGTACGCAGCAATTTTTGTGCCTGGAGGGCACTGTGTGTTTCTAACAACAGGGTGCCATTCCGTAATCTGGAACAAGACTTTACAGGACCTGCTATTGCGTCGACTCCTTTCTGAATAATGAAAGGGTTGACCGTGGAGAAGTCGTGACCTTCATCAGACCGAGAAACAACAAGGAACTGTGGCAACGATGGAAGAATCGTCTGTGGCTGAGACTCAGTATGCTTACGTTTGTGACTAGACTTAGTGGAAGGTGAGGAAACCATCGCGGAAGAATCCCCCATGATTACCGGCGTCTCCGATGGCGCGCTCCTCCCTTGTGGGGGCCCTCTCTGAGGGCACTCCCGCCTTAGGTGATTGTTCACACCTCAGGTCACACCTCCCGACAAACGGACGGAGGGACCAATCGGCATTTTCGGAAGGTATCAGCTCGGGTAATCACCCCTCCCTGGGCCTGGCCGTTACCAGGGGGTACGTACGTGTCCTACCTGTCTACCCGGGGCGGGGAATTACGCGTTACCCCGTCACCGGCTACGCACGAAGGGCGTGGGTCGGCCTTCAGACACGCACAGGGAGGAAGAAAGAGAAAGGGAAAGGAAGGAAGAGAGGTCTCAAACGCCGCAGCGGAGAAAAGGGTAAAGAGAAGAGGTAAGGAAAAGAGAAGGACAAAGGAAGGAAGAAGACATAAAAGCAAGGAAGGCGAAGAATGCAGTACATTTACGAGCGTCCGTCTCCGGACGTAGGCACAAACCATACTCCCAGATGGGGAGAAAGGGAAGGAAAGAGCCAGAGGTGAGGGGAGGAGGGGCGAAGATAGGGATGGGGAAGGATGCGGAAAGGGAAGGTATGCAGCCCGGAAAGGAAGGAAGGCCACATTAGCTCGGGGTCCCGTGCTCGCTACGCACGTATCCACAAAAGAGTTGTGGACCCCCTGGGGGGAATTTTATTTGGCCACATGGTTGTAATTCTGGCATTTGGAGCATTTTACTAATGCAGTGTAATCTTTTATGGAAATTGCATTATATGCTATGTACAGCCCTTTGGTTATTCTTATCTGTTTTCTCAGTTGAGGTGCCATCTCCACTGCAAGATGTACAGTGGGTCGGTCCCAAGGACCTGTCTTACAACGTAACAAACTTTTCAACAAATTCATCACAGCTCATTCTTTCTTCAAAGTTTTGCGCATAGACACAGTCAACCACATTGTCCTGGGTCATGTATTATGATACATCATACATCATCATTAGTGGGCGGCACTTTCGTAGTTTCTCACATATCAAGGACTAAGTCCTTCACTGTCTTCAACAGAAACCAGTTCAACAATAAGTATGTTTTTAGTGGTTCTTACTTGATTATCTTTATTTTATCTGTTTGGGATTGACACTTTTTTTCGAATTTCTCTTTCACCTTCTTGGCATCCTCTCCCTTTTTAGGTTTTACAAAGACTGTGGGAACTGGTTTTTCTAAATTCTGTTTTATGGTCTCTTGGACCACCTGTTTCGGTTGTAATGGTGCTGCTGCTGTGATTGCAACAGCTTGTCTTCTGCAGTTTCTCAAGTTCTTTCCTCAACCACTCGTTTTCAGCCTTTACTTCAGCATACTGACCTTCTAGTCGTGTGGGGCAAGAGCCCAAGTGGCTACATTTTCTTTTATGACCCTAATCTGTTCTGAATTTATTTTCCCACGTTTTACACTCTGCTCAAAGAGCCGGAGAGAAAAAGGCGTGTCTACCTACGACACTCACATCGTCTGACTCACTGATATGAGCTTCAAGCTCCAATAGCACTTTATCACTTTCCATATTTTCGGTCATGTTTCCAAGAAGAGTGAAAAAATTGAAGGCTCGTCACTTTCCCAGGACCGGCCTCTCTGGCATGGCGGAAAGCTATATGCAGATCGCTCACCAATCCCACTCCTTGACCAAGAGCTATTTGAGCTGATGGGTTTAGCACGCTGTTTCCAGCGCACTAGTCCCCTTTCACAACTACATCAATGGAGATTTCTCCAGTTCCTCCCCAGCAAATGCCCACCGCATTCCGGAGAAGTGGATTCACCTCTCGGCCGTCACCCCCTACTTGGAAGAGTTTCCATTCTGAAGCCTAGGACCCAGTACTACCCAGGTGCTTGGTCGGTCCCCCAGGCTTTCGGGGGTCTAGCCCCATCTAACCTAGCCTGGGACATGTCACCACGCCCTTCCTGACTAAGACCCACTGCCTGTATTGCAAAAGTAGACTGTACAATGATCTTTATTTATTGTTAATGTAACAATTTTACAGTGGTTTTATTTATTAATTTACATAGTTGTTGCAATGAGTTATTACAATTCTGGCCTCTTAGCCACTACGGGTTGCCTGGAGCGTTCATACAATGAAGGCTTTCACGACCAGATGGTACTGTTGTTGATAATTCTTCCAGGTTATATGGCCATGATCCAAGGAATTCTTCAATTCCTAACATTTCATCCAATACTACGTTGGACATCTTCAGAGGTATGGCTGGTCCTGCTTGTCAGTCGGCAGGACTCAGCAGGACCAGCCATACCTCTGAAGATGTCCAACATAGTATTGGACGAAATGTTAGGAATTGAATTCCATGGACCACGACCATATAACCCGGAAGAATTATGAACAACAGTGCCTGGAGCATTGCCCGTCCCTAACCAATGAGGAGGTGGCCCAGGCTCTACTATCTAGTGAACCGCTTGATGTTTAATTTTCTTCTCACCACCAACCCATAATTAACACAATGTTTTACAATTCTACAGTTCAAAAGAACATACAACTGTTTTTCTACATCTACATACTGTACACGCTATTTACAAATACACATGTTAATATGAAAAGACTGCTCTATTTCCATTAGTCAATGTCGGATCGCATGCCAACTTTCCTTTTAACATTATGTAAAATGACTTATGCGGCGCAACCTGCAGCTCTGAATCACTGCACCACTGCATAAGTATTTCTGACGGGAGTGCCGATCGATTTTCTATTTCCGGGCGACTGTTTCCCTCCATCATTATATCTATTTCATGCTCGTCTGCTAGTTTACACAATCCTTGGTTACCAAGAAGATTCTCATTGCATTTCTTTGAAAACTTTCAAATCAGTCGTAGGGAGGGTATCTTGTATACACATAAATGTTTGGGAACTGTAGGGAGGCACCAAACACCACCCTACCATACATCTTTATCATTTCTTTGTATATTTTCTGTAGGTTAAGTTCCCTTCCCCTTCTACTAAACACTTCTTTTACTGGCTTTAAGACCTTTATCTGTTCGGTGTTAATTTTACCATGTCTCACACTTCTGTCCAACAAACTCAGGTCATAGCTTTCTTCTTGTGGTGATGTAGGAGCTTCAGGCTCAGAAAGCGCCGATTCACTCTCCGTATTTTCCGCCATAGTAGATTTTTGAAGAGTGAAAAAATGGGGCCCATCTGTTACCCCCGACCGGCACCTCTGGCACGGGGGGAGGCTAATGGCAGCTTGCCCACCGGTCGTGCCCCTAGACCGAGGGCACATCCGCGCTGCAAGGTTGAGAGTGCCGTTTCTAGCACCCTCGTCCTCTTCGACGGCCTCACCACCGAGGATTTCATCCATCCCTTCCCCGTCAAGTGCCCCACACACTCCGGGAAGGCGGAGTGTTCCGCGAGAGGCGGGGAAGTTTCATAGGTACAGCCAGAATCCGCCGGTCGGTACTGAGGGCGTCGCTGTTCCGCCTGTGAGGCTGGAATTGGGCCGCCCCTGGCCACACTCGCCCACGACTCACAGCGGAACAGCGACGCCCTCAGTGCCGACCGGCGGACTCTCGCTTCCAATATGGGGCTCCCATAGACGAATTCCTGCAAAAACTAGACACTATCCTGGATCAGCTACAAGGGAAACCAGTCATAGTAGGCCTGGACTCAAATGCAAACTCACCAGTCTGGCATAGTTCCACAACAGATGAAACAGGCAGAATGCTTGAAGACTTCATCGCACAAAGAGGACTGATAGTATGTTGTGAGGTCTGACATTTTGTTCATCACTGTGGTCCAAATGGACAAAGCAACATCAATGTCAATCTGTACTCCGCCAGCAGCGAGTGCCCTGTGCAACTGGATGATTCATGAGGAATGGACATCAAGTGACCACAGGGCAATAACATACATAATCAAAGCACTTCAAAGGAGGAGAGAGACAGAGAAATTGGTGACGCACAACACAAACTTTGCAAAGTGGCCCATCATTGACAAACAGCTCGTCAAGTCCGCAGAGAACTGGCCACAGGCGACGAATGGTGTAAATGAAATGGTTACCAAACTGCAGGAAGCTATCTATGAATCCTGCAACAGATTGATGAGAAAGCGAACTCGTGTGCAGAACCTAATTCCATGGTAGAATGAAACTCTTGCTGACTTGAGGCATGACACCACATCTGCACGACGTACATTACAACGAGCACGGAGAAGCAACGGCGACACTGCTACAGAAGAAGCAAAACAATTATAACACGATGAAAAACAAATATAACAAAGAAATTGTCAAGGCCAAAGAGAAGACCTGGAAAACGTGCGTATCCGACAGTGATCAGAATGACCCTTGGGTCATAGTGAAGAAAGTAATATGGCCAAAACTTGGCACAGAAAATATGCTCAGTAGCGTAAAAAGCACAGATGAGACTCCGACAATGACATGGAAGGAGACAGTAATGTCATTGCTACAGAGCCTGCTTCCTGACGACAATGCAGATGAAGACACTGTCGACCAGCTAGTGGTGAAGATGGCCAATGAGGATTATGGAAACAGTGACATAGGCTACGAATTCACGCCGGAGGAAATAGGGACTGTCATAAAGGCCTGCAAACCAGACAAGACGATAGGCCAGATGAAATTGACGACAAAATCATAAAGAGGGTCTGGCACACGAGTCCCCATCTCCTGGTAGACTCATATAACAACTGTCTGCAGGGAAGAAAGGTCCCAGATGAGTGGAAAAAGGGCAATGTGTGTATTCTGCTCAAATCAGAAGTAAAACCCAGGGATGAGCCGAAGTCATACCGTCCAATATGCATACTCCCTATCCCAGGGAAGCTCTTAGAACGCCTAGTTGTAAATCGCCTTGAAACGTTGTATGACGAATCAGGGCTCAAGGCCCTTAACCAATTTGGGTTCTGTAAACGTGCCTCAACTGAAATGGCCATTAGGCAGGTCCTAAACAACGTACAATGTGACGAAAGGTATGTAGTGGTGATCTTTGTGGACATAGCAGGTACCTTTGACAACCACTGGTGGCCTAGTTGCATGAGGCGCCTAAGAGAAATCCAGGCCCCACGTAACGTCTATGATCTGATGGTAGACTATTTTAAGGACAGAAAAGCTATAATTAACAACAGGGCCGGATGCGTATAGAAAAGTCACCAATGGATGCCCACAAGGCTCCATTTGTGGCCCATTCCTATGGAATCTTGTCTTCGACGAGATAGTGAACGAAAAGGAGTGTGATCAATGGGCAAAAGTGGCATATCCTGATGACCTAGCCATTATTGTTATGGGACAGAGCCGTAAACAAATAGAAGACCGAGCAACTCGTGCTTGTGGATGGATCGAAAAGAACAAGCTAGGGATATCAAAGCATAAAATAGTAGCTATGACCATGAAAGGCAGTTTTGACAGGAATAGACGGCCAACAATTCCATGCGACGGGAGAAATACAAAGTTCATCTCAGAGGCCACATATCTGAGTGTAACCCTTGATGAAGGACACTTTCACAACCCATGTGAAAAACATCCAGAGAAAGCTAGGTGCCATCTCAGGCTCGCTATTGAGGGTTACTAGAACAGAGTGGGGCCTGCAAAAGAAGTCCCTAAAACTGATATACCAGGGCTTATGCCTCTCTGTCTGTAGATACGGTGCGGCAGCATGGGCACATCGCACAAAGCACAATTATGTCAGAAGGATACTGGATGCAATACAAAGCCCATTTCTATGGCAGATGACCAAAGCTTGCAGAACTGTGTCAACGGATGCCCTGCACGTGTTAACGGGAAGCTTGCCGTTGGACCTAGAGGTAGTGAAGACAGCCTTGCTATACTATGCCAGACGTGGGGTGGCTGGCTTGGTTGCCGGGTTACAGGCTCCAAGAAACATTGTTGGGCAAAATCCTAGAAGTAGCACTAAAAAAAGAATACAGTGTATATTGCAGGAGGAGTGGCAGAACAGATGGAGCGATTGGAAGGGAAACCTACAACTGGGCACCAGATGTGGGACTATGGCAGAAAGGCTGGCGGAGGGCGATAATTCCGCCATACTCCCTAGCCTGCCTGCTGACAGGCTATGGGCTGAAAAAGAAGATCTGTGACCTGGGCATAGAGGAAAGCGCCAGATGTACATGTGGTGAAGAAGACACAAACCACATACTCTGGGATCTGCATATTGTGTGCAGGTGTAGAGGTAAGCTCACAGAGGCAGTGGGACCTGAATCCTTCACGAGAAAACAAACACTGCTCCAAACAAAGGAGAGCTACTCAGAAATCAAGTCATTTACTGAGGAAGCGTTTGAAATCAGAGAAGTTACCAGGACCCTTAGTGAACTGGCATAAAACATCCAGGTTCTCTGAATATCCAGAACAGCAACCACAGAGAACAAGGGAACGTTACTGGGAAAAGCACAGAAGGACACCCATGATTCTGAAACAGCCCTGAAATCTCGCGCACTTGGAGGATGATGTGTTGGCAGAAGAGCCAACACCGTGTAGCTAGAGGAGGCCGAAATGTACGCGTTTAAGCTCACGCAGACTGGCGTGAGGTCTAGAACAGTTATGGGAATTTATAATAGCAAATAAAGTACGTAGTTGATGTAATACTTAACTTTAATCCATAATTGGTGTACATCGCTCTTGTTGATACATGATTTATAATCTCAATATAAACTGGTAATGGCGCCTTGCTAGGTCGTAGCAAATGACGTAGCTGAAGGCTATGCTAACTATCGTCTCGGCAAATGAGAGCGTATTTTGTCCGTGAACCATCGCTAGCAAAGTCGGTTGTACAACTGGGGCAAGTGCTAGGACGTCTCTCTAGACCTGCCGTGTGGCGGCGCTCGGTCTGCAATCACTGATAGTGGCGACACGCGGGTCCGACGTATACTAGCGGACTGCGGCCGATTTAAAGGCTACCACCTAGCAAGTGTGGTGTCTGGCGGTGACACCACAGAGGAATCATGGCTGAGTGGTGGTTCTGAGAGACAGCTCGTCACCCCTCCACAATGATGCCTCTACATGGATCCTGGGACACCAGTGGCAAGAAGGGTATGTTAGAGGGCAAAAGAAACCAACATATGGACAGAAACTGGCCAATATCCTGGGAAACTGGCGATCGACAGCATGTTGGTCTGGCCAGCCCGGTGACTACAGTTTGTCCCCCTGAGTACCTTTGTTATTACGAACATGCTATAAGGGGATGCTATACTGCTGACGAAAGGGGTCGCCACCTCCACATGGTTCCCCGTGGGCACCCAATGGGGTGGCTAACGGCGCTCTTCAAATGGAAGGTCCATTCCCCCAGAAAGGGGATAGTTTTTCCAAGCTGGTTCCCTTTCTCATGGTGGAGTTGGGTAGTGGATACATGGGTTTGACCTGAAGGGAGTATGAGGGAAAGCTCAGGGATCCCTGGTGATAATCCAACTCTGGCAAGGGGAAACCCAACGCAGAGCAGCCATGTACAATACTGTACCTATGAAACTGAGGAAAGTGCTAGAAGCGTATATGTTCAATGACAATAATAGGATAAATAACATTCAAAAGAAATTCTTGTTGGGGAAAATGGCTATCTATCAGCAGATCCAAAGGATATACGAGATGGTAATTGCACAGATCAAAACAGGAGCTGAAATGCCTGAAGGAATCTCCCCATCAACGGAAATGGCCATTAGGCAGGTCCTAAGCAAGAATAGGGGCTGCCATAAAGGCCTGTAAACCAGGCAAAGCGACAAACCAGATGAAATTGACGACAAAGTCATAAAGAGGGTCCGGCACACGAGTCCCCATCTCCTGGTAGACTTATATAACAACTGCCTGCAGTTGTGAGGTATGCCACTGCAGCAAGCGCAAGCAAAGCCAAAGCCGACGTAAAAGCAACGCCAAATCAGACTACAAAGTTCTTGTTTTCAGACCGGCAGATGGTAAACAGCCAGAGAAACAGCTACAAGACACCATAAAAGATATTGTAAAAGGAACCCTGAAGGACGTCAAAATCACGAAATGTAGGACTCTGAAGGATGGTGGTGTCATCTTAGAGGTGCCAAATGATGCTCAGACTGAGAAAATAAATAACTGTAGGGAAATAGGACACTCAGGGATCACAGTAACGGACCCCAGGAAGAAAAACTCGTCGTGGGACATCAAACACTTTCACTCATAAGTCAGCGAAGAAGAACTGGTAACAGAGCTGTACACAAAGAATCTTTCATCAATCGGCGGCACAAAGGAGAAGCTGAGACAGCAATAAGAGCACTATTCAAACCAGGTCCAAGAAAAACAGATATTGTGAACATAGTCCTGGAAATGGAAGCAAAGTTTTGGCATCACCTGATAGCACAAGGACGGGCATACATAAACTGTACCTCTCACAGGCTGCAAAAATTCAACAAGGCAACCAGGTGTTACAAATGCCATGGTTTTGGGCACACAACCAAAACGTGCATAGCATTAAGGAATGCAGTAACAGGAACAAGGCATCACTGTGTGCAAACTGCAAGCACTGGAAGAAGCCACTCAGTAATGGACAAAAACTGCCCCGAATATGTCAGATTCAAGGCGAAAGAAGAACAAAGGACTGGATCTCTGCCCATTTAGTTGAATAATCTTGAGGGTACTGGACTTTGTGTTCACCTCAACTACCTGTCGACCTGGGGACTGTGGTGCAGAAGTGTTACTGGCCATATTCAAAGTAGTACCAAGTCAAGTATCACTTAAGATGGAAGAGGAGAACTTCGATATTATTCTTATCCAAGAGCCCTATGTAACTGAAAATAAAATCAAAGGATATCCTCCAGGTTTCCACCTAATATACAACAGCAACCACGGAGTACCAAAAGCAGCCATAGGAATACGGAACACAAACTTGACCATTCTGCAGATAACCTTCCTTTGTGCTGCTCATACAGCCTTAGCTGCAGTGACTGGTGACTTTGGAGAAATATACTTAAATAAGCCTTTACTGCCAGTTCCATACCCCAATTGATGAAAATTTACATTAACTGGGTGCAATCATCCATGAAACCCAAGGAAAAGCTATCATAATAGCAATGGATGCGAATGCCATGTCACAACTGTGGCACAGCCTGGACACAGATGAAGCAGGAAGAAAACTAGAGGATCTCATCTTCCAACATGGCTTAACAGTAATAAATCTGGATTCACAACTAACAACTTTCAGTGGGCCAGCTGGGGAAAACAGCATCGACGTAACACTTTGCTCAGCAAACATGTCAAGAATGGTCTCTCGATGGACGATTCTAGAGGAATGGACCTCAAGCGACCACAGGGCAATCACGTTTGAGATCTCAAAACAACAAAGGGAGAGGGTCACAGAAGAGCTCCTGAGATACAACACCACCTTTCCAAAATGGCAAGTTTGTGACTGCCAGCTGACCACCAGTGTGGAAAATTGGCCAAACTTACCAGGAACAAATGCAAATGAGAAAATAGGCCACCTACAGACCCAGACCGTAATACAGGAGAGCTGCAGGAAGAAGAACATGGCTGAAGAATGCTGTACCTTGGTGGAATGAAACACTGACAAAAATGTTTGTATTTACGTGCACAACAGTGTCAACTAGTGACTACATGCGCGGTACTGCTCAACTCTTCTACTCAACATGTCAAATCGGAAACGGAACCAAGTGATAGAAGAGTTTATCGAAATGATGAGTCGTATGAATAAAAAGGTGAATATACTTTATACTCACAAGGGAACTTCCCCATCGCACCCCCTTCCCTTGGCACAGTGGACAGGCCTTGAAAAACTGAGACAGATCAATCGAGAAAACAGGAAGAAGTTGTGGGGAATTATGAAAAAATAAGCAAAATATACAAACTGAGTAGTCCATGTCCAAGATAGGCAACATCAAGGAGAGTGTGAGCTCAGGAGCGCCGTGGTTCCGTGGGCAGCGTGAGCAGCTGCGGAACGGGAGGTCCTTGGTTCAAGTCTTCCCTTGACTGAAAAGTTTACTTTTTTTATTTTCGCAAAGTTATTATCTGTCCGTTCGTTCATGTCGTATCTGTTCACTGTAATAGGTTTAGTGTCTGTGTTTCGCGACCGCACCGCAAAACCGTGCGATTAGTAGACGAAAGGACGTGCCTCTTCAATGGGAACCGAAAACATAATGCCCACGGAATACATCTCACGTATTTAATGCACTCTCGTCCAAAGTAACGAACAGTCAACTGCCAGCCAGGGAGCCTCGTTAGCAGGAATACTCTCTCTTCCGTGCGCTGTAGTCGACTGACGTCGTGTGTTTCGATGTTCGTTTAGGTGTAGCGTCCCCATACTACGGCGCAGTTACGTCCCATCGGAGGGGCGGACAGATAATAATTGTCTGAAAATAAAAAATTAAACTTTTCACTTTTTTTAAAAATCTCATCTTGTTCGTTTCATCTGTTCGGTGCGGACGTCGCAAGGCACCCGTTTCAGTTCGTTGTTGATCCATTAACTCAGGTTTTTTTTTTTTTTTTTTTTTTTTTTAAATTACAGAGAGCAGCTAACCCTCTGGCAGAACACGCTGAGTTACCGTGCCGGCTAAAATTAAACTTTTCACTCGACGGAAGACTTGAACCAAGGACCTCTCTTTTCGCAGCTGCTCACGCTAACCACGGGACCACGGCGCTCCTGAGCCCACATTATCATTGATGTTGCATATCTTGCGCATGGACTACTCAGTTAGTATATTTTGCTTATTTTTTTCATAGTTCCATACAACTTCTTCCTGTTTTCTCGATTGATCTGTGTTCAGTTTTTCAAGGCCTATCCACTGTGCCAACTTAAACGTAAATCTGAGGGGGATGCGATGGGGAGGTTCCCTTGTCAGAAGATCGGAGAAAGTTCTCTGGTTGGCATGAATACAGCGAGTTTGAGAATATACTTCACCCGAGTATGTTCTCAGTGTGGGTTGAAGGGTGGGGGAAGTTGCTCAAAGCAAAGAATATTCTCCGATTTCGTATGAATAAAGCTAAAGAAGTTTCTCACAAGCGGAGAACATTCTCTGCTTTTGTGAGTGAGCTCCGTAGCATACTTCGAGCTGAGTGAGTTGTGTTGTGGTTAAGCGTTACCGAATGTTTTTAGTGAAAATGGCGGAATTTATGTATCTTGAAAGGCAAAAAAAAAAAGATATACAGTTCCTTTCTTCTGTATTCCTGCGTACTACGTATAAGTTTGTATAGATTTAAAAGTGAAAACATTAATTGGCTGGCGAATCACTTTCTTCCGGAAAATCACGAAAGAAGAGTAGGCGCCCTTTCCAATGAATGCAAAATGAAAATATTTTTGCGCTATTTAACGGATCCAGGCTTTCAGATTGGTGTAGCAGACTACAGTATCACTAACATTTTCGTATGTTCTGCAACAAGTTAACAGAAAAGCACCGTTGTGTATCCGATTTCCGAGAAACATTAACGAACTAGAAACAGCGAAAGTTAAATGGCAATCGAGATACCAGTTTCCATGTGCGGTAGGGGCCCTAGGCTGCACTCACATGCCTACAATGAAACCTCCTTCACATGGAGACGGAATACGTTAATCGAAAGGGCTTTCCATCTATAAACGTGCAGGCGACATGTGATAACAGTGAAATGTTTACGAGTGTTGATGCTTCATGGCCTGGGTCTGTACATGACTCTAGGATATGGAGAAACTCGGATGTGCATCGCATATTGCAGAGACGAAGGATATGGCATTGCACCGTGGTTAATGACACCGTTTCAGAATCCAGAAACACCTGATGAGAGGGCATACAACAGACTTCCCTCTAAGGAAAGGGTGATAATCGAACGGTGCTTTGGAGAGGTGAAAAGGTGTTTCCCAACTCTGCAAAATAAAGTAAGGCTTGCCCAAACAAAAATCTCCAGTGTGATAATAGCCTGTTTTGTTCTGCACAACGTAGCAAAACATATAGGGGATGAGGATTTTGAGGCACCTAGTGATGAGGACAAAAATCTTCCAGTACTGGGAGAAGAGGAAGCAGTAAACGTACGTGTACGTGGAACAAATAGAAGACGGGAAATTGTAAATGTAATACATCAACTGCAGCGTATGGAAGTCTGTCAAAACATTGCATAATTAAACCCAATATGTATACTTTTTGTAAGTACACTAATTTTTCCCTCATGAAAATAAAGCACAGTGCTCTGATGTTACATAATAAAATGCTGTTTAGTGGTTTTTCCATTCTCTATCATCGAGTTTACTTTCAACAAAAATTGTTTAACATGTAACTATTCAAACTGGAACAGAATTTTCAGATACTACAGTAAATAGCTTTGGACACAACAGGTTAACGTGAACTGCTGGAACCTTAATGTAATTTCTGTACTGTAACTTCAGCAGATTGATGGCCACAAGTTTTTGTTTTACTTTATCAAAAATGTTCCAAGGAATTTGGTGAAGGTATTTGCCAGGTGCTACAGTAAATAAGTGCACAACTGTCTAACCTGCAGCATTTAAAATAAAAACAAGTTACTCTTTTTTGCTTTACTTTTTCCAGGAGACCGTATCCTTATGTGTTTCCCATCAATGGCAGCACAGCAGTTAGGGAAACCCCAAAGAAAGTAGAATTCTTTCGCACCTTCCCAGAAAGATTCTCGAGATGGAAAAGGCAGGAAGATAGGTGCCAAGAGTTGGCACATAGCTTCTACTGTTTCAAGAACTATGATGCTCACATAGCTTGGTGATATCAGGAAACCATATCCAAGGGACACGAAAGTCCCCCCTGTAGCTAGAAACCTGTAACACAAACCATTATTATTATTATTATTAATACATGAATGTCTTGTCCTAATTACACAGCTAAACAAATATCGTTCCGTTTTAGGTAACCACTGTAAGAAGAGATGAAAAGACATCAGAGATAACTACTGGAGAACAGTTCGAAACGAACCACTTCAAACAGGTTCTGCAGCACCAAGTTCAACAACAAAATGGGCGTCGTTCGACAGACTAGGCTTTTTAGAGATGTGAAAAGGGAGCGGTCGTCTTTTTGTAGTGTTCCGCTAAAGGAGCCAACAAGTGCTGAAGGACTGCTATCTGATGAAGACGGACAAAATGCCAATGAAACAGGGCCTGACACTCCACAAGCCATTGCTTCATTTTTCTCTGGTGACGCACCTGCTGCCAACTCTTCCATCTCAGCTCGCAGATCGAGGGAAACACACTGGGATTCAATCAACCAAAGGGGCCAACAACGATTGGAATTGCTGCAGCGCTTGGCTAATAATCGGAAGCCGGAAGATGATGTGGGGCTGTCCATCGCAGCGTCCATTAGGATTCTACCACGTCACCTCATTAATAAAGCGAGAATTGACATTTCAAGCTATGTTACTGGACCTGACAGTTCCTCAGAATCACCTCTTGTGTCACTGCCTGTCAGCATGCGGCTCGTCTTCTCTTTCATCCCGGTTCGATCGAACTTCATCGGTTGGTGACGATACGTACACTTCCACCCCATTAATAAACGTCGAACCACAAGCAGGTGATACTACTTTTGAAAATAATTACTAATCATAATGTAAACACAGTGTAAAGATAATGTAAAAATAAACGACAAACTGTACAGGCCCTGAGTCTTTTCCAAATAAACCTATTATTTTAATAGAAATTTATGTTATTTCATAGAGATACAAAATTATCCATTTTAAACCATTGTTGATGAATACGTATGTTTTTATACTGCCACTTACCGTAAAGTCACTGCCATTTTTTCGTCTGCTTCTATTTGAGTTTGCACTGCACTGGTAGCTGTTCCTGCTATATCTTGTTTCACCAGACTCAAAACAAAATCGAACTGAGATGGGTTAAGTCTAAAGAAATTTCTGAACCTCTCTTCATCGTTTCGCAAGTGACCGGTTACTAAGTTAGCTTAAATTCCTTCACTTTTCCGTGTTTGGAAAATACTGTGGCGACAAGATCTTGTGAGCATTGCAATTATTTCCTCTTCTTCTTCCTCGTCCACCAAAAAACCTAGAATGGTATTAACATCCATGTTGCTAACTCGCGTGCGTGTTCCTTTCACAGAGGTGACTCGCTACGGCGGGCAGACACAGCGAAATGGTACCTTCAGCCGCCACCACGGAAACCATCAAAAAGCAAATCACGAAACTGGCACGGATTCTAAAGGAAGCAGAAGAAGAACCAAAGGAAAACAACGTAGGGCCGTGGGAAAATCCAAAAAGCGCCGGAGCAAACGGCGAAGTCTCAGCCGAGAAAAAGATGAAGACAAGATGGACGTATCTGAAGCAGAGGAGTCTGATACGGCATCTTCCGCAAAAAGGCAACAACCCCAAACGCAGAGGACGTAGTACTACGGCCATAACGGCCACAGCACACTAGAGAACCGCCTCCACAAAGCGACTAAATACAACAGGGCTCAGTATATAACGTAATTACGTGCAACACAAACAGAACGACCGCCGCACTAAAATCAGAGGCACTTACTGACTTCCTGCAACACAAAGCCGCAGACGTGGCTATGTTACAGGAGGTGGTCACGACGACTGACTACTCTCTCGACGGTCAATACGGGTTGTATGTCTCTGCCCTGCTACCCCTGGAGTTCACTTTCGTCGCCTCCTTCAGCAAATTAATTTTCCACTCCCTGCAACCTTTAGAAAGGGCGAGAGCCAAACGCCACCTTGGCTCCAGGCTCAGGTACGCGTTCACCTTGCCGCGGCCGCGGTCCTCCAGCCTCGGACAGCTTCTTGTTGTGTGCATTCATCTGATTTTAGCAGGCTCATTTGTCAGCGCATTTTATCGCTGTGGCATGCCGATTGTGGTACACTTACGGACAACGAGCTTCGGGCCTCGAAACCTCTTCCCACGGCTTGGACGACCTCTTCACGCCCTTCTCGGCGGGAGGAGGTCGTTTCGGCCCGGTTACGGATTGTGTACTCTGGATGAAATTTTTGCGGATGACCCAGCAGCAGCTGCTCGCGTTCTTCGTTTTATCAACTTGACAAACCTGTCTAAGGACATTTGATTATGCTCTTTTCTTTTAATCCCTTGCCTGTTAATGCTCCTTTTATAGTGTTGTTCTTTTTAGTTGCGCTAATGACAACTGTAGTTGTGCGCCCTACAACCACACACAAAAAACACGGCTACAGAACAGGTACCGGCATACGAAGTCATCTGCAACATCCACGCGGAAACTCGCTGCGGAACTGCTACCCTAGTCAGACGCGGCCTCCAAACTGGCAACGTGAAACTGATGCCCGACGGACGCAGAATAGCTGTGAAGGTAGAAGACACTGTATTTGTAAACATCTACGCTCCGTTGGGAACGGAAAACAAGCATGCCAGAAGAAAGTTTTTCAACGACGACATCTGCGAGCTGTTACTCAACAACAACAACAACAACATCGTGCTGGCAGGTGACTTCAAGTGTGTAATTGCACCCGAAGACCAGATCCCTGTACCTAGCGTGTGCGCCGAACTGCAGGAATGAGTTAGGCGTCTAAAATTAGCAGACACCTGGCGTCTAATACACCGAGACCAGACCGAGTTCACGTACCTGTACAACCGCGGCAGAAGCAGAATAGACAGAATGTAGGTAAACAGAGAGATGGCCACCTCTGTGATACAAGTAGAAGTCTGCCCCGTGATGATCTCAGACCACTCTATCAGTGCAAACTCCGACTACAAACAAGAAAGCTGCCACCAGAAAGATGGACGTGGAAGCTGAATACATGCCACCCCACGGACGAAAAGTTAGGCAGGAAATTGCCGACACAATTCATGCATGCGGACAGCGGCGAGGCGAGTATAATTCTACTACTGAGTGGTGGGTACAAGGGCTACGCAGAAGAGTTTTTAGCAGCCCGTAAACCGTAAGGCGGAGGACAATGGGGTTGTTTTCATACGAAAGAGCGACGTTTTCCAACCTCGCGGTAAGAAAGCACAGGCAGTGCTGCGTCAACACCACCTACAATAAATCAGACCTTAAGGCAGATATCGATAGTTGACAATATGTCGGCAATCGTGGGGGAAACAAACCAGTGTGCTTGTGTTTCCATAACGTGTGTGTGTAACATTGTATACGTGACGTTCAAGAGAAGCCAAAGCATTTATTACTAGCTGTTATTTATGCCACATGCTGTGAATGTCGTCACAAGTGCTACGCTAGTATTTATTTTCTTGATTCTGTATTAAGTTCGGCATAATTTAAAGTGTAAACTGTTCTTGAGATGGGTCGTAGCTGTTGCATACCAGGATGTAAATCCAATTACGGAAAAACATACGATACCTCAACATTTAAGTTTCCCAAGGAAACAGCATTGAGGAACAAATGGATTAAACTAATTCATAGAGAGAATTTTGAAGTGAACGATGAACCTGTGGTGTGCATTAAGCATTTTGAACCTGAGTTTGTGGTTAGGGAAGACATTTTTTCCTGTGGAAATAGTGAACCAATACATGTGCCATATAAATACCAAAACTAACAAATGATGCAATTCCGACTATCTTTCCTAATCAAACTTCTTATCAAACAGTACCAGTTCCTAAGGAAAGGAAGAATCCTGAAGATCGTGTTCAACAGCTACTGGAACGTGATGAATGTAGTTTCAGTAAGTGGTGAGAAAATGACAATATACCTGACTTTCAGAATTTTAAAAGCGAAGTGCAGAAAAGGAATGTTTCTCCATTTACAATTTTAGTAAAGGATGACTACGTATCCTTCATTAAATTAAAGGATGATTCCGTCAGTATGTGCCATTAGTTTCAGTGTGCTTCAAGATATCAAGTTCCTTTGAAGTAAAAGTGTTTCACAAAAATGTGTGATTGCCTACAGAAACCTTGAAATGGATATTATAGTCTGGGGAGGAAGAGAACGTGAAATGTGACAAGTGGACGAAATTTGACAATCTGGTGAGTCACCTAAATGGTTTCACAGATAACTCTACTGGCAACATTGACAAGATTATAATTTTAGTCATTGCAATAACAAATCAAAGTAGATATTCTCCAGAGGCTTTGACATGAAAAGCAAATGGTTGCTGCCCATGTTCTGGTGCCTACCATCACTTGAGAAAAACAAATGTGTTAAAATTACCTCATCTTGTCTATTTAAGGCAATTTCTATGCAAAATGGGTCCAAATAAACCTTGTATTGGTCCATCACAGGTAACTTTTTTGAGGGAAAAAAATAATTTTGAGTTAACATAAACTTCATCTAGCATCACTGCATTACTTTGTCACTTTCCTGAAGAAATTTCTCTTATAAGGCGGGAAAGAGACTTGGTGTTGCTGAGAATACTTCAGATATTACAACAGCAGTTACAGTGCAGGTTTTCATGGCATCATCTTTACATTCTGATTATAAAGAAGTAATAGCTCTCTTTCCTGTAAAACATGTTAATTCTGATACACTACTGAAAATGACAACTGATGTATTAAAGTTAATGCATGAGCTCCAGTATGATGTTATATGCCTGGTAACAGATAACCATAGCACTAATAGAAAAATGTATCAGCTTATGTGTGGTGGCACTTTACAGCAGTATATTACAAATCCAGTCGCTCCATTCAAATTTCTCTTTCTTCTGTTTGACAGTGTGCACTTGCTTAAGTGTATCAGATATAACTGGTTGAATGGGAAAAATGAATCCTTCATAATGCCAAATATCGAGGATACATTTGCTTTCATCAATACCTTTCTACACAGTGATGAAGGGAATTCTGCATGTGAATATAGTGTCAGTGAAGCAAATTTTTTAGATTTGAGGACCCTGTTTCATTCTGAGAAAAATAAACTGTTGAAACTTGCCCCAAAGCTAGTGAGAAAGGCTTCTATTGAGAGACAGAATGTTACCCTTGCTCTCAGTGTTTTTTATTCTAAAAATGTGGCAGCACTAGAAATTCTGAAAAGTCAGGGGATTGAGATTTCTGATGGCACTATTCAGTTTTTGAAATTAATCATTAAATGGTGGACAGTTTCTAATGTACAGCATCCCATGAAAGGCAAATACAAATAAGATATGTTTTCAAATTTTCAAGAAACACAAGTTTGGAGTCAGTAGGTCCAGTGATTGGGCTAGAATTATCTGGCATGCATTGCCTACTCATGCAAAATTAACCCATGAAACATATACTGCTTTCTCTCACACACTTGTAACAACAGTTCAGTTACGCAGATACATTTTTAACACTTACAACTGGTCCTACATTCTTAAAGCAAAATTACACACTGATGCTTTAGAAGCAAGATTTGGAGCTTATAGAAGGCTAAGTGGCTGCACATATAATGTTTCAGTTGAGCAAATGTTGGAATCTGAGAGGAAACAAAGTAATAAGTCTACTAAAGCTCAGATCTACTAAACATGGTGAATTTACGTGAAATGATTTTGCAGCAAAAGTAAATTACACCATAAAACACCAAACGTATGAAAATTTAGATAAATTAGAACCTGCTCTAGAGGAACTAGCGAACATTCCCATGATGGATGAAGATTTGAAAGTCTTGGTTTGTATTGCTAGCTACACCAGCAAAACAATGCTTGAAAAGCTGCAAAAGGGTGGCAAATGTTAGAGACAGAGGATGAAATTTTGTTGCAGTGTGCAACCAAAGAACTCCTTTCCTATTTCAACCAACTGAATCGTGGAGGATTGAAGTGTCCTTCTATAATGATTTCCTTGTGTTGTAATATATATAAACTTTTTCAAGTTCTGATTAGCAGCACATATGAACCAGAATTTCTCAAACTTGAAAATCAGAGAGATGCAGTACTTGCCTTAGGAACTGAATTGTGTGAAAATGCCATTAGTAACCTCAGTGATATGTGCAAATGTGGCATTCCTTTAAAGACAATAATCAAAAAAAGTATTAAAGTGCTTTCAAAAATATTTATTAATAATTACACAAAATTGTTGAATGAAAAGTGTGTTTCAAAGGAAATTGCTCAAACATTAGTCAAACAAAAAAGAGGAACTCATGAAGACATTGCAGAAAAAATAACAAAATGCAAAGTGGCCAAGCTAGCAGCAAATAAATCCAACAGGTACTCAAAATCAAACCACTTCTAGCATATTACGTAATGACAGTGACTAGAATTAACTGCATATTGTTTAACACAATTTTGAGCTTTAGTTCCACGCTTCATTTATTACTGATATGTAGCTTCTATCTTGTAAATTATTATTAGTGTCAAAATATTCCATTTAGATGTGTTGTGTAGTAGTCGTTTGGATTTGATTTGGGTTCCATCTCATCATTTTACTTCGTCATGGTACTTATTTCGTAATTTGTGGCTTCAGTGACAACTTTTCATTTAAATTTGAATATAGAAATAGCAGGTGCGCTAGCAGGTGAATGACCCCTTTGAAACGGACATTCAGCTTAATCATTTTGATTCCCCTTAGAGCTGGGAGACAGTAGTCAGTGTCCAGATTACAACCCCCCCCCCACACACACACCTATGCCAGATCCCCGCCACCAGGCCCATCGACCGAGAGCAGGGACCAGCGCCTCCAACTCGAGGATCTGAGAACCGTGACATATGAAGTACAGTACCTTCCAGGCGATACGTCAACGGAGAGGACGGTAACTGTCTTCATAAAACAGTTCTTCAGACAGGAAGTAAAGAACGCCATCAAGGACCTGAAGGTTAGACGAGGTGGTGTCACCCTCACCCAAATTGCAAAGTCAGAACAAACGCACCTGCAGAAACTCTTTAGGGTCAATCTCGACTCCAAAATAGTAGTGCGACAACTTTGCCAACGAGAGCCAAGAGCCAGACAACCCAGGCGCGAGCAAGGCAGGCCGCCCCCCCCCCCCCCCCCTCCCACCATCAGCAGTAATTAAGAAGGTACCACATGATGTTGCACCTCTTTTTCATCTACAACAACTTCAAAACCAAGGCCTCACGACCTAGAGGGCTTGGAAAATCAAATCACGCGCTACGAATGCCCCCACCAAAATTTTCCGAGTAATAACTAGGGACCAAGAGACCCTCGACAGAATACTGACTGAAGGGGTTGTCATCGACTACTCGCGAAAGGAGACTGAACCGTCCAATTTCCCCCCACCACAACCCGCCCAGTGTGGCGTCTGTTTATCCTTCGAGCATACCACCAAAAACTGTGAGAACAAACCAAAATGCCCCCACTGCAGTGGAGACCACCCCCTCACCCCGTGCACCCGCCTTGGCGCAGTAAAATGTGACAATTGCGAAGGTCCCCACTCAGCTCTCCCCTACCGCTGCCCACTACTAACCTAAGGAAGCTCCGAAGCCAGAGCTTCGAACCCCCATCCAGCTGGTCGACGAACCCGCGCAGGTCGCAGTGGAAGACATCCAACAGGAGTAGGTGCTGAAGTCACACTTCCTAAGGGGCCTAGTGTAACACTTTCATGCCGATGTGCTCTTTGACCATTTATTATTGTATATAATACTTGCTTTTATCTTTATGTAAATTTATATGTGCACTATGTATGAATTAATTTGTTCTTTTTGCTGTATAATCAGTTATGTATATTATGTAAATATCGCTGAGTAATCGCTGAGGGAATGTTAGGGAAACGTTAGGTTTTTGTCAACGAGTAAGTATCGTTGGAGTAGCGGCGTCTCTGGACGCGGGAGGATGTTACGTCAGAGCGCGCGCCTCTGGTGTGAGACTTGATGAAGTGCGGACTCATGGATGGCGTGCACTGTACTGGAGAACTGATTGTTTAGCGGCACGAGGCAACTGATGAGCGTGGGCGGTGGAAATATTGGCTGCAGCAACATCAAGAACCCGCCATGCCAATATTATTGCCAATAACTCCCGTTTTCACTGATTATCATGGAAAGGCGTTGTGGTGTTTTGCGTGTGAATAATTACCATAGTTTAATCAAAACTGTTTACCCGTGATTCTCCTAAAATCATTCACCAAGTAGGTTCCTGTCCTCTCCTATTGTTACAATAATCCGAGTACCGCTTATGAAAAATGAAAACTGCAGTGCCAGTTAATTGTGCTTATGAACTAAATGATTCAGTTAGATTAAAAATTTGAACTTAAAGCATTCAGTAATTTCAGTCTCACTAACTCTAAATTTGAGGCGATCTAATTGTTGCAAATAGTAAATCAACTAATCAAATTAAAATGATTCCTGGCACTATGAACAAAAGCACTAACTAGAAATAATGAGTGAATGCAAATATCAGTGATTATTGTAATTTGTTGTTAGTCAAGTTCTGGTTCACATTTTGACTTGCAGTCCTGCTGAAGTATAATAATTACTGTAATCATCAATTTCTACTTCCTGTTCAGAAGTCAATAGAGTTTCTTTTAATTATTTTTTGCCATTTTCCAAAATTCATATGAAAATTGTAGACGTTACTGTGAGATAGCGCCATTGTCACAACAGTAAGTAACCATTAATCTGAGTGTTATCTTGTATGTTTTAAAAATTTCAGCTCTAGTTTGCACTCGAAATATCATTAACTAATATTTTCTTTCTCGCTTTTTTACATAAATGTTTCAATTGTTTTTGCTAACGTGCGTGGGGCCCTCTGTTGCCGCGCGAGTTCAAGTAATTCTTGACATTGACTGTTCGGTAGGTAAATTAATGAGCCGAACAGTAATTTTGCACAATTGGGATGGCGACCGTATTTCTTTTAGCTACAATTATTTCAGTAATAGGTTTAGTGTCTGTGTTTCGCGACCGCACCGCAAAACCGTGCGATTAGTAGACGAAAGGACGTGCCTCTTCAATGGGAACCGAAAACATAATGCCCACGGAATACATCTCACGTATTTAATGCACTCTCGTCCAAAGTAACGAACAGTCAACTGCCAGCCAGGGAGCCTCGTTAGCAGGAATACTCTCTCTTCCGTGCGCTGTAGTCGACTGACGTCGTGTGTTTCGATGTTTGTTTAGGTGTAGCGTCCCCATACTACGGCGCAGTTACGTCCCATCGGAGGGGCGGACAGATAATAATTGTCTGAAAATAAAAAATTAAACTTTTCACTTTTTTTAAAAATCTCATCTTGTTCGTTTCATCTGTTCGGTGCGGACGTCGCAAGGCACCCGTTTCAGTTCGTTGTTGATCCATTAACTCAGGTTTTTTTTTTTTTTTTTTTTTAAATTACAGAGAGCAGCTAACCCTCTGGCAGAACACGCTGAGTTACCGTGCCGGCTAAAATTAAACTTTTCACTCGACGGAAGACTTGAACCAAGGACCTCTCTTTTCGCAGCTGTTCCGATCCACGTGGTACCCCTTCTCGTTGTCACAGTACGTGAATGATAGCACAAACCTTTCGAACAACCAGACTAAACTCTACAATGATTAAGTAGGCGGAATAAGTTGTCCTAGAAGGCATCTTGTTGTTAACCTCCCCCTCATTTATCGCCTTTATATTGAATCTTCAATTGGAATAAAACTGTGAAAAGGCTATCGTTCTGTTTAGGCACATGCTTACACCGTCATATATTTCTAACATTGTAACTTCCCCTTCCCTTCTATCGACAATGTGTTTCGTCAGAATGGTTACTGCGAAGTGTGCATTAAACGTGAATTGAGAAAGAGAAAGAGTGACACAGCCACCCACAAAGAAGAAGAAGAGGAAGAGGAAAAGAAACTACTTTGTCCATTACGTTGGGCCCCCATCAGCCAAAATTGCGAGAGTAAGGGGGAAAAAAACAACATCAAATTTTTTTTTTCGACCACCTCCAAAAACGAAAGAGTTACTGGGCTCGGTGAACGACAAAGTGCAGTTACAAGTTCCCGGTATATACAGGGTGTTACAAAAAGGTACGGCCAAACATTCAGGAAACATTCCTCACACACAAATAAAGAAAAAATGTTATGTGGACATGTGTCCTGAAACATGTAATTCCCACGTTAGAGCTCATTTTAGTTTCGTCAGTATGTACTGTACTTCACCGATTCACCACCAGTTGGCCCAGTTGAAGGACGGTAATGTTGACTTCGGTGCTTGTGTTGACCGGATGAGGCTTCATTCCAACGTGATCAAATTGTAAATTTTCACAATCAACATGTGTGGGCTGACGAGAATCCGCACGCAATTGTGCAATCACACATCAACACAGATTTTCTGTGAACGTTTGGGCAGGCATCGCTGGTGATGTCTCGATTGGGCCCCATGTTCTTCCACCTATGCTCAATGGAGCACGTTATCATGATTTCATACGGGATACTCTACCTGTGCGGCTAGAACATGTGCCTTTACAAGTACGACACAACATGTGGTTCGTGCACGATGGAGCTCCTGCACATTTCAGTCGAAGTGTTTGTACGCTTCTCAACAACAGATTCGGTGACCGATGGATTGGTAGAGGCGGACCAATTCCGTGGCCTCCACGCTCTCCTGAACTCAACCCTCTTGACTTTCATTTATGGGGGCATTTGATAGGTCCTGTCTACGCAACCCCAGTACCAAATGTAGAGACTCTTCGTGCTCGTATTGTGGACGGCTGTGATACAATACGCCATTCTCCAGGGCTGCATCAGCGCATCAGGGATTCCATGCGATGGGGGGGGGGGGGGGGGGGGGGGTGGATGCATGTATCCTCGCTAACGGAGGAAATTTTGAACATTTACTGTAACAAAGTGTTTGAAGTCACGCTAGTACGTGCTGTTGCTGTGTGTTTCAATTCCATGATTAATGTGATTTGAGGAGAAGTAATAAAATGAGCTCCAACATGGAAAGTAATCATTTCCGGACACATATCCACATAACATATTTTCTTTCTTTGTGTGTGAGGAATGTTTCCTGAAAGTTTGGCCGTACCTTTTTGTAACACCCTGTATAGTATACTGTGCGAGTGTGGGCTCCAGTACATTGTTCAAACACAATGCTGCATCACGCAACGCTGCCAGGATTACATTAGATGCGTACGGCTGGGGCACATGGACAAATTGGCCGTCACAGAACACAGCTTCGATGAGGGACACACCTTCCAATTCGAAGAAACAAAAATGCTTTGCTGAGCAAGTGGCTTCTGGAAGAGCGTAATCAAGGAGTCAGTCAAAATAAATTCTAGCCCTCGTCCCTGTTGACGAGTTGTCATGTGATCTTAAGTTCGGAGTTGAACCCTGCAGTAGCAGCTATATGGCTAGACTAACGTAGCAGGCTTCTCCCACCCCTACCCCCCCTCCACCGCCACCAACCCCAGGGGTGGGGAGGGACGGCCGCCTCTCGCCGCTGACCAGCTATATATAGAGGACAGCGTGTCTTCGGAGCTCGCTTCTGTGAGTGATTGTATAGCCTGATTTATTGTTGCTTTACTGTTTATGTTGGGGTTGTCTGGAGTGTTGTTAACAAGAAGGGCGTTGAAGCGATCCCAGTTTGTGTATGATGATGTGATGGTTCGCCAGGGATCCTGCTGTTGGGCATTGTCATTTAGGGAGAGGAGGACAGGGTTGTGATCGGAGTCTAGGTCGTTTATTACGGAGAGGGAGAGGTTCCAGGTTATGTTCTTGACGAGAAAAAAGTCGGGGCGGAGTTGGTGATTATAGTGGAAGGGGGTGGGGTGTCGGGAGCCGCAACAATTACGTTCCTCGTACCTTGTAGGAAGTTGTGGAGGATCTGACCATTCTTGTTGGTGGTTCTGCTGTTCCAGGAGGGGTGCTTGGAGTTCCAGGCTATACAATCACTCACAGAAGCCATCACGGAATGCAGCCGAAAAGCTACAACCACTATCACCCACCGCACCTCTAGATCCACCCTCCCGCAACAATTACAAAACCTCCTAGCAGACAAACGCTACTTCAGAAAGAGATGGCAGGACTACCGCGACCCAGCTGACCGACGTCGTGTAGACCAACTCAGCCGCCAAATAAGGAGAGAATTACAACAGCACAAAAACCAGAAGTGGGACGAAACACTGCAGGAAGCTGAAGGGAACCCAGAGAAGTTCTGGCGCATCACTAAAGCCAGGAAAACCCCTCAAACTGCAAATAAGCCCCTACATGGACTGAATGGACTGGTCTACGACGCCCAGGGCAAGGCAGAGGCTATGGCCGAAACCTTAGAGCGCCAGTTCACCACCTCAGAAACCGACGACGCAGAAGCGGACGAACATGAGGAAAGAACAATCAGAAGGGTAGCCAGAGGCCTCAGGGCCCCTGTAGCAACCCACTTTCCTGAAGTCACCTCCGACGAAATATGCGGACATATCAAATTACTCCACAATAAAAAATCCCCAGGCCCTGACAAAATATCTCCCATGCACCTAAAACACCTACCCCCAATCTCCATCCTACTCCTCACCAACATTTACAACGCCTGCCTCAGACTTCAATACTTTCCCAAGCCATGGAAAATTGCCAGAGTTATTACTATACCAAAGCCTGGTAAAGACCTCCTTTTCCCCCAAAACTATCGCCCGATCTCCCTCCTAAGCTGTCCTTCAAAAATCCTTGAACGAATCATCCTCTCACACCTCCAACGCTTCCTCTCCGAACAGAACATCATCATTCCCCAACAGTTTGGCTTCCGTAACAACCATAGTACTGTCCAACAAACAATGAGACTGGTTGAGCATATATGCAACGCCCGGCAAATCCGTCACAGCACTGGTGCCGTATTCTTAGATATTCAAAAGGCATTCGACAAGGTATGGCACATGGGGCTAATCTCTAAACTCCTCCACTACCACTGTCCCCTCCATATCATCCACATCCTTCACTCCTTCCTCAGCAACAGGCAATTTTTCGTTGCACTGGACAAGTGTAACAGCCAATTCCGGGCCATTGCTGCAGGGGTACCCCAAGGCTCCGTCCTGGGTCCGACACTCTATTCAGTATACTCCAATGACATACCACACCAGATGGGGGGGCAGCTAGCCCTTTTTGCAGATGACACAGCGATCTTCCGAAGCAGCTCCAACCTCACATATATTGCCAGGAAATTAGAAGAGCACCTGCACGATATCCACAGGTGGGCACTCCGTTGGAAGATCACAATCAACTCGGACAAAACCCAGGCAATACTGTTCACATACAAAAAAATCCCAGACGATGCTACACTGAGCCTCAACGGAACAATAATTCCTTGGAGGTCCAGCGCCAAATACTTGGGCATTACCCTAGACACCAGGCTAACATTCCAAAAGCACGTGAAGCACATTTGTAACCGAGGCCAAGGTCTCATTTACAACCTCTACCCACTCATAAAAGGGAATGGACTACAGATGAAAACAAAGCTCAAATTATTCAAAGTATTCATACAACCAGTCATAACTTACGGTTCAGAGATATGGGCAATCACAGCCGATACACACATTAAAAGAATTCAAGCACTGCAAAACAGATTCCTACGCATAGCCGCTGACGCCCCCCGCTTCCTACCCAACACAGACATTTACATACAACACAATGTCACGAAGATCACACAAATAATCCAGACTCAAGCACAAACATTTTACACACGAACACAAACATCACCCCACGCCCTTATCCAATCCCTCCGTAACATCCCTCCAAACCCAAGATCCAAATTCCCGCGTATGATTACGCAGCGTAATTTCAACCCTTAAAATTCAACATCAGACCAACAGCCCGTTCTCCAACATCAGACATCCAACCACCTCCTTCCTACGAGCTCGAAACCATCACCCATAAAACCAACTTCAGAAACAAGGGAACACAAGGGGTCATGAACCCATCAGACGCTCCAGTCAGTCGGAGCTCGCCCGCAGACGACATCAGTCGTCGCTCCGGCAGCGCGCAGAGATGTCGTGGGCACGCCCGGAGTTCAGAGGATCGCTGAGCAGAGCTATGGGTCGACGGCCCCATCCGGCCCCCCAAATACGACGACTGGAGAAGCTGGTGTGGCAGACCGCCGTCCGGAGGAGCGTGCTCCCCCGGCGGCCCCGTCTGACCCGCCGCCTACGACGACCCGGCCTCCGCACATGGACCCCGAGTCGGAAGAAGATGGTGATGACATCGTCAACACTGCTGACTTCCTGCCCGCGACGAACGAGCGAAGGACGACAGCCAGCGCACCGCATCTCCCAGAAGGCGGCCGGCGCAAACGGCCGATGTCCGCCGCTCAACTCGGCGCCAGAAAGGCGACAAAGAAGAAGAGGCAGCCCACTGTCTCTACAACAGGAGGCAGAAAACGCGCCATCCGTGACGACAGCGTGGCAGGCGCCACCTGGACGACCGTTTCGTCCCGACGGGCGGCCAGACCCAGGGCGACGCCTTCCCCGCCTCCCACATCGACTGCAAACCGTTTCGGCGTGCTTGCAGACGACGTGAGGCCAGAGCAGTCATCATCCGCGCAGACGGCGCCCACGACCGCTGCACTGGGTGATTGCTCGGACGACGAAGGAGAGACGGCCCCCACCACCGGGCGGTCTCATCGACGGCCGCCGCCGATAGTCTTTGAGGTGGCCAAAGACTACAAGCGTTTCCTGCAGCTCGTCAGGCAGTGGACGACTGCCGACTTCACGCTGCGAGCTGCCTCAGGAAACCTTGTGCGCCTGCAAGTCAGTAACACGCAGGACTACATAAAGGTGACGTCGGAGGCGTCGAACCAGGGCCTGCACTGGTACACGCACGCCGCCGTCCCCGAGAGCCTACTAAAGGTAGTCGTCAAGGGCTTTCCCATGGCGGCTGAACCGGACCTGCTGAAGGAGGAGCTGGCGGACCTTGACTTCCACGTCAGAAACGTGACGCGGGTCAAGTCCCACGTCAGCCATAAAGAGTCGCCTTCCCTGTTGGTGATTGCCACTGACCCACCAGAGAGCAGGCGGCTCTTCGAGCTGAAGAAGGTGGCCAACACATCGGCCACCGCGGAGGGCCTCAAGCAGAAGAGGGGGCTCGTCCAGTGCTTCCGCTGCCAGGGGATGGGACACGTGGCTCGCCACTGTAACTTTCCTGAGGCATGCGTGAAGTGCGCAGGCCCCCACGCAAGTGGGCTCTGCCCACATCCCAGGACGCACGCTCCGAAGTGTGCAAACTGCGGCGGCCCACATGTGGCGAGTTATCGTGGCTGCGATTTCATCAAAGCCGCGATTGCTCGCCAGCGGGCAGCCAGCACAGAAGTCTGCCGGCCGCTCCCTCGGCCGTCCGCGCCCAGGCGCAAAACCGGCGAGGCGGCAGGCAACAGCGACTACGCAGAGGACAGCCGCAGGCGCTACCAACTCCTCCACCGCGGTGGGGAACAGAAGAAGGCGCATACGCGCTACCAAACGTGTCCGAGAGGGCACACCAGAAGCTGAGCGCGTTTCCCCCCACACGGGGAAAATGCGCGAAAAAGACGCCACAACAACGGGCGGAGGCAAGAGTGGCAACACGACTGCCACCGCCCGTCAGCCTGCTGCGCCAAGGCGAGACGCTGCACCTGCAGCGAGCGAAGACATCCTGGCAGCAGCCGTCTCTGCACTGTCTGTGGCGATCGACAAGGTGGCAAGCCTTGCCGACACGCTGCAGCGTGTTGCAGAGGCCATGCTGACGGCCACACAGGCGGCCGCTAAGCAGCAGCCGCAGTGAGGCGCTCCCTGCGCCGTCCGCGCCGGAAGAAGTGCTGTCGGTCCGCCATGGGCCAACACCGAACTCCCGACCGCCCCTGCGGTCACCCATTCTACCCCAGCAGAGGCGACTGAGCTGAATGCACTCCTGCACTCACTCAGCACTCTGCTACAACAACTGCCAGTACTGGTCACGGCAGTCACGGCGGCCCTCCAGGCCAGTACCGTCCCCCCCACGCCTTGCCATGGATAATGGCAACATACATGGCCTCACCGTCTGTGGCTTTAATGCTAATGGACTGTACCGTCAGCAAGGCGAGTTTCGACAGTTTCTGCAAGACGAGGCAATCGACATCTGCCTCGTCTGCGAAACTCATCTGAAGCCAGGCGTAAACGTCAGCGTAGCAAATTACTCCTGCTACCGCTACGACAGGCCGACGGCCGGAGGGGGCACGGCCGTCTACGTCAAAAGGACAATCAAACACCACCAGACGCACCTACCAGACCTCAACACCCTAGAGGCCACTGGGGTGAGCGTGAACACTGCCATCGGGCAGATCACGTTCGTGTCGGTCTATAGACCACCCAGGGGGAATCTGGAGCCGACCGACTTCGACGAGCTGCTGACCGTGGGGAGGCGGGTGTTCATTGCGGGTGACCTCAACGCGAAACACACGCAGTGGAACTCGCGCCTCACCAACGTCAGCGGCCGCCGACTCCTCCGATCCGCACTTAGAAATGGCGCCTACATCCTAGGGCCATACGAGCACACCATCTTCCCGGGCCGTAGACAGTCTGACGTGCTCGATATCGCCCTCATCAAGGGAATAGAGCAACACGTAACAGCTAGTACTCGATGTGCCCTGTCGTCGGACCATGTGCCTGTAGTCTACGACATAGACATAGTAGGCACAGCAGTGCCACCGCGTCGCCGAAACTACAGGCGCATGGACCTGGACAGGTACCAAGAGGGCGTTACCAACCTTCTAGCAGATGCACCAAACGTGGACGAAGTGGGCGCCGAAGCTGCCCTGCGGCTACTAAACCGCCAGCTACTACAAGCAGCTGAAGCAGCCACCCCACCTCCACCACCACAACAGCCAGATCACTCCCGCCGCCTCCCACCACAAATACGAGAAGCGATCAGGGAGAAAAACCGAGTGTTCAGGGAATGGCAACTGACACGTCAACCGGCCACTAAAAACCGCCTCAATCGCATGCAGCGAGAGATCAAAGCTGCAGTTGTGGCGTTCAGAAACCAGAACTGGGCTGACTTAGTGGAAACACTAAACCCAGAGGACGGCAGCGCCTGGCGCACGGTCAAGTCCTTCCTGCGCAGACGACAACGGGTTCCCCCACTACTCGTCGGACAGGACATCATCTGTAGCCCCGATGCAAAAGCAAGCAGCCTGGCTGACCACTTCGAGGCGTCTTTCACACCTGTCTAAGACCATCTCGATCTGGAACACATCCGCAGAGTAGAGGAGCAACTGCCCATCTTCCTGACATCGCGAGAGGAGGATGATGTAATAGAGCCAATCACGGTAGAGGAAGTCGCGGCGGAACTACAGACGCTCAACACCAGGAAAGCAGGAGGCAGTGACGGAGTAGACAACCTGCTACTTAAGAATCTACCAGCAGCGGCTCACCAGCCACTAGCAGCGTTATTCAATTGGGTCCTACGTACAGGGAACTACCCTTCTGAGTGGAAACACGCAGAAGTGGTAGCCTTCCCCAAAGCAAACAAGGACCCACGACATGCCTCCAACTACAGGCCGATCAGTCTACTGTCCTCACTTTCGAAGGTGTTCGAGCGTCTGTACGTCAAACGGCTCCTCCAACACCTCACAGTGGAAGGTGTCATCCCAGATGAACAATTTGGCTTCCGCAGCGGCCACTCCACAACACACCAGCTCATGAGACTGGTCGAGGAAGCCATGCGGGCACTGGATACGAGGGAATACCTTGGGGCGGTATTCCTAGACGTCACCAGAGCTTTCGACTCCGTGTGGCATGACGGCCTCGTGTACAAACTCTTTGTACACGGGGTTCCGACGTCACACGGAGTATTGATCAAATCATACCTGGACGCAAGGACCTTCCACGTCAGGTTAGACGACGGAAAATCAACACGACGGCAAATCAGAGCAGGAGTACCGCAGGGATCTGTCTTAGGCCCCCTACTGTACACGGCCTACACTGCCGACGCCCCGCAGACAGCGCGAGTAAAGATGGCACTTTACGCCGACGATACCGCGCTGTTCGTGCGGAGCATGAATGTAACAGAGACTAGGAGACAACTTCAGCTAGGCTGCGACGTCCTGGGCGCGTGGTCGACAAAGTGGCGGCTGAAGTACAATGCCGCAAAGAGCCAGGCAGTGATCTTCACGAGAAGAGCACTGCCACCCGATCTCCAACCGGTCAGCATCATGGGAGGCCCCATCCCATGGAGCAAGACCGGAAAATACCTCGGAGTCACTCTTGACCAAAGGCTCACATGGCAACCACACGTCCAGGAAGTGCGGGACAGAGCTATAGGACGACTAAGAGTCCTGTACCCTCTGTTAAACCCCACATCGACGCTTCCCCCACACCATGGCATCACGCTCTACCTAGTACTCATACGACCAGTGCTGGAGTATGCGGCAGTGGTGTGGGGAAACGCAGCAGATGCACACATCGGTGCTCTACAGAGGGTGCAGAATCGAGCGCTCAAGCTCGCTCTGCGCCTCCCTAGGCGGTCCTCCACAGCTCAATTACACGAGCAAACAGGCATTCCGCTACTCAAAAATAGGTTCCAACAGTCAGCCAGGCTGTTCTATGCGAAGGCCGAAACCTCGCATAACCGGCTCATAAGGGACCTGGGCCAACAAACACATCACAGGCCAACTACACGCTGGCCTGACCTGTTACGTCAGTAACACACAGGAACACACTAAGGACGCCAGGAGCGTCCAGCATGGACAGACCAAAATGTTAGGCCAAAACAACTCTAACCCAAAGTAATAGCAGGAGTAGCACCAAGTGCTTAGCCTGCATCTACAACGAACCAGGGCAGGTTCGTTAGGTAACGAGCGAGCGAGCGAGGGCCAACACCGATCGGTCTCCGAGCAGCCGAGCTGTGTGCACGCGCGGGAGGGTGCGCTGCGAACTTTTAAGTCTGAAGTGCCCCCACTGCGTGTTAAAAAAGCAATAGTGTCCTGATAGGGCCGTCTTACTAGTGATAGGCGAGATCCTCCGGGATAGCCGGATGGGCTAGGGATGTTTAGCATAGGGAATGAAGAGGCACCAGGGCGTCCTCACCAGGCAGTCGACCGACAGGTGGCCGACTCCCTGGGCGGGGTACGTCCGCGCGCCTTCGGGCACAGATCAAGAAGCAGGGCAAGGCCTAGTTCCGCGAGTAGGTCTGAGTCTCTCCATCGTACCGTCGAAAGACACTACCACAAGAGCGCCGAGAGGGAATTGACAACAGGTACGACCCCCACTATGGAGCAGGCAATGCTTCAAACCATCGAAAAACTACGAAGGGAAAGTTCGGAACGACCGAAAACCCTGGAAACAGCCAAGACAACTGCCCCCCACGGGGGAATAACCACCACGGCTACAACTGAAGCCGTAGCCGCTGCCATGGAAGCGGAAAAGCGCAAGATGGCCGCTGCCGCGGAAGAAGCCAAGATGGCCGCCGGCGCTATAACACCAACCGAACGACACCAAATTGATATCAGAGACATATATAGCATCAACCATCAAAGCCAGCATGAAACAAACCACCTAGTGGGAGCGGAAGGAAGAAAAACGGAACATTATGCGTCATCGAGCGAGGACGAAGAAATGGACCAAGACACGCCACAAATCGATAAAAACACACACCAAATGCAACAAATGGAGCTATACGAAGATAACGAGGGCTTCAGAATGCCAAGAAAAACAATCAAGAGGAAAAACTCCGCGGAAACCGACTCCCAAAACAAGCAGTTTACAATCGAAACGAGGAATCGATTTGACACCTTGCAGAACACCCAAAACCTGCAAGCAGGGAACGGCACACCACAAGAGACGCCTCAACAGAGCCAAAACCCGACAACATCGCAGAGAACAACGCCGAAAAAGCCCAGGGTACCTCCCATAACCATACAGTATGCAGGCCACTACCTGACATTAAACGCAGCACTGAAAAAAGAAATGGAAGGACCCATTAGGGTGATAAACAAAGGAAAGTCAATAAAGTATCACTTTGAGTCGGTCAGAGACTAAAGAACAGCAATGGCCTTCTTCAGACGCCACCAAATCGGAAATTACTTTGAGCTGTCTGTCTTCTTGAAGCTGGTGGGTGTAGTCATCAAGGGTCTGCCTGACACAGTCACGGAAGACGAACTCAACACTGACTTAAGATACAACAACTTCCACCCAAATAATGTACACCAGTACAAGAAAAGGAATCCTGAAACAAGGGAGCTGAAACCCATGGACGTTTTCTGCATATCACTAGACAAAAAACCCGAAAATCAGAACATCTACAACTTGAGATACCTACTTGACACAAAAGTAACAATTGAGACTTACAAAAACAGAGATGGACCGCCACAGTGTAAGAAGTGCCAAGGATTTTTCCACACAGTGGGATACTGTGGCATGCCCACCAGATGCGCAAGATGTGGAGGTGATCACAGAGCAAAAGATTGCCAGCTACCAACAAATGCCATCCCACACTGCATCAACTGTGGAGAAGACGGGCATGCAGCGTCCCACAGAGGCTGCAGGGCTTACCAGGAAGCAGCAGAAGCTTACGGAAGAGAAAACCAACAACACCTGCAAAGACAAGCAAGACAACAACAACAGATAAGACCGACAGCGATGCCAACACCAGCAGAGGCACAACAAAGAGGGAGAAGAAGAGCATGGGGCAACATTAACACACAAGGAGCAGAACAAACAACAGGCAACCAACAGCAAGGAATGATGGAAGGAGTCAAGAACTTCATTGACGAAGTAAAATCCATCTGGGCATCCTTCAACTGGAGGCAAGTCCTGAACACAGCACGATCAACACTACAAGAAGTAAACTCAGCACCTGACGCCATGTCAAAATTGATGGCTATCGCTGGAGGAGCGATGAAAATATTCGAAATCTTTAATGGAAATTAACATAAGAGGACAAAAACTACTGCGCATCTGCAACTTCAACGCATGTGGTATCAAAAACAAAAGAGACCTCCTCAACGAATTCATTGAGCAAAACAAAATAGATGTGCTAATAGTCACAGAGACCCACTTACGTCCATCCCAAAGCTGCAAACTGACGAACATGATATGTCACCGAACAGATAGAGTAAACAGGATGGGTGGAGGAACTGCCATATACCTCAGACAAAACATAATACATCACCCAGAGCCAACCCCTCCAATGACAGCACTGGAGGCAACACTGGTTAACATAGAGACGTCCAGTGGCAAACTGCTACTAGTAGCAGCATACCTAAGCCCAAGAGCGAACCTGGAAGAAAATGATCTAACACAGATCTTCGATAACCACGACCGCATACTACTGGCAGGCGACCTAAACGCGAAGAACGAGGCATGGAACGCACACAGGAGCAACGCACGAGGAGAAGCACTACACAATCTAGAAGAAAGGCTCCAAGCCGTCGTCACAGCCCCCCCTAGAAGCGACCTATGTACCCTTCAACAGCAGACACCAACCAGACGTCCTGGACATATTCATCGTCAAGAACATGGATCCAGATATGGATATGCAGGTTAGAGGCAGCCTAACTTCAGACCATCTTCCAGTAATCACTCAATTAGGCGAGACAATAGAACCCCCACCACAAAGACAAAAAATAACAACAAACTGGAACCAATTCAGCCGCTGGCTGAATAACAACGTCAACCCCACTGCCCCACTCAACAATGAACAACAAATTGACGAGGCTATTGGTACCCTCTCGGATAAAATAAAAAACGCGCAAAGAAAGGCCACAACCAAAACGACACTCGCGGAAGAAAAGTACAACGAGCTCCCGCCGTTGATCCAAGACCTCAAGTACCTCAAAAACAGAGCGAGGAAGCGATGGATTCGAGACAGAAACCCACAAGACAGAAGAGAGGTGAATAGACTGACGCGTGAAATACACAAAAGAGTGCTAGAATGGAAGGCGTAAAAGTGGGAGGACCGCATGAGTGAGCTAACACTTAGAGGAAGAGAGGACTGGAAGCTGATCAAAAGCTTGAAGAGCTCAAAACCAAGAAAATCAGCACTAATGGACGGAAACACCATAATATTTGACGCTCTACGACAAGCAGAGCTCTTCGCCCAGACCTATGAGGAACAGAACAAGATAGAGGAGGAGGGTAACCCAACACAAGAAGAGATAGAATTCGCCAGACACATCAACCAGGAGGCTGACGCAATCAAAAACACTCCAGCAGATGATAGGCCAGAACTGACGACACCAACAGAGGTCCGAAGAATAATAGCAAGGCTAGGAACACGCTCAGCACCTGGACCAGACAACATCACAAATGAGGAGTTAAAACAAATCCCACAAAAACCGCTGGTGCTACTAACACGCATCATAAATGCATGTATGATACTAAACTACTTTCCAGTTGCGTGGAAAATCAGCAAGATTATACCGATCCCCAAGGCAGAGAAAGACCTGAAGAAACCCGAGAACCACCGCCCAATTAGCTTACTCTGCACCATGTCGAAGCTTCTAGAACGCGTCCTACTCCCGCGAATAAGACAACCCCTCCTGGATGGGAATGTCATCAGGCGAGAACAATTCGCTTACCAACAAACTTTGCCAGGTTCATTGATTTCGTGATCTCCTCTGTGATTCTCAGGAGTTGGAGCTCCGCTGACAAAGTACACGGCAGCACTAATGCTGGACGTAGAGAAAGCGTACGACAAGGTGTGGAGGAACAATCTGCTGGTGAAATTAAAAGAAGACACCGATATACCCAGATGCTACTTACGCATGATCAACAGCTTCATGTCAAACAGACGATGTTTTGTAAAAATAAATGGGCAGAGATCGGAAACTAAGACCTTGGAGGAAGGAATTCCGCAGGGGTCGGTACTGTCTCCCACCCTCTTCACAGTGTATGTGAACGACATTCCAAAAACAGAGGACACAGTACTGGCCCAATTCGCTGATGATACAGCAATACTAACAAGCCACAGAAGATTAGACACCACAATTAGACGACTACAAGAACAAACTAACCTAACTGAAAAATGGGCAAAACTAAATAAAATAAAAATAAATGCAGAAAAAACCAAAGCCATCCTGTTCACAAGACGCAGACCAGACATCCGGGACAGAATAGAACTCAATGGACACAGAATCAACTGGACAAACAAAGTAAAATATCTAGGAGTCACACTAGATAAGAAAATGTTATTCACAGACCACATCAAAGAAAAGAAGGCGAAAATAACAAAGGCAATCCACGCGATCTACCCACTTCTGACAAGCAAAGAGATGACAACTCGCACCAAGATGAGGATATACAAGGCCATAATACAGCCCGCCATCCTGTACGGGTGCTCCTCATGGGGCTTCACGTGTAAAACGAACATTAAGAAACTCCAGACACTACAAAACAGATGCCTAAAGCTCACCCTACGCGCACCTCCATGGACCAGCACAGAGGCAATCCACAGGGAGCTCGAGATGCCAAGAATAGCTGAACAAATCGAAGAAGCCACCAGGAAACTGGTGACAAAGATTGAGAGACTCAGACCTACAAACAACAGGCTTGAAGACATTGTGCCAGGCGGTTGGTTCCACCGTGGCAATGTCAAGGTACCTCTATCAACCATCAGGAACCAACAACAGTAAGCACCAACTTAGGAACCCAGAAGACTGAAGATAGAACACAGACAAGAAGAATCCAAGAAACAAGACAATAGGGAAGGAAATAGAAAACACAAACAAGCTACAGGTAGAAGCCAAACATCAAGCAACCAATAGAGAACCAATTCAACTCAAACCCCATCAACCACCATTAAATCAGGACCACTAAAGGGCGAAAGCGCCCACAGTGAGTCCCAAAGCGCCAAAAATGGTGACCCAGTTATTTGTTTGTTAATAAATAAATGGAGCCCCCAATTAAGCAAAACCTATCCTGCACACACGGGGGACCAAGCTCCAAAGGAGCTAGAACCCCAGCCATCGCAAAAAAAAAAAAAAAAAAAAAAAAAAAAAAAAAAAAAAAAAAAAAAAAGAAGAAGAAGAAGAAAAGGCCAACACCGTTGCCCGCACACGCGGGCAACACAGAAGGCAACAAAAACCTGAAAAGGGCAATGAGAAGACATCAACAAAAAGAGAAGAACCAAGAAACAACTCGTCAACGAGATGCTATGGAGGCAATGCAGGGGAAGCCTGCAAATATTCCGACCTACCAGGGTAAGAGGGCGTACCCTGATGAAGATGCTCTAGCGGCGGTGGTACTGCTGCGAGTCGAGCCACTGTGTGACGGGAGAAGACGCAGCCTACGCTCTACTCTACTCCGCTCCGCCGCTGCCGCCGGTAGTTCCCGCCTGGCCGCTAGAGGGTGCGCGCCGCAGCTGCCGCGCGCCTCTACTGCTGCAGGCTACACCCGTCTGCCAGTCGCCGCGCGACTGCGGGAGGTCACGCACCGCCGTGCCACGGCCTCTGCGGTACGTCCGAGGCAACCTCCAGCGACCGCCTGCCACAGCTTGAGTATGACCACGCTAGTGTCATCGCAGTTGCCAACTGCACACTGCTTTTTTACTGCGTCAGTAGACTGACGCAAAGTGTCGAGCGCTCTATTGTCGTGTGTTGCGTGTTACGCTCCCAGTGACACTTAGATCCGGTCATAGAAGAGAGGTAATAGCGATCCCGGAAAGCCGGATCTAGGGCTTGTTAGTTAGGGATTCTGCAAGCCAGGGCCCTCTCCGCGGAGAGACCAGCCCGCGTTTGCCGAGGCCAAGGAACAGAACAGGTTAGAACAATCTCCGCGTGTAGGACAAATCAATTAATCATGCAAAGGAAACCCCGTAAAGCCTCCAAGCCGCCCCCAGAGGCCCCAAACCCTCCCCCCCAACCACCTGCAACTAACCCGACACAAGATAACCCTCCAACCAGCTGCAACGAGCCCCACCCAGCCCCTCCTCCATGCAACGACCCTAGCAGCTGCCAGCCCCGCCCCCTACTTGAGATCACTGTCAACCCTCCCTCCCAAACCCCATCATACTCACAAGTTGTATCCTCCCCAACCCGTCCCTCATCCACACCTCCTCCCTCCCCCCTCAGAGCAAGCCGCCCCACCACCCCAACCACGGCCTTCAGCCACAACCCACCCCCAATGACGCCCCTCACAAATTAGAACTACACAACCTATCAGCAGGAGTCACGCAAAAGTCCCTCCACACAGAGCTCAAACAGTTTACGTTCTCGGCGATCTCTAACCTGTACATCAGGCGGGACGGAGTCGCCGTGATCGAATCGCGCGAGCCTGAGTTGAAACGTCTCATAGAGACCAAATTGTTTGCCAACTGCCACCCCAGGGCCTCCTGCAGACTCGTGCAGAGCAAAAGAGACCCGAATCCATCCCGGTCCCCACGCCTCCCATCCTACTCGGTAGTAATCACCAAAGTAGAGATGGATACCACTACTAAGGACATAAAAGAAGGCCTGTCCGAACAAGACTGTGTTCCACAACGTGATCAGGGTGCGATCACAAAAAACAGGCAAACCAACCGACCTGGTCAGGGTATTTTCCTCCGACAAGGACTCGCAAGACAGGCTCCTAAAGAACGGCTTCCGCCTGTTCAGCAAGTTTCACCGCGTCGAACCCTCCCGCACCCAAACCGCGCTACCCAAAACCTGCCTCAAGTGTTTCAGCTACGAGCACACAGTCGAAGACTGTAAAGACGTGCTGAAATCCTCGAAGTGCGCTGGCCACCACCCAGTAAAGGACTGCCCGAACAAAGAGCAGAGATGCGCGAACTGCGGAGGAGACCACCCCTCTCTAACTAAAATATGCCCCCTATTCCCCAAGGCTCCTCATGCACCTGAAAGAATTCAAGAGGTACGCTGCACCGACCCCCCAGCCCAGCTCTGCGACACTGTTGCCCCCACTCAACAATTCGTGCTCGTTGAGGACTACATCAGGGCAACCGCAATAGTTCTAATGAATGTCATACCCGACAGGCGTGACCAAATAGGAAAAGCTATGGCGGAGGTAGCGAAATCCTTCTTCAACCGTAAACTAACAATCCTCGCTCACGGCCCGCACAGGCGGTTCGCAATTGAGGCAGAATCTTGCCCCCTCCCCCCCCCCCCCCCCGATCCAGCCAACAATCCTTTTCCCGATCATCAATCCTGACATCGATCCCCCATACCTAACCCCCCAAGCGCCCCTCCAACCGACCACACAACACTCGGAAGATGGAAGTGCCGCCAAATGAAAACAAAACCACCATCGCTTTCCTAAATGTGAACGGCTTCAATAGAAAACAGCCACTAGTGGAGCGACTGGTCAGCACAAACGGCATATGCCTCATAGGCCTCGCCGAGGTCCGCGCCGGCCCCAACCCCCTCCAACTCGCCAGAATGACGCAACACAGAACACCACAAGCGCGAGCAAGCAAAGGAGGAGTGGCAGTCTTCCACAGCGCCGACTTCCCTGCCGTCAGAGTCGACCCACCACCCCACTTAGCCCACCTCGACCTCATTATACTGAGGGCAAACAGCCCCTATCTGGGTCGCCTGCAAATCGCAACAGTTTACATCTCCCCTCAAGACCCCTTCCCTACAGAACTGATTACCTACCTGGTGTCCAAAGGTGAATTCATCTTAATGGGAGACTTTAATGCGCACCACACGTCCTTTGGAGACACTGCCACCAACACCAGGGGCGTCTCACTCCTCAATCTATTGGACAGCCTCCCTATCATCCGCCTCAACAACTCAGACCCAACCTTAATAAACTCCCGTGGACAATCAATCCCCGACCACATACTCTGCTCAGAAAAAATAGCCAACCGCTGCTCCGACTGTACCATAGGCGACAGTGTGGGCAGCGACCACCTCCCGGTATTATTTAACACAACCGCCTTCAGTTCCTCCAAACCCCACACAGTGACAAAAACTATTAGAGCTGAAAACAAGGGGAACTGGACTAAATTTGCAGAAATCCTTAAACACGAACTTCCACAATCACCAATTTCGGACGAACCAGAGCTGAACACCCACAACACAAAAGTAATAGAGGCATTCTACAAAGCTTACTGCGACAGCGTCCCCCTCATTACCATCAAGGAAGGATCCGTTAAAATTCCCCCCCCCCCCCACATCCTCAACATCATCAGGGAAAAGAGGCGCACCTACAGACAGTTCAAACTGACTCTCGACCCCGCCCTGAAGCGGGAATGGAACCGTCTAAGTAGGCAAGCCAGATCTGCTCTGCAGCGCTGGCGAGCTGAAATATGGGCAGAAAAGTGCAGCTCTCTGAACCCAAAAGAAACCCGAATCAATGCAAGAATAACTAAATTCACAGACAAACGGAACGTAATACCCGTGGAACAGGCAGGCTTCCGTAGGAATCACTCCACAACAGACTGTATAGTCAGAATTACAGACCATATAACCGAAGCTCTAAGCAGAAGCGAGTGCACTCTGGCACTGTTCCTAGACATCGAGAGGGCATTTGACAAGGTGTGGCACAGTAGGCTCATATACAAACTCTGGACTCAGGGATTCCCACCCCTGATCTGCAAATTAATCCGCAACATCCTCTCCAACCGGCAGGGGCAAGTAATAGTAGGAGGAACTCTGTCTACCCCCTTTACCCCCGAGGCCGGTGTGGCACAAGGAGCGGTACTTTCCCCTACCCTATATAAACTATTCACCGCCGATATACCGAAACCCGAAACTTGGTGCGATGGCCTCGCCCTCTACGCTGACGATACCGCCTACTGGTGCTCCGGTACCTCAACAGCCGACGTACAAACTCTCGCGAAAAACTACATCAACAAACTTGAAAGATGGATGTGCAAGTGGCGAATAAAACCGAACCCCGCTAAAAGCCAACTAATTCTCTTCCGTCATAGGCATCTCTGCCAAAAACGTAACCAGACCAGACTCCCTAAAGGTAACCCTGTGGAACAAAGAAATTTACCCGAAAAACACAGCCCAATATCTAGGTATCACACTGGACTACACTCTCCTCCCTCATCATCGACAAAGCGCGCGCCCGTATGAATTTAATAAAACTTCTAAAAGGGAAATTCTACGGCGCCCCCTCCTGGGTCTCCGTCCACACGTATAGCTGCTTCGTCAGACCCGTACTCGAGTACGCGGCAATTACATGGCTGAACTCAGAAGCGCAAACCAACAGGATACAGGCACACGGCAGACGCAATCTTCGCATTGCCGGTCGTCTAAATCCAAACACCGCCTGCACTGACATTCACACCATAACAAACACCATCCCAATACCAGAAAGATGCCGCTTCCAGATAGCAAACTATGGATCGCAAAGACTTATAACAGATGGACCTATAAAGGACATACTAACAAGTAAACACTGGAAATTTAGGTACCCCCACTTCCAATACCCACTCCCAGCATACACAATAGCCAAATGTATACAAGAAAACATACCAGAGCATATCGCACCAGTCCTACACCTCATACAAGAAATAGAAGGCTAAGATATCAGAGACACGAAAAAGAAAAGGACAAAACTACACTTAAGGAGCACCAAACAGACAAAATTACGTAGAATAAGACAAGCAAGCCAGGATAGGATAAGAGACTAGGACCGTAAGCTATAGAAAGATCTCAAAATAGTTAGAATTGCGATAGTAAATTAGACTAATAAATCAGATTATAGACAAAATCAGATTACATACAAAATTACGTAGAACAAGACAAGTAAACTAGGATAGGATAAGAGACTTGGACCGTAAGCTATAGAAAGAACTCAAAATAGTTAGAATTGCGATAGTAAACTAGGCTAGTAAATCAGGTTAAGAACATAACTTGCAAGAACAGAATATAATTTATCACATAGCTGAATATTCGTTCCGCCATAGCTGAGGTTTTGGTGGTTTTCCTCAAGCTGTAAGGCGAATGCCAGGGCGAGTATTCCCACCAAAAAATAAAATAAAATAAGGTATTGAATATGCAGAAAAGAAAGAATACACCCAAGATGAAACGGAATGAATCCAAACAAAAGGAAAAACAATCCCCATTTAATGAAATAAACTGTGACAAAACAGCATTACGTTCCAACCTCCATGGCTGAAAAGCGGATTATATCGCGCAACAACAGCCACACGTTCTCCATCCCAGAGACGTGGAGAAAAAAAAAAAAAAAAAAAAAAAAAAAAAAAAAAAAAAAAAAAAAAAATTCGCCGAGCGGCAGTCGGGCGTTGAGCAAGTCTCCGTCAGTCTGTGACGCGAAGCCATAGGCCCCCGCTTGTACGGGTGACAAACCAGGGGTGTTTTCGGATGCGCCTTTATTAAGACGTAGACGAGCACTCGTAGCTACTTGTCGATGACGAGCGAATCTTCGGCTGCGATGGCAAGTTGCAGCGACGCCTTGGGGCCCCAGCAGCCCGCTGCTGGCGGCAACGACGCCGCCTCTTTGTTTCCGCCGGCCGCTTTTCCGGTTGGCTCGAGCGCCTCAGCTGCCGCAGAGAATAGCTCTGCTCCCCCGAGCGTTAGGGCAACCACAGGTCAGGGCCTGGTCTCTGGCCAGTGTCCCGCGCCTGTTAACGTGATAGGACCAAGTTCTGCCGCCGGAAACCTAACGGTGTCGGCAACTAAGGCGGCGACTGGTAGTCCCACGGCAGCCATTGACTTTGATTCCCTAACCTGCGTGCGACATGCAACCGGGGAGTACACGACGAAAAGGAGCTCATCTCTCCCACCTACCAGCGGTAGGATGTCCATGGCCACCCTGATGATCACCACAGGGCAGGCACAAGCGCTGGCACAGCACCTTACCCCTGCACAAAGAAGGCATCTCCCAGTCAGCATCCTCCCCAAGCCCATACCTATACCTATAGCCCAACCCAAAAAGACCGCTCCCGCTCCTAAACCCTCTCCTCCCGAACATACCAAGACGCTACACCCATCCAAGCGCATCAAAGACGTAGTCAAAAGTGCGAGAAAACACAGAACTACTGTCAGGCGCAAGCAAACAAAGAAAGCAGCATCAATCCCACCACCCACCACCAAGTCACGTACTCCCTCCCCCTCAGGGAGCGGAGACGAGGCGGACCGCCCCCTCGTCATTGACGAATCCAGAGACACAACCGAGCCTCAAACACCCGCCACCGACGGGGATGGGTTCCAAAAAGCGCGGAAAACCACCCGCCCACCCGCCCCCCAGCAAGCGAGAGGCATTGCCTCTACCAGCAATAAGTTCATGCCACTCTCAGACGAGGACGAAGCGGTACCCGCGAGCAGTGATGCGCCACAGCACACACCCACACCAAGACATAGACTCCCTCCCATAATCGCCGAATTCGACAAAAATTACGAGGAGCTTCACTCCCTCGTCAGCAACTGCCTGGGAGAGAAGCAGTTTACAGCAAAGTCCGCCGGAGGGGACAAAATCAAACTCATGTTCAGAGAGCTGGACGACTACACCGCCGTGAAGGCCCTGCTCTCTGAACAAAAAGTCCCCCACTACACCTTCCCCACAGCCAAGCAACGGCTCATGAAGCTGGTAATAAGGGACTTACCACGCAAAGTGGGCACTGACGCTATCAAGAAGGACCTGCAGAGGCAGGGCTACGAAGTGAATAGCGTCACCCACATGAAGGAAGTCTACAGTGGCAACAAATGGCCACTGTATCAAGTCAACCTTCCTGACACTCCGCAAAACAGACAGAAACACATCACACACGTCCTGTCAGTGCCAGTCACAGTCGAACCTCTACGTAGGAAAAGTGGCAACGTGCAATGCTATAACTGCCAAGGATTAGGACACGTTGCCAAGCACTGCGACATGCCAACTCAGTGCATGAAATGCGCAGGAGGACACCCCACTTCCGAGTGCTCCTTACAGAGAGGAGACCCTAAGAGCAAGTGTGCCCTGTGCGGTGAATCTGGGCACGGCGCCTTCTACCAAGGCTGCCGAGTATAAAAAGAGTACCGCCTACGCGCACAGGGCACCAAGACCCCCGCCACACAAAAAACCAATCGTGGCGCCGGTCCTACGAACTCGAGAGCGCCGGCCGAACCGCAACCGCGTCAAACACGTCCAACAACACGACCGCGAGGTGGCGCAAGCTACGCGAGCGTGGCAGGCACTGACAGGAGTCAACAAACAACTCCCACAATACTGTCAGCCCAGCGGCCGTTCCCCGCTAACGGAGAAACGTCCAGGGAAGCCCCCTCCCCTCAAACACCCAAGTCCAGTCTGCAGCCAGTAGCGGCAGCTGAATACACGTCACAAGGCCCTCAGCCCAGCACTTCTGAAGAGAGTGCAAATGCCCTACGGCCCTCAGGAGTCGTGGAGCAAACGTTAGGCCTCCTAACGCAACTACACGAAATCAGGCAACAGAACGCCCAAATTCTTACCGCCATTAATTTGGTACTCCAAGGGTCGCATAACAATGCGACTACAGCGCAGAAATCCTCCCCCAGTGATGGATAGACGACCCAACATCCAAGGACTTAAAATGTGCGTCTTCAACGCAAACGGCATCGTCGGACAAAACAACGAGTTCCGCGAGTTCCTACGCGATGAAAACATAGACGTATGTATGGTGACCGAGACACACCTAAAACCGGGTGTAAGGGTGTCGGTACCCAACTACAACTGCTACAGGACCGACCGGCCCACCGCTGGAGGCGGGGTAGCAACGTACGTCAAACGCGGAATCCCCCATCATCAGGTCCACCCACCAGCAACTAGGCAAATAGAAACAGCGGCAATAGAGATTGCCACTGTCACAGGGCCCCTCACTGTCGTTGCAGCATATCGCCCTCCCTCCTACACTCTGGAAGAGGATGACATAGCAGCCCTTGGCCAAATAAGAGGAAAACTCTTCATTGGCGGTGACCTGAACGCCAAACACGCAGACTGGCACTCGCGAAACTCAAACAGAGCTGGTCGTCAACTGCAACGACTCGCGCGCACCCACCACTCTCACATATGAGGTCCAGAAGAGCCCACCCACTTCCCCAGAAACGGGGGTAGGGCGGATGTCCTCGACATAGCGCTCACTAAAAGAATAACAGGATTTGTGACCGCGCAGTCGGTTAACCGAATGTCCTCCGATCACAATCCTGTGATTCTCGAGGTCGACGTAGGAGACTGGGTACGTCTCCAACAACATCACATCTCATATAAGCGCACCAACTGGGAGCAATTCAAAGTTGACGTAACTTCAGCAATTGCCCAGGCCCCGCCTCCAACTGCAGACTCTGCAGAACAGGCGCTCAAAGATCTCACCAACACGATCCTGCAAGCAGCTAAGGAGGCCACACCATGGCCACCGGACGGCCCTCCCACTGTTAGGCAACTCCCGCCGCATCTGCTTGCCCAAATTAGAAACAAAAATAGGACCGCTAAAGAGTGGAAGCTCACTAGAAACCCCGCAACTAGGAGGCTACTGAACCGCCTACAAAGAGAGCTCAAGGTCGCACTCACTGAGCACCGCAACCAGGAATGGTCGGAGCGACTTTCGGCCCTCCACGTGGACGATAATAGCCTCTGGCAGGCGACCAAACAGATCACCAAAAGACGCGCCAGACTGCCACCTCTGCATGGCGAGCGCGGACTTGTATTTAGCACCACAGATAAGGCAAATGCACTAGCAGATGACTTTGAAAAACAATTCCGCCCAGCAGAGGCGCATGACAGGGACCACGAAGCCGTCATTCGACGTCACCTCGCCACATTTTTCGCGGCGGACGACGCCGACGACGACGAAGAAAACACACAGCTCTTCACACCCGACGACGTGAACCGAGTAATCAGATCACTACCCAATAAAAGAGCCCCTGGCCACGACCAGCTCAACAAAGTAGTAGTGAAACACCTCCCACCCCCCGCCATAGCCCGCATCGTAAATATCTTCAATGAGATTACGCGTTCCCGGAAGTTTCCAAGGTGCTGGAAACACGCAGAAGTAGTCGAGATCGCGAAACCCGGTAAAGACCCGGTTATCCCGCAGAACCACCGACCAATCAGCCTTTTGCCAACTCTTAGCAAAATTTACGAACGCCTGCTACTCATTCCCATTCTTGACCAAGTCAAAACTCAGCAAATCCTGCCCGACTTTCAGTTCGGTTTCCGGCAGGAACACTCCGCGCCCCAGCAAATAATGAGGGTCGTCGAAGCAGCTACAGAAAGCTTCAATCGCAGAAGCTACTGCGGGGTAGTGCTACTTTACGTAGCCGCTGCCTTTGACTCTGTCTGGCGCACCGGGCTTCTCTACAAGCTATTCTCCCAAGGCTTCCCAGGTCCGATAGTGAAGCTACTCGCGAGCTATCTCTCCCAAAGGACTTTCTCCGTTAGGATCGAGTCGTCGCTCTCCACAAAGCGGCGCATCAGGGCAGGCGTGCCCCAGGGGTCGGTACTGGGCCCGGTACTGTACAACCTGTACACTGCCGACCTCCCGACCGTACCGCTGGTGCACACTGCCCAGTATGCCGACGACACAGCGTTCTTCACGCGCAACCCGAACAGAGACAGGGTTACGCGTAGATTGCAAACAGCGCTGGACGAGACCGGCCGCTGGGCCAAAAAATGGCGCATCACTCTAAATGAAGCGAAAACTCAAGCCATCATGATCACCCGGAAACTGGGCAAGCGGGCTCCCGCCCGTCAGCCGCTACTGCTTAAGTTGAACGGCCAAGAACTTCCATGGCGACGTACCGCCAGGTATCTTGGAGTCACTCTCGACACCAGGCTCACCTGGAGGGCTCACATCGGGGACTTGCGCCGGAAAGCTAGTGTTAGGATGCAAATGTTGTATCCTATCCTAAACACTCACAGCACCCTAGCGGCTGACATAGGAGTTAGAACCTACTGTTCATTAATAAGACCGATAATGGAGTATGCTTGCCCAGTCTGGGGATATGCGGCGGATTGGCACCTCCGCAAACTTCAGTCAGTGCAAAACCGTGCACTTAAAAGGGCATTACACCTTCCCTTCCGTTTCCCCACTGCTGACCTACACGAAGCAGCGGGAATTCCAACGCTTCACGAGCGATTCAAAGAACTGGCCGAAAGCTTCTACGAAAACTCGGCCAGATCAGACAATAGACTAATCCAAAACTTGGGACTGTACGACACAACACTGGACAGACACAGACGACCAAAAATCATGACAACAAATTAAAACAGCCTAAAAGGCAGCACAGAATCACCAAACACACTGCACCATAATATGACATACCTTACAACAATGACCAACTACCGACACAGCACAGAGGAGGAAATGTCCTGAAGGACAACACCCTCCATCACATATGCTCTCCTCGAAAGTGAGGAAGCACAAATGCAGTAGTCGCTGGTACTGCTGCGAGTCGAGTTGTGGCAGCCGTAGCGCGCAGGTCACTGTAGCACGCGGCGCCCTGCGGGAGAGTAAGCGAGGAGATCGTACTGCGCGCGGGTGGCAAATTGTCGTGTTGCTGTTTTAACGGCAAAAAAAGCAAATTGTCAAACCCTAGCGCGCAGTATGGTTAAGATGAGCAGCGTGGGACGTGATGTCGCGAGAGGCGGCAACTCGGCGACAGAAGAAGCAGTTTCCCCCGCTCCCGCCCTGTACATCAAGTGCAAGGAGGTCGAGTGGGTGGAACTATACGACGAGATGGGGCAGAGCTGCGAGAAGGAGGTGGTCGTTGAGTCCGTCGACTCCGACGCCACCATCAAGCTCCAGGCCGGTGGCTGGAGCGACTACAGGGCCCTGGAGGCCCTTGTGGCCGCTCACACGGTGGACGCCCCGGAAAGAGGTTCGACGGGTCAAAAGACTCGTCGTAAAGAAGTCACGAAGGCGCTCCTGAGGGGACTGCCTTGGATCCTCACGGAGCGAGCGGTGAAAGAAGGACTGCGCCGCCAATAGGAAGAAACCGCCTCTGTTTATCGTCGCCACACCAGCGGCGGACAACGGCGGGGACATTCTCGACATCTGGAAGCTCTTGGGCTTCCACGTGCAGCCGGAGACTCTCCCCCCCCCCCCCCCTAGACACGAAGCCACAGTGCTTCAAGTGCCAGGAGGAAGGGCATGTGGCAAAGCACTGTCGCAACGCCGCCAGGTGCGTCAAGTGCGGACGTCACCATGACACCCGCACCTGTACCAGCACCAAAGACGCCAACCGACGTGCGCCCGCTGCGGCGGTGAGCACGCCGCAAACTGGCGCGGATGTCAGGCCTTCAACGGCCGAAATCCCGCCACTGCAAAGGAGACGGCGCCCCAGGCAAAGAGGCGACGCCGCAGGAGAAGGAGACGACAACGTTCTGCAGCCGCGGCGAGCAACGGAGGGACAGAGGAAACAGCGAGAGGAGGAGGCAACGCCGCGGGAACAACGGCGGCACCCGGAGGAGATTCGACGACGGCCACCGCTCACGTGCGGCCGCCTTCCCCCGCCTGCTGTGGCAAGGGCGGAGTAGGGGGGCGGCGGCGCGACGCAGCGAGTGGGAAGACGGCGGCGACAGCTGGACCCGACATCGAGTCCGCCCTCCAGGAGGCGGAAACACGATTCTGCATGGTTCTCCATGCAGAGATGGAGGCCGCCTGCCTCACCCTCCGCGAATCCCTCCGCCGCGACACCACCAAGGAGACGCAGGCGCTGCAGACGGATGAGCTGCATAAATACGACCAGGCCACACAAACGGCCTGGCCGAAGAAGACGACGATAAGTCAGGCCACATCAGAAGGCAAGGGAGCACGTCAGGACTCATGTGTCCAAACCAAGGAGTTTGTGAATCACAGCCACCACCTTGTGGACAGAGAGATCCTGGACGTCACCAACCCGGACATTGACGACCGCAGTGAGCATCAAACGAGCTACTTGGTAAGCAAGGAGCGCATAAGAAGCTATGTTCGAGAAGAAAAATAATGAAGAGAGCGAGAGGCGGAACGCGAAGCCGCCCTTGCCCACCGTGAACGCCAGCGCCAACTACGCTGGCGACTCGGTAAATAAAGAGAAGGAGAACCATAACAAGCAGTTCTGGCCGGGTTTTGCAGGTTTTCCTTGGCCGCTAAGGTAAATACCGGAACTGTCCCCTACAGACTTCTGCAAATAAATTCCCAATGGGGAGAAATCCCCCCTTTCCCTGCACCCCAGCAAAAAAATAAACAGTGCCAAAACAGAACAACTTTAACCCCATGGCTGGAAAGACCTCAACGCACGCTCTATAACAGCCCGCCCTTCTCCATCTGAGAAGGGAATGAAAAGTGCAAAAAAAAAAAAAAAAAAATCTGGTGCTGTGGAGACGAGCCGTGGGTGCCGACCGGAGCGGACCGAGTACCCAGCGCCCCCAACGTGATTCTCACGTTCTTTTAGGGACTCTGAGGCAGTACCAGGGCTCCTTCACGGGACAAAGCCCGCGTGCTGCAGGCCATTCTTCTCCCGCACCTCCTTTAGGTGCCGCGCTTGCACATACAGCGCATGTTAGCGTAAAGTAAGGACCACCCACTTCCATAGGGAACAAGTAACACTTCTCTTGTCTTTCGAGAAAAGTAAAATTGTCGTTTCCCTCCTTCCCACCCAATAAACAAGTGCGAAATGGCGGACGCTACTAGCACTTCCCCTGCTATCACCCGCAGCAAGACTGCAACACAAGAGGCGCGAGGATCGACTGCACCCGCCGAAACTCGCGCCCCGCCCGCTACCGAAGGCAAGGGAGCGGCTGGGAGCGCTCGACAGCTTGGCGGGAAAGCGCAAAAGCAGCTTGAGTCGCGCCGGCTAATCACCGAACTTTTCGGGACGGACGTCTCTCCCACAAAAACAAGTACACTGAACATCACGTTACACTCACCTGTCACTGGACAGTCATGTACCATTCTCCCACCGACGCCGCGGCCTCAAGAAATCGAGGCTGCGACGGCGGATGTGGACACAGAAAACTACTACACAGAGCCCTGGCAGGTGGAGGGCCCAAAACGCAGACAAAAAAAAACACCAGCACAAACAAGCGAGCAACCAAACTCGCTAGGCAACCGAAAGGCGCTGTTGCCTACACCCACTAGCTCACCTCAGGCTAGCAACATTAACACACAACAAAACGCAAACACAGTTGTGGCGAACAACAACAAAGCACACAAAGCCACAACAGTGCCCACACAACACAAGACTGGTTTCCCCCCAGTTGTTATACAAAACTATGGGAACCTTAGTGCCCTTAACACTGCATGAGCGGAGAGGCACATAAACAGCACATTACATGCAAAGTACTCGGGGGATAGGGCCTCACTGTACGTTGCCACAGACAAAGAATATAAAGATCTTCTGACCTTCCTCGAAGATCGGAAGATCGAACATTACACGTACAGAACGCTGGACGAGAGAACCCAGCAGTACGTGATCAAGGGAGTGGACCCCAGCACCCCCAACGAGACAGTACATGCGGCCCTTTGTTATTTGGGATTCGACTGTAAAAGTGCCTCCCGGATGACAGGGTTCCGTACACACGCACCGTTACCACACTACATGGTTGAGTTAGCTGACACGGCTGATTCCCGCGCCATCCTGCAGATAAAGAGCTTTCTGCGGATGGCCGTGCGTGTAGAACTTTACGAACCACCCAACGTCCCCCAACAATGCAACAACTGCCAGCGGTTCGGCCACTCGGCCCTCCGCTGCGGCCTGGCAACTCGCTGCCGCGGATGCGCTGCAACCACAGATCCAACACTTGCACACAAACACAGCCAAACCAGCGACGCTGTGCCAACTGCGGTGGGCCCCGTGCGGCCAACTTCAGGCAGTGCAACTCATACAAACAGGCGCTGAAGCGAAAACAAGACAAAAGCAGGGTACTGTACGACATACTACGCCCAAGGCCAGCGCCGAACCCAGTAAGGAACGGCGTAACGTTTGCCACGGTTGCACGCCCTGGCGGAACGGCACAGGCAGCGGAACCTCATCGCCCTACACACACACGTGAAACAACCGCTGCAACAGCCACACAACAGCCACAGACAACACCTGAAACCCAACAAGCATCGGTACCAACACCCATGCCCCCAAACAACACGACCCCACTCCCGGAAATCACGAGCTGCGAAGAAACGCACCATATACAAGAAAACACATCCACACAAGAACCCCCCGAACCCCAAGCCCAGAGGAGGAATAGACGTACACGCAAACACAGGGCGGGGAACACGAAGTCAAGAAGACACCGAGACTGTAACTCACACTACCATCCCCCTCACCACAGAAGTAACTCAGGCGCCACAACCTCTGTCACAAAAACACAAATGCCACTCCTAACAACACACCAACACCCGCACAAGCGGCCGCTAACTCTGCAACAGCACCTCAGGCTGCCACACCCAACGCCAACACATCACCTGGGGGAATACTGCAAACACTATTCCCTCGACGCACGACCGTTCTAATCCTTACCAAGGTGCTGATGGCCGTCACTGCACTCATCACCCAGCTCATGAGCGCCGAACCCGGGCAATACTGGGCTGTCATACACACTGCCATCACAACACTCTTTCACACTCTTACATGAATAATACGCCACACCCGGCCCATAACGCAGACCCGCACACACTATCACGGATCCTGTTCTGGAATGCAGACTCGATCCACAACAAAAGGGCAGAATTTGCCGCGTTCATGAAGCGCAAGGGAATCCTTGTCGCGCTACTGAGCGAGACTAAACTTAAACCGCACAAACAATTAAACTTTCCTGGCTACTGTGTCTATCGTACCGACCGACCGGGCGACGCCGTGGCAGGTGGAACTGCAATCGTCATACACAAAGACATTGAGCACACAAACATAGAGCTCCCTGAACTGGAAAAAATCGAAGCTACGGCCGTCAGAGTCAAGTTCAACGGAGCCTACACCACACTGATATCGGTATACAACAGCCCTGTAGGCATATCAACACGCGATATCAGCACATCACTCAACATTTCACCGCGAGTAATAGTCGCTGGAGATCTGAACGCAAAACACCCAGAATGGAATTCACGCATACGAAATCCCAACGGCAAAAAACTGTACGAACAATCACTTGGCAGAAACTACATTATACTAGCGCCGACTGAACCGACGCACATTCCCTATCAGAGGGGACACAGGCCAGACGTGATAGACATGGCCCTCATCAAGGGCATTACATCGACACTCAACGTTTCCGTTGAAAACGATCTGCCCTCAAACCACCAACCTGTAATACTATACATTGAGGAAACACTGCAGCACATGGAACAACGTAAGATGTTGGAATACGGGCGTGCGGATTGGACAAGGTTCAAGCAAACGCTCGATAGCCACATCCCACCTATACACGGAATTAATGAAACAGCACAAATTGACGAGGCAGTAGAAACCCTCACTAACGCCGTCCAGGACGCAATGGCAGGCACCATACCTGATCGCACCTCACAACAACGCAGTGCGGCCCTGCCCCAGGAAATCCTGGGCCTAATCTCAATGAGGAATCGCCTCAGGAGACAATGGCAGCGCACCAGGCGTCCGTACTTCAAACGGCACATTAACAGACTACAGGGCATCATACACGATAAAATACAAACACACAGAACACAACAGTGGAACCACAAACTCGAAGGGCTGGACACCACACGACCTGGCGTGTGGCAACTAGCCCGACATTTCACCAGGGAGAAAATATACACCCCAACACTTCAAGGGCCCGACGGACCTGCATACTCAGCGGAAGAGAAAGCAGAACTAATGGCCCGAACACTCGCAGCGTCATTCACACCGAACCTGGTACCATCAGATCCAGCGTTCACACTTGCTACTGACCAAGAGGTTACACGCATTCTAGCCCAACCATCGCGCGACGACATTCGACATGCTAGCACAGCCGAAGTCTCCTGGGCTATAATGCATTCCGCTGCTAGGAAAGCCCCTGAAACCGTGTCCTCCAGGAGTTCACGGATAAAGCAACTGAGTACCTAACACACATAACGAATGCCATACTAAAACACCAACACTTCCCCGCCTTTTGGAAGACGGCCAAGGTCCTGATGTTCAGGAAGCCGGGGAAAGACCACAGCCTCCCACAAAATTACCGACCCATCAGCCTTCTGAGCTCGCTCAGTAAGATTGTTGAGAAGGTGATTCTCAAACGCATCACTAGGCACTGCATAACAAATGACATCCTGAGACCGGAGCAATTCGGCTTCAGAAATCACCACTCCACAACACAACAACTCCTACGGGTCGTGGAACACATGGCTTCAATATAAACAAAGCTACAGGGGCAGTGTTCCTGGACATCGAAAAGGCTTTCGACCGTCTATGGCACAACGGCCTCATCTGCAAACTCAGCGACGCGGGGTTCCCCGACGGGCTGCTGCGTCTAATACACTCATACCTCACAGACAGGAGTTTCAACACTGACGTGCAGGGAAAACAGTCAACACGACACGGTATACACGCGGGAGTACCCCAGGGAAGCATCCTAGGGCCCCTACTGTTTAACCTCTACATAAACGATCTCCCAACCACACACAACACAATGATGGCAATCTACGCGGATGACAGCCATCCTTGCGCAAGATTGGAAACCATCAAACATTACGTCACGCCTACAGACTGCACTCAGAGTGGCCGAGCCTTGGTTGGAGAAATGGCGTGTTAGAGTAAACGTCGACAAGTGCGAAGCCGTTCTGTTCACGAGAAGACCGAAGCAACTGCGCAAACACCGCTACTGCAGACCAATAACTCTACATGCACGTCCAATACGTTTCCGCGAGAAAGTCAAATACCTCGGTGTCTGGCTGGACCGGAAATTACTCTGGGGGGACCACATACAACACAAGACCAACTGAGCTAGCGCGAGGCTCAAACAGCTCTATCCTATGCTCAACAGGCGTAGCACACTGAACAGAAGGGTGTCGAGGTCCATGTACATGACACTTATCCGACCCCAGATGACGTACGCAGCTCCCGTCTGGGGATACGCTGCGCCTACACGCCTGCGTCGTCTGCAGCTCATACAAAACAAGGTACTCAAAATCATAAGCAATGCTCCACGATACACACGCATCGCGGACCTTCACCGGGAATACCGACTTGAGACTCTCGCGGAGGTAATCCACAAACTCACCACAAGACTATACAGAGACTCCAGACATTCGCAGAACCCGTTTATTCTGAATCTGGGGAACTACGACCACAACCATAGATGGAAACATAAAAGACCAAAAGACATACTTGCAAGGACATAACATCTATGGCCAAGCTTACGCAAACATAACGGCACAGGCGAGCCCCTGTTAATCAGACGCATTTACTGGATATCCAGCTGAAATACACTGCCGAATAACTGGCACCATACAGGGAAGCCGTACCGTACACTGCATGCAAACAAGCTCCACACATCCCCCACACAGTGAGATGATCTATGGCCGATCTCCCACTACTGTATAACGATCTTGATTGTTCCAGGAAAGTAGCAGCCGCAGCAACTGGGACACATCGCCATCGCCTGTCACGGTAATGATGCATGATACCTATACTAACAAATCCAACCTTGCATGAACTATCGCAGCTAGTAAGCCACTACTGCTCTTACTACCCATCCCACTGTCGCAGAGGTTTTTTTCCCACGGCACGAGCCATGGCACTTTTTTCCCTCTGCTCTTCAAATCGCTACCCTCACTCGCGTTTCGTCCACTATCTATCACCTGATGGACCGTGTTAATGCGTAGCCTTACCCAGACGCACGGACAACATCACAGCCCAGCATCCTGTGATCCACCTACTAGATAACTAACATGTTTACGGAGGTGACAGTAGAACTTTTGGTTTGGTCACCACGTTGGTGCGGGCGTGGAGGGGCCCCATCTCTCTCACCGAGAGCCGCGCAGCAGCAGTCGTCGAGCGAGAGCAGTGCCCGCGCACCCACCCCACCCCCCACCACTGCACCGAGGGGGACACCGCAGCCGCCGCTGAACAAAGCGCCAGCGCACGCAGTGACCAGCCGTCTTCTTCAACAACGAGAAGGCAGAACAGCGCCATCGCACCTCCTACACCGAGGTGTATTCGAGAAGAGCAATCTTGTCCTGTTTTTCGCAATTTTGTCGTGTCGGTCTGTCTGAGTAATCAGGCAGACAAGCAAAAGTGTCGTGTTCATCTACCTAGCGCAAGCGGTTAGACAAGCAAAATTGTCGACACACCAGCGTCGCACGGCAGCTATTGCTGCCTCCTCCCACCAGAGTAGGGTAATCTCCGTACCAGGGCTGGTGGCGCAGCCCCGATACCCGCATACGTGTAGATCAGGCCAAATCAGCCCACAGCTACCCTACGGTGTCAACAAGTGGGACTGAGCTGGGACAATCACTGGTGCGACCACACACATCACACACGATCACATCATGAACACGGAAGATCGAGGTGGGACCACCCACTCCAGATCGCCCCCCCACTACACTTTCGGCGGAGCAGAAGCGGCTACACCAATGACCGACACCCGTACGGTGACTTACGTCGTGGAGAATCTTCCCCACGACATCACACAGAAATCCATGGCAGCAAAGATCAACTCATTTGTAGAATACGCGGTCAGGTCAGAGATTAGGTCTCTGAATGTTACAAGAAATGGGAGGGCCTACATCAACTCCACAACTAGAGGGCGGGAGGACTACTTCCAAAGGATCTTCCGACACCATATAGTGTCCTCAGTAACAGTGTGCCCTGAAAAAGTACGCGAACCGAGACAGCCCATGCAAAGGTCCCGAAAGCCACCCCTCAGCGCGGTCATCAAAAAAGTGCCATTAGATGTAGAGGCTAGTGATGTGATCCAACAGCTGCGCGAACAGGGCCTAGATGTAGAGAGGGCTTGGCTAACACTTCAAGGGAGAGGCAAGCTCCCACCAGAAACTTTAGAATAATATCAAGTAATCAAGACACGATTGATACAATACTCACAAATGGCGTTGTCATTGATTACGCAAAAAAAGAGGCAGAACCCTCCAAACTTCCTCCACCGCAGCCAGCGCAATGCGGGCAGTGCCTCGGCTTTGATCACTCCACAGCGAACTGTAAGGCCCAGGCAAAGTGTCCGCAGTGCGGAGGCAACCACAAACTTACTCGGTGTGACGTTAAAAACCCGGAGAAGTGTGCAAACTGTGAAGGTGACCACTCGGCCTTATCCTATAAGTGCCCCAAACGACCTAAAATCGCTGAAAAAGAAGAGCTACGTGCACCGATTAAAATCATGGACGAACCTACACCCGTCCCACCTACAGAAGAACTTCAGCAGGAAATGGTCCTAAAGAATGACTTCCTCCGAACCCTCACTGGAGCACTCGTCAGTCTGTTCCAGGACCGGCGAGAAGAAATAGTAAAAACTGTAAATCAGGTGTCGCAGCAAATTTTACATAAGAGCATCAAGGCGACCTAGTCAGGAGTCTGCCTCCATGTAACAGTAGCAGACAGGGTCAGTCCGGCAACACAACTGGACATAACACACGCCCCACAATCACCTACACAACCACAGACACCTACCACACAAACATCCCAACCCCCACGAACACCTACACAACACCAGACACCCACCACACAAACGCCCCAACCGCAACACGCACCCGCACGAACACAAAACACATCACACCCACACACTTCCAGAAACAAAACTTACTAAAACCCAAGTCGCGGTACGAACATGGCCGACCACCAACAGCAGTTAAATCTCCTCTTCGCCAATGCGAGAGGAGTTGAAGATAGGAGAACACTACTCACGCACACACTATTGCGCAACAACATACACGTGGCCGGCATCGCCGAAACGTGGCTCTCTGACGGGAAGCAGTGCAATATACCGAAGTTTAACTGTTTCCGCAAGGACAGAGACAGTGACGGTAGAGGCGACGTCGCGCTATACGTGCGCAATACGATAGCGGCTACGGAAGTCCCTCCCCCCGCACAGCTTGGGGACACAGAGATCGTCATGGTCAAACTAAAGGGCCACAACGCAAGGACCGTAACAACTGCATGTTTGTACAACCCTCCTAATAACCCTCTCCCGATCCACGCGATACGACACCTTATGACGAAAGACAGATTCATCTTACTAGCTGACCTGAATGCGCGACACGAGAGACTTGGTGACCACAGCACAAACCACAACGGACAAATCCTCTTTGACCTTCTGACGACCGAACCTGTAGACCGCCTCCCCATCTACCAACCCACTTTTATAGGCCACCAAGGAACGTCAGCGCCCGATCATGTCCTATACAGCCCTACCATGAGTGACTCAATAGCCAATACGGAAGTCGGCAACTCAATAACAAGTGACCACCTCCCCATCCTCTTTTCCACAAATGCAATAGCCCCACCGAATCCTCCACCAATCAGACGAACTATACGACAGTACTCAAACGCCGCTCGTGGGGGTCTGTCCACCACCACCTAGAGACAAGGCCGCGGCGCGAAATTCATAGCAGGTCGTGACGTCACTCCAAGCGGGCCACCATGTTGTGTTTCGCAGCGTTTGTTAACATGTTTGTTGGATCGAGTGCTATATTCGTGCTTTAAACTAGCAATTGCAGAGTTTACGTGTAGTGAAGCTACTGTGAACATGGTTTATAAATGTTGTGTGCCAAGGTGTCGTGGGAATTACGGAACTGGACCGAAAGTAATGTTGTTTTCGTTTCCGAAAGATGCGAATCTTCGTTGGAAATGGCTTTCAGCGATCCATCGAGACAATTTTCAACCCACTGAGCACACGAAGGTACGTAAAAACTATATACCTAGTACAATTATTATTTTTCTGGTGGAATATCTTGCATTTTGGATACATTTGACTAAAATTGTGAGCAAAAGTTCGCAGTAAATAAGCCTAGTATTCGTTTTCATGTGGCATTATTTTGATTTTGAGAAACGAAATATAAATTTGTGGCTCGTGTTACCTTTTATTTGTGTTTAAATTTCTCTGCAGTTCGTATTTTGTTACGCATTACCGATACGTTTTATTCTCTATTTGTGAGTGGGTAATGTTTTTCACTCTCGCATTAGTTAGCATGAGTACTAAAGAATGTTGAAACTGCTGTTTTCATGTTTAAAAAGCGATCTCTCTGTATGAAGTATATCTGCGTTGTTTTTATGTATGTTACTTTTTCCTGTTAGACATTCGTCAACCCACGATCAAATAATTATCTTTCAACCTAACCTAACTTCAGGTTACGATGCAGAATAGGTGTCTTCACAAACAGATTTCAATGGCGTTCTGTATCACTTGAGCCGCCTCATATAACGGCATTCTCGTTAATAACGCATCCAGTTACTTAATCTGTCCGGTATTTGTGCTAGGCATATATCAAGACCCTCATTCAGTGTTACCTGCAATGACACAGTTTCAATATGTGCTGGCATAAAAACACCCACAGTGAAATAGTATTCTGCAGCTGTTGATATCTCTTATACCATGACAATGAAGAAACTGTAAAGTCAAAATTATAAAATAATTGCTATGTTAACATGCAGAATCCAACAGATTACTGAAATTTGGTGCCACTTAATCCATAACAGGAACTGCACTCTTATAGTTTCATAAATATCACAGTACTGCTGTAACACAAGCAGTTCACAGGTATATTCATCATATACTGATGCCTGGTGAGGTATGCTCCTAGTGCTTATAGTACTAATTAATAAAAGAATATTAAAATGGAATATGCATGTTGTTGTAGAACATGGTATATTGCTGTTAGGCCTAAATAATTTGTGTACGTCCACTAAGGTGTGACCTGTCAAGCTGATATTGGTGGAAAATGAATGAGTATCCAGTGTTTTTTACTTTCACATAAAGACACACATCTCTAGATCTTGCTGTATGTTGTACTGACTCACACTACTTTGTTTTAGGTTTGTGAACTTCACTTCACTGAATCTGACATCTGCTGGCATACGGAATGTTATGATGAAGTGAAAGGCACAAAGCTTACCGTCAAGCTTTCAAGACCAAGGCTTAGAGAGGGTGCTGTCCCATCAGTGTTACCAGGCTGCCCAAGCTATTTGTCTACTCCATCCACCAGCTCTCGAGAAAGTGCAGAGGAAAGGAGAGCTAGATTGGACAATGAACATCTTCTACAAGCAATTAAAGACAGTATAGTAACCAAAGCAGAGTATGATTCGAGGAAGTTATTTTCTACTTTTGAAGCATTTCTGCAGTGCCTAGAAAGAGAAACTATTCCCAGTGAATGGACCATTGTTAGGAGAAGTGACTGTGTCCTATTTCTATTGCTTACTGTATTGCCTGCTCCATCTGTATCTGTATCTGTAGTAGTGACAAATGATTTGCAGTTGTCTGCCTATCGAAGTAACACTGAGATAAGAAAGATAGGCAGTAGAAAAATATCACACAAACTTTCAAATATGAATGATTTGTTTACAGTATTAGACAAAGTGAAAGAATTAGTCAGTGCAAAAGAAAATACACTAAAAAGCCAGTGCCTTCTTATACAGGACATTTTAAATGACATGTGCAGTTCTGTAGATGAAGATAAACAGAAAAAAATTCAATTCTTAAGTGAGCAAGTTAAGTTGCTATGTAGCTGTGAGGAAAACTATAGGTTTAATACTCACTTTTCTGTATTTTGTTGTATCCTGCATTCTATCTCCCCTCATGCCTATAAATTTTTGAGGTCATCTGGCAATCTTATTCTTCCTCATCCAAGAACTTTACAGAAAATATGTTCCTCATATACTAATGGTCCTCATAATGAACAAAATGAAGGTGCTATGCTGCTGTATATTAAGGAAAGATTTAAATCTTTGCAGGAAAGTGATTGTACCATTTCTTTAATGATGGATGAAATTCATATTAAACCTTATTTTGATTACAAGGGAGGAAACATTGTGGGGACAGCATTTGATAGTGACGAGGCTGCTACTACAGCATATGTCTTTATGATACAATCATTGCTGTCTTCTTTTAAAGAAGTAGTGCATGTCCTTCCAGTGAGAAACCTTGTAGCTGAACAGTTATTTTTGTATGTTAAGAAAATATTATGTGGCCTTTATGACATTGGTTTCAAAGTTATTTGTGTAGTTAGTGACAACAATGCTATAAATAGGAAATCTATGGCACTTTTTAGCTCACCTCCGAAACTCAGTATACAGTTTACCCACATCCAGCTAATCCAACTCAGCCACTATTTTTTATAATTGATTCTGTCCACATCCTTAAGTGTATACGTAATAATTGGGTTAATCAAAAGGACTCTCAAGTTTTGCTCAAATATCCACAATTTGATGGAAGCAGTGATGATTGTCAGGTGTTAATGGCATCTTTTGAAGCATTGAGGCAGCTTCATAAGATTGAGTGTAATGGTCTACTTAAGCACTCTTATGGTCTTTCTTTGAAGTCTCTTTATCCATCTTCACTTGAGAAACAGAATGTGAGCCTTGTTTTGCAGGTATTCAATGAATATACAGCTGAAGCCGTTTCAACTGTAGGAGAACAGAAAAACTTGTTACATTACCAGACCACTGCAGAATTTATTAAAATTATACTTACACGGTGGAAAATTGTAAATGTTAAGACAGTTCACAAAGGTGTTCGACTGAATGATCTCTTCCAGTGCCCTCTGTCTTTAAGTAATAATGATGAAAAATTAGTTTTTTTGGAAAAGTTTCTTGTGTGGCTCGATAAGTGGAAGGACTTAGGCCTGAAAAATAATACCCTTTCAAAAGATACACATATAGCTCTGACACACACAACCTATGGTTTGATTGAGATGGCAAGGTACTGTACTAAAGAGCTCGGTTTCACTTATTTTTTGCCTGGAAAAATTCAAACTGATTCTCTGGAAGCAAGGTTTAGCAGTTACCGATCAATGGCTGGCTCTCAGTATCTCATATCTGTGAGACAGATTTTTGAAGTGGAAGCGAAGATGAGGATGCAGAACATGTTACCACTCATGTTGAATTCAAGTACTTTTGGTAAACTGCCTGTTGCAGAAGGGTTCATCTTTAATTGTAATGATGACACAAAAGAGACTGTACAAACAGACTCTGAGTTTCTGGTTGACATTATGTATTTGGAGGAAGATTTCAGGCAGGCAGAAACATACCTTCCAGTATTAACATATTTAGCAGGGTATTGTGTTCGCAGTGTACTGAAGAAACAGCAGTGTGAGGTGTGCAGCAAATACCTTCTCTTAGACAAAGAAATGTGTCTGCATGGTGAACAACATCTTAGTTTAATCAAAAATTTGGACAGGGGTGGTCTGTTTTTCCCTCAGCCTGATGCTGTGAATGTTGTTATGTACAATTACATTACTGTACAGAAGTTAATATCTGCCCCTAATGAAAAAAAATTTTTGCCATCCAACAGTCAAAGGGTGCTTGTTCAAAATGTAACCATAAATGCTGTTCAGAAGAAAAGTTTCTTCTTAACAGACTTTATTTGCAGTAATGGTCATTCGGCAGATAAAATACTGAAGTTGTTAGTCAAAGCATCCACCAACGCATTATTAAATAATTACATTAAGAAAAAGAATGACACCTTTACTGCTTCTTTTAAGAAACGGAAGCTTAGCACATTTTAATTTGCATACAGTTTACATGTTAGGACATTTATCAGGTGTCACAAGAAATTTCTATTATGTCTCACACATTCAGTTCCACTGTATTTGGTCCACTGAAAGCAGAGGCAGGTTCCATAATCCATATTGGTGTAGTACCTTCAACTGAATGCACACTAATTGTCATTTGGTCCATATAGCCTGTAAGTTTTGGATAATTTGCTTCCAACAGTTTCAAATGTCAGATGGTCACAACTGTTTCCATGCAGGCTATTCAGCTGAAGTAAATACTTTGTCCAGCACTAATGGCTAGTTTCAATCTCATCATTGTAAACTTTTATCAGTTTGTGTACACATCCATCTGTGCACCTGATACTGGCCTAAAGCTGAAACTGGTCCAGTTTTTCCTAGTAAAGTTTTTATGTCTTTCAGCTATTCCGTGCAGAAATATTCACATCTTCCTTTCAATTTGTTGAGCCTGTGCTGCCCAACAAGAAGAAATCTGTTAAAGTAATTCTGTATTAAACCTCATGTAATTCATTATAACTATGTATGTAATTAGAGGCTATTATTTTGGCATGCAGACATATAAAAGTTACAGTAGAATATTACAATAATACAAAAGGGAAAGCCAAAAATGGATTTCTCCCATTTTCCTGAATCAGAATGACACCAGGGTGTTTCCTAATGTAGTTACTTCTCATAACAGCTGTTCATCTAAATTTTGATACAAGCTGTCAGTATTGTTGCATATGGGTAACAATTAGTTATTGCTTTGCATATATTATTTTACTGAGACATAGTTACATTCCAGTAGTTGCTTATTCCACTCACAGCTTGGAATAGTTTAATATCAGACACAGTAGTTGGTCTCCATTCCCAAATTTGCATCTCATCCAGACTGTGATCCTTAATTTGTTACTAATCTTATTGTGTTCCCTTGGTAGTGTGACACTGTGTGTCAGACTTGGACCGCACATGTGTTTAATATGCTAGAAAATTTCATAACAGCACACACTTTGGTACTGAGTCAAAAGTGTGTTCTTGAACTGTTTGTGCCAGTAGCTGTAGAATCTTCTGTTACAGAAAACCACTTCACAGCATTAAAATACAGCTTCGATGTTCCATACTGTCAGTTTAATTGAAATAGTTTATTCTAAAAGGAATAATGTGAAAGGTGGTGTTTATATATTAATTAAGGAAAAGTTCTTCCCACCTATATAGAGGGAGAGTATCCTTACAACATTAAGGAGTGTCATGATACTGCATTTTATTTGAATGTGTAGGACATTATATCCTACACCATTCAGTTTAATTTGGAATCAGTGTAAAATTGTTACAGTTTTGATTTATGTTGTACATCTTTCGTTAATCCCAGAGTTAGTTCCTCTGATTTATTTTGTTTACACTCAAGTTCATTACAAGGAAATTGGCCTACTTCTAGCTTGTGGCAGGTTTTTCAACACATGTTGCATAGCTGTGCAGTAACAGTATAAAAGAGTTCTTTCAGTTTTGTATCAGGTATTCAACTGTAATGTGAGGTTGGTCTGATATGTTGTCGTACTCAGTATTACTGAATGTCCTTCAGTAGTGCCTCATCCCAGTACACCTTTATATCATGTTGCATACATGCCAACAAATGTTTGTTGCTCTACTACTCTCTCTGAGTTAATACTTTTGACAGCAACATAAGTAATTGTTAGTCACAATTATTAAATTTTATAGACAGATGCGTATAACAGGTTACATTACCAGTCTTACTGACATGTTTTGCAACTGTCATTTTTCACAAAATACAATATATCAAAGTGTACAACTAATCAATCATTCTGAAAGTAGGTAAGGCTTGCTGTCTTTTAAGATGGAAATCGTGATCTATTTCTGTAATGGAACCATGCTGTGCCCTGGATGTTGTATCAGCATTTTCAGGAAGTAGATGTACATATAGCTGACTTAAATAAATTATAGTTCATTACTTCCAGTGTTTTATAATTCTACATTAACATAAACTATTAATAATTACATTATTTTAAGCATGCTGAGTACTACCTTTCTCATGTTACAGTAATCTGTCTACATATTACAAAGAATTTAGCTTGAGCTGTAGTCACCAGCAGTGATTTCTGATCTATCCCTGGAGTTACTAAAGTGCAAATGTGAATTGTAGTGTCCCTTGTTCTGAAGTTTAATAAAATTCTTAGTATTGTATACAGAATTCCCTTTTTTTCTTCTTTCAGGATCGCTTGATTCCCTTAATGAGTCACTGTCTCCTGCAGTCACGTAGGTAGACACTTAATGAAATTCTGTTACGAAATACAGCTTCAAACAATGGAACAAATTACTCTAGAAGTAGGTTAAATTTATTATTGACATTTTTAGCGTGACACATTCTCATTCCAACTGCTGCAAATGTCTGCTGAAGGTTTGTAGATTTTCACTGTTGACTTATATAAAGGTCCTGTTGATAAAACTACTGTTGTTTGCAGGGCTCACAGCATGCATTTTGAACAGCTGACCATTATGGTCAGGAATACATCTAACATTTCACTTAAACATATGTTGCTAATTCTTTTATCTGCAGAGTATTGTCAATCAGGCTCGTAAAGTTCTTTGCAACTCTCGTGAGAAAGTCAACACCTGCAGACGGCCCATTACATGCTCAAAATCTGCCATATTTTTACAGGAAAGAAAATTTACATTACAATAACAACGCATAATTGTTTTTGTTTCTGAGAAAAGGTGAGTTAGGGATTGTTTGCTTGGGGAATGTACTCAGCTTTCCTGAGGGCGCTCTATAAACAGTTACAGAATATTTATTTAGGATACTGAAGGCAGAGGAATTTAATATTATACACTGTATTAGTGCAGAATTTTTCAAGTGAGTGTAAATAATAGTCGTCTGGTCCAGAAAATCACAGTGCATTTTTCACAAATGTACCTTGTTTTATCATGTATATCGCAATATTATTTACATCCCGCACTCGTACGTTTTCACTGGCTATTGGTAAGTCTTAAGCAATTACATTACCGGTAAGAAAGAATTATAAACTATAGCTTCTGCTATATCGCGATTGATAAAGTTACGTATTTTTACCATACGGCAAAGTACTCTCCTCTTTGCGTGGTATCATTTGCCAAGATCTCGTTACGTTATCACCAGCGGTTTACGAGATATGAGAAGCGTTATGAATATTTCATTCCCGCGCGTTGCGATCGGAAGTGAAGTTGCTGCAGATGCTCAAATTTTTCGAGATTGGATCAATATCTGCTTCCAAAGTTTTACGAAAATTTCCAAACCTCATCTGTATTTCACACTCAGCAATAGAATATATAATATGCATCAAACACAAATTCATAGCGCCCCCTATTTTTGATGGCAACGTTCTCAAATTTGATACTCATCTGTGAAATACCACAATAGTTATGACCATTATCGAAATGATTGGCACTTCATCATGAAGCTGCCATATAAAGCTAGAAGTATTTCAGAAATTAATTATTTTCTACGGAACAGTTTCTGTAAAACCGTTTGACAAAGATTTGCAGGCCGTGCGTCTCGAATCCTTAAGGGGAGTTGGAATGCCGGAAAATGGAAAAAATTCACATTTTCAGTTTTTAACCCTTTGAACGGAACATCGGTCTGAGATACCGCCATAGTTGACATTAACAATGCTAACGGCGCTGCATTGTTCGTGAGGGTGGGGAGAAGCCCAGTAATCTTCAGTCGGGTCCCGAACCGCAGCTGGCCAACAACGTATTGTCGGCGCATGCATTGTTTTCAAGTAAGTAGAATTTTTGTTACGTATTGTCGGTCTGTGAGACCGTGTTCCGAAAAAATGCATTCCCCTCCCGGTCTGACAGACCGGGTGTTCCTAAAAGTGTCAAATTTTTGCCGGTCTCCCAGACCGGTGTTCCTAAAGTATCACGCATTTGTCGGTCTGTATGACCGATGTTCCACTCTTTGAACTCTTCTGTTTTCTGTGTAGCAACATTTCATCTATTTGATTGAAATTTTTGCCACCACACGATGCTTAATACTTTTGTGTTCATAGAAGAACGAGAAAAAAGTGTAACAACTCGTATTTAACGTTTTAATTTTTCCTCTTTCCGTTTTTCACACACATTCTCCAATTTACCGCGCAAACTTATTACAGCGATAGAATTATCCCCATTAAATTTCGTTAAAACTCATTTTTCCCTTTTTCCTTGCAGGTTTACAATGGAAGGTCCGAAATATGTTTCAAATCGGTCGAAAAGAATTGTAGCCCTTGCACGCTCTCAAAATTACCTTGAAGAATCAGACTCGGAAGTGGATTCAGATGAATCATGCATTCCAGATGAGGACCTTACTATCCAAGATCTTCGCAATGAAACAGATAATGACGATGACTCTCCCAATGATGATGATCGCGATGATGAAACTATTCGAGAAATATTTGAAGTCGAAAATACCGCAGTTCGCGAAGAAACTGGAGAGCAACCACAGTCTGACATAACTTCTGGTGGAAGCAGACTAATCACTCCACAGAAGCCTGCTGATGTTGCTAGCTCATCTACGCGTTCTGATGACACTCTAGATGAGAGTCGTCTTCCAGTTTCTTACTACGGAAGAAACAAGTGTTTCACATGGTCATCAACTCCTGTTCGCTCTAAGACGCGAACAGCAGCATCCAATATAATAAAGGTACGGCTATCAAAGATACAAGGGCCTGCTCTTACCGTGGGGAAAAACCCACTCCCAGGTGAAGTGTGGCGCCTTTTGTTTACTGACGACATGATTGAGACGATTGTAAAGCATACTAATGAAAAGTTGGCCAAAATTCGTTCTGTTATTGAACTAAAAGAAAGTGTAGCTTACAGAGACACTACTGTGCAGGAAGTGAACGCTGTGATTGGAGTCACAGTTCTTTGCAGCATATTCAAATCTGCGAGGGAGCCTATGACCTCGCTGTTTTCCACTTCGGTCTTGGGGAGGCCAATTTTTCGATCAATAATAACAGAAAAGCGATTAGGAATATTGCTTAGGGCATTTAGATTCGATGACTCGAGCACGAGGGAACAGAGGGAAAAATATGACCCAGCTGCTGCCATTACAGACATATTTAATAAGTTTATTTGGAACTGCCAACAAATTTATAGCCCTGGAGCGCATTTGACAGTTGATGAAACTTTGGTGCCTTTCAGAGGGAGGGTTAAATTTCGTATATATATGCCGAATAAACCGGCTAAATATGGCATTAAGGTCATGGGTCTGGCAGATGCACACAATGCATATATTTACAATGCCTACATCTACTCCGGCAAAGGCTGTGATGGAGCCACACTTTCTACAGCAGAAAAGAAAAAGAGCATTCCCACGCAGTCTGTAATCCGCCTATCTAAAGGGCTGTATGGCACAAACAGAAATATTAGTTGCGACAATTGGTTTTGTTCTGTGGAACTTGCCCAGGAGCTACTAGCTCACAATTTGACATTAGTTGGGACACTAAAAAGAAACAGACCCCAGATACCAGCAGAATTTCAAGCAAGAAGCGATCGTGAAATTGGGTCCAGCCTTTATGGCTTTACGAAAGAAATGACTCTGCTTTCTTATGTCCCAAAAAGGAATAAGGCAGTCCTACTTCTTTCGTCAATGCATCATTCCAATTACACTGACGTTTCAAATGATAAACCTGAAATCATATCTTTTTATAACGCCACAAAAAGTGGAATAGACACGCTAGATATGAAGTGCAGTGTTTATTCTACTAATCGCAAAACAAGAAGGTGGCCGTTGGCTATTTTTTACCACATGGTGGCCATGGCTGGATCAAACGCAAGTATACTTTATGGACTTTTTGGAGAGAAGAAAACCGTATCACGTTTTGATTTCCTGAAAAGAGTTTCTCTATATTTGGTCTACGATTTCGTAAAATCCCGACTGGCAATCTCCAATCTGCCTCAAGAGCTACAAAGTATTATTTCATCTTTAGAAGAAGAGGCAGCAAAAGAAAAGCAAATCGTTAGCCAACGGAATAAATTTGTTGTTCGAGTTGATGAGTGTCCGACGGACACACTTGGTAAAAGAAAAACCTGTCGATTTTGTCCATATCAAAAAAAGAGGAAAACTGCCTACAAGTGTATTTCTTGCGAAGAACCAACGTGCTTGGAGTGTTCACGAAAAGTGTGCAAGACTTGTGCAATTAAAAATAAAAGTTAAATTTTTTCTTTGCATTACATTTTAGTATTCATTTTCTTTGTGTTGTAACTATAATAATGTAAAAAAAAGTATTTCTAAAGGAGTAATGTGTAAACAACAAAACACTGCAAATTAAAGTTTTTCCTAGTAATAAACTTGAATTTACTGGTATTTTAACAAATATTATGGTTCAAAAACCTATTATTATGTTTAATTACACCTTAAAGAGAGAGAGAAGCAACGTAGAAGTGCGGAAAAGTCATAAAAATAGAGAAAAATACACTTTAAATGTCCTAGCGGTCTAGCAGACCGATGTTCCATCTTACCGCCGAGTAAACGATGTTCCGGTTAGAGGGTTAACCTTATAACTTAATTTGAAATTTTCTGCTTAAAATGGTGCAAAATTTGTTAAGAAATTCCAATTGGAAGTATTTTTATTTAATTTTTCAAAATTACATGTGCGCCCAGCAAAGTTACCCATCTTGTGATTTGTACACATTTAAATCTTCGCATTTCCGAAAACATTACATATAGAAGGCTGTGGATTTCACTCTTCAGTTGTAGAATCTTTGATCCTTCCATAGGTACCATTGTTTTTACGACTAGCTGTGTTTATTGTTCAGTTTTTGATCTGTGAGTGTTTGTTTTGAGCCTCGAGTTTAGTTTGTCGCTCATTTGGAGTTTGTTATCTGTCTTGTTTTGACTTTCAGTGGTGAGTGCGTAGTTTCTACGATGCCTAGGAGTGCATCATTATTTAAAAAGCGAAAGTTTCGCGGTAATAGATTTACAAATAACGTTTGTTCAAGTGATTCTGCTTCAGCACCTGTTGATGCTGGTGAAAGTTCTGACGTTTGTACAGCTGAGATGTGTGAAGGAGACACGCCCACCAGTGCATCAAAAAAGAAGTTATCAAACTGTGCAAGTGAAATTACAGATGAAGCTTCTAATGAACAATATGTTTTAGTCGACTTTCCTGTTTTTACTGAGTTTATGAAGAAATGTTTGTGTTGTAATCTTTGTGGAGGTTCTTTTGATATGAACATAACAAAATCTATAGGACTTTCCTGCAAAATTGCTATAGTTTGTGCCAGTTGTGAAAATGAGACCTGTTTTTGGAGCTCTAAAACATGCAGTAGCAATTTGTTTGAGAGTAATATCAGGCTAATGTATGCAATGAGAGCAATTGGTAAAGGACATACTGCTGCTCAAACATTTTGTGCCATAATGAATCTTCCACCTCCACCTGCTAAAATTGACAATTACACTGAAGTGATAGGAGATGCTGTTCAGTCTGTAGCAGATTTATCAATGAAAGCTGCTGCCAGTGAAGCAAAATATATAAATGAAGGAAACCCAGATATCCCTGTTGCTTTTGATGGAACCTGGCAGAAAAGGGGTCACACATCCAAAAATGCTGTTGCTACTGTTACTAGTGTGGACAGCGGTAAAGTTTTGGACTATGAAGTGCTCACTAAACATTGTTACCATTGTGCATCTGGTAAGATAGAAGCAGCTCACATATGTAGCAAGAATTATGAAGGTACGAGTGGAGGCATGGAGGCTGCCGCTGCTGTGAAAATGTTTAGCAGATCAGAAAAAGAACGGGGAGTATTTTACACAAAATTCCTTGGAGATGGGGACTCCAAGGCATACAAAAGTGTTACAGAATCCATGCCATATGTCAATAAGACAATAACTAAACTAGAATGTGTCGGTCATGTTCAGAAACGAATGGGCACTCGTCTAAGGAAACTGAAACAGAATCTGAAGGACAAAATTTTGTCAGATGGTAAAACCATTAGAGGTCGCCTGTCAGATAAAATTATAAATGAATTACAACAATACTATGGTATGGCAATAAGAAATAATGCAAATAATTTGCAGGAAATGAGACAAGCTGTATGGGCCACATATTTACATCGATCATCAACTGATGATAATCCTCAACATTTTGCTTGTCCAGATGGTCCTCAGTCATGGTGCAATTATAGAAAATCTCAAGCTACTGGGGATCCTTATCACCATAAAAATTATATTCCATTGGCTGTTATGGAAGTAATTAAACCAATATATAGAGACTTGGGGCATCCTGATCTTCTGCGAAAATGTCTTCATGGTTGTACCCAGAATCAAAACGAGTCGTTCAACAACCTCATTTGGACTCGTGTACCTAAGAATGTATTTGTTGGGATAAAAACATTGAAATGGGGAGTCAGTGATGCTGTTATTTCATTCAATGATGGTCATATGGGTAGGCTAAAGGTCATGGCAAGGCTCGGCATTGCTCCTGGTATCAACACCATCAGAGGTCTTCAGCTTCTGGACAGCGTGCGAGTAAGGAAGGCTCAGTATGCAGCTGAATTTAATACAAAAAAAGCAAGGGCAGCAAGGAGAAGAAAGCTTCTAGGTGAAGAAGAAGAACTAGAAGATGACCCTGATTACTCTGCTGGACACTTTTGATAATAGAATAAAAGGTATTTGTGAATTTTCATAATAAATTACTTTAATCGCATTTTCTGGCATTTGACATTTTTAGTGTTACATGTACCTTTATCTCATAAACCACTCAACCAACAACATTCAAATTTTCAGAAATGCTGCAAAACAGTTCAAAGAGGCCACTGAACTAGAATCATGACAAGAACTGGCTTATTCTCTGAACTAGGGAAGTTTATGTTATACTTTTTCCAATAAAAAATGGCTTAATGGTAAAAAATTCATAAATACTATACCAACAAAAAGAAAACATTGGTTCTAGTTCAGTGGGCTCACAATATATGCTGAAAACCTCTGCCAGAATTTCAAAGTTCTGAAGATAATAGTTCCAAAGAAAAAGGTACACAAAGTTAGCAAATTTAACATTGGCGAGATAGGGCATTCCAACTCCCCTTAAGCGCAGCGCAAAGCCAACCCTGGCCCGCTCTGGGTGACGTCACAAGAGCGCGCCGCGGCCTTCTCTTTAGGTGGTGGTGGTCTGTCACGGTCATGGACGTGTTTGACGCGGTAGAAGGCGCCGTGCCCAGATTCACCGCACCCCCGCCACACAAAAAACCAATCGTGGCGCCGGTCCTACGAACTCGAGAGCGCCGGCCAAACCACAACCGCACAGGGCACACTTGCTCTTAGGGTCTCCTCTCTGTAAGGAGCACTCGGAAGTGGGGTGTCCTTCTGCGCATTTCATGCACCGAGTTGGCATGTCGCAGTGCTTGGCAACGTGTCCTAATCCTTGGCAGTTATAGCACTGCACGTTGCCACTTTTCCTCCGTAGAGGTTCGACTGTGACTGGCACTGACAGGACGTGTGTGATGTGTTTCTGTCTGTTTTGCGGAGTGTCAGGAAGGTTGACTTGATGCAGTGGCCATTTGTTGCCACTGTAGACTTTCTTCATGTGGGTGACGCTATTCACTTCGTAGCCCTGCGTCTGCAGGTCCTTCTTCATAGCGTCAGTGCCCACTTTGCGTGGTAAGTCCCTTATTACCAGCTTCTTGGGCCGTTGCTTGGCTGTGGGGAAGGTGTAGTGGGGGACTTTTTGTTCAGAGAGCAGGGCCTTCACGGCGGTGTAGTCGTCCAGCTCTCTGAACATGAGTTTGACTTTGTCCCCTCCGGCGGACTTTGCTGTAAACTGCTTCTCTCCCAGGCAGTTTCTGACGAGGGAGTGAAGCTCCTCGTAATTTTTGTCGAATTCGGCGATTATGGGAGGGAGTCTATGTCTTGGTGTGGGTGTGTGCTGTGGCGCATCACTGCTCGCGGGTACCGCTTCGTCCTCGTCTGACAGTCAAAGAGAGATGAGACGAACCAACAACCCGAACTTACGACAAACCTGGAACCGACTGAACAATCGCGTCAAACAAATCATCTCGACACATCGACAAAGACAGTGGGAAGAAACATGCGAGAGACTAAACTACTGTCAATTTTGGAAAGCCGACATCTACAAAGACGTGTTAGAAGACGTATACTCCTTCCCACATGACAACAACGTCGACGACAGTGTGTAATTAGTGTGGTGGTAGTTGTCGCTCTTTGTCCCGTCAGTGTTTTAAATCGTTCTCTTTGTAGTCGTCTTTTCCGTTGTATTAGGTCGAGAGCTTCTCGGGGGATAGTAGGTTTCCAGTTGTCTATGGTGATTTGCGGTATGGCTTCCTCTATTGCGTGTTTAAAAGCTGATTCTATTTTAGTCGTGGCAAGTTCAAGGTCGTTTGGAATAAGTACAAAGACGTACTCGAACAAGGCTGCCGAGTACAAAAAGAGTACCGCCCACGCGCACAGGGCACCAAGACCCTTAACCTCTCCCCTTCCATATTCTATTATTATAAACATTGTTAATTCCAGTACTATATACATTGAGAAACTAAAATATAACCTTGTAAATCATATCTAGTTGTTAAATTCTTCTACTATATTCTTTGTTAAACCAAAATATAACCTTGTTAATTTTACTATAACCTTGTTAATTATATAAACTTGTTAATTATGTAATGTAATACTAAATGTTAATTGTTAATGACCTCATCAAAGTGCAAAAAAAAAACTGTAAAGCACCTTTCTGCAAGCACTTTAAATTGTATAAAAAAGGAAAGAAAATTGTAAATCTCGTCTAAGACTAAAAAGTGCAATGCAAGCACTAGAATAGCCCGCCCTCCCCCCTAAGGGATGAAATGTGGTTAAAAATAATAATAATAATAATAATAATAATAATAATAATAATAATCTGGTACTGCTCGCCACACGAGAATCGGGAGCCGTCAGGAGCGGACGTGGGAGGTACAGCGTGCAGCGGACAGCCGCCAAGAGAGCGGAGCGCTCCCCACTCTCGCACCAGTCCCCCTCCACCGTCCATCCCGCCTGACGGTGGGCCGGAGCTGCAGCGGGCGCCGCAGAGAGACTTCAGTCGTCGCGCGGACGGCGCAGCGAGCGGACGTGTTGGGGACGACGCCGCGCTCTCACGAGTCCGCCGAACACCGAGTTTCCCGCACAACCCAACGGGAGGCTACGCAATCTCGCCGTGCCACCCCCGCAATTTTGTCGTGTTACCCTCACCAGCCACCCCAGAAGTGGTGAAGAAAAGCAAAAGTGTTGTGCACACAATACAGTGTCGCTGGCAATCAGACTGTCTCCCCCCTAAGTGCAGGGTATACGCATACCAGGGCCTGCGGCATTGCCCAGTAACCCGCGTATGACAGAATAGGCTGACTCAGGGCGTGGAAACGAATAACGGTGCCAACTAAGCGCTCCTGAGTCGGACCCCCACAAGCGACTGTACAGAACCCAGACCTGACACAAGAACGACCACCATGTACTCAGACAAGGCGAGAATGCCCACTTCACCCAACCTACAGCAACCACCTATACCCTCCTCTACTGCCAGGTCTTCGCAACCAGGGCCATCGTCCGAGGACAGGGGCAAACGACTGCAACTCTAAGACCTAAGGACCGTCACGTACGAGATACAATTCCTTCCGGACGACTCAGCTACAGAGAGGAAACTAACTATCTTCATTAACCAATTTTTCAAACAGGAAATGAGGGATGCTATCAAGGACCTAGAGGTCAGACGAGATGGCATCGCCTTTATCAAAATTGCTAAACCGGGAGAAGAAACCCACCTACAAAAGCTATTTAGGCTCCATCTACACAACAAAATTGTAGTGAGACAACTCTGTCCTCGCGAACCTAGAGAAAGACAGCCCAGGCGTGATCAAGGCAGGCCCCCCATATCGGCAGTGATCAAGAGGGTTCCCCCCGATGTTGAAGACCAAGAAGTCCGGAAACAACTTAAAGATCAAGGCCTCACCATTGAGAGGGCGTGGCGAATCAAATCTCGCGCCAGGAACGCCCCCACAAAGATGATCCGTGTCATAACGAGGGATCAGGAGACCCTCGACAGAATTCTAACGCAAGGAGTTGTCAGATTATTCACGGAAAGAAACGGAGCCCTCCAATTTCCCCCCACCACAACCCGCCCAGTGTGGTCTATGTCTATCGTTTGAACACCAAACTAAAAACTGTGTAAGTAAGCCAAAGTGCCCTCAGTGCAGTGGAGACCACTCCCTCTCCCAATGCAACAGCCTTGGCGCTGAAAAATGCGCCAACTGCGAAGGCCCCCATTCAGCACTCTCCTACCGCTGCCCACTGCGCCCCAAGGAGGCTCCGAAACCAGAGCTTCAAGCCCCCATCAGGCTAATAGACGAGCCAGCACAGATCGCAGTGGAGGACATCCAGCAGGAGGTGGTGCTGAAGGCGGACTTCCTGAGGGTCCTAGCCGGCACCCTGATTAACCCGTTTCAGGACAGGAAGGAGGACATCATTAAAACTATCAACCAGGTCGCTTTCCAAACCCTGGAAAAATCAATGAAAGCCACCCAAACAGGATGCAGGCTGCACAGCACCATTAAAGATCAGTGGCACCCACAAACAAGACTCCTCAGCACACATGATGACACTCTAAACGAACCAACAGAAAACACTCAAAACGGGTCTCCCGACGACACTCACCGCACACCCCGCCCACCTACCAGAAGTTAAAACAGCAGGACAACACTTCTTCCAAGACTAACACATGGATAACACTGCTCACACTCACACAAACTTCCTCTTCGTAAATGCGAGGGGGATGGTAAACAGACGAACACTGCTAATGCACACTCTCATAAATGACCACATACATGTAGCAGGCGTGGCCGAAACCTGGCTGAAAGAGGGAAGGGACTGCAATATCCCTAAATTCAACTGCTTCCGTAAAGATAGGGCTGACGGTAGGGGAGGCGTAGCTCTGTACGTCCTAAACTCGATACCCGCCACCGAAATCCCCCTCCCCCCAGCACTACACAACCTAGAGGCGATAATGGTGAAAATCAGGGGAACCAACAGACGTACAATCACAGTGGCATGCCTATACAACCCCCCCGACAGTCCCCTCCCACTCCAATTCCTACAACACCTACAAACCCTGGACAAATTCGTTCTCTTATACGACCTCAACACCAGACACCCCCAACTCGGAGACTGGACAGATAACCACAACGGACGCACACTCTTTGACATCCTAGCAACGCAACCAATAGACCCCCTTCCCATCTATGAATACACCTTCATAGGGCACAACGGACAGTCTGCCCCTGACCACATCCTGTTTAGCCCCACACTGACAGACACCATCACCTCCCCAAAGATTGGCAATCCCATAACGAGCGACCACCTACCACTCACCTTCTCCACAGAGGCACTCAACCCTCCAGACCCTCCTCCCACTAGACGTACCATCCGCAACTACGCAAATGCTAATTGGGAACGATATGGCGAAGTCCTCACAGACCAACTAAACTTGCCAGTTAGCATCACTGACGACAACGACTTACTGCTAGTGACCAGACGCCTGGAAAACGCAATCAAACAAGCCACCGACGAAGCAATCCCGACGAAAATCATAAATAACTGGAGACCAACTATCCCCCGTGAGGCACTACAGCTAATACAACAAAAGAAGCGACTACGCAGAGAGATAAGACGTACAAACAACCCATATCTAAGACGACTTTGGAACAGACTAAACAACAGAGTCAGAAACATAATATCCACACATAGACAAACACAGTGGGACGACACCTGCTAACAACTAGACTACAGGAGTGGAGGCAAATTCTGGAAAAAATTCAGAACACTAACGGGACAACGACGAGCTACTGAACTCACCTTAATAACAAACAACGAACCGACAACAGACAAACGTGAACAGGCCTCCATCTTCAAACAGGTACTGCAGGAGGTCTACTCCTTTCCCAACGACAATCTCTTTGACGAAGTACACAGACGTACAGCTGAACTACAACTGAATCGACTACTCACAACAGCTACAGTGGACACAGAGAACGACCACAACCTGACCAAGGAAATAACCAACACTGAAATAGCCGAAGCCATCCACACAGGACGTAACTCTGCTCCTGGACAAAACGAAATCCGACGACTACACCTACAGAAAGCCCCCCCCCCCCCCCCCACATCCTCATCCCCATTCTCTCCATTATCTTCAATTACTGCCTCACCTACGAAACGCTACCGACCAACTGGAAGACGAGTAAGACGATAATGATCCTCAAGCCTGATAAACCGAAGACTGACCCCCGCTCATACAGACCAATCTCTCTGCTGGACGTTATAGGGAAGACCTACGAACGCATATTAGCGAACAGACTTAGAAAATTCACAGAAGACAGAGGACTACCCCCGACAATCCAGGCAGGCTTCAGACCCAACCACTCGACGAACGACCCTCTCTTTAAACTCACCAACAGCATCACTAAGGGATTCAACAACGTACGATGCACGCTCGCAGTATTCCTTGACATCGAGCGTGCATTCGACAAGTTGTGGCATCAAGGGCTCCTCCATAAACTAAGCCGACTAGGAATCCCCACCAAATTCATTAAGATCATACAAGCCTACCTTAGTAACAGGATATGCAGGATACATGTAGGGGATCAACAATCCGACCCGTTCACGTCACAGGCAGGCGTCCCGCAAGGAGGCATCCTGTCACCGACCCTGTACGCGCTGTATACAGCAGACATCCCCACCACGGCGACACCAAACGAGACAGTCGCACTATATGCAGACGACACTGCATATTGGTGCACTGCACCAAACACCACGACCATACAACGGAAAACGACAGACTACCTACAAAAACTTCAGACCTGGACGACGCAGTGGCGAATTCGACCCAACCCGACCAAGACACAGACCATATTCTTCCAACACAGATACCGAACCAGGAACAGAAACCAAAACACTGGCGACTTACAACTGACCCTATGGAACACGCCACTGACGCTCACTAACACCGCGAAATACTTAGGCGTGTTCCTAGACAAGCATCTAAACTGGCGGACGCACATCAACTACCTCCTCAACAGAACAAGAAAAAGACAAGGACTCATACGACAGGTGCAGGGTCGCCTCCATGGCTGCCGCCTGGAGACGGCCCTGCACACATACAAGACCTTCGTCAGGCCGGTCATGGAGTATGCAGCCGCACCCCTGGCTGGCCTGGCGAAGAGCCAAACGGACAGACTCTACAGAACCGAAAGAAGACTACTTCGCAGCATCACCAAACTCCCCCCCCCCCCCCCAGACGCCGAGCAACGACGTGTACGACATCACAAACATAGAACCGTTACAAACTCTACTTACGAAACTACGCGCCAACTACGGCAAGCACATACTGACGAAACGACCAGACATGGAAGACTTACTGACCTCTGAAATCCGGGAAAGGAGGCGCCCTAAGTTCAAATACATCCAACCAGCGCGTACAGTGGCACAAAATACGACCTCCCATTTTCCCGACCTTGCTCCCACCATGACCCCACTCGTAAGCGGCACCCACTGTCCCTCCCATCTCAACGCCAGGATGTAGGCAACGGCCCTACACCTACACACACAGTCACAAAAACACACACACACACACAGTCACACACACACAGTCACACACACACACACACACACACACACACACACACACACACACACACACACACACCGCAACGAAACGATCACATACACAAACAAGCAATAGCAATAAAACGAAAATCTGAATAGATACACTTCCCTCTTAAATATATGTCATCTTCTTAATTATATGACTCTCATAGTCATATAACCTTCTCAAATTTATATGTTTTTTTTTCTTTCCTTAAACCTATGATTCCTTCTAATTTATATGTTTTTCTTCAACCTATATGTTTTATTGTTTTTCTTCAACTTGTTTTTTTTTAAACTTATTATGTTTTGTTAAACCATATCTTTTTCATTACGTTTTTGTTAAACTTATATTTATATATATATATCTTTTTTCTTATACCCTAATTTATTCATTTATCTCTTTTTTTAAAACACTTAACTATATGTCTCCTAAAAGAACTTCATAAATGTCTCCTGAATATCAAAATAGTATAAACCCTGTACTGCTCATAAACAATAATGTAAACTCCATATTATACCAGAATAATAATGCTTGGCACAATTGCAAGCAAATGTAACTCTAAAAAGCAAAAATTGTATTGAACACCAACGGCCGAAAAAGAGCAAATAGCAAGCTCTAAAAAGGCCCGCCCTCCCCATAAGGAAGGGAATGAAATGTGGGGAAAAAAAAAAAGAGAGAAGAAAGAAAGAAAGAAAGACTGGGTGGAGACATACGACGAGGTGGCAATGGATCTGCGCTACCACTCAAAAGTGAAGATGATGGACAATGACGCCACGCTGTCCATCCAGCCACGTTTGCAGGAGGATCGAAAGATTCTCTGCGATAGGCTAAAAGCGTTCCTCACGGAGCCACCCACTACTTACAGTGGACCAAAGAAGAAAAAACCGCCACTTAAGGTCCTACTAAGGGGGCTACCTTGGGCACGACGACCGACGCGGTGCGCAAAGCCCTTTTGCACCAAAACTATGATGCCATAGTTAAGCTGCACAACAGGACGAACAAGAAGAGGCCGCCACTGTTCATCCTGGCTGTCGAGTCGCCTCAAGAAGGCAGCAATGAAGTCGGAATCTGCGGGCTAACAACCCTGGCAGGTTTCAACGTGACGATCGAGCCACTTCCGCCTGACCTCGACACGAACCTCAGTGTTTCAAGTGTCAGAGGGAAGATCACGTGGCAAAGCACTGCCGCTTCGAAGCAAAGTGTGCCAAATGCGGAGGCGGTCACGACTCCCGCGAGTGCACTTTGTGTAGAAACGACAAACCAACATGTGCTCGCTGTGGCGGTGACCATGTTGCCAGCTGGCGAGGCTGCCGGGCATTTTCCGCCCACATAGAAGACTGCCGCAACGAGAAGCCGACGGCAACGAAGAAAAGGAGGAGGAGTAAGAGGCGCAAGCGCGCCAGCGCTGAAGCCCCAGAGCTGACGAACAAAGCAGCAGCGCCCCGCCACAACGCGCGGCCGGCCCCTCCACCCGCCAGTGGCAGACGTGGTGGGGGGGGGGCCTTCGCGCGAGCAGGAGGGACGCCGCTCAGCACGTAGCAGCTGAGAGTGCCACATCGACGCGAGGATGGAGGAAGCCGAGTCACGTTTCCGGATGGCCCTCCACGCAGAGATGGAGGCTGCCTGCCTCCTGCTAAGGGAAGCATGGGCTCTCCACCTGCAACGTGACGTGCCGACGGCACATAGCAGCGCGTCTGCGGCCACGCAAACAGAAGATAACACCAAGAAACCGACGGCACATAGCAGCGTGTCTGCGGCCACACAAACAGAAGATAACACCAAGAAGAAGAAGAGGATGGTGATCATCCGCGCCAGCCAGACCACAGATGGCGCACCAACCATCCTCACGGAAACCTGCGTGCGTGTCGAAGAGGGCACCCAGATGTCATCCAAACGGTACAAGCGCCATCGAGGCACCCAAACCGAAACGGCGGAGGTGGAGTCCATCGGCACGCAAACCGAAATGGCAGCCATGGAGCCCACTAGGTCTCCATGGAAGCTACATAAGATCACAACATCGAGCAGCAAACCTCTCATTCCGAGATCTCCCTCTCCAGAGGTAGAAGACCACGGAATAAGACGAATACTAGGCGACGCCCAAGAAAGTGGCCCCAGCACAACTCCGGCCGTGCCACAGAGATGACGGCCGTGCTCTAGGGAGTACGAATATATAAAACATTGGAAACCGAGATAGGTCCAATCAAACCAAGTCAGAAGGTTGCAAACAACCAGCAGCTCCAGCCGGGTTTTGCAGGTTTTCCTTAGGCTGTAAGGTGAATACTGGAGCTGTCCCCAAAAGTTCCTGCAAATAAATTCCCAACTGGGATATACAAGCGCCCCCCCCCCCAAACCCCAAACCAAAAATAAACAGAGCCAAAACAGCATTCCATTAAACTAAGGCCACATAGGGCAAGAAGCTCTTCAGTGGCCCACCCACTACCACTCAGGTGTGGGAATGAAAAGGTTAAAAACAAAAAAAAACAAAATAAAAAGGTGTGGCCAAACGCAGTCATCGCTCCGGCAGTGAGCAGTGATGTAGTGGGCACGCCCGGAGTTTCGAGGATCGCTCAGCGGAGCAATGGGTGTGGCGTATTGCCGTTTGGCCGAGTCAGCTCGGTCTATTGACTCATCCGGTCCCCCAACTACGACGACTGGTTATGATGGTGTGGCAGACCGCCGCCCGGAGGAGCGTGCTGCCCTGGCGGCCCCGCCTGACCCGCCGCCAAGAACTACCCGGACACCGTCCACGGATTACGACATGGACGACGTATCTGGCGAAGACGATATTATAGTGCACCACGCACTCCCGGCCGACGAGAGGGTGCGAAGATTTAAGACGAGCGTGCAGCAACGCCCAGCGGGCGAGCGGCGCAAGAGGTGTTACACAACCGCAGCAACCGGCGCCAAACAGACGCCCAAGAAGAGGAGGCAGCTCGCTGTCTCAACAAACAGGGGCAGACGACGCGCTCTACCAGACGACAGCGGTACTGGATCGACCTGGACGACCGTCACGTCGAGACGTGCGGCCAGGCCAAGGACGACGCCTTCACCGCCGCCCACATCGACCGCAAACCGTTTTGGGGCACTTGCGGTCGAAGAGAAGACTGAACAGCCTACTTCCGAGCAGTCAGCGCCCACGGCCGCTGCCCAAGCAGGCCGTTCAACTGAAGAAGATGACGAAGAAGCCGTCCCCACCACCGGACGGTCACACCGGAGGCCGCCGCCCATAGTCCTCGAGGTGGCAGAAGACTATAAAGGCTTCCTGCAGCTCGTGAGGCAGTGGATGACTGCCGACTTCACCTTGCGAGCTGCAACAGGGAACCTTGTGCCGCTACAAGTCGCAAACGCGGAAGACTACATCCGGGTGACGAGCGAGGCGTCAAACCAGGGCCTCCACACGCCGCCGTCCCCGAGCGACTGCTAAAGATAGTCTTCAAAGGACTACCCATGGCAGCTCAACCCGAGCTGCTACATGAAAAACTGACGTGCGCAATGTGACGCGCGTGAAGTCGCACGTTAGTCACAAAGAGTCGCCGTCACTTCTGGTGATCGCCACCGATACACCGGAAAACAGGCGGCTCTACCAGCTGACGAGGGTGGCCAACACAAAGGTCACCGTCGAAAACCTGAAGCAGAAGAGGGGCCTGGTTCAATGCTTCCGCTGTCAGGGGATGGGGCACGTGGCTCGCCACTGCTCCTTCCACGAGAAGTGCGTGAAGTGTGCCGGGGACCAGGCCAGCAGACTGTGTCCGCTACCGAGGTCGCACGCGCCCAAGTGTGCGAACTGCAGCGGCCCACACGTGGCGAGCTACCGCGGCTGCGAAGTTTTCAAAGCCGTAATAGCTCGCCAAAACGGGCAGCAGGCCGCGACGACTGCCGACCGCTCCCTCCGCCGTCCGCGCCCAGGCGCAAAGCCGGCGAGGCGGCCGGCACACGCAAGGGGGCTGATTTTTCCGAGCCGAGATGCCGTACCATGCGGACCGCAGTGTGGAAGCGGAGGGTGTGGCGGATCGCCGTCCGGCAGAGCTCGATCTGTCGGCGGCCCCATCCGGCCCCCCAACGGCAACAACCCAGCAGACGCCCCTGGACGTTGAGATGGTATGTAGCAGTGAACAGGGCGGTCGTTATGCGACCCCAGCTTCGGCTGAGGCAGCGAGTGGTGCGGCGGACGGCCGCACGACGGGGCTTGCCCCGTCGGCGGTCACAAACCGCCGCCCACCTACGACCGACCGGTCCAGACGGACGGGCGTGACCCAGAGATCCAGGCGCGCACTTTCGGCGGATGGGGGCATGCCCCTGCACGCCTATGCCCGCGCGCTCGACGTTGGTGGCCCGCCGGCCGTACCCCCGGTCTCACAGCCGACCGCCCAACAGACGCGAGCGGCTTCGACACCGGAGGCCACAACATCGATGGAGACAGCGCCTTCTGGGGACCCAGCCCACACACCAGAAGCGGAAAGGCAGCTCGCCTTCCTGATGGGCCTCATCCCAGGCGCCAAACCATCTCCGGATATCACGGAAGCGGTGCAGCACTCGCGTAAGCGGTCAGCTGACTTGAGTGCGGAAACAGATAGCAAAAGGACCGCCACTAGCACTTCTAGTAGCGTGCCCACGCTCCGCACCCAGCGGAAGGCGTCGCGGAAGGGATCCAGGACCCTTCCTCCGACCGTGGACGACGTTTACAGCCCTCCCGCAAGCACACAGCCAGGGCTGTGGTGCTTGCGCAACAGTCCGCGGTGCACACCGGCAACCGGTTCGCTGGCCTCTCCAATGATGCCAGCGAGCCCATGGACAGCCAACAGCAGCAGCAGATGAAGTCGCCCCCACCACCTCCCGTGGTCATCAAATGGACTGGCGACTTCCGCGAGTTCAGGGAGAAAGTGAAGTCGGTCGTGAAAGGGAACGTGACGTTCAGAGTCGCAGGGCGCGACTTGAACCGCGTCATAACGAAGACGGCAGAAGACTACCGCGGGGTCATGGGCCTCGCAGAGAGAGAAGGGCTACCTAGCTTCACCTACTCCTCGGAGCCGGTGAAGACGCTGAAAGTCGTTTTCCGCAAGCTCCCGTTCAGCATGGACCCTGGCTACTTGCGGGAGCTGCTCGAGGACCTGGGCTTCCCGATACGCGCCACGGCGCGTATGAAGTCACCCAGGGACTTCTCCGACATGCCGCTATTTATGGCGGTTCTCGACGACACCGTCGAGAATCGGAAGATCTTTCAGGTGACCCACGTGGCCGATGTCGGCGTCACCGTGGAGAAGCTACGCAGAAGACGCGGCCCACCGCAGTGCTTCAATTGCCAAGGCCTGGACCATGTGGCGAAGTACTGCAAGATGCCTCCCCGCTGCGTCAAATGCGCGGGGGAGCATCCCAGCCGTGAGTGCAAAATCCCGCGGACAGATGCGCCCACATGCTGCCATTGCGGCGAAAAGCATGTGGCGTGTTACCGCGGCTGCACTGCCTTCCGGCGCGCTGCATCAAGGAGAGGACAGCCAGCGCGTTCCGCGCGGGTGCAAACCGGAAGGAGCTACGCATCCGCTGCCACCGACAAGGCACCCGCCAAATCGGTTGAGAAGCGCCCAGCCGCCCCCGCGGACGTCCAGGGGCGTGGCAGTCAAACGGAGCCTACGCCAGCGGCGGTAGCCGTGCGCGGGCGCGGACCGCCGAGAGAACACCAGCCCGAGCCTGCGCCAGCGGCGGTAGCCGTGCGCGGGCGCGAACCGCCGAGAGAGCACCCAACGCCAGCCAGGGTCGTCCGCCGGCGCGGACGGCGGAGGGAGCGCCCGGCCCGCGAGCCAGCAGCCGATCAGCCCGCTGTTCGAGTGCAGGAGCCAGCATTCTCTCCCCGCACTGACTTTACATCCGCAGCGAGCGTCGCGGAGGAAGTCAGGGCCCTGAGGGAGGACTTCAAGCTGCTCCTGCAACAACTTCCGCAGATGATCGCGTCTGCAGTGCAGTCGGCCGCCCAGGCCACCACCACATCAGCTGTTCCCACACCCAAACATGGATAGACACATCCAGGGTCTAACCGTTTGCGTGTGGAACGCGAACAGCATACGCTCCCAAGCGGGAGAATTCCGCCAGTTTCTGCGAGACGAACATGTGGACGTCTGTCTCGTCGCAGAAACTTGGCTGAAGCCGGGCGTGGACGTGCGGGCGGCAAACTTCCGCTGCTACCGCACCGACCGGGCCACTCACGGCGGCGGAACGGCAGTTTACGTGAAGACGTCGTTGCGCCACCACCAGGTGCAGCTCCCGGCGACGCCAACCCTGGAGACGACCGGCGTCGTGGTCAACACTTCCGTGGGCCACGTCACATTCGTGGCGGCCTACCGGAAGCCGTCAGGACACCTCCACTCCGGGGACATCGAGACGCTGCTGTCGATGCGCGGCAACCTGTTCATCGGCGGCGATCTCAACGCAAAACACCCGGAGTGGAACTCCAGGGTCACCACCATCAGCGGCAGACGGCTTCTTCGGGTCGTTAACGACCACGACGCCGTGGTGCTGGGTCCCTTCGACCCGACGCACTACCCGGCGCGCGGCCGTCCCGACGTGCTCGACATCGCGATTGTGAAAGGGGCAGCTCACAACGCGATCGCGAGCACTCGCTGTGCCCTATCGTCTGATCACCTGCCAGTGATTTTCGACCTGGACACAGACGGCATGGCGCCTCCTGAGCACCGCAGCGCCCGCCTCAACACCGACTGGGCGCACTTCCAGCAGCACCTGGCGGAGACGGTCGCAGCCACACCTGATCCCGACGAGGAGGGGGTGGATGCAGCACTAGCAGCATTCACCCACTACACACTTGCAGCGGCAGATGCAGCAGCGCCGCGAGGACCGCGGAAGCCGAAGGACAACTCCAAACAGCTTCCGCCGGACATCTTAAGAGTCGATCAGGGAGAAGAACCGGGTTTTTCGTGAGTGGCAGATCACGAGAAACCCCGCCACCAAGCGGCTGCTAAACCGCTTGCGCCGGGAGATTTCGGCGGCCGTCGGCCACCACCGTAATCGGGACTGGGCTGGCAAAATAGCCACGCTCAGGATCGACGACGGAAGCGCCTGTGCCATGACCAGGAGCTTTCTGCGCAAGGGGCAGCGCATCCCGCCGCTTCAAGTTGGCCGCGAAGTCGCCGCAGAGCCAGACATGAAGGCCAGCGTGCTCGCGGACACCTTCGCCGAGAACTTCTCCACGGTGGACGATGTGGTCGACGAAGAGACCATCCAGGAGGTGCAAGAGCGTCTTCCGCTGTACCTGACCCATCAGGAGGCGGACGACGTCATCGAACCAACCACCGCAGAGGAAGTCCAACACCACCTCAACGTCCTACAGCCCAGGAAGGCGGGGGGTTGCGACAAGATCGACAACGCACTGCTGAAGAAGCTGCCACCGGAAGCGGTGCGTATCGTCACAGCTATCTTCAACGCCATCCTCCGCACTGGCACCTACCCCGACGCGTGGAAACACGCAGAGGTGGTCGCCATTCCGAAGGCTGGCAAGGACCCCAGGCTGGCGCAGAACTACCGCCCGATAAGCCTGCTGCCCTCCCTCTCGAAGACCTTCGACAGGATACTCGCCAAACGGCTACAGCGCCACGTCAGAGAAGAAGGCCTGCTTCCTGACGAGCAGTTTGGCTTTCGCAGCGGGCATTCGACGCAGCACCAACTACTGCGACTGGTGGAGCAGGCGATGGGGGCCCTGGAGCGTCGCGAGTACCTTGGGGCGGTACTCCTCGACGTCTCCAAGGCCTTTGATAGCGTGTGGCACGACGGCCTCCTGTATAAGCTGCTGGTACAGGGGGTGCCCGTGTCGTACGTCCGCCTTCTCCAGTCCTACTTGCGAGGGCGCACGTTCCATGTGCGTGCAGACGGCGGCATGTCGACGGCGCGCCACATACGTGCTGGAGTGCCGCAGGGGTCCGTCCTTGGCCCCCTGCTGTACTCCCTCTTCACCGCAGACGTCCCGAAGACGACGCCGAGGGTCCATCTGGCGCTCTACGCCGATGACACCGCGCTGTACACGCGCAGCATGAGCGCGCAGCTGATGCGCCGCCGCCTGCAGCTCGCCTGCAACGAGATTGGAGCCTGGGCCACCAAATGGCGGCTCAAGTTCAACGCCGGGAAGAGCCAGGCGGTGGTGTTTACCCGCCGCCGCATACCCGACGCGCTGCCGCAAGTGCGGATCATGGGAGGCCCCATCCCGTGGTCACGCACTGGAAAGTACCTCGGCGTCACCTTGGACAGACGCCTGACCTGGGGTCCACACATCAGGGAGCTGAGGGGCCGGGCGCTTGGACGGATGCGCTCGCTTTACCCCCTCCTCAACCCCACGACGACACTGCCAACCCACTGCGGCCTCACGCTGTACCTAGCACTAATCAGGCCAGTGCTGGAGTACGCGGCCGTGGTGTGGGGTAATGCCGCCGACACTCACGTCCAGACGCTGCAGCGGGTGCAGAACAAAGCCCTTCGGCTGGCGCTACACCTGCCAAGGGACTACGACACCCGTATGCTTCACGACATCGCGGGAGTTCCGATGCTGAAGCGCCGCTTCCGCGCGCTCGCACGGACCTTCTACGAGTAGGCGAGGACATCAAGGAACCCGCTGGTCAGTGGACTGGGAAACCAACTCCACTGGCGTCCAGCGACCAGATGGCCAGACCGGTTGCTGGAATAATTCCAGGCAGCCACAGAGGACGACCAACATTGTGAATAAGAGAAGACGAACAACAAGTGAGGACCACATCCATCCAGAGATTATAACACGCAGGAACAGCAGTTGACCTGCTTAACCTGCTTCAAACCGTGCATGGAATTGCACGTGAGTCTCACACACGGCACACGCAAGGATTCCGAGTTAGCATGCCGTGCGAGGAGGACCACGCTACTCAGGCGCAGGGTGCGGCGGACCGCCGCCCGGCGGGACTGGCCCGGGCGACCGAGCCAGCCCCGTCGGCGGCCCCATCCGGCCCCCCACGTACGACGACGCAGCAATTTATGAGTGACTATGCAACGGCACACCCAAGGCGCATTTGCCCGCTCACGACAGAGCAGCTGTACCTCGTTTAAAACCCAATTATAACAGAAGATAAAAGAGCACCGACAACACGTAAGGACACAAGCGTCCAGACCAAGGAGTTCGTTTATCAGAGGGACAGCCTTGTAAACAGCGAAATCCTGTGTACTGGAACAGACCCCTCCCCACTGACGCAAATGACGAAAAAGGAAAAGGTTTTTTTTATTCAAATGAAATTACGTAATTATTTAAATTATCATTTTTGTAAATTAATATTAAAATAAATAAATTTAATTGTAAACGCGCTCTTTGGTCGGAAGCAGCGAAGACAAGGCATTGCTATCTCTGACCAAAGAGGTGTGGTAGCGTTGATAAGACGTCCGCCAGTCGAGAGCGGCAGCAGTTGCAATTAAGATCTCTTACTGTGACAACACGTAGAGCAGTTCATAGGAACAGTGCAAGTGACTGATGTATTCTTGTAAATGATGTTGACCAGTTTGAAGATTCGATAATGTCAGATTTCATTGCAACTCAATTTCGTATGGCCGTAAATAAGTACAAGCAATTCATGAATATGAAAAACAGCAAGATCAAGAGTTAGAAAAAAATCATTTCCATACCTACCTACTTCAAGAATCGGAGGGAGAAAATCAATGGAGACCAGCAGCTATCAAGAGAAAACGAAGATCTACACAGCCTACTGTAATATTAGGTAAAAAGGGATTTTAAAAGCAAATTCACTCTGTTAAATCTCAAAAATTATCCAAGGTTGTTATTTCTGTAGTAAATTAACTTTTCACAACCGTATCGGACAATGTGTGTCACATTCTCGATACTGCATTAAAAACACTTTCTTTTGGCGACTTAGAGAACTTTAATAGAAATAAATTTTCTTTTGGCAATTTTACTTCGGATCGAAATTCTTCGTAAGAAGTGGATCGAAATCGAGCCAGACACGACCGATTGCGGCCGGAGTACCGCAAGGTTCGGTCTTGGGTCCCGTCTATACTCAGTCTACACGAACGACATACCCAAGCAGGTCGGCGGAGAGATCGCTCTCTACGCTGATGACACAGCAATCTACAGGAGCTGTCGTAACCTTCCTGTCATACGACGCAAACTACAAGAGCACCTTGATATCATCACGCAGTGGTGTAACGTGTGGAAGGTCAAAATTAACCCTAAAAAATGCCAAGCCATATACTTTACGGCCAGGCTAAAACTCCCAGACCAACAACTCACCATTGGTGGTTGGGATCTAGCCTGGCGAAACTGTATCACATACCTAGGTCTAGAAATTAGTCGCCTCACGTGGCGGCAACACATTAACAAAACTGCAAACAATGGCTGCGCCCTCCTGTCGCAGCTATATCCCCTCCTGAAGGGCGCTCACCCTAACTTGTAAGATGCTTCTCTGGCGCCAGCTCATACTACCAGCCATCTTGTATGGATCGGAAGTATGGTAGATGGCGTCAGACACCACACTAGCAAGATTACAGCGACTTCAAAACAAAACTTTCCGGGTCATCACAGGCGCTGACAGATACGTCCGCAACACACAAATAAGAGATTTTTTAGGCCAACCAACCATATATTCCCTCATAAAGGAGAAGTCCATCAAACTTTATGAGAAAACACAAACATCGCCCCACCACCTCATTCAAAATTTAGGTCACGAACACCCCGATATTCATCATAAACGCCCAAAATTAACACTCTCCCGTCACTTTAGGGACATTTAGAAAACACACACACACACACACACACACACACACACACACACACACACACACACACACACACACACACCGAACAAACAATTACACACACTTTTCGGGACGGACGTCTCACCAAACAAAACAGCAACACTGAACATAACTTTACACTCCCCCGTTACTGGACAGTCATGCACCATTGTCCCACCGACGCCGCACTCACAAGAGATCGAGGCAGCGGCGGCGGAAGCGGACCCAGAAAACCACTACACAGAGCCCTGGCAGGTGGAGGGCCCTAAACGCAAACCCAGAAAAAGCAACCGAACTCGCTAGGCAACCGAAAGGCGCTGTTGCCTACACCTACTAGCTCATCTCAGGCTAGCAACATTAACACAAAACAAAACGCAAACACAGTTGTGGCGAACAACAACAAAGCACACAAAGCCACAGCGGTGCCCACACAACACAAGACTGGTTTCCCCCCAGTTGTTATACAAAACTATGGGAACCTTAGTGCCCTTAACACTGCATTCGCGGAAAGGCACATAAACAGCACATTACATGCAAAGTACTCGGGGGATAGGGCCTCACTGTACGTTGCCACAGACACCGAATATAAAGATCTTCTGACCTTCCTCAAAGATCGGAAGATCGAACATTATATGTACAGAACGCTGGACGAGAGAACCCAGCAGTACGTGATCAAGGGAGTGCACCCCAGCACCCCCACCGAGACAGTACATGCGGCCCTTTGTTATCTGGGATTCGACTGTAAAAGTGCCTCCCGGATGACAGGGTTCCGTACACACGCACCGCTACCACACTACATGGTTGAGCTAGCCGACACGGCTGATTCCCGCGCCATCCTGCAGATAAAGAGCTTTCTGCGGATGGACGTACGTGTAGAACTTTACGAACCACCCAACGTCCCCCAGCAATGCAACAACTGCCAGCGGTTCGGCCACTCGGCCCTCCGCTGCGGCCTGGCAACTCGCTGCCGCGGATGCGCTGCAACCACAGATCCAACACTTGCACACAAATACAACCAAACCAGCGACGTTGTGCCAAATGCGGTGGGCCCCATGCGGCAAACTTCAGACAGTGCAATTCATACAAACAGGCGCTGAAGCGAAAACAAGACAAAAGCAGGGTACTGTACGACATACTACGCCCAAGGCCAGCGCCGAACCCAGTAAGGAACGGCGTAACGTTTGCCACGGTTGCACGCCCTGGCGGAACGGCTCAAGCCGCGGAACCCCAGCGCCCGTCACACACACGCGAAACAACCGCTGCAACAGCTACACAACAGCCACAGACATCACCTGAAAACCAACAAGCATCGGTACCAACGCCTGTGCCCCGAAAACAACACGACCCCATCACGGAAGTCACGTGCTGCGAAGAAACGCACGCTATACAGGAAAACACACCCACGCAAGAACCCCCAGAACCCCAAGCCCAGAGGAGGAATAGACGTACACGTACACGTAAACGTAAACACAGGGCGGGGAACACCAAATCACCACAACAGGCCACCCAGCAACAACAGACCAATAACACACAGGACAATAGTCAAGAAGACATCGAGACTGTAACCCACACTACCATCCCCCTCACCACAGGCGCCACAACCTCTGTCACAAAAACACAAATGCCACTCCTAACACCACACCAACACCCGCACAAGCGGCCGCTAACTCTGCAACAGCACCTCAGGCTGCCACACCCAACGCCAACACATCCCCTGGGGGAATACTGGAAACACTATTCCCTCGACGCACGACCGTTCCAATCCTTACCAAGGTGCTGACGGCCGTCACTGCACTCATCACCCAGCTCATGAGCGCCGAACCCGGGCAATACTGGGCTGTCATACACACTGCCATCACAACACTCTTTCACTCTCTTACATGAATAATATGCCACACCCGGCCCATAACGCAGACCCGCACACACTATCACAGATCCTGTTCTGGAATGCAGACTCTATCCACAACAAAAGGGCAGAATTTGCCGCGTTCGTGGAGCGCAAGGGAATCCTTGTCGTGCTACTGAGCGAGACTAAGCTTAAACAGCACAAACAAACTTTCCTGGCTACTGCGTCTATCGTACCGACCGAGCGGGCGACGCCGTGGCAGGTGGAACTGCAATCGTCATACACAAAGACATTGAGCACACAAACATAGAGCTCCCTGAACTGGAAAAAATCGAGGCTACGGCCGTCACAGTCAAGTTCAACGGAGCCTACACCACACTGATATCGGTATACAACAGTCCTGTAGGCATTTCAACACGCGATATCAGCACACAACTCAACATCTCACCGCGAGTAATAGTCGCTGGAGATCTGAACGCAAAATGGAATTCACACATACGAAATACCAACGGCAAAAAACTGTATGAACATTCACTAGGCAGAAACTACATTATACTAGCGCCGACTGAACCGACGCACATTCCCTATCAGAGGGGACACAGACCAGACGTGTTAGACATGGCCCTCATCAAGGGCATTACATCGACACTCAACGTTGCCGTTGAAAACTATCTGCCCTCAAACCACCAACATGTATTACTATACACTGAGGAAACACTGCAGCACATGGAACAACGCAGGCTGTTGGGCTATGGGCGTGCGAATTGGACATTGTTCAAGGAAACGCTCGATAGCCACATCCCACCCATACACAAAATGAACGAAACAGCACAAATTGACGAGGCAGTAGGAACCCTCACTAACGCCGTCCAGGACGCAATGGCGGGCACCATACCTGATCGCACCTCACAACACAGTGCGGCCCTGAGGAATCGCCTCAGGAGACAATGGCAGCGCACCAGGCGTCAGTACTTCAAACGGCACATTAACAGGCTACAGGGATACACGATAAAATACAAACACACAGAACACAAATGTGGAACCAAAAACTCGAAGGGCTGAACACCGCGCGACCTGGCGTGTGGCAACTAGCCCGACACTTCACCGGGGAGAAAATACTCGTATATACCCCAATGCTTCAAGGGCCTGACGGACCTGCATACTCAGCGGAAGGGAAGCAGCTTGTGTTCGCTCCATAGGGCACATACCTTACATCAAAGATCTAGTACAGGTGCTCAAGGGAAAGTCTGCACACGAATGCGCTTCAGTAATAACTCCCCTTGCTGACACATGGTTAATGGTGGGCAGTAGAATTGCGCATCGCATTTTCTTTCCCATTTTGTTATTCACAGCGGCCTTTAAAACAGGTGTCACTGCTCAAGATCCAATGGGTCTTCCTACTCTCGAACAACTTAAGTGTGTAAACTTCTCAGGTGATGGTACATTTGCTATTTACAAATTAATGTGTGACCTTGGTCCCTTCAAAATCCACGGATACATGTCAGACTCTCAAGCTAAACAAATACTCTACCACAGTATGTTTGGCACTTTCAAGGAGGATCTGAATCTACTAAAGGAAATTACAAATTTTGGTTCATGGTCCACTCGATCCCAGTTGGGAAACTGCTTTAGAGGGATGGGAAAATCAGCTAAGGAAGTGTCATTCGATCCTATTAAACAGAAATCTTACTCAAAGCTTGCGTCTGCAAACATCTCTGGTTTGTTGAGTTCCTCATATACCCAACTCTCGTTTCAAGGGGTCTTTAGTGGGAGGCGGACGCAGACATTCAAAGTTTTTACGATGCTATTGGGAAAGGGATGGGAACATCTGTTGGAATTCGCTCTCTTGACGACCTCCAAAACGTCTCAAGGAGTGTTGAAAGAGGTCATGAAACGCATCCATTCAACTGCTAACACTCTTGAAATGGGAACAGTTGAGTGGAGAAAGGTTGAGGGTCTGACATTGAACACCAAGGGAGAGGTCCACCAAATCACTGTTCCTGTAACACACAGATACTTTTTGGGCCCCTCTGAGGATGAAGAAAACTGATTGTGGACATATTCATTTTTTCTTCTGTTATATGTCATTTTGTTTGAATTGTCATGTTATATTTTAAATATGTCTGCTCTGTAAAAACTTAAGATTTTTGTAATTCCTATTTTATTGTTAGTGCATAAAATAGTCTTGTGTTGCTACAATTGTCTCTTAATGTGAAAACGGACTTTGTTTTTACTCAGCGGAAGGGAAAGCAGAACTAATGACCCGAACACTCGCAGCGTCATTCACACCGAACCTGGCACCATCAGATCCAGTGTTCACACTTGCCACTGACCAGGAGGTTACACGCTTCTAGCCCAACCAACGCGCGACGACATACGACATTCGACATGCTAGCACAGCCGAAGTCTCCTGGGATAATGCATTCCGCTGCTAGGAAAGCCCCTGGTCACGATGGCATTCAAAACAGTGTCCTCCAGGAGTTCACGGATAAAGCTACTGAGTACGTAACACACATAACGAATGCCATACTAAAACAACACTTCCCCGCCGTTTGGAAGACCGCCAAGATCCTGATGTTCAGGAAGCCAGGGAAAGACCACAGCCTCCCACAAAATTACCGACCCATCAGCCTTCTGAGCACGCTCAGTAAGATTGTTGAGAAGGTGGTTCTCGAATGCATCACTAGGCATTGCATAACAAATGACATCCTGAGACCGGAGCAATTCGGCTTCAGGAATCACCACTCCACAACACAACTCTTACGGGTCATTGAACATATAACACACGGCTTCAACACAAACAAAGCAACAGGGGCGGTGTTCCTGGACATCGAAAAGGCTTTCGACGGTCTATGGCACAACGGCCTCATTCGCAAGCTCAGCGACGCGGGATTCCCTGACGGGCTGGTGCGTCTAATACACTCATACCTCACAGAGAGGTTTCAACCCTGACGTGCAGGGAAAACAACACGACACGGTATACACGTGGGAGTACCCCAGGGAAGCATCCTAGGGCCCCTACTGTTTAACCTCTACATCAACGATCTCCAATTTCCGAACGTGCAGAGCAACGTTTAGCATGCCAGATATTCTGGACTTGCGTTTGAACGTTGACCAATGAGATGGAAGAACGCCACCTACGTCACAGCCAGGTCGTCTCTCCACTCGGCATTCAGTAGTATCAGAACTATCGAAGGAGAAATACGGCCGCCTGGACACGCGATGAATTGTGTGTGTTAATAGACGCGTTCAAGGAAGAACAGTGCTTGTATAACGTTAAATCCGAGAACTATCATAATAAACATTCCCGGTTGGAAGCTCTAAGTAGAGTGTTCCAGAAAGTTAAAAGTGTTCGGCCGCATTTACAGAACCCGAAGGAATGCCAAATAAAGTTTTCCAATATGAGAAACATGTTTAACGTGGGAAACAACAAGAGAAAAGAGGGTATGAAAACCGGATCAGGAACAGATGATGTAAGTATTTTCTTTAGATTTGTCTGTTATAATGATATTGTAGTTACTAGCGATCTAAGTAAATTGCAGCACGATGTTTTTATAGCATTTACTAGCGATATAAATAGCTGTGTGATTTAATAGTATTTAGTAACGAAATAAATAAATAGCTGCACGTTTGTTTTAGGTATACACACCAAGTTTATGGTATTTTAAAAACCTGCTCTTCCTGGAGGAGCATTATGTACCACGGAAAACGAAGGCAACTGAGTTGCCATTCATGGCAATTGCCCACGATTTTCAGGTTTGTATAAGTACTTATATGTATAAATGTTTTTCCACATTTTGGAATCGACAAACCAATGTTAATTTATTGCTAGAACGTACTTGTTTGAAAGAAATTACGACTATGGGGTACTGTCATTTGTGAAGACACTCTAGTTGCAGTCAGTCTATATATTTATGTATCTTGCCAGCTGCACAATGGTGTGTGTGTGTGTGTGTGTGTGTGTGTGTGTGTGAGAGAGAGAGAGAGAGAGAGAGAGAGAGAGAGAGAGAGAGACTGGGATGGCTGACCTTGTGTGTAGCGCTGGAACTTTTTCGTGATAAGTAGTCGCTTTTTTTGGGTCTATTGTTCGCGTGTTATGATGTTCGGTGGGGTTTTTGTGTGTTGTTGGGTCAGAGTTATTTACTGCATGTGTTGGTGCTTGATGTTTTGGTATCGGCTCTTGTGGTTCATTTGTGTATCTTACGGGAAGTACTCTATTTCAATTTTTTTTTTTTTTGTATCGTCAGTAGTATTTGAGCTATATAGATTATGGAAAGATTCCAAGTTGTCGTCGTAGCTATGTGTGTTTTGGTATCGTGAGCTGTTGTTGACCTATATAGATCAAGGGAAGTGTCCGATTCCAATGTGTCGTAGCTGCAGTTGACTTATATAGGTCAATGGAAGTGTCAGATTCCAGATTTTTGTTCTTTTAGGTGTTGGATTTGTGGTATCGATAGTTGCGGCGTGATTATAATTTTTGGACTAGTTGTTTTTTACTTCGTGGGAGAAATGCGGTTGAGCTATGTAGGTGAAGGGAAGTGATCGATTCCTGTCGATATTGTAAGTGTAGCGGAATTTGAGATCGTGGTGTGTGTATGTATTTATATTTAGTTTGTCCCCACTCAAACCCCCCCCCCCCAACTTTCCGCGCTGGTCCCGTTACTTTGATTATATTTTTGGAGGGAGATGTGTTTGTTGGTTTTATATGTATAGCTCTTATTTCCAACGACATTTCACTTGAATTTTATTGGGACAGTTCAGATAGCATAAATATATATTAATGTCTATTTTCCAATTATTGCTTGTGGTACTTTTGTAATGTAATGAATAAGTGCAGAAGAAACTAGTTGATGTTGGTCAGACAGCCAGCTCAAAGAAACAAAAGTTAACTGTCATAAAGTTTTATTTCTGTTCATTACAATTTTCAGTGAATAATTTCTATACAGTCTTCACTAAAATCAACCTGGGTGTTTTGTGTACAACTATATTTTATGTTTCAGGTAGATGATTGTGGCACCTCCAAGCATAGTGATCCAGTTCCAGCAGATTGTGAACTGGAGGTGGACCCTGCAACTGAGGACGTCTGAAGTAATAGTAACAGCAGCATCAGTATGTTTGTAGCAAATGATAAGGCATCCTCTCAGACAATTCAGGAGTCAGTAGATATGTCCACACCTACATCCTCAACTAAGAAAAGAAAGGGAAATGAAGGCTATGGGTCTGCGTTACCCTGATTGCAAAGGCTCTACAGGAAGATGATGAGAGTGACAAAACAGATCTGTTTGTAAAAATTTCCGGGAGCAGAAATTTAAAAAAATTAAATGCGACAAAAAGAAAAGACGTGTAAGATTGGAGCTAATGAGAGTATTGTATGAAGCATTAGACGAATAAATTTAATTTCGAAATGTAATATGCTTCTCGACTATTCTGTGCCTGTCCCACTACCTGTACCCTAACAGTGCCTTCTGAAGGCGGGTCCACACTGAGCGCGCCGTGCCGCGCCGCGCTACGGCCGGTTTTACACTGACAAAGATATTGGACAGAGAAATTTGATAAAGATATTTGATAGTGTAATAGGGAACTTTGACAAATGTCGTCCAATACTTGATCAAATCTAGGGCGAGGGCGTATATTTGATCAAAGAAATCGCTTGTCTTCTGTTCACTGCAATGCGACATGTTACCACGCGGAGCGCCAGCATCGCTGCAGCGTTCTGTCATCTTTTGTGTTTGTAAACATGGCTGCAAAATATAATTGGTGTGTGGCGTCTACCACAAAATTAATTGAAACGCATGAAGCGGATGAGGCGCTTTATAATGTCAGGCACCCTGATTACAAAAATAGATTGAGAAGATTGGAGAGCTATAAAAATATAGCGGAGGTCATTAGCCGTGAAATACGGCCTGGCTGTACGGCAGAAGATATTAAGAGGAAGATAAATGGCCTCCGTACTAGCTACTCGTACGAGAAAGCAAAAGTACGTATTGACATATTCATTTATATTTATTTATGCAAGTACAGTTTACATGTCATACAAATGATTAGCATTAATTTGTTCACTGCAGCGACTTGAAGCATACAATAATGTTTACGTAACGTACAAGTAGTTTAAATTATTTTCGTTACTAATATTGCAGATGCATAAAAGCAAAAGTGGAGACAGTGTACTGGCGACGTATACACCACAAGTGTACTGGTTCCAAATGCTCAAATTTCTCGACCAGGCAACAGAAGCGGACGAGAGTGTTTGCAACACAGAAAGCACTGAAAGTGAACGTGCCACACCGGCGTTTGAGGAAATGTTTGAGGTATGTACATTTGTTTACATTTTCCGTTACTAAATGTGAGTATCTTGCCAGGGCACTTTCGCAGCGCCATTATAAAATGTCTTAAAGTATTCCCTAACTGCTCTCCCGTGTACTGTACGTCCAGAAGCAGCTTAGCAAGCTATTGGTTCCATTTGCTGTAGGTCCTCAGTGCTTTGCGTCTCAAGATAAGTGCAGTCTCCTACTACGGCAGAGACTGTTTCCTGACGAGTGTGCAAGTGTTTTCTTCTCTCAGTTAACAAGTTGTGCAGTGTGCAGGCAGCCAGTGTTATTGTGGTAACTTTTTCTGGAGGCAGATTACTAGCAGTAAGAAAAATCCTGAAACGACTTGCAAGAATGCCAAAGCCGCTCTCCACTAATCTTATCCCTCGTGACAGTCGGTAACTGAAAACCTTTTCTTCTTTAGTGATTGCTTTTAAGGGGTATGGCTTCATAATGTTATAACCCAGAGGAAAAGCGTCATCTGCCAGTACTACCACTGGAGTTGTAATGTTTGTGTTCCCAAGCTTCCTGCCTTCAGGAATGTTGAGCATAGATCGGTCAATGAGACACTCACGTTGTTTGCTTTTTGAAAACACTCCAGCATCACCAACACGCCCATTAGTACCTACATCTACATACAAAAATTTGTAGGAAGCATCTACCATGGCAAATAAAATGATATTGTTGAAGGATTTATAATTGAAAAAGTGAGATCCACTAGCTTGTGGACATTTAATACGAATGTGCTTTCCGTCCATTGCTCCTATAGTGTTATAACAGTTCCACTTCTCGAAATCCTCTGCAATTTGCTCCCACTCTCCTCTGCTTGTGGGTACCTGTAAATAAATAAGATTTATGTATGTGCAAGGAAGTACGTAACTAATGACTATCTATCTTTTATTTTATAGCATGAGATGCAAGAGCCTTTCGCATGTAGGGAGGCACAGCCACAGCCCCAGCGTCAAGAGCGGCCTCCCACTAAAAGGAGGAAAGTCACGCCAGACGTGGCAACAAACGTCATGGTGGTGGCCAGCAGGACACTTAAGGCTATGGCTGATGCCTGTCCATGAAGACCGCTACAGTACCCTTGGCGCCCACATCGCAGCAGAACTACGTGAAATGGAAAAGTGGGCGGCAGGGAATACACCACTGCCACTATGCACAGTCTGGATCGTGTCAAGTGTGGTTGAAATGAGCGTCTACAATGGGCAGTTCTAGAATGAAAGATTGCGATAACAAGAATTTCTCTTGTGAGGGGCCCACAGTGATTTAATATTTTCTGAAGGAAAACATGGCGCCATTGACTGTTGACAAATTTTTAGTGTCATGTCACAACTGCAGTTTCGGGGTTAAGCCATAGTCCTGCATTTTGCATAGAACTTTCATTCCATATATGAAATTCGTACTGCAATATTTTATGCTCAGAACAAGTGCATGCCGGTTACAATGATATAACTTAACATATTTCGAAATTCAACTTAACAATGGCTTACGGCCGAAACTGCAGTCGTGACATTGTAGTAAGAGTTTGTTAACATTCAATGGCAACATGACTGCCTTCAGAAAACATCCGATATCAATCCATCGACCATTGTTCACAAATTTAACCGTACTTGTCACACTAGTGGAATTTCCGAGTTCGCCAAGAAATATTACTGCTTGTAGAATCGATTTAGCCGTGTAAGTGAATTAAAGGATAAGAAATTACTTCGTACTGTACCATAATGAAATAAAATTCTGGCTGTGGCATTTACTGTCAAACCTAATACATTATAGCCTGATGTTTCATTTCAGAGTTCTGTTGATGAAAAAAGCCAACAGGATTCTACGGTAAATGTCGCCGAAGAAGTATTACATCTATATGACACTACTCCGGAGAGTCCTGGCGAGTCACCTCCAATTAACAAAGAAGGAATGGCGTACAGGGGAAAGGTTTTCCAGTCCTCCCCCCCCCCGCCCCCCAAAATAAACCGGCCAGTAAACGTAAGAAGAAAGAAGATCCGATGCTCACGAAGGCCTATGGCATTTTGGAAAGTGTGGGAAATGTACGTCCCGACGAGTGTTCCAAATTCGGGGAACATATTGCAATGAAGCTCCGCAAATTTGACACCCGCAGGCGATCAGTGCTAATGCACATAAAGCTGGGTTTACACTAGCAAGTCGCTTGCAGAAGTTATTGCTGCAAGTTATTGCTAGCCACTTGCAGCTGTGTTTACACAGCAGCACGAGAATTAAGCAAGATACTTCCGCAAGTTCTTTGGCAAGAAACTTGCATCAACAACTTGCTGATACTGTTTACATATGCTTTCAGTACCACTACGTGTCAGCCGAAATGTAAAATGACAAGTAGGCAGGTGAGATATGCTGCAGCTCTTGTAATTGTAATGCAAAACGTGAAAAAGAAAACGAGTAGATAATGAGAAGATCGCAAAATGGTGCCTATAATAACCTTTTGCAAGAACTTAGTATCGAGAGCATGGATGCTTTTGAAAACTTTTGCAGAATGTCCTCAAATGATCTGGAGTATTTGTTGATATTAATAGCGCCCGTCATATCCAAACGAGACACAAACTTCCGTACTGCTATTTCAGCAAAGGAACGTTTGCTAGTCACTCTACGATTTATAGCTACCGGTGAGCTACGAATAAAATAGGCATTTCATTTATTTATGTGAAACATACAACAACAAAAAAGTTGTAATTTTGAAATCTCTTCTTTGTAGGAGACTCATACAAGTCCCTAATGTACTTGTTTCATATTCACATCAGCACGATTGCTCTGATCGTACCCAATGTATGTAGAGCCATTCTTAACATCTTGAAAAGAGAAAAGTTATTTGAAGGTATGTGAAAACACAACAATGAAATTAAATTTTTATGAAATAAACTGCATTTTACAGAATGATATGCTTATAAAAATGTTTTTTTTCTAATGCTCTTAAAACGGAAAGTGTCAAGCTAATTAAACAGAACATGTAATCATTACACCGTCTTTTTCTAGACTCCTCAAACAACAAGCGAGTGGATGCACGTGGTAAAGGGGTTGTGTCTTCAAGTTATGCTACTGTCTCTGTACTTCTTTCACAGATGTGTCGAATATCGACGAGATTTCGTTTAATGCGCTCATCTTCTTCACTCTATCCTTAAAGCCTCGGTTATGCACGTTCCATATTTTGTGGTAGCTCTCCACGGCTTCAATAAAATGTTCTGTACCCTGCTTCATCCATTGCCGTTCCTCCTCCATTTCTGCAATTTGTTTGCATAAAATACGTAAGATGCTTGCATAAAATTAAGCCACCACATTAAGTAAAATGTTAAATATGAGTGTTATGCAGACGACATACTTACTATAACTTGCGCTTCCTACTTGCAGGAAATAGAAATAAATCCTAAAAGCTGCAAGTTACTTGCAGATACTTATTGCGTGGTGTTCACACTGGAAGTGGAAAACGTCCAGAAAGTCACTTCCGCAATAAATTGCTACGGTCACAAGTCGACTTGGCGATATGTTTACACTCGCAAATCGCGCTGCAAGTTCCTCCACGCAAGTAAATAGCTGCGATAACTTGCTAGTATAAACCGAGCATAATAAACAATTTGATTTTCGATGCAGAGACTGATTTGTATGCAACACCATCTGACATCAGATAGTTCGTCTCCTCCTGTCGTCCATTCTCCCCCCAAAGCAGTCCTGTTCCCCACCCACCCCTCTCCACAATGCAGTCCTATTCCGCAACTTCTCCTTCGAGTCACTCCCAGCCACCTGTGCTCGTCTCTCATCGAACGGTTGTCCCCACTCAACCGAGCAGCAGCAATGAACAACATGACTATCTCGCTCCGTCTACCAGATTCAGCTCTGCTCCAAGAACCTCCATCGTATACTTTTTTGTAGTGCTTCATAAATACATTTGATTAAGCCCATTCTGTTAACAATAACGTGTTTCAGACATTTGTATTTGTATGCGGATATTTACGTACATAAGGCTGTAACGAATAACAAAACTACAGTCAATAAATAATTGTTTGTAAGGAACTTTCTTTGATGTAATGCTATGAGCCCTGAACCTCTTTTACCCTGTACACATTTGACTACGGACAGGTAACAACTTTATGCAAATAACTGAACTACAAAGCCTCTGAAAAGGGTGGTTTCATTTAACGACAATGAAGAATAACTTCTTACCTTTACAAAGGGTTTCAGTGCATTATTGAGAGCGGTGCAAACTTCGATGACAATCGTCGATATACTTTGTTTAGATATTTTGAACAGATACATCAGAATTGTAAAGGAGTCTCCAGTTTCCAGAAAGCGCAAAGTTATTGCCAGTCTCTCTTTGGTAGGTATAGCACGTCTACAATTTGTGTCGTTCTTCATTATGTCTGTTCGATCACTTTCAACGGATATTCGAAGTCTTCGAAAGACATTCGATAAAAGTTTTCGAACCGTCGACTGTCGCCTGCAAGTAGTTCACTGAAAAGATCATTTCCACCGTACAAGGTCCTACTCTGTAACACTGCGGTTACCCAATGACGACGATTCTGCCTTTTCTTCCTTAACTGATGGTACAGCACAATAAATGCGGCACTCACAATCTCGGCTCGCTCCATCTTCTTCGCTCCAGCTGGAACCACAGTGCGCGCCTCGGAACGGCGCGCTCAGTGTGGACCCGCCTTTAGAAACTGTCACCGAAAAAGAAGAAAGTCGACCGAACCACATGTACAGATTGCGTTCATGAACTTACTGAAGTAGTGAATAAGGATTTGGAAATTAAGGAACTGAGGGCCGAGATTGAACTTTTAAAAACAAAATGCACAGAAAGAAGCGGCACTCAAAAAAGAAATGTGATGCAGCCTTACGAAGTAAAACGATCTCAGAGGTTCTTTCGTTGAAGCGGGCAGAAAAGTCATCTGACGCAAAAGGAAAAAGTCAAATTGCACAAAAGTGTAAATAGTGTATTGTCAAAGTGTTTAACACGGCGCAAATAAGATGCCTATTAAACGAAAATAAAAGGGTAAATTGGAATTCAGAGGACATTGCCCATGCATTGACTTCAAGAGCTCTGTAACCTAAAGCATATACTTATTTGCTAAAGCGAAAAATTCCTTTGCCGTGCAGCGTAACCCTTCAGAAATGGACGAAGGAATTTAAATGTAGACCGGGTATTCTTGAAGATATCCTGTGTTTATTGAAAGCCAAGTCACACACTTTTACTACGCAAGAGAGACTAGCAGTTCTGACATTTGTCGAAATGAATGTTGACGGCCGAATATGTTACGATTCGTCTGAACACGTAGTAGTCGGACGACCTTGCCTAATATCAAAATACCTATTAGCACACCTTATACCATTCGGCATAAATACATATTCTCTGTATGCGTCCCTAAATTGACGAATTAGATCGTCCAAATTAGGCTTATAATACCACAATTCTTCTAAAACAATAACAGCTGCTGAATAATTAATCCTGTTGCCATAGAATGTTATAGCTAATTCATCAATCCTCTGTTGATTGTTGAGAACAAGGAATGCCAGGCGTAGGTCGTCCGGATAATTTCGGATATGGTCCCAGTTGGCATAAAAAAACTCCAACGCAGACATTAGCTGTAAACAATAACCTTTATTCAGAAAGTAACATTACCTTTCCTCTTACAAAATATCATTACACTATTTCTTACTACATAGGTTACATATTTAACTTCACTTTGAACATTGTCTGACTTCTCAGGTTCATCTCCAGCTATTTGAAGTCCAATATAAAATGGATCAGCACCTTGAAAAAGGTGATTCTTAACTTTACATTCTTTCTCTAGATCTGTCCAGGATTTAACTTTAGATATATCTGCACTAGTTTCGGGTTTAGAATATGTTACAAACTTAAACCTATTCTTCCTAGTGCACCCTGATCTTCGAATATCTTCTTATTAGCTTTATCATCCAAAGTTAGTCGCTCAATCCTAACATTAATTCTATAAACATATGTTACCACCTTAATAATTACAGAGGCATACTTATTACAAAAAAACTTAAATTCATCCTCATCCGACGATATACAGACAATTTCCTGCGGGGTTTCCACGTCCGACGCATCCACATCATCCTCAAATGAACGACAATGTACAATATGACAATCTGCATGTACGACCTCCAAACGTGAAATTAGAGCTACATCTCCAATACTAAACTCATTTGATACAAATATTACCAAGCCACGGTGTTTAATAACCATTCCAGGTTTATTTTTAACATTAACAGTAACTGGTCGTCCTTCGACAATACGCTTCAATATAGACGCATATTGCCGCCACCTGGACCACTCAAATTCTTCAAAAACAATAACATTATGAACACGTGCATCATACCCACCAAATCCGAATTCGGAAAAAAAATGCAAATACACATGCTGCTTCCTAGACAAAACCTTTTCAATCAATGTAGACTTGCCGATATTTGTATCGCCAAATAAGTACAACTGTTTTTTTACGAACCTCCGTGGACCGAAAGGCCTTGTTATACCACCGTACCACGCGGCCCGCCAAGCCATTATAATTAAGATGACACTCGCTCAAAGACTGCACAATCAATCGATTAGCCTGAAATGAATCGAAATACTTTTCAATAAAACTAATACGGCTCCAATTATTAACTAAAAAAGGATCCGTATAATCAAACCTACTAGTTCGTTCAGCCCACCTACGTAACCGAACGTTAAAGGACAAAGATGAATCATTACAATCAGATATTGGTTCAGAGTCGTACTTCGTTATATGAATTAAAGCCGACTTACGATATGTATATCGTCGGATGAGGATGTACCGGAAGTTTCGCGCTGCACGCCCGAGGCGTTGGATACGCCGACGGACGAATCTAAGTAGGCCTACATTTGGTCGTATGTGTGGATGGCGTACGGAATTCCCACAAAGTTATTACGGAACCATTTCTTGGATACAGGCATTACGCTACCTGATGGAGCCAAGATATTGAAGGCAGCTATACAGGAGCTTTTAAAGCATCAAAAGAGTGACTTAACGATAACACACCACATTACTGAAACGCACTTAAACGTAACTGGACGAGCAAGGCAGAATGTACGGATGGCAGCGAGGTTATTTTCACTACGAACAGCTCAGGCTTTGAAGTACAGGGCGTTTCAAAAAGAAAGAGCAGATTTCAAACATTTATTTCTCAAAAACTACAAATGATAGAAACACAATTCAAACGTTTCTTGTCAGAGAAAGGTTCAAAGTTTTTCAATGGTCCGCGCAGAAGTTCCATGCAAATCCGCAGTGGCGCTGGCGTTTGTTTGTAGGAAAATGGCGACGACACCACAGGAACGATCATTTTGTGTGCTGCAATTTGCAAAGTTAGAGTCCATTGTTGGTGTGCAACGTGCATTCCGCCGTCAATTCAACAAACAGCCGCCTCGTCATAAGCAAATTTATGAGTGGCATCACAGATTCGTAGAAGATGGTTGCATCTGCAAGCGAAAAAGCACGGGTCGTCCACGCACATCGGATGAAAATGTCGAGCGTGTCCGTGCAGCTTACGAAAGGAGCCCTAGAAAATCCACGACACGGACAAGTCACGAACTAAACATGTCTAAAACAACGGTATGGCGCGTTCTGAGTAACCGTCTGCACATGAAGCCGTACAAACTGCAGTTATTGCAAGCATTGCGTCCTGACGACCACAACAAAAGGTTCGAATTTTCAACTGCAATTCTACAGGACATGGAAGAGGACAATTTTGCCGAACGATTAATTTTTTCAGATGAATCAACGTTTCACATTTCTGGTAAAGTTAATCGGCATAACGTACGAATTTGGGCGAGTGAAACTCCGAGGGACGTTATTCAACATGAAAGAGACTCACCAAAGGTTAACGTCTTTTGTGCAATTTCGGTAAACAAAGTTTATGGACCTTTCTTTTTCATGGAGAAAACTATCACAGGAACCATTTACCTGGACATGTTAGAAAACTGGCTATTTCCTCAACTTCAGGAAGATTCAAATCACTTCATCTTCATGCAAGATGGCGCCCCACCACACTTCTCTGAACCTGTACGACGGTACCTAAATAACACCATTCCAGGACGGTGGATTGGAAGAGCAGGAGCACAAGATCAATGTCATCGTCTGTGGCCTCCCAGGTCACCAGACCTTACTCCCTGCGATTTTTATTTGTGGGGGTACATAAAGGACTGTGTTTATGTCCCACCTATGCCCGCTACTCTTCAAGAGGTACGACATCGAATTGTTGCGGCCGTGAATTCGGTAACTAAAGACCAGTTGCGTCGTGTGTGGCAAGAAATGAGATACCGGTTTGATATTTGTCGTGTAACAAATGGTGCTCATATTGAGGTACAGTTTTGATATTTGTTGTGTAACATTTGGTACTCATATTGAGTGAAGGACCGTTGGAATTGTGTTTCTATCATTTGTAGTTTTTGAGAAATAAATGTTTGAAATCTGCTCTTTCTTTTTGAAACGCCCTGTATGTTCTTCATAAAGACGTTGAAAGTAATTTTATTGAACTCGTTAACGACATCTTTGATGTCTTGAACTCTAGAGTTCCAAAAGATGAATGCTCACCCCTGCGTAGTGGATTTGGAATGAATCTCACAATTCAAGAAAATACTTTCAAGAGATTCTTACATATCTGTTCAGCAATGCGCGTTGGTGACAAAGAAAGAATGTTGCCTTTCCAAAAAGGTTTCATAACTTCAATAAAATCTCTTTTTGGTCTTTTCGAAAGTATGAAAGTTAGCTATATATTAATTTTGAGACCGAATCAAGATTGCCTGGAAAACTTTTTTCCTAGGGTACAAGGATTAGGTATATTTTATAACAATCCTACACCTTTTGAAGGAAGGAACAGGATACGTCTCCTTATACTGACAGGTAATGCAAGTGATATCTCTTTCTCTGGGAACACACCAGTTACTAAAGAATGAGAACACAGTCTTCCCAGTGTGACGTCGACCCAGATTCTGCATCCCTAGGTTTCATTACCAGTGAGCCGCTACAAGAAATCTCAGAAACTTTGAATGTTTAAGAAAATTTACTGACAGATGTGATAACGGGGGATGACTAATCTCAGATTTAAATTCCAGATGTAAAATACATTGCAGGCTATATTGCATTTAAGCACCACAACATCGATAAATCACTAGGCTTTCCAGCAGCAAGAAATGAAGGACATCATGCTGCAGACTGGATATCAATTATATCTCTTGGTGGTCTTTACACTTCAACGCCGGCATGGGAAAAACAAGAGTTACAGTTTGAAGAAGATTTTTCTACTTTTCACGGAATTGGAGTGTGTAAATAAAAAAACAAAACAAAAAAGGTCGTAAAGTCTCTGTGCTCTATTTTGAAACAAAAGTTTCCTGAGGTTCACGACGCAGTTATTACTCTTTACGTAAAAACGAGAACATTTATAAGCATTAGGCCTCTCAATCAAGAAGCGAAGTTGGAAGAAATGTGCCACAAAGAGGAAGCAGTTATAGATTGCATCGTCGTCTGGTAAACGGCAGTAGAAACAGACTACATAAACATTTGCTTCTTGATCAAGCGCGTTAGTTATTTTTCATCTTAATCATCATTTATTTACTCTTAATGTGTACAAAACCTGTCTTTCCCCTTGTTTTGACTTGTACAGATGCGTATCGAACGAAATCGAAAGTAAAATGAACGAGTAACGGCACAGTCTGTGATACGGCGCATTTCCCGTGTAAACATACGGCTGCGCTGCGCTAGGGTCCTCGTCATGACGTCACGGCGCTCCACCCAATAGCAAGCGTTTCCGCCTGAGTGCCCCCGTCGATTCTATATGCACTTTTCTGGAGTACGTCTGTTAATGTGGCACTTCATTAGTCAACTAGGGAAAGCACATAAATTTTGGCAAATATAATTCCAAGACAGGTCGTACGCATATTTTGCCACAGATGAATGAACAGATACAGTATAGTTGGAATGCAACAGGAAACTCGATAACATATCCACATGTTAACTACATATTTTTATTGCATAGATAACACACAGTCCTCCTTCACGGAGACTTCGTGACGGACTGCACCCGAACGGCCGTGGCTGGCCTAAGCTTTCACGTACTCTATTTGTACTCGCCGATCGACGTATCGACTTAATTCGCGAACATTGGGCTACGTTATTTTGACGTCACTTCATTAGGCCGGTATTACACTATCAAATTTCTTTGTCCAATATCTTTGTCAAAGATTTTTGATAATGTAATAGGGATCTTTGACAAATATCGTCCAATATTTGATCAAATGTAGGCCGAGGCCGTATATTTGATCAAAGAAATCGCTTGTCTTCTGTTCACTGCAATGCGACTTGTTACCACGCGGAGCGCCAGCATCGCTGGAGCGTTCTGTCATCTTTTGTGTTTGTAAACATGGCTGCAAAATACAATTGGTGTGTGGCGTCTACCACAAAATTAATTGAATTGTATGAAGCGGATGAGGCGCTTTATAATGTCAGGCACCCTGATTACAAAAATAGATTGAGAAGATTGGAGAGCTATAAAAATATAGCTGAGGTCATTAGCCGTGAAATACGGCCTGGCTGTACGGCAGAAGATATTAAGAGGAAGATAAATGGCCTCCGTACTAGCTACTCGTACGAGAAAGCATAAGTACGTATTGGCATATTCATTTATATTTATTTATGCAAGTAAAGTTTACATGTCATACAAATGATTAGCATTAGCATTAATTTGTTCACTGCAGTGACTTGAAGCATACAATAATGTTTACGTAACCTACAAGTAGTTTAAATTACTTTCATTATTAATATTGCAGATGCATAAAAGCAAAAGTGGAGCCAGTGCGCAGGTGGCGTACACACCACAAGTGTACTGGTTCCAGATGCTGAAATTCCTCGACCAGTCTACTGAGGCCGACGAGAGTTTGTGCAATTTGGAGAGCCCTGAAAGTGAAACGGGAAGTGAACGTGCCACTCCGACGTATGAGGAGATGATTGCGGTATGTACATTTGTTTACATTTTACGCTACTAAATGTGATTATCTTGCCAGGGCACTTTCCCAGCGCCATTGTAAAATGTCTTAAAGTATTCCCTAACTGCTCTCCCGTGTACTGTACGTCCAGAAGCAGCTTGGCAAGCTATTGGTTCCATTTGCTGTAGGTCCTCAATGCTTTGTGTCTCAAGATAAGTGCAGTCTCCTACTACGGCAGACACTGTTTCCTGACGAGTGTACAAGTGTTTTCTTCTCTCAGTTAACAAGTTGTGCAATGTGCAGGCAGCCAGTGTTATTGTGGTAACTTTTTCAGGAGGCAGATTAATGGTAGTAAGAAAAATCCTGAAACGACTTGCAAGAATGCCAAAGCTGCTCTCCACTAATCTTCTCCTTGCTTCCAGGGCGGCACCGTACAAGGCACTCAGAGAACTGGTTAAATAGGCGGCGTTGGAACAAGATGGCTGCCGTAGAGAAAGACGGAAGAGATGGGATCGGACGCTTCAGTTGACCGGATATAATAGTAAATGAAAGTAAATTGAAAGAGGAGTTAATATGTCATAATAGGGGTAACCCAATACCGGAATCATGCGAAAAGGCATTATTAAAGAATAGAAGAGAAAAAGATTGGGAAGGAAGATACTTGTACTGTTAGTAATGTATATGAGAAAAAAGTATATGTAGGGGAAATTATGATGAATGGAAATGAAAGGAAGGTAGAATACGCCACGCAAGAGACGTGTGCACAATTAATAAAAGAGAAAAATGATGTAAAGAAGGACAAATAGTAAATATGACGTTATAAGCAGTGCAAATGAAATTTTTGTTGATGGAAAGAGGTTTTGTGGCTCTTATACAGAAAAGTCAGGTAGGAATTTCGCACAGGTATCTGCATATGATAGTGAGAAAGACAGTATAATGAAGGTTATCGAAATATATGACGATTATACGAGGTATGAAATTAAAGCTGACGTCACTCAAAGTAATGCCACAGAAGTGTACGAGTGTCCAATATGCAATGAGTAAAAAACAATCCGAAAAACAAAGTGACTAAAACATCTAGTGATGAATTGCCCCACTATCTGAAAGTAGCGTTCCTGCTCGAATCTGATGATTCAGATGCAGATGAATTTACAGAAATAAACGAAAGTTAATATACTTTTACTGAACAAGGGTACGAAAAAATTAATGACATCTTTTCGAAACAAAATCCGGAATGCATAACTGAAACAAACCTGAAAGAGCTGCCATATGACACTGTACTGGGGCATTCTTTACTTAATGTAATGAAAGAAGTAGACTTACAGAAACACAAGGAACCAACTGACAAAAAAATAGAACAAGAACTGCTAAAGATCTCTAGAGATGCAGAGGTCAACAAACCTAGAAGGCCACTTGATATACAACAGAAATCAGTAGTTAACATTTCTTGGAAGGACATAATTGTTGAACAGGATCTATTAAGCGAAGAACACAAGGAGAAAGAACCTGAAATTGTTAAACTATTATACATATACATGTTTATCATATTGAATTGCAAGTGCTTTTAGACACAGGATCCCAAATCAGTGTCATATCAGAATCATTCTTTGATCATATTTCATGTAAACCAGGGCTAGTAAAAAGTCTAAGTGGAGTAAAGATAATAGGAGCTACTGGCAAATCCAGTTAACTAATTCGAAAACAAGTATGGATTGCATTTGAAATACAAAGATAAAAATTTGAGCATGACTTTTTAGTGGTCCCTGAATTAAGTGCTGAAATGATTTTGGGTATTGATTGGCTGGATAAGGAGAAAGTGATTTTAGATTGTGGTACTGGAACTGTTAAAATTAATAGGGCGGCCAATGCATTAGAAATTAAATTTGCAGATGATAATGTGCATGATGTTAATGTAGAATCCATATTGCTAGAAATAGAATCTGAAAATGATGATTTGTCCCAACTACATGAAACGTCCCATGTGAAAAATTTAATGCTGGATGAATCAAAAACTGACAGTTTTAGGGAAATTGTTGACGCTATCCAAGAACTATCATGTGAACAAAAATAGGATTTATTTGCTCTTTTGAATAATAATAGCAATGTGTTTTCTGATAAACCAGGTGCTGTAAAGAGATCTGAATACTGTATAGATGCATTGGAACATAAACCATTCTGTCTAAGACCCTGTCCAATGCCTATAGCTAAGAGAGAAGCAGTACAAGCTGAGATCGCTAAAATGTAAGAATGGGGAGCAATAGAGAGAAGCAACAGTGAATACAATAGCCCACTTATTATAGTCAACAAGAAACATGGATGCGTAAGCGTTTTCATTGATGCATCAACATTGAACAAAATTTGTATGAATGCACGGTCTTGCGGCGATATGAATTAATAAAATTTTCTCGGGCTTCCAGCCGGGTCAGGTGGTTAAAATCCCACGAGCTTTCGACCGAGCTCTCCTCAGTTATTGTCAAGTGTTTAAGGAACCATTTGCACTCGAGCACAGATGATATTTAATTTACTGAACTTATTGTTAGATTATTTGTATCGATTTTTTAAGACAAGAGAAAGCAAAACAGAGGATTTAACACCGCTCTCTTGTCGCAGCCAGTAGGCATCAGCTCTCTTATGTCATTCGTTGTCCTAGAACGACGTAATATTTTGTGTGGCTCCACAGTTAGCCATATTGATACTTATTTGCAGAAAGCGACAATGCCAATCACATCCATGAATTGACAGAAGCCTTTGAAACTAGTAACTGCAAATTAGAATCAAACACGCACGCATGTGACAAAATTAATTTAAAGGTGAATACAATAGAAACAAACAGATTAACGCAACAATACAGAGAGGGGCTGAACCCCATTTCTCTCGCATTAATTCACAATTTAAAGAATGGACAGCACACAAAGACCAAATTTTTGAAGAATTTAGACAAAACAAATTGCCACATATTGTGCACGATTCTGTAGTGGAATACATGAACAATAGATAAGTAATCGATGACGATATGCAAACAAAGACAACTCAATGCCAAGCACAACAGTACACCCACAACACATTTTAACACACACACAGAAGAAAATCTCGATTCGGAAATGAACACAAGTTCACACACGAATTTCAACACTCAAATACACAATACACTGACGCGCATAGCAACAGATACCAATCAGCTGAAAGACAATACAGTTATTTTGATGAAGAACCATGTACACACAGGGGAGAATTCAATGATTACACGGAAAGAGACAGACGAACACGTAACAAAGACGAAGAATGTCTATTCAAGCACCGTAAATTCCAACCTTTTATACCAGGCAAAAACACTGTACACCCTGTCATCATCTTAAAAGCTTTTAGGAACACATTTCCACGTTCGTGGAGCGACCAGAATCGCATTGCACACGTTGTAGATTACATACACTCACTCCCACACAATAGCATACCCCATAAAAGATCTGGAATTTATAAACTTAAGTGTAACAACTGTCCTAAATTCTACATTGGCCAAACAGGTAGAGCTTTTGAAACAAGATTCACGGAACACCTTGATGCCCTACGTCTGAAAAACCTATGCAAATCTGCTTTTGCCACCCATCTAGCAGAAAACAATCATACAGTTGAGAATATAGAAAACAACCTGCAGATATTACACCTCAAAGACAAGGGTTTTACATTGAATCTCTTAGAGGAGATTGAGATTCATACACATAAAAACAGGTTCCCTGATCTCATTCTGAATGAACAGACAGTCAGTTAACACCCCCTTCCTAAACAACTTTGAAGAAGGTTTCACTTTTTTAAAATAACTTAAGCCTAATATTCCATTAAAAACATTCAGTATACAGGCCCCCAAAAACTGCTTATATGTCATTGAAACATTGCATAATGTAAACATGTGCATTGCTTATGTCATATATTAGAATTTATCTCCTAAAATTGTAACAACTAATTAGTATCACACAGTATTTCTGTACTGCATATAATGTTTGTAATCTTATTTCTATGTAATTTTATTTATTCCGTTTTAGATTAATCTCATACAATAGCAAAGAGATATTTTACTGTACCCATATCGACTATACAGCAACTGTAAGTTAACATCGTTATGACTGTAAGCTGTTTGCAAATATTGTTCTCGTTTGTAATATGAAGCTGGGCCACGTTTTGTGAACGTTATTAGTGTGTGCTGCGTGTGTAATTAAGATGATGAGGTTGAAAGTGACATCCATTGGCTGGAATAGCACTCACTTAGTGCATATTGAAAAGTGTATTAAGCTTGCGCTTGAAAACATAAACGCACGAATATTTCGTCAGGCAGAACTACATAGCTCGTAAGTACAATAACCTGCACGTTTACTAAGTTTAACCCTTTAATGCATACTGTAGCTGATAAGCTACAGACCTCATTTCTTCGATTTATTCCATATGGAGAAACATTTTCGATCAAATTCGTTATGTAGCTAAGTGTATACACTCCGCTGCAGTTTCTAGTAGTTCTTCATAGCGATCATAGATGGCAGGACGAGCTGAAGCAGTTCGACAGTGAGCTGTGTAGACATACTGCCAAGTGTGTGTTTTGGCGGAAAGTTGAGGTGTGTTTTTGGTGTTTGTGCACTGATTTCTGGGTTTGAAAATTACTTTTTCATTTTGAAAACTTAAGTAGATAGATTTGAAATGAGGCCTGTTTTTGTGTATGTAGCTTATCAGCTACATTTTTCATTTACTGCATTTCAGGCGCTGACGTAAAAATGTCTCGAAAGAGTCAAGAAGAAATGCTTATGGAATGGTTAGAGATTCCACTAAGCAATGATGACGAATTTGAGTGTTTCTCTGACGATTCCATTCAAGATGAGACATATGTTGCTCCAGAATCTGTTGATTGTGATAGTGACAGTAGTGACAAAGAAAGTCAAGTACCAGTAATTAGGACTGAAGATGTTTCTGGAACAAGACAATCTGATGTTATAATGAAGGAATCGACGTCACAGTTGTCTGATAATGCTCTGAAACTGCCATGCAGCAGCAAAAATGTTACCAAAAAACAGCAGGAGTGTGGTTTGGAAAGATAAACAGTTGATTATTCCCGAACTGCAGTCAAAAATGTTACCAAAAAACAGCAGGAGTGTGGTTTGGAAAGATAAACAGTTGATTATTCCCGAACTGCAGTCAAAATTTCATGGCAATACTTCGTTACCAGAAGAAGTAATAAACTTAAATACTCCATACCAATTCTTCAAACATATATTTCCATCTAAATTGTTTGATCTAATTGTCGAAGAGTCTCATAGATACAGTGTGCAGTGTAATCCTGATAGACCAATAGATTTATCCTGTGATGACATAAAAAAATTTATAGGCATCTGTCTCGTAATGTCAATAGTTCATGTACCTAATACGAGGGATTACTGGGGAGAAGTTACTGGTACTCATCTAATCAAGACAACAATGACAGTGAATCAGTTTGAGCAAATACGTAAGTTTCTTCACTTCAATGACAACAGCGCAATGATACCCAGGGGTGAAAAAGGTCGTGATAGACTCTTCAAGATAAGACCCATAATAGAATTGATGAGATCTCGGTTTCAAACAATACCTGTTGAGGAGTGTGTTTCTGTTGATGAACAGATATGTTCAACAAAGACTAGAAGTTATTTGAAACAATACATGCCAAACAAGCCTCATAAATATGGATACAAATTATTTGTTATTAGTGGCATATCTGGTTATGCCTACGATTTTGAGATTTTCACTGGAGATGAAAATGAACCAGAAAAAAAAGAGTGACTGGGGAGGAAGACTTGGGAGCAAGTGCAAATGTTGTAGTTCGACTCAGTAGGATACTACCAAGAAATATGAACCACAAACTGTACTGTGACAATTATTACACAAGTCTGCCACTGCTTGTATGGTTACATAAACAAGTAATTTACTCACTTGGGACAGTCAGAAGAAACAGAGTGCCAGACTGCAAGCTCCCTTCAGAAGCTGAGCTGAAGAAAATGGCACGAGGTGCATCAGTAGAGCGCATCGCCAACAGTGGATGGTGTCGACATATCAAATGTAGTGTGGAAAGATAACAAGAGTGTGATGTTGCTTTCTACACTTGCTGGACAGCAGCCTATTCATGAAGCAGGGAGGTACGACAAAAAAACAAAGTCAAGAATAACAATACCTTGTCCACAAATAATTAAGCTCTACAATAAACATATGGGAGGTGTTGACCTTCTTGACAGCATAATGGGTCGACATAAAATTCTTGTGAAAAGTCGAAAATGGTATATAAGATTGTTTTACCATCTCCTGGACATGGGAGTAGTCAATTCCTGGCTGTTGTATAGGAGAGTAGCAGAAACCAAAGGGATTAGGAGAACTATGAAACTCTCCGAATTTCGAATGGAAACTGCTCACTGTTTGTGTCGCTCAGGTCAAACTTCAGCAAAACGTGGAAGGCCAAGTAATGAACTCGAAAACCAAATACAAGCTAAGAAGACAAAGGGGCCCACAGCACATGTACCTCCACAAGATGTAAGGCTGGATCAAGTAGGTCACCTGCCTTCGTACTTGCAAGTGAGACAGAGGTGCAAAATGCCAGGATGCAAGGGATTTTCCTGGGTTCAGTGTAATAAATGTGCAGTTGCATTGTGTTTGCACAAACAAAAGAACTGTTTTCAAACTTTTCATGTAAAGTGATTATCACATGCTTGGGTACAAACCTGTTGGAACTAGATACCTTATTGTTCATATATAAAAGTGTATAAAATATACAATAAATGCTCAATATTTACAACATTAATGCCCTATTTATTATTTTAGGATTTTCCCCTTCCTATACAAAGTATTTAATCATAATCAACAATTAAATTACGAGAGATTTGGTCAAAATTGAGGGAGCAAAATAAGCACATTTATTGTGGCTCGTAAGGTGTTAACTCAAAATGTAGCTGATCAGCTACAAAGCGATTTTCAACAATAGTGCTTTGTTAATTTAATTTAAAAAATTTTTCAATATTTTTTCGAAATGTAGGCACTATAAACTAAACATGGTAATTTTTACAGCTTGAAATAAAAAATCATGCATTTAAGGGTTAAAACAGAAAACTATCTCATGAGCAATTAGATTTTGTAGAAGTAAATCTTTTGTAAAAATACCATTACCGATATGACAACAAAAATATTTATTTTCTTTCCTAGTGCAGCAAACGAATAACAAAAACAAAACTAGGTCCAACTTAGAATGCTTGTAACTGCCATCTGTAGATGAATTTGTAAAGAAAAATCCGAAACCGGTCATGGTCTGAAGATAATACAACCTTTTTAAACCATACATGTGGCTGGTAGCTGTTTTTTTATAAATTATATACCTTAGTACAACAGCCACTTTTCTCAACATGTCGACTTTCGACAAAATAGCGTTATCAATTTTGTGTATTACCATTTGGCCTAAATGTAAGTTCATGAGTATTCACTACTGCACTAGACTCTGTACTCGATGATGATTTACTAGAAACTGTTACACACTATGTAGGTGACATACTGATTGCCTCAAAAACATGGAAGGAACACACTGATACCCTGAACACTTTACTATGCAGATTCAGCCAAGTTGGTATCCCTGCCAATCTTTGTAAATCTAAATTTGCTTGCTCTGAGATCAAATAGCTAGGACACATCATCAACACACAAGGCATTAAACCTGACCCTTCAAAATTAGATGCTATCAGACATTTCCCCAGTCCCACAATAAAGAAACAGTAACAATCATAACCTCCATATTTCGTCTTCCGAAAGGCGTATGTCGTCTCCTGGATATAGTGTCGTCGTTTCGTCGAAAAGTGTGCCGTGGTTTTGCGACTCACGTCACCTGTAGTCATTTCATTGTAGGGCAAACGCATACCAGGGCCTGTGGCACCGCCCAGCAACCCACGTATGCCAGATTAGGCTGCCTCAGGGCGTGGAAACGTATAACAACTAAGCACTCCTGAGTCTGACTCCCATAAGCGACCACACAAACACAGAGACCGGACCAGACCCTACAATCGTCAAACATGGACTCCAACAAGGCTAGACTGCCCACCCCCACCTACCAACATCAACCCCCTACCCCCCCCCCCCCCCGCCACCTATGCCAGATCCCCGCCACCAGGCCCATCGACCGAGAGCAGGGGCCAGCGTCTCCAACTGGAGGATCTGAGAACCGTGACATATGAAGTACAGTGCCTTGCAGGCGATACGTCAATAGAGAGGAAGCTAACTGTCTTCATAAACCAATTCTACCGACAGGAAGTAAAGAACGCCATCAAGAACATAAAGGTTAGACGAGGTGGTGTCGCTCACATCTAAATTGTCAAATCAGGAGAAGAAACGTATCTGCAGAAACTCTTCAGGGTGAATCTACACCATAAGATAGTAGTGCGACAACTTTGCCTGCGAAAGCCAAGAGGCAGATAACCCAGGCGCGAGCTAGGCAGCCCCCCGCCCGCCTCCCCATCTGCAGTAATTGAAAAAGTCCCACATGATGTAGATGAAAAAGAGGTCCAACAACAACTTCAGAACCAAGGCCTCACTATTGAGAGGGCTTGGAGAATAAAATCATGAGCTAGGAATGCCCCCACCAAAATGTTCCGAGTAATAACGGGGGACCAAGAGACCCTCGACAGAATACTGACTGAAGGGGTTGTCATCGTCTACTCGCGAAAGGAGACTGAACCATCCAATTTCCTCCCACCACAACCCGCCCAGGGTGGCGTCTGTTTATCCTTCGAGCAAACCACAAAAAACTGAGAACAAACCAAAATTCCCCCAGTGCAGCGGAGACCACCCCTCACCCAGTGCAACAGCCTTGGCGCAGAAAAATGTGCCAACTGCGAAGGTCCCCACTCAGCTCTCTCCTACCGCTGCCCACTACGACCAAAGGAAGCTCCGAAGCCAGAGCTTCGAGCCCCCATCAAGCTGATCGACAAACCAGCGCAGGTCACAGTGGAAGACAACCAACAGGAGGCGGTGCTGAAGTCAGACTTCGTAAGGGTCCTACACAGCACCCTTATCAACATGTTTCAGGATAGAAAAGAAGAAATCGTACAAACTATTAACTAGGTCGCCTTTCAACCCCTGGAAAAAACAATAAAAGCAACACAGACAGGGTGCAGGCTGCACATCACGGTAAAAGACCAGTGACTCCCCCAAACAAGAATACATAACACACTGGACGACACACTCAACGGATCACTAAGAGACACACAGAAAACAGTACACCTGATGACACCCATCACACACCTCACTCACCTACCAGAGGTAAAAACAGCAGAACAGCGACACTTCAAAGACGAAAGCATGGACACCACTACCCCAACTCTCACAAGTTTCCTCTTCGTTAATACGAGGGTATTAAAAACAGATGAACACTACTCATGCACACAGTAATAAATATATACATGTAGCGGGCGTGGCCGAAACCTGGCTGAAAGAGGGGCGGGACTCCAATATTCTGAAATACAACTCTTTCCGGAACGACAGGGCTGACGCATGGGGAGATGTGGCCCTCTACATCCTAATCACCATACCCGCCACTGAAATCTCCATCCTCCCCCCCCCCCCCCAGAATTCCAAAACATAGTTCCCCTGATTTTTACCATTATCGCCTCTAACAGACGAACGATCACAGTGGCGTGCTTATACACCCCCCCCCCCCCCAACAGTCCCCTCTCACTCCAATTCCTACAACACCTGCAAACCATGGACAAATTCATCCTCCTAGCTGACCTCAACGCCAGGCACCCCCTGCTCGGAGACAAGATAGAAAACCAAAACATACGCACACTCTGACCACCTAGCGATGCAACCACTAGACCGACTTCCCATCTACGAATATCCTTTCACAAGGCACAACGGGGCAGTCAAACCCTGACCACATCCTGTTTAGCCCCACACTGACGGGCTCCATCATATCCCCAAAGATTGGCAGTCCAATTACGAGTGACCACCTACCACTCACCTTCTCCACAGAGGCACTCAACCCCCCAGGTCCTCCACCCACTAGACGCACCATCAACAACTACTCAAATGCAAACTGGGAAAGGTACGGCGAAGTCCTCACGGGGCAGCTAAACTTCCCAGTAACCATCACCGACGACAACGACCTACTGCTGGTGACTAGACGCCTCGAAGACGCAATCAGATAAGCCACCGACGAGGCAATCCCCACTCCGACCATAAACTGGAGACCAACCATTCCCCTTGAGGCCCTACATTTAATCCAACAGAAGAAAAGACTACGCAGAGAGATAAGACGTACAAACTTACCAGACTTTGAAACGTCTTCGAAGGGCAATTCAAAACAAACGCTGACAAGTGGAGTCCGCTTGCTTCATGCAACGCTCGGACTCTCACAGCTCTCGTAACCAAAGCACTACTCAAACAATTCAAATGAGACGTATTGGATCATCTGCCATACAGCCTGGACATTGCGCCCACCAACTTCCATGCCTTCCGTTACCTGAAGTCACATCTTGGTGGCAAATCATTCCACGATGATGAAGAGATCAAAGATGAAGTTGAAATGTTGTTCCGACAACAGGCGACAACCTTCTATGACTGTGGGATACAAAAGCTTGTGCACCGACTTAACAAATGTTTGGATAACGGGGGTGATTATGTTGAAAACTAACAAGTAATCAAGTTAATAAGATGTAAATAAGATGTAACTGACGTTTTCTAAATAAATGTTCTATTTAAGGACTGCGAGCCATTGTATCTTTACTTTTCGAAATGCCCTCGTACAGAAATGATCTGACGGACAGGAGTGGCAGTAATATGCAGCTCTTTGAAAATCATGGTGTGGTGTACAGGGAAGTATCATTGTTCAGTGACTGTAGAAGGATACGAGATGTTTTGGCCATGATTTGCAGTTGCTGCGAGTAACGACAACTAGCTCTAAACGTAGAAAAATTTAAGTTACTGCAGATTAGTAAGAAAAACAAACCTGTAGTGTTTGGATATGATATTAGTTGTATCCTGCTTGATACAATCACATCACTTAAATATCTAACCATAATGTTGCAAAGAGATGTGAAATGGAACAGGCACGTGAGAATTGTGGTAGGGAAAGTGAATGGTTGACCCCACTATATTGCGAGAATTTTAGGAAACTGTGGTTCATCTGGAAAGGAGACCACGTTTTTGGATGACAGTGCAACCTATTCTTGAGTACTGCTATAGTGTCTGGGATCTGCATCAGGCTGGATTAAAGGAAGACGCTAAAACAATTCACAGGCAGGGTGCTAGTTATATTATCAGTAGGTCCGAAAAGAGGAAACTCTTACGGAGATGCTTCGGGAACTCAAATGGGAGTCCCTGTAGGGAAGGCGACGTCCTTTTCTAGGAACACTACTGAGAAAATCTAGGGACCCTCATTTGAGGCTAACTGTGGAACATTTTTGCTGCCTCCAATACAAATTTCATGGAAGGACTATGTAGTTGAGATACGAAAGATCAGGGCTCATACAGTATCTATTTTCCCTTGTCTGTTTGTGCATTAAAGAGGGAAGGAAATGAGTAGTAGTAGTAGTAGTAGTAGTAGTAGTAGTAGTACAGAGTACACCATGCCATGCACAATATGGTGGCTCATGGGGTAAGTATGTAGATCCAGATACAGAGCAGCAAGGCCATCCTCTGGGTCAGTTGACGTTTGAGCTGCGATGGCATTTCTTCATTCGCTGTCTGGAGCTTCACAGTTGAGGCGGCACTCTTCTTCATCTATCACGGCAGGAATCTTCCCCAAGGCATGTGGTCTCTCTATTGGTCATCTCGTATAGCACATTTAGGCATACGACACGTTTGCTTGTGGCAGACCTATGGTTTCTGGAGTAGCCATGCCTGGCAATGCTGCTTCTGACTTCTCGGGTGGGCATGCTGCTAGGTTCGTTACTGGTAGGTTCAATCAAAATTTGATTATTAAGGAGACGCTTGCTTGTTTAACTCTGATAGGAACCCCCCGAGTGAAGACGACATTCTTTCCGAGGAACACTATTGAGAAAATTTAGAGAACCGACATTTGAAGACAATTGCTGAATGACTTCACTGCTGCCAATGTATATTTTGTGTAAGTACCATGAAGGTAAGACAAGTTAGGAATTGTACGGAGGCACACAAACAGTTGCTTCTGACTAGCTCTATTTGCCACTAAACGAGAAAGAAAGTGACCAGTAGTGGTACCATGTACCCTCCGCCGTGCGCCTTATGGTGGCTTCCGGAGTGTGTGTGTGTGTGTGTGTGTGTGTGTGTGTGTGTGTGTGTGTGTGTGTAGATGCTGACCAGGTGGGAGCAAGTCTTCCACATGGCACGTACACACATACTATCTAATAGACTGGGTTACGCAGAAAAAGGTACATTATTCACTCTGCAATGCTCTAAATTGTTATGTCATGTGTCTGTTGCTGATTTCTAACTGCAGGCGTTGTTATTAAAATAGTGTTGACTACCTTTTCCAATTTATGTAATAATCCGATATTTCAAAGCTATGGTAAAATTATTTCCTTTTTTACAAATTAGCTAATTTTAAAAAATTTTGGCACTGCTGGTATGGGAAAGTGATAAGCTGCTTTTCTTACCCGATTAGTAGTAAAAATGAATAACTGAAGCCAGACAACTACGAAAAGATGCCGGTTGTTCTGAATTAAAATATCAGTATCAGTTTTAAACAGTCGAATTATACCAGTCCCTGGATCCAGCCCTCCTCCCCCAGCCTTTATGATAGACCAGCTATGTCCCCAGCTTCTTGATTATCCACAACTGGCGGAGCTGCCTCCAGCAGTGTATGGCTTCTTCAGTAGCCACGACCGGTGGGGCTGCTTCTGGCTTCCCGGGTGGCCACGACCTCTGCAGCTGCCTCCAGCAGTGTATGGCTTCTTCGATAGCCACGACTGGTGGAGATGCTTCTGGCCTCCCGGGTGGCCACGACTGTTGCAGCAGCCTGCAGTGCTATAGCTTTTCGGTAGCCATGACTGGTGGAGATGCCTCTGCTTTCTGGGGTAGCCACAACTGGCACAGCTGCCTTTGACACTGATACGGCTACTTCGGCAGCCACAGGTTCCTCTGGCAGTGCTATGGCTTCTTGGGTAGCCACGACTGGCATAGCAGTAGCTGGGTGCTTCTTCCTCGTGTCGGCAAAGGCCTTCTCGTCTCCCGCACGGTAGCAGACCCAGTCATTGGTGGCGAGGCAGTGGGTAGCAATGTACGTGTCTGCTGACTGTGCAGAGACTAGCAATTTAGACTGTTTAAAAGCGATGATGCTATTCTGATTCAGAACAACTGGCATCTTTCGGCATTTTTTTGGTCTCAATAGTAACATTTTTAATTTTTTTTACAAATAATCAGATAATAAAACTGGCATATCACTTTCCCGTAGCGGCAGCACTAAAAATATTTGTTTTTAAATAAAACTTTTTAAAAAAACTAGTAATGTTTATTCACAAAACTGCCATTGCTTTGAAATATTGGATTATTACATAAATTGAAGAAACCAACCAAACTGTTTTAATAATGTCTGCAGTTAGAAATAAGCAGCAAACACATGACAGTCTACAGCATTGCAGAGAGAATGAAGTGCTTGTTTCTGAAAGGCCTGGCCTATGAGATGCAATGCAAGTATGTGCACTGTGCAAGACTTGTCCCCACGTGGTCAGCGTCGACACACACACACACACACACACACACACACACACACACACACACACACACACACACACACCTCGAGCCACCACATGGTGTACTGCAGAGGATGCCTGGTACCACTACTAGTCACTTTGTTTCCCATTCCAATGACGAACAGAGCAAAGGAGAAACGACTGTCTATACGCCTCCATACATGCTCTACCGGTGATCCTTACATAGATTTTCCTCGAAAACAACGTCGTCTTCACTTCAGGGACTGGCATTTCAGTTCAACAAGCGTGTCCTTAATACTCGTGTGTTGATCGCACCTACTGGTAATGAATCCAGCAGCATGCCTACGTATTGCTTCAATACTTTTAATATGACTTCGTGCAGATGCCAAACTCTCCAGAATAGGTCACAGTGGCATCCAACATGGGGTCTCCTTTCCGACACTTCTCCCAATAAACTGAAGTCGACCTTTCACCTTCCCTACTGTCATCCTTATGAGTTCATTCCATTTCGTATCGCTTCGCAATGTTATGCCCAGATATTTAATCAACATGATTGTGCGAAGCAATACACTACTAATGCTTTATTCACACATTACAAACTGGTCTTTGCTACTCATCGACACTAACTTCCAGTTTTCTACATCGAGAGCAATCTGCCATTCACCGCACCAGTCATCTCGTGTCGTCCTACAGTCACTCGACACCACCTTCATGTACGACCACAGCCCCCTTAGCAAACAGCGCACAGCTTGCTGCTCACCCTGTCCATCGCATCATTTATGTATGGGGGCGCGTTCAGTAAGTAATGCAACATAATTCTATATTTTTCTTCTTGAAAGCCGGTCGGTTTTACATTCAATGCAACGGTCTTACACTGACTTACTGGGACGAGCTGTATGTTCTCATGGTAACACTCCTTTGGTCGACAACAGCGCCAAAGTCTTGCTGCATCTACATCTACATCTACATTTATACTCCGCAAGCCACCCAACGGTGTGTGGCGGAGGGCACTTTACGTGCCACTGTCATTATCTCCCTTTCCTGTTCCAGTCGCGTATGGTTCGCGGGAAGAACGACTGTCTGAAAGCCTCTGTGCGCGCTCTAATCTCTCTAATTTTACATTCGTGATCTCCTCGGGAGGTATAAGTAGGGGGAAGCAATATATTCGATACCTCATCCAGAAACGCACCCTCTCGAAACCTGGCGAGCAAGCTACACCGCGATGCAGAGCGCCTCTCTTGCAGAGTCTGCCACTTGAGTTTGTTAAACATCTCCGTAACTCTATCACAGTTACCAAATAACCCTGTGACGAAAACGCGCCGCTCTTCTTTGGATCTTCTCTATCTCCTCCGTCAACCCGATCTGGTACGGATCCCACACTGATGAGCAATACTCAAGTATAGGTCGAACGAGTGTTTTGTAAGCCACCTCCTTTGTTGATGGACTACATTTTCTAAGGACTCTCCCAATGAATCTCAACCTGGTACCCGCCTTACCAACAATTAATTTTATATGATCATTCCACTTCAAATCGTTCCGCACGCATACTCCCAGATATTTTACAGAAGTAACTGCTACCAGTGTTTGTTCCGCTATCATATAATCATACAATAAAGGATCCTTCTTTCTATGTATTCGCAATACATTACATTTGTCTATGTTAAGGGTCAGTTGCCACTCCCTGCACCAAGTGCCTATCCGCTGCAGATCTTCCTGCATTTCGCTACAATTTTCTAATGCTGCAACTTCTCTGTATACTACAGCATCATCCGCGAAAAGCCGCATGGAACTTCCGACACTATCTACTAGGTCATTTATATATATTGTGAAAAGCAATGGTCCCATAACACTCCCCTGTGGCACGCCAGAGGTTACTTTAACGTCTGTAGATGTCTCTCCATTGATAACAACATGCTGTGTTCTGTTTGCTAAAAACTCTTCAATCCAGCCACACAGCTGGTCTGATATTCCGTAGGCTCTTACTTTGCTTATCAGGCGACAGTGCGGAACTGTATCGAACGCCTTCCGGAAGTCAAGGAAAATGGCATCTACCTGGGAGCCTGTATCTAATATTTTCTGGGTCTCATGAACAAATAAAGCGAGTTGGGTTTCACACGATCGCTGTTTCCGGAATCCATGTTGATTCCTACATAGTAGATTCTGAGTTTCCAAAAACGACATGATACTCGAGCAAAAGACATGTTCTAAAATTCTACAACAGATCGACGTCAGAGAGATAGGTCTATAGTTTTGCGCATCTGCTCGACGACCCTTCTTGAAGACTGGGACTACCTGTGCTCTTTTCCAATCATTTGGAACCTTCCGTTCCTCTAGAGACTTGCGGTACACGGCTGTTAGAAGGGGGGCAAGTTCTTTCGCGTACTCTGTGTAGAATCGAATTGGTATCCCGTCAGGTCCAGTGGACTTTCCTCTGTTGAGTGATTCCAGTTGCTTTTCTATTCCTTGGACACTTATTTCAATGTCAGCCATTTTTTCGTTGGTGCGAGGATTTAGAGAAGGAACTGCAGTGCGGTCTTCCTCTGTGAAACAGCTTTGGAAAAAGGTGTTTAGTATTTCAGCTTTACGCTTGTCATCCTCTGTTTCAATGCCATCATCATCCCGGAGTGTCTGGACATGATGTTTCGAGGCACTTACTGATTTAACGTAAGACCAGAACTTCCTAGGATTTTCTGTCAAGTCGGTACCTAGTATTTTACTTTCGAATTCACTGAACGCTTCACGCATAGCCCTCCTTACGCTAACTTTGACATCGTTTAGCTTCGTCATCCACATACTACTTCCTGTAAAACAACATCTTTCATTGGGCTTGTGGACTGAAGTCTGGTCAACCAATCAGTTCTAACAAAAGAAGATGTGAGACGACTCTACACCAGGGCCCCAGCACCTCCAAGGCTTTATGGACTGCCCAAGATTCACAAGGATGGGGTGCCTCATCGCCCTGTAGTGAGCAACATTAATGCACCTACATACAGAGTAGCGAAGCATTTAGTCTTGCTTCTAAAGCCTATAGTTGGCCACTGCAGTCACCACGTGAAGAATTCGGCCGAATTCGTAACCTCGCTGAAGCAGATGCGGCTGCAGAAAGATCTACTTGTGAGCTTTGACGTAACATCCCTCTTCATACGTGTACCCCTTCAGGACGCCTTAGTACTATTTCCAGATCATTTCGAGCCCAAGATAGTAAACTTATTTGAATATGTGTTCACCACAACCTATTTCAAATACAATGGAGAATTTTATGAGCAGGTTGATGGGGTAGCCATGGATTCGCCACATGCTCCAGGGATTGCCAATCTCTATATGGAGCACTTTGAGGAGTTGGCACTAGAAACGGCACGGCTTAAACCTGAATACTACTCCTGTTACGTTGATGACATTCATTGTGCGGGAACATGGAAGAGAAGCCCTGAATGAATTCACGAACAACTGAACAGCATTCACAAAAACATGCAGTTCGCAATGGAGTTAGACCAAGATCGATGCCTTCCATTTTTGGATATCCTTGTAAGGAGAAAAGCAGATGGCATGCAGTACACGGAAAGAATACCCACACGGACCTGTATATCCATGCTTCGAGCTGCCATCACCCAGCGCAGCGGCTCACCATTCTAACAACGCTGGTTCACGGAGCAAGAGCCATCTGCGACAAAGACAGCCTTCCAGCTGAGCTGCAGCACCTTAAGGATGTGTTTCGTCAGAATGGTTACAGCAAAGCGCGCATTAGACGTGCACTGAGAAAGAGTGTGACACAGCCATCTACAAAGAAGAGGAAGAGGAATAGAAACTCGCCTTTATCCCCTACATTGGGCCCCCGTCAGCCAAAATTGTGAGAGTAGCGGGGAAAAAATATCAAACCATTTTTTCGACCACCTCCAAAAATGAAAGAGTTACTGGGCTGGGTGAAGGATAAATTGCAGCTACAAGTTCATGGTTAATGTAGTATACTGTGCGAATGTGGGCTCAAGTACATTGTTCAAACACAACGCTGCATCACGCAACGCTGCCAGGAACACATTAGATGCGTACGGCTGGGGCACAAGGACAAATCAGCGGTGGCAGAACACACCCTCGATGAGGGACACACCTTCCAATTTGAAGAAACAAAAATGCTTTGCCGAGCCAGTGGCTTCTGGGCTATATGGCTGGACTAACGTAGCAGGCGGCCGGTCTCGTGCGGCTTTCTCCCCCCCCCCCCCCCCCATAATAGCCGGTAGAAGGGGTGGGGAGGGACAGCCGCCTCTCGCCACTGACCAGCTATATACAGAGGACGGCCGCGGGGTCTCCAACGCCATGGTATCCCTGTCCTATATACCTGGAGAATTAAATCGAGAAAGACAGGCAACTTTAGCCCCATGATTCGAGTCATCTCAAACAATCAGAGGGACATTGACTTCATGCTTGAACATGGAGTCCACATTTTCCTATCTCACCACAGGGTAGAACCATCCAACCCACATAACCCCCTTCCAATACAATGCCAAAGATGCCAACAGTTCAGTCACAGAATTGAACTCTTCACCACACAAATGCAGCAGCTGTGGCAAGGATCACCGCCTCTCATCCTGAGAACTAGACCCCTCCGATACCGCCAACTGCGGTGGCCCACACTCCTCCCACTCCTTCAGATGCAAAAACCGCCCCCAACAAGCAGAAAACGACCACCTTCAAGCCCCCCCTCCAACTCGCTGACACCCCCGCCACCGAATGACCTCGCCTTCTCATCGAGGACTTCCTAAAAACCATCACCTCCACACCTGCTTCCCTCTTCCAAGGTCGACGTCAAGAGATCATGTCTACTCTTCGATAGGCGGCCCAAAAATTCTTCCACAAGGACCTAAAATACAATCAAACAGGCAACAACGTCACGACGACAATAACCAGAATACCATACTCGCAAGCACTGAGGAGCTAAATAACAAATGCCAACACCCCCATCCCCCCCTCCTTAACCCCAATCATGGCAGTACACCCCAATAGAGAACTCACCAACCTCCTTTTTGTCAACATAGAAGGCCTCCACAGCCGCAAAGCCCTCCTCAACGACTGCCTCTGCAGAAACGACATAGACATCCTTGGACTAGCAGAGACCTGGACCAAACCTGCCGACAACATGAGACTAAATCGCAACTACGACCATAATGCAAACACCGACCTGACGGCAGAGGCGGCGTTGCGATATACACCAAGACAACCCTGGCCACCCAAGAGGTCCCACTCCCACCTCAATATCAACACCTAGAGGCAGTCATGATACCCATACCCTGCCCCAGACGCAGACGCCTCATTATAGCCTGCCTATACAACCCACCAAACACTCCACTTCCAATATCCTTCCTCCGCTACCTAACAACCTTTAAAAAATACTTCCTCCTAACTCACCTTAACGCAAGACACGAACTACTAGGAGACACCACACACAATCACAACGGAACCGACCTACTTCACTTCCTCACCACTGAAAACGCAACACGACTTCCCATCAATACCTTCACCTTTATGGGACACAACGGCTGCTCCCTCCCAGATTACATCCTATACAGCCCCTCCCTCACCGATACCATCACGCAGTATTCAGTAGGTGACACCCTCACCAGCCCGCACCTATCCATCCTCTTCAGCACCACTGCCATCAATCCCCCTCCCCCAGCTCCCACTTCCCGAACGATAAAACTCTACAGCAAAGCTGACTGGGGAATGTACAAGGAGACCATCAACAATAACCTACTAGCCCCACTAACCATCACCGACACCGACGACCTTAATCACATCAATGACAAAATAATAGACACCATCAAGACAGCCATTGACGCAGCCATCCCCACCAAAACCATCGCCTTCTTCAAACCGCACCTACCCCTCGAAATTCTCAGACTGATCCGAGAAAAAAGAAAGCTCTACCGCGAAATCAACAAAGACAGAAACCCCGACCTAAAAACAATTTGGAACAGGCTGAATAACGAAATTAAGCGCCTCACTCTGAACACCGACAAAAACAATGGGACGAAACCTGCTCCAAACTTGACTACAGACAAGGACGCAAATTTTGGAAGAAGTTCAAGACACTCACGGGACAAAACACTGACAGGACCTCCAAACTAAACGTAGACAACTCCCCCACCACCGACCCCACCCAAATAGCAGAAGCCTTCAAAACCGTCTTAGAAGATACCCACAAATTTCCACAGGACCCCCTATTTAACGAACCATTCTACCACACAGTCGCCACAGAACTCCCTCTGCTACTTGTCTCCCCCACGGCCCCCTCAGAAGAAGACATTAAACTTCAGAATGCAATCACGGAGAGCGAAGTAAAAAAGGCCATCTTCTCAGGCAGGAATTCAGCCCCTGGCGAAAACTGAATACAGCGACTACACCTCCACAAAATCTTGGCGGAAAGCAAAAATTATAGCAATACATAAACCAGGGAAAGACCAGGATGACCCCAAAATCTATAGGCCAATCTCCCTCCTATGCCACCTGTATAAGGTATTGGAAAGGTTGATCCTCCAAAGAATTACAGATATGATAGAACCATTACTGATCCCTCAACAGGCAGGATTCAGACAAGGGAAGAACTGGACAGCACAGGTGTTGAATTTGACACAGCATATAGAGGACGGCTTCCAAAGGCGGCAGATAACAGGAGCGGTGTTTATAGATCTTTCAGCCGCCTACGACACTGTCAACCACAGACTCTTGTTGCTGAAGCTATACAACCTCACCAAGGACTACAAACTAACCTGTCTAATTAGAAATCTTCTGCAGAACCGAAGATTTTTATGGAATATCAAGAAGCAGATGGAGGCAGCAGAAAAATGGATTGCCACAGGGCAGTGTACTGGCACCCACCCTCTTCAATATATACACTAACGACAGCCGTTACCAGAAGGAACACAAAGCATCATATATGCAGATGACCGAGCAATCACAGCACAAGATCACAGCTTTGAGAGCGTGGAGCGGAAGCTAACTGATGCTCTGAAAGAATTAACTGCCTATTACAGGGACAATCAATTGAAACCAAATCCTTCCAAGACACAGACCTGTGCTTTCCACCTCCGAAACAGACAGGCTAGTAGAACCTTGCAGATAGATTGGGAAGGAACCTCTTTAGAACACTGTAAGACTCCAAAATACCTCGGAGTCACTCTGGACCGTGCTCTTGCATATAAGGAACACTGCTTAAAAACAAAGCAAAAAGTGGCTGCCAGGAACTTAGGAAGCTGACTAACAATATGGGGAGCACATCCGCATTAGCCCTCTGCTACTCTGCAGCTGAGTACGCTTGCCGAGTATGGTGCAGATCTATACATACAAATAAAGTTGATGTTGCTCTGAATGAGACATGTCTTATCACTACGGGTTGTCTAAGAATCACACCTGTGGAAAAACTGTACTGCTTATCCGGCATAGCCCCCCCCCCCCCGGACATCTGAAGAGATACAACAGCACGGAGTGAAATGAAGAAGGCATTAACATCCGAAACCCACAAAGACCAATGTGTTTATGTCTGACGATGCACCAGCATTTTATAATGCATGGTCAGCAGTAATGGGACCTGTGCCAAACCAGTTGCTGTGTTCTTGGCATATACAACGGAACTGGTCTCAGAATTTAAGGAGAATTTCTGGGGGTAGTGAGAAAAAATCAGCAGTGTTTAGTTCACTAAAGCAACTTCAGACTGAACTGGATATAGATGTTTTTAGTTGTAGTCTGGAGAAAGTGGTGGAAGACTTATTGAATGATCCAGATACTGCAGAATTTGGCAGGTACTTTCTTAAGATGTACTGCCAGCGAGTGGAAAAGTGGGCGTATTGTTTTAGGCACCGATTGGGCATTAATACAAACAATTACTTGGAGTCCCTACATAAAGTTATTAAATACAGTTATCTAGAAGGGAAAAAGTGCAGAAGGCTGGATAAGTCATTAAAAGTATATGAGGGCTTAGTGAAGCTCTCAAAACGTAAACAGTGCTCTAGGGCGTCAAGAGTGAAAGCAAGCCACAACGATAGCTAAGCTATAACAAATGGGATGATTTTATGCAGGGGTGAAGGGTTGTGGGAAGTGCTTTCTTCCACTGGTTGTGAAGTGTATGTTGTTGTAAAAAATTCAGAACTGATATGCGAAAGAAAATGTTCACTTAAATGTAACACCTGCAACATATGTGTACATTCGTATAAATGCAGCTGTTTAGACAACATTTTAAATTTTAACATATGTAAGCATATACATGCATGTGCCAAATCATTGTCTGGTGCTGTCCAGGAGAGTGAACAGTGTTCCTTGCCCTCTAGTGCAGACAATGAATATGTGTCAGCATTGCTTTCTGGCAATTCAGAAAAATCTGCTGACACATTTGAACAGGATGTGATGTCTCACTGTGAAACTATAGTTGCACTCAGCAAAGGAACACAGTGTGGACAGGAGACTAAGGCCAAAGTATTGAAGGATCTGAAGAAGATCATTGGCAATCTTAATAAAGATTTTTCTTTCTCAGAAGAAAACACAGTAAATGTGAATGCCTTGATTGAATCTCAGGCTAGATTTTTTTCCACAAAGCAGAGAAGGATTTTGTGAGGGGTGATTAAGTGTTAAAAAAAGTAAACTCCAGGTTGGAATATCACCAATATTAGGAAAATAATAGTTTGCCACTCACTGCAAAGGTGACATGTTGAGTTGCAGACAGGCACAATGTAAAGAATGTTACACATCTAGTTTTTGGCCAAAGCCTTCTCCAGAAAACAAAACACAAACAGATTAACACTAGCAAGCACACATGACCAATATCTCCCACTACAGATAGTGGAGATGTGTGCAGGGAGTGTGCTTGCGTGTGTAAATCTTTGTGTTTTCTTTTCTGAAGAAGTCTTTGGCCAAAAGCTAAATGTGTAACAGTCTTTACATTGTGCCTGTTTGCAACTCAACATGTCACCTTTACAGTGAATAGCAAACTATCCTTTTCCTAATATTGTTAATGCACATAAAGGTGGTCTTGTACATTATGGCAATGTGTGAGTGAGTGAGTGAGTGAGTGAGTGAGAGAGAGAGAGAGAGTGAGAGAGAGAGATTCCATGTAGTTGAAGGTGAATAAAAATTTAAATTTACTTGTGCATTTTTTGAGTTTTGTTAATCATGGTATACTAAAATAATGCTGTCCCACCATCTTGGCTCATTCAAACTGTATTCTATAATTCAGTGATATCTAATTGTGTAAATAAAACTGAATTGCACAATGAAACATTATAATTGGTCTGTATCAGTGTTTGGTAAAGGATTTGAGTTAACAAAAGACAACAAAGAAAGTAATGGAATTTGTCATGATTTTACTACTGTGTTTGAGCACAAAAATCAAGGATTTAGTGTCACGCTACAGCAAATCTTAGTTTCTATGTAAAAGAAAACTGGCTGAAATTCTCAAAAGTGCTTAATTGTCATGTCTGTTATGACAAAATACTTTACCACACACAGAGTTTGCCTGTGTTGCGACATTTTTTGGTCTTCTGTGGATAGCTATAATCAAATTTGGTTTTGATGGTCTGAAATAACTCTTTAAATGCATTAATTACAGCCATTTCTTGCAATCCCGCCTGTGAGTCTACTGCAGATAGTGCTGTTTGAAAAGAGTTTAATGTTTCCTTGTTAATGATCCTTTTTGTGAACACATAATTAGAATGCTAGGAAACAGCTGGTTGATTATTAGTTCTCTTTGTATAAAGTCCCATGACTAGTGTTCTGTTGGCAGACGTCATTGGGTCAACTAAAGTCATCTCACAGTCCCATGTATTTAGATTTGGGATAACAGTGTCAAGGCAGGCATCACCTCTGGTTGGTAAATGACATGCTACTAATAGTCCATAAATTGTTAATAGATTCATAAACTTTGCTCCTTAGAACTCTCCTTGCAAAAGCGTACATTGAAATGAACACCCAGTGCAATTTCTGATTTCAAGTGCATAAAATAGCACAGCCAAGATTCTATTTAGATGAGAAAATTTTCAAAGTTGCCATCTGGAGAATGGTATACTAGACAACAATTATTATAATAAGATTTAATAAGTCCGAAGCAGCCAACTCAAAATGTAGGTCCACACAGTAGCTTTTTAAATCAATTTTTTTAACACTGGATTTTCTGTTGGTATATTTAGATACACCACCGAAGGAAGCAGGTGTTCTGCACCATGCACTTATTGAATTTAGGCATTCAATTCAGTTATACTACCCTGCTTCTTGTGCTGATAACCAATGTTTACACACACAGTAAAATTGGCTTCACTTCTGTAAAAAGTGATAACACATTAAGTTTAGTTCTAAGATACAGGCATTATGGGAGTAACTTTCTGAGCAGTATGTGACCCGTTTACACTTAATTCTTCTTTCTGTTTGTCACAGAAAAGATTATTTCACAGCAATATTGGCGACACTATGGAATAAAAAAAACGATACATCACAATATTTTTGGGCCATGCAGCATTATCCATTACATTGTATCTAAGCTCAGGGTAAACACTTTCAAGATCTTCAGCTTTTTTTTTTGCTGGAAGCTAAAGACGTTTTCTAGAGTTGTACAAATTATGACTGTTCAGGTCTAGCCATGATCTTTTTTCACCATACAGCATTCCTTATGCAGGTTTTCAACAGGGCTGGAACTAGACTATGGCTACTTAAAAGCCGCTTTTCGTCGCCCAAAATATTAAAAATACTTCATATTCCCCGGTTTGGTCCCCCTACATGTGAATGCGAAATAAACCGAGGTAGCAGACTTATGAGCAGTATAGCCTTGTGTTAACCTTTTAACCACATTTATTTTCCATATTTTACGCACATTTCGTTATAACAACTAAGATACACAGAAAGAAAGGGGAAAAAAAACCTGACACTAATCGGCAGAATATTTCGGCGAATCTGTACGCACATATATCAATTACGTAAATTTCAGTATGGGCCTACTGCGGAACTTTTACACTATTCTGTTTATTGAACATGAAGGACTAAATCATAAGATGGAAATTATTTCGTGCTTAACTAATTCCTTCAGTATTCACGTGTGCAACTCAGTGATCTCCATACTGATGCAACTGCACTGCATGAAAACCGTCCTCGCAGCAAAGTGTTTACTGAAGGGACAGTCACGTGACTTCCGGCAGCTAAACGTCAAAACAGCCAAGTGCGTACTGTCGGGAGACACTCCCGGCCGCGGCAGTAGACAACACAGCGCCGGCAACGCATATGGACGCAGACGTCCAAACCAAGGAGTTCGTAAATTTCCAGGATTGCCTGGTAAATACCGAAATCCTGGACGACGCGATCCCGAACGCGGCCGAGCGTGATGAGCAGCAAATCAACTTGATGCAAAGTCGGGAGCTCATAATAAGGAAGGCGGAAGCCCGAGAAGAGAAATTCAGAAGAGAAAGAGAAAAGCGTGAAAGAAGGCAAGAGGAGGACAGCAACAGAAGACGCGAAGCCGCTCTTGCTCGCCGTGAACGCCAGCGCCAAAGCTGGCAGGATGGCAAATAAAGTAAGAAAAGGAAACAAGCAGTTCTGGCCGGGTTTTGCAGGTTTTCCTTGGCCGTTAAGGTAAATACCGGAACTATCCCCAACATTCTCCTGCAAGTAAATTCCCAATCGGGAGAATCCTCCCCCCCTTTTTTGCACCCCCAGCGAGAAAAATAAACTGTGCCACAACTGCATAAAACTACACCCGATGGCTGAAAAACGGCAAAATCAAAATGCACTCCCTAGAACAGCCCGCCCTTCTCCCTCTGGGGGAAAAAAAGGGGGAGGGGCTGAATTACTTGCCGACACCTTCGAAACGCAGAACACCCTCCCATTCCATGATGTAGAGACGCGCGAAGACCAAGATCTAGAAGATAGCATACAACAGACCATCGAAACAGTGAGGAGTACTCCACCCACCACAGCCCCGCAGCTAACCACCCTAACTGAGATCAGAAGGGAAATACAAAAGCGAAAGGGAGGTTCTGCAGGTGGTCTCGACAAAATAACGCACATGCACTTGAAGAATCTTCCACGCAAACCAATAGTGCTCCTGAACAGGATGTTCAACAAGTGCTTGCAGTTGTATTTTCCCTCCTTATGGAAAACAGCAAAATTAATAACCATACCAAAAGCCGGCAAAGATCCAAAATACCCTCAAACAGTAGACCAATCAGCCTACTACAGACCATGGGGAAGCTGTTCGAGAGAATTATACTACAGCGTTTCAACCATCCCTGACAGACAATAATACACTAAGAGCTGAACAATTCGGATTTCAAAAGAAGGTGTCAGCAAAACTCCAAGTGCTTCGTGTCACTGAACACATCGCAGCAAAGATGAACCTACAGAAATCTACCGCAGCCATGTTCTTAGACTGGGAGAAAGCCATCGACAAGGTGTGGCATGACTTGGTTTTTAAGATCTTACAAAAAAACATCTATCCCAGACGTCTACGTCAAGCTACTTGACACCTATTTGAACGATAGGCATTTCATGGTCGAGATGGATGGCAAATGTTCCTCTCGTTATCAGCTGAAAGTGGGCACTCCCAAAGGGTCTGTGCTTTCGCCAACTTTATTCAGCATCTACGTAAACGACATTCCCTTGGAGGCAGAGGTCCACATCGCCCAATTCGCTGACGACACGGCGTTCTACACCAGCGATCATCAGAAGCACATTTTCATTGGCAGACTCCAACGGTAGTTAAACCGAGTGGAAAACTGGTGCACATCAAACAAACTTCAGGTCGATACCGGAAAAACAACCGCCATCTACTTCACCCAAAAGCAACCAGTCCTGCAAAACCAGCTATGGCTCAACGCCCAGGAACAACCTTGGAGGGATGAGGTCAAGTCCCTTGGCGTAACGTTAGACAGAAAGCTCTTATACCACCACCACATCAGAGAGATGAAAATAAAAGCCCTGAACCTAGCCAAGGCCCTTTAGCCTCTCTTCAAAAGCAAAAACATGAAAATAGAAACCAAACGAACACTGTACAAGACAACGGTGCTGCCCATCATGACATACAGTTGCTCATCATGGGCACTGGCTTGCCAAACAAGGAAACGTGAACTGCAGTTGGTGCAGAACAAGGTGCTCAGGTGGATTCTAGGAGCACCCTATTGGACCAGAATCACCCAACTACATGAAATACTGGAGATGGACACACTCGATCAAACGATGAAGAAACAGACAACTAAAATGTTCCAAAAAATAGACAACATTACAAACAGCTGCCGACACCTGACAGACGTAGGCACCCAAAAACCTAGCACATGCAGAGAGTGCCACGCTCCATCATAGAGGAACCCAGGGATTAAGTCAGGATATACACCCCCAACTCCCAGCCAGAACATAGATCAAACCACTTTAGGCCAAAGCAAATAGATTGTGCAATAAGAGACAGCCTAGTGGCAAAGCAGACGCAGCAACACCATGGACCAAGAAGAAAGGACCAACAAATACCAAGCCTTCTTGCAAGGCACAGTACCCCACGAAGGGCGGCGTATTTGTGCACTTTTAAGTTCAACAAAATCACAATCCTGACCCCAAAGTGAAAAGTAATAAATGGTGCCCCAGCAGCACAATCTCGAAACAAACAACACCACACCAATACACGGCAAATCGGCGAAGCCGATAAGCGTGTTCATTAACATTGTGCATTGGGGGGGGGGGGGGGGGGGGGGGGAGTGCCCGGGCCACTAGGAAGCTGCAGAAAAGTGCAGCTCCCTAAATCCCAAAGAACCAAAAAAATTCTGACGAACATTTAGGAATATCACAGGTCTAAGCCACGCCCCCTCAAGCCCTGCCCTTGTCCTACAAGACAACATCATAGCGGACAATCCAGGGAAACTAAGTATTTCGCGACTCCCTGGCGCTAGTACACTCATTCCCCAAAAGACCCCCTATTCGACAATCACCACGCCGAAAACATAAACAACGTAGAAGAGCAACTATCCCAAGCCCCAACAGCCCTCACCCAGGACCAATCCGACCTCATCCAGCCTATCAGTGACAGAGATATCCACAGCAATCAAAACAGGAAAAAACGGAGCACCAGGCCTAGACGGTATCAGATTGAGACAACTCAAAAACTCACCCGTCCTGCACCTCATCTCCTCCTTGTCCATTCTGTTCAACTCAGCTCTCTCCCTAGGAACAGTGCCACAACAGCAGCTCTCTCCCTAGCAACAGTGCCACAACAATGGAAACACGCCCAGATGACCATGATACACAAAACCGGCAAACCCCTTAACCGCCCAGACTCCTACAGACCAATTTCCATTCTCCCTGCTATAAGCAAACGTTTCGAAAACATCGTCAACGCTCGCATGACGAAATTCGCAGACAGAAACAACATAATACCCGCGGAACAGGCAGGCTTCCGACAGGACCATTCAACAACTGACTGCATAGTGAGAACCACAGACCACGTAACTGAAGCACTGAACAGAAGCTCGTGCAATCTGGCACTGTTCCTAGACATCGTTACGGCGTCTGATAAGGATGGCACAGGGGACTACTATACAAACACTGGTCGCAAGGCTACCCTGCCCTTACATGGAAACTCATACAAAATATCCTATCCAACGAGAAGGGGCAGGTAACGGTAGGAGGATATTTATCATCATCCTCTATCCCAGAGGCAGGAGTTGCACAAGGGGCGGTACTATCTCCAACCCTCTACAAATTACACACAGCCGACATCCCGAAACCTGGAACATGGTGCGAAGGCCTCTCCCTTTATGCCCATGACACCGCCTACTGGTGCTCCGGTACCTCAACAAACAATGTCAAAACTGTCGCCGCAGACTACATCACTAGGCCCGATATCTCTGAATTACGTTAGACTATACACTACGCACACCTCCCTTACTATAGATAAAGCGCGCGCCCGAATGAACTTAATAGAAACTGATAAAAGGAAAATTTTGCGGTGCCCCCTCCTGGGTCACAGTCCACACATACTGTTACTTTGTCAGGCCAGTACTTGAGTACGCGGCAATAACCTGGATAAACTCAAACTCAATCTAACAGAATTCAGGCACATGACAGGCGCAACCTCCATATTGCCGGATGACTTAACCCCAACACCACCTCTGCACACATCTACACCGACACAAACACCATCCCAATCCTGGAAGGAAATCTCAAAGGCTGGCTACAAATGGACTAACAAAGGACATCTTAACGACTGAGCATTGGAAATTCAGGTATCCTCACTTTCAAAATCCTCTCCCTACATACACCATGGCAAAATGCATCCAACAGCACATACCAGAACACACCGCACCTATCATACACAAAATAGAAGAATGATCGATAGCAGGCACCTGACAATAATCAACTCAGTACCACAATACAGAAAGGAGGAGGAAAGAAAAAGGTTACACCAACCAGAAAGAGAACAAAAGAGATATTAAATGCAAGTAACCTATGCTACAACAACAGCCATAATAAGAACAAGAAGATGCATAAATAGAAGGTAACTTAAGCTACATACGACTGAATATTCGATCCGCCCTAACTGAGGTTTTGGTGGTTTTCCTCCAGCTGTAACGCGAATGCCAGGGTGAGTATTCCCATCAAAAAAGAAAAGAAAATAATATATAATATAGAATATTCAGAAAAGAAAACATACTCTCCTCAAGAAATGGAATGAAACCCAATAAAAAGAAAAATAAGGTCCCATTTGAATAAATAAACTGAGCCCCAACAGCATAACATTCCATCCTCCAGCCGGTAAGGCTGCGACAACGCAATTCCCGAGGCCGCTACCACGACGGAGTTCCGCAACACGCCGCGTGGTAGCACAGCTAGCGGCAAGTGACGCCCAGAGAAGCGCGCCGCTCACAGGTGGCAAAACCGCACGGCTGCAGCCAGCACCCAGCGCGAACACGTGGACAGGTTCGCATTAGCAGTTGCCAGCGGACTCGTGCTCATGCGCAGAGCTGAATTCGTGTATGGGCAGCGCTTTCTCCCGCTTTCTGGCTACTGGAAGTGGGGCTGTTTGCTGTATGAGCAGTAGCAGCAAGAAGTGCCAGACACTACTCAGAAACATATTTCTGTCGCAGCCAAGCTGCCAGATTCGCACGTGCGCAGAGCTGTGTGAGTTGCAGTGGGGGCAGGCTCCACGTGAGTGCGTGTTCACTGTTCATTCCCTTGAAAGCTGTTGTGGCGATAGGTCTGCTCTCTTGCTGTTTACACTTCATCGTCGTGAATTGTAAGGTAAGCATTTTATTTATTCTCATATGAAGTCACCTTTACTAGGAGTAGTGTGAAGGACTTGCACGTGGTTGAAACGTGAAATTTATTGACACTGTTTATTCCAGATGTCCAGCGAATCTGAGTCAGATTTTCTGTGGAGCAATGAGGAGCTGGAAATGTTCCAACTGCAAAAAAGACAGACAATCGAAAATTATGTAGAGAATGTGGTGCCACACTATAGTGACAGGGAATTTGAAGAACATTTTCGGGTGCGGCGTCACGTGGCAGATGATCTTAGCGAAAGGTTTAGGAATTCAAGATTCTATAATTATCAGGCAGGGGGAAATGGGAAACTGCTCCCACTGCAGCATATCTTGATATTTTTGTGGTTCGCTGGCCACGAAGCTGCAGGTTTCAGGGATGTCGCAGATAGGTTTAACATCTGTATTTCTTCTCTGCGATGTGTTATACAGAGAGTTACAAACTTCATAAGTGATTTAGGAAGAGAAGTTATAAAGTGGCCATCCGCCGAAGAAAGAGCAGAGTTTGAGGCTCATTTCCGGGGAAACGGATTGCCTGGTGCGATTGGGGCAATCGACGGTTCACACATTAGAATTGATAGACCCCAGAAACATCCCCAGTCGTATATGAATAGGAAGAATTATTTTTTTATTCAGCTGCAAGTAGTTTCTGATCATAATCGACGGATTAGGGACTTATTCGTCGGCTATCCCGGCTCTGTGCATGACGGGAGAGTGTTCAGGACGTCCACACTCTACCAAACACTCGAAGAAAAGTGTGGAGATTTTCATCATTTGGGTGACAGTGCCTATCCCTGCACTAGAAATTTATTGACACCATTTAGAAATACAGAGCATTTGTCGAATTTGCAATGTGAATTCAATATGGCACTCTGAAAAAACAGATGTGTTGTAGAACATTGCTTTTGCCTGTTGAAGCAGCGTTTCAGACAGTTGTATCATTTGAAATTGAGAAGTGCTAGAGAGATGGCGCACTTCATCCGAGCGTGCTGTGTGCTACACAATCTCGCCGTGGAAGGTAACTTGGAGTTAGAACATAACGAAGGTACATACAGCAATAACTGTACAACTCGTCGCCACCAGAGGGCAGCAGCATACAGACGCCGCAGCCAGGAACCGGTAAGGCAGCAACTCCTACCGACAACGCAATTCCCAAGGCCGCTACCACGACGGAGTTCCGCAACTCGCCGCGTGGTGGCACAGCTAGCGGCAAGTGACGCCCAGAGGAGCGTGCCGCTCACAGGTGGCAACACCGCACGGCCGCAGCCAGCACCCCACGAGAACACGTGGACACTACAGCGATCAGCTGACAACGCGGTAGCCGCTACTGATACCGGACGCACGCAACGCGCACGCACGAGAGACGAAGATGCAGCCTCCAGGCGACGCCCTCCGAGACTACACAGCCCCGTGGACTTCCCTGAAATGCGCCAGCGCGGAAGCTGTTACCAACAGCGACGCACCACATGTCTCAACAAGTGCTGCACCTGTTGGCAGGCCTCAATAACAAGGTCCCCCATGTCATCGAGGACCTCCCCAACGAATAAGCGGCGTCTGTGGAGAAAATCACGCAGACGATTACCTTGTCCGCCACAAACACTAGAAATCATGAATAGGCAGGCCTCAATAACAAGGTCCCCCATGTCATCGAGGACCTCCCCAACGAATAAGCGGCGTCTGTGGAGAAAATCACGCAGAAGATTACCTTGTCCGCCACAAACACTAGAAATCATGAATAGACACGGCCACAGTGTGAAGATCGGCATCAACGCCAACTGCTTGCGTCGCCCGGACGCTGAATTCAGGAGCTTCATCCGCGAAGAGAACCTGGACATATGTCTCGTCACGGAAACCCATCTCAAACCCGGCGTGACAGTGGGAGTGGCAAACTACCGCTGTTACCGGGACTACCGACCCACTGCAGGAGGCGGCACGGCAGTGTATGTAAGGAGAATGCTGCGCCACCACAAAACTCACCTGCCACAACTCGCTATAATAGAGGCTGCAGGAATCGCCGTACAAACGGACCCGGGCCAAGAACTTCATAGCAATCCACCGGCCGCCTAGAGGACCCTGCAGGTAGACAAGTTCGCGGCACTTATCTCCCTCCCTGAAACCGCATTCCTCGGAGGCGATGTAAACGCCAAGAACAACGTATGGAATTCCAGAACAACGAACACAAGCGGCCGAGCAGCTCGGAGCGAGCGGCGATGGTAGAGCCTCACGAACACACCATCCTTCCGGCACGAAGAGGAACGCAACCCGACGTCACAGACGTGGCCATCGTCCCCAGCGTGAGACACTTCATCTCCGCCACAACGAGGGCCACGATGGCGTCCGACCACGACCCAGTGGTCTTTGAATTAAATGCTGACATCATCCCAACGACCGAATGCGGCCTCGACCTCAAGGGCATCACCTGGGACATACCTGTATAAGTTGGCATCACTTTGAGCCACATTACAGCTACCACTACGGAAAGAAGACCCTTTAATAGTATAAACATCGAGACAGGAAACCATAAACTATACTGACATCAGATAGAGATCTTAATTTGTAGCAGAATATCTGCACTTTGGGCGATAGTTAAGTGGACGGAGACGGGAGGCTGGCAGGAGAACGGGAAAGACACGAGCGAGGCAGGCAGGCCTGAGAGCTGAAGACAACAGCGTCTGTAAGCTCCTGGAAACCCCAGGCGGGTGGACCACAGCTTAGGCCGGTATTACACTATCAAATTTCTTTGTCAATGATATTTGATGGTGTAATAGGGAACTTTGACAATTCTCGTCAAATATTTCATCAAATCACGGGCCTCGCTATAGATTTGATCAAAGAAGTCGCTTGTCTTCTGTTCACTGCAACGTGATATGTTACCACGTGGAGCGCTAGCAGTGCTGCAGCGTTCTGTCATCTTTAGTGTGTTTGTAAACAGGGCTGGAAAGTACAATTGGTGTGTGGCGTCTACCACAAAATTAATAGAGATGTATGAAGCGGATGAGACGCTTTACAATGTGAGGCACCCTGATTATAAAAATAGATTAAGAAGATTGGAGAGTTATAAAAATATAGCAGAGATTATAAGCCGTGACATACGGCCTGGATGTACGGCCGAGGATATCAAGAGGAAGATAAATGGCCTCCGCACTAGCTACTCGTACGAGAGAGCAAAAGTACGTATTGACATATTCATTTATATTACAATAATGTTTACGTAACCTACAAGTAGTTTAAATTATTTTCATTAGTAATATTGCAGATGCATAAAAGCAGATGTGGAGACAGTGCACAGGCGGCGTATACTCCTAAAGTATACTGGTTCCACATGCTGAAGTTTCTAGACCAGGCGACAGAGAGTGTTTGTAACAGAAAGCACTGGAAGTGAAAGTGAACGTGCTACACCACCATTCCAAGAAATGTTTGAGGTATGTACATTTGTTTACATTTTACATAACTAAATGTGATTATCTTGCCACAGCACTTTCCTAGCGCCAATGTAAAATGTCTTGAAGTATTATCGACCTGCTCTCCTGTGTACTGGACGTCCAGAAGCAGCTCGGCAAGCTATTCGTTCCATTCACTGTAGGTCCTCAGTGCTTTGTGTCTCAAGATAAGTGCAGTCTCCTACTATGGCTGTCACTGTTTCCTGACGAGTGTACGAGTGTTTTCGTCTCTCAGTTAACAAGTTGTGCAATGTGCAGGCAGCCAGTGTAATTGTGGTAACTTTTTCAGGAGGTAGATTAATGGTAGTAAGAAAAATCCTGAAACGACTTGCAAGAATGCCAAAGCTGCTCTCCACTAATCTTCTTCCTCCTGACAGAGTCTGTAATTGAAAACCTTTTCTTCTTTAGTGATTCCTTTTAAGGGGTATGGCTTCATTATGTTATAACTCAGAGGAAAAGTGTCATCTGCCAATACCACCATTGGAGTTTTAATGTTTATGTTCCCAAGCTTCCTGCCTTCAGGAATGTTGAGCATAGATCGGTCAATGAGACACTCACGTTGTTTGCTTTTTGAAAACACTCCAGCATCACCAACACGCCCATTAGTACCTACATCTACATACAAAAATTTGTAGGAAGCATCTACCATGGCAAATAAAATGATACTGTTGAAGGATTTATAATTGAAAAAGTGAGATCCACTAGCTTGTGGACATTTGATACTAATATGCCTTTTGTCCATTGCTCCTATAGTATTATAACTTAGAAGAACTGGGCGGCAAAGTGGCGGCTGGTGTACAACGCCACCAAATCACAAGCCATCATTATAGCCCATTGGAATGTGCCGGCTGACCTCCAGGAGATAAACCTACGGGGACGACCAGCCCCCTGGAGCTCAACAATCAAATATCTGTGCGTCACACACGACAAGCGACTAAAGTGGCGCCCACATATAGAAGAAACTAGGAAAAACGCAATGGGATGCATGAACTTGCTATATCCCATTCTGAATGCAGCATCTTCATTATCGGACCACCTGGGCGTAGTCCTCTACAAATCCCTCATACGACCGGTGTTGGAACACGTCACGGGGAAATACGCACTGACGAACCTGTAACGGACCCAAGAAGTGCAAAACAGAGCGCTGAATTGGGCACTCCATCTACCGAAGGACTTCCCAAGCGAAGAACTTCACCAAATAGCGGACATCCAAGGACTTCGCAGTCGAATTGACCAATCGGCAGAGAAATTCTACTACGCCGCTGAAACATCACAGAACGCGAAGTTCCGACAACTCGGCAGCCGAGAAGAGTGGAGGGCGCACTTGCGCTGGCCTACACCAACTTCGCCAGGCTCACTAACGAAGAAGCAACTTTTCTCAAGAAACCAACACACCAAAAACATGTAAAATCAACAGCATGGAAACTAGAGCGACCACAAAAAAGAACTTTTATGGAAGGAAGATCACTCTAGGTGCTGACACATGGAAAACCCACAAATGGAGTTTCAACAAAAGGTGTAGAGACGGTGGCAGCCGGACCCGTGGGTGCCGACGAAGAGCTGGGCAGCAGCAGCAGCAGCAGTCGTCGAGCGAGCGTGGTGCCCCCCCCCCCCCCCCCCCCCCCGGGGACACCGCAGCCGCCGATGAACGAAGCGTCTGTGCTCACGCGGTGACCAGCCGTCTGCAACGACGGAGAATAGAGAAAGAAAGAAGAATAGCACCACCGCACCTCCCACACTGAGGTGCGTTCTAAAAGAGACTGCACTGTGTGAGTTGGAGTGGGGGCAGACTCCACGTGAGTCCGTGTTCACTGTTCATTCCCTTGCAGACTGTTGTGGCGATAGGTCTGCTCTCTTGCTGTTTACACACCATCTTCATGAATTGTAAGGTAAGCATTTTATTTATTCTCATATGAAGTCACCTTTACTAGGAGTGTGAAGGACTTGCACATGGTTGAAATGTGAAATTTATTGATAGTGTTTATTCCAGATGTCCAGCGAATCTCAGTCAGATTTCGGTGGAGCGATGAGGAGCTGGAGATGTTCCAAACGCGAAAAAGACAGGATCGAAAATTATGTAGAGAATGTGGTGCCACACTATAGTGACAGGGAATTTGTATTACATTTTCGGGTGCGGCGTCACGTGGCAGATGATCGTAACGAAAGGTTTAGGGATTCAAGATTCTGTAATTATCAGGCAGGGGGAAATGAGAAACTGCTCCCACTGCAGCATATCTTGATATTTTTGTGGTTCGCTGGCCACGAAGCTGCAGGTTTCAGGGATGTCGCAAATAGGTTTAACATCTGTATTTCTTCACTGCGATGTGTTATACAGGGAGTTACAAACTTCATAAGTGATTTAGGAAGAGAAGTTATAAAGTGGCCGTCCGCCGAAGAAAGAGCAGAGTTTGAGGCTCATTTTTGGGGAAACGGATTGCCTGGTGTGATTGGGGCAATCGACGGTTCACACATTAGAATTGATTGAATAATCAGGCAGACAAGCAAAAGTGTCGTGTCTCATTTACCCAGCGCAAATGGGTAAGCAAGCAGAACTGTCTTAACAGCAGTGTCGTACGGCATCACTGCTGCCTCCCCCCAGCACAGTAGGGTATTTCCGTACCAGGGCCGGTGGCGCAGCCCCGTTACCCGCGTACTCGTAGAATAGGCCAAGTCAGCCCACAGCTACCCTACGGTGACAAGTGGGACTGAACTGGAACAACCACTGGTGAGACCACACACATCATCACACGACCCCAACATGAATGCTGAGGATCGAGGTGGGAACCCCAAATACCGATCGCCCCCCCCCCCCCTTCTCCACGACACTGTTGGCGTAACAGGAGTGGCAACGCCAGTAATTGACAACCAGACTGTGACGCACGTCGTGGAGAACCTTCCCCATGACGTAACTCAAAAAACAATGGCAGCAAAAATTAACTCCTTCGTGGAATATGCAGTTAGGGTCAAAATCAAGTCCCTGAATGTATCAGAAATGGGAGGGCATACATCAACACCCCAAGCAGAGGGCGGGAGGACTACTTCCAAAAAGTCTTCCGAAACCACATAACCTTCACAGTCACAGTGCGCCCGCAGAAAATCCGCGAACCGAGGCAGCCCATGCTTAGGTCCCGAAAACCACCACTCAGTGCAGTCATTAAAAAAAGTTCGTTGAGGCTAGTGACGTAAGTGACCAACTGCACAACCAGGGACTGCGTATGGAAAGGGCATTGCGTATTACCTCAAGCTAAAGGCAAGCTTCCACAAGGAACATTAGGGTAATATCAAGAGACCAGGATACAATCGACCGCATCCTGACAAAGGGTGTGGCGTTCGATTACGCGAAGCAGTGCCATCTAAACTTCCTCCAACACAGCGAGCGCAATGCGGCCAGTGCCTGGGCTTCGATCACTCCACAGCAAGCTGGAAAGCCCAGCCAAAGTGTCTGCAGTGCGGTGGAAATCACAAACTTACCCGGTGCGACACAAAAAACCCCTAGAAGTGCTCCAACTGCGACGGTGACCATTCGGCCCTGTCGTATAAATGCCCCAAACGGTCTAAGGTTTGCAGAAAAAGAAGAATTTCACGCACTCATCAAGATGAGGAATGAACCCACACCCTTCCCACCAGCAGATGACCTACAACAGGAGATCGTTCTAGAGAACGACTTCCTGCGCACACTTACTGGCACACTCTTCAGTCTTTTTCAAGACAGGCGAGAGGATGACCCCAGTTTCCTATGCTATGCTCTCCACATAGCTTCCAATGTAAAAATTAAAAACTGAAACATATATGTATATGTATAGTAACATAAGAAATTACCTGTATTGTAAACTATATAAATATGAATTATAAATGGTAAAGAACGAATTGCATTGTAAGATTAGTTAAAAGAAGAAACTGTATCGTAATATTACCTTAAAATTGTAATTGTTAACGATCTAAAGGAAACTTGCACTATGTAGCAAGAAAAATGTAATAATTGTTTAAAAATAAACTCCGCTACGCCGGTCCCAAGCCCGGGGCCTCACCATACAAGAGGTGAGGAAGGAGGAGGGGGAGGAGTAACAACCTCGTTAAAAAACCAAGGTTCACCTGGCCCGGGTGATAGCACCTTGTAAGGCCTCCTTGCTAGGACTACAGTGAAGACCTCAACGGTAGTGAAGGCGGAGGGAATAGTTCTCGGTACGGCGGAACTAGCGGAAGAGGCAACCAAAGAAAAAAATCCACTTGGCGTCTGTCTTGAAACAAGCGGCTGAGTGGTCAGCGTCTGTCCACCAGTGGTGCGGCTGAAAACCATTCCTCGGAGCTAATAACCTCGAGTAGAATCCTTAGGGGACTTGTTCCCCTAACCCAACAAACAATCAACAATGGATACGCACCTTGTAAGAGATTTTACCCCAGGGAGTAACCAATCTCCAATTCCTAAGGAAATTAAAAGTAGGCATTCGGATTCTGGGGGCCTACAGCAATGTGCGAAGGATGAGTCAGAGCATCCTGAAACCTGCCTTAAGCAAGCAACAAATAAAATTAAACACAAAAATATAAACTACTTGGCAACGTTCAACGTAAACTCACTTCTAAAAACAGGAAAACTTAAAATGTTAATAAATTTTATAAAACAGAAAAATATAATGATAACTGCACTCAAAGAAACAAGGTATACTAATGAACATTCATTTGATTCAGAGGGATTCAGAATCTTCAAAGAGAAGCCAGGAAAAAGAGTTATGAAGAATGTACCCCAATTTGGAACAGGATTCATTGTAAACCAAAATATATTAAAACTCGATAGTAGAATTTAAATCTGTCGATGAAAGGCTTTCAACATTAACCTTCAAATCAGTAAACAAACTGTATACCATTGTAAACTCACATGCACCAACAAATGAGAAAAACAGAACACAAAAAGAACAAACAGAAATTTTTTGGCAGGAACTGTCAAACACCTTTGACCAGATTTCATCCAAAAACACAATAATATTGTTGGGAGACTTTAATGCTCAAATCGGCAAAGAACATCACCAATCCATAGTAGGCAAATTCCCTGCACATAAAAGAACCAATGCAAATGGAGAAAGACTTATTAGTTTATGCAGAGAAAATGACATAGTTCTGAAGTCTACATATTTCAAAAAACTCCCTAGAAAACAAACTACATGGGTATCCCCGAATCCAGTCTGTGGGGAGAAACAACTTGACCATGTTGCTATAAGCAGACTGTCTGCATCAGAGATACTCAATGTAAAAGTTGCTAAGAGTGCAAGTTTAGATTCAGATCACTATCCATCTGTCGTTAAATTCAAAATTAGACCCATATATAAAAGAAAGAGCGAATATCAACCTAAAAAGTTTGACACTCACAAATTAACCAAGGAACACAATTTCAGGACACTTTTGGAAAAGAAAACACCTAAAACATGGGAACAACTTCAAAATGATATAGTACAGACAGCAGAAGAAACCATTCTCCTTACCAAAAAATGCCTGGTGGAATGATGAGTGTGACAAACTAATCCTAACAAGACAACGAGCTTGGAACATTTGGAATGCCAACAAAAATGATAAAAATAGGAACTCCTAAAAGAAGCCCGGAAGCAAGCTTCAAAAGGCCTTAAAAAGGTCCAAGTTCAATACATAAAAGACCAACTAGCATCAATAGACTCCAACTTCAAACAGAACAATGCTAGGGACTTTTACAAAACTTTCAAAAGTAACTTAAAGAAATACTCTCCTCCTAGTCTATTTTTCACGGACCCGAAAACGCAGGAAACTGCATACAATAGCATAGAGAACTGTAGAATACTTGCTGAATATTTTGAAGAACTACATTACTGTTATCCACAGAAAGAAAAATTTAATTTCAATAATGTAAATCCAACGCCACCAGACTCAAAGCCGCCAACCACAGAAGAAATAAAAGAAATCATAAAAGAGCTTAAAAATAATAAAGCCCCTGGAGAGGATAATATAGTTGCTGAACTATGGAAGTACTCTAGTGACAACATGATACAGTGTCTATCAGAAATACTAAAAGAAATCTGGACAACACACAGATTACCACCAGACTGGACATCTGCATTAATACATCCACTGCATAAAAAAGGGAAGAAAACAGATCCTAGCAATTATAGGAGAATCTCCCTCTTACCAGTGACCTATAAGATCTTGTCTAAAGCGCTTTTAAAAAGAGCAGAAGAGATACTTGACAAACAGCTAGGAGAGTATAAGGCTGGATTTAGGAAGGGAAGGTCATGTGCAGAACAAATACTAAATTTAAAGAACATAATAGAAATGAGGAAAATCAGGAACTTAAAATATGTAATTACTTTTGTGGATTTAAAAAAAGCCTATGATTCAATTGACAGAAATACACTGCTTGATATCTTAAAAGAATTGGGACTCAATGCTAAAACAACTGCAATAATTAAAGGTACTTTGACAAATACAAAATCGAAAGTAAAATTTAGGGGAGAGCTTGAAAGGTGGCTACACTGAGTCACAGCGCCAGAGATTGCGCCAGAGAGTATTATTCAGCCGTCTCCACAGGCAGTGCTTGTTCAGAAGCGGTGGTAGGCAATGCTTGTCCTGAAGTCGTAGTGGAGAGTGCTTGTTGAGACGTGGCAGTAGCGTGTCATCGTTGAGAAGTTCCCATGGAGAGTGCTTGTTCAGATGTTGTCAGATTGTTTTGATGGGCTAGACACCAGATATTGTTGGATTGCTGATGCTGTAATGATTGGAGTGTACTTTTCGTCAATATATATGGAGGTAAAAAATTCCTTTTTTTATTATTTCAATGTCTTAAACAATAATGCCTCTTGGTCACAGGTTCAGTCAACAAATTTGGGATCACGGTTAGAAGCTGATAGGGGAACAATGGAAACACGGTTAGACTCACGAATAGGGACATGTTTCAAAAACATGAAAGATGAATTAATAAAAGAAATTAGAGAAGAAGTACAACCGATTTTGAATTCTCACAATAATAGACTATTTGCAGTAGAGATTAGACAAAAGGAACAGGATAGAGAACAGGAAGAAAGAGATCGCGTGATAGTACAAAAATGTTTAGAGTTAAATTTACAACGTGCACACGATAAGGAAGAAATATTTGAGAGAATCGAGGAATCCGTACCAAATGACAGAATAAATAACCTAACACAACAATATGAACAGTTAACTACTAAATGTGTCAATACTGAAACCCGAGTCGCGACGCTTACGGAAGACGTAAATAAACAGAAGGAACAAATAGGTGACTTATCGGAAAGAGTTGAGGAGATTACAGATAAATTGACAAGTCTTAGTTTAAATGGGGACAGAGATTCAGATGATACAGCTCCATTGCCATTTGCAGAAACCGAAGAGTACCAGAACATAAATAAGCATGTTGAAAATCAGGAAAAATTTAATGAACGCGTCAAAAGGGAATTTGAGGCATTAGGAAAGCAAGTCAAACAAATTGAGAGCGAAATTGTAGGAAAAGACAGTAGAAGGAATTAAGAATCACAGATAGCAGAAGGGTTTGAAGAAAATAATTTGTTTCATTTACGAGATGCAACAAGAGAGCGCCAGGCGCACGAACTTAACAATAATCGACATTCGGACTGGGACAGACGTGGTAGGTCTTTGTCGCCACGAGGAGAAAACTTTGACTATAAACACTTCTTAACTGTTCGGAAATTTAAGATCTTTCGCAATTCTAAGAATGACATACATCCATGTTCATGGTTAGATCAATTTATGTGCGGCTATTAATGTGCTCAGGGGATTCACTACACTAAGTGAATATGTGCCGTAGCGTGCACAGGGCCCCGAGCTGTAGTAGTGCTATTTCTCTTAGTTTTCTGCACTGCTGCCTACTCTTTTACTATTCTTTGCATCTATCAAAACAACTCTTCGGCTATCAATCTATCTAGACAGTCGGTAAAAAATAACCGGATATGACTATTTTACCCAAAAGTGATTTCGGAAATTACCGTTTGGACTTACTATATTTTCTGTAGCATTCATTCGTAGTTTAAACGAAATTTTACCTGTTTATCTTCGTGACAATATTATTTCATATGTTGACGATATTCTTATTGCTAAACGTTCTTGGAGTGAACATAAAATTTTGGATTCAGTATTATGTATTTTTGCAAGAGTTGGCATTACAGTGAACTTGAAAAAATCTGAATTTGGTCGTTCTCAGGTGAAATTTCTTGGTCATATTATTTCTACGGAAGGTATTCTTCCTGATCCAGAAAAACTAGACGCTATTCGTAATTATGCTGTTCCTACTACAAAACGTGATGTTCGTAGTTTCCTTGGTGTCTGTAATTTTCTTAGACGCTTTGTTAAATTGGACGATTTGGCCACACCTCGTTTATGTGAACTGTCTGGAAAGAATTCTAATTGGTGTTGGGATGAGGAAGCTCAATCAGAATTTGAACAACTTCGTGATGCTTTAGTTGCTGCTCCACTTCTTTCACACCCAGATTTATCTAAAGATTTTTGTTTGGCAACGGACTCATCATACAAAGGCCTAGGTGCACACTTATTTCAAGAGATAGAAGAAGACGGCGTTTTAATACAGAAAACTATTGCATTTGGAAGTCGTGTTCTCTCTAACGCAGAAAAGAATTATTCGATAACGGAACTTGAAGCTTTGGCTGTTGTATGGGCTTTCACAAAATTTCGCATATTTTGTATGGCAGGCATACTAAGGTTTTACACCGATCACCGAGCTCTGGAATTTCTTATGTCAACAAAATTAACACATGGAAGATTGTCACGATGGGCGCTGTATCTACAGGAATTTGACTTTAGTATTGTTTACATGCAGGGTTCTTCAAATATTATTGCTGATGCTTTATCACGTGCACCTATGGGTTTGAAACAAAGTGCTGAAGAGGACTGCAAAGAAAACAATTATTGTTTGATGTATATTCAAGGTGTCACGTTTGAGAATTTTATTTCGTCTTCGCTCCAGGACATCGCTAAGGAGCAAAATAAGGATCCAATCTGGAAGGACATAGGGGATACGGAATCGGATTTTGGGTTAAAAAATCGATTTTTTTTATTGGCGTATTATATTCTGCCATGTTTCCTCTTTAAAATGACGTATCATACATAGCTCTACTACAATTATAACTATTTTATTTTTATATATTTGTGAGATCGGGTATTGCGCTTTAGTTATACACGTCTCTCGTGGCTGACCATGAACTTTTTGGCAGTACCTTTAAAGTGACATGAATTCAAATATCCCGGTTTCCAGCGACTATTTATACACTAGTTGCCCGAAAATGTTTCTCTCTGGTTTCCTCAAGTTACTCTTTGACTTTGTGGCGGGACTGTTTTGTAAACAGTGTGATATAAGAAAGTAGTTGTTGTTGAGTTATTTCGTATTTAGTGCTTCATTTTTCGCAGTGAAAATGCCTAGAGCTAAAGCAAAAGTATTTAAAAAGCGTGTGAACTGGCAAAAGAAAAGAAATAATGATTCATTAGCAAAGCAAAGCAGTTCATCATCATCACTGTTGGAAAATGTGAATCCACTTATTACTGATTTGCCGAACGAACTTACACCAAATGAAAACAGTGCTTCTCATAAAAAACTAAGAGATTTGGAAGAGAAATATAATTTACTTGATAGAGGGAATGAAGTTTTTGCTTGAAAACAGTTTGTGCTGCAAAAAATGTCATGGAAACGTTTCTCTGAAAGTAGAATCCCATGTTGGCCTGGCTGCCCAGTTTAATTTAATATGCAGTGTTTGTAAATACAGCTGTAAGTTTCCAAGTTCGGTTTCAGTAACTGTAAATAATGGATACAAGAAAACTGAACTTTATAGTGTAAATATTAGGTTAGTTTATGGATTGCGAGCAATTGGTAAGGGCAAAGCAGCTGGTGATATGCTATGTGATGTTCTAAATCTTCCAAGTGCACCTTCAAAGTTTGAAGCTTACAATTATGTACTAGGATCTGCAGTTGAAGATGTAGCACAGAAGTCAATGCAGGTTGCTGTGGAAGAAGCAGTGGAAGAAAATGACGGCAGTCGTGACCTCACAGTGGCGTTTGATGGCACGTGGCAGAAAAGGGGCCACACCTCCAACAATGGTGTTGTAACAGCAACTAGTGTTGATACTGGCAAGGTTATTGATGTTGCAATAATGTCTAAATACTGTAGGTGCACAGGCAGGCTGAAAAATGAACACAGTGATGACTGTATTGCTAATTATTATGGTAGTAGTGGTGGCATGGAGGTTGCTGGGGTGAAGAAAATTTTTCATCGCTCTTCACAGTGGTATAATGTTCGCTATGTCACATATCTGGGAGATGGTGACTCTAAAGCATTCAAAGAAGTTTTGGAAAGCAAACCATATGGGAACAGTGTAAATATAAGCAAACTTGAATGTATAGGACATGTGCAGAAGAGAATGGGTGCCAGGCTGAGAAGGTTAAAATCAGTTATGAAAGGGAAAAAACTAGATGATGGGAAAACCTTGGATGGCAGAGGAAGATTGACTGATTCCATAATAGACCACATTCAGAACTGCTATGGCCTTGCAATCAGGCAAAATACAGGCAATCTTGAAGAAATGAGGAGAGCTATATGGGCTTTATATTTCCACACCGCATCCACGGATGAGCATCCACAACATGGTTTGTGCCCCAAAGGTGAAAACAGCTGGTGTAAATACAATAGGGGACTAACAACAGGAGAGAAATACATTCACCACCACAGTCTACCATCAGCCATCATGGCAGAAATAAAGCCCATTTTCAGAGATCTGGCTGACAGAAGTCTTCTGATGAAATGTCTTCACGGAAAAACGCAGAACCCCAACGAGTGCTTGAATAGTGTGATATGGCATCGTCTCCCAAAAACAGTGTTTGTCGGAATTAATACACTCCATTTTGGTGTGTATGATGCTGTGGCAACCTTCAATCTTGGAAATATAACTAAATGCCAGGTCCTTCAAAAGTTGGGTATGTGTGTTGGTTCCCGTACGGTACGTGCTATGTTCTTTTTAGATCAGCACAGACTAAGGCATGCTGATAATATAATCAAGACATTAGTGAAAAAAGCAAGACAGGTGCAGAGGGGTGCCAAAAGAAGACTTGAAGATGATTATGAAGACTGTGAAGGGGGTATTAGCTACGGATCAGGAATGTTTTAATCTTCTTTCTCCGTTTCCCGTAAGTTTACTTTTTACTTCATCTAGGAACATTATCTCAGGTACTGGTCAACCTAGAAGTCTGAAATTTTTATGACGTAGTGACATAGGTCCCTATTACATACTGAAACAACGATTTTTTAATTACTTGATTTACAAAAGACTTAGGGGTGATAGTCTAGTAAAAAGCGATGGAAAAAATTTACTTAAAAATAAATGTACAATATCTCTGTAAGAAAATACTTTGACAATAAACTGTTGTTTCAGTATTGTTGTAACATATGAATGCACATACAGTAAAATTTTTACCTCTCTGTCTGCAGTAGTTTGTGAGAAAATGTTCCCTATAGTAGGCATATATTAACATTGCGGGGATAGGTGTGTATGATGCTGTGGCAACCTTCAATCTTGGAAATATAACTAAATGCCAGGTCCTTCAAAAGTTGGGTGTGTGTGTTGGTTCCCGTACGGTACGTGCTATGTTCTTTTTGATCAGCACAGACTAAGGCATGCTAAAGTGGAAGAGAAAGGAAAGCGTAGCGATTAGACAGTATTATTTAGTTCGCAATGATATTCTTTTTAAACGAAAATCGGTCGAAAACTCTGTTTGGTTAGTTTGTATTCCTGATGAGTGGGTTAATAAATTGATTTGGTACACACATTTCAGTTATGCACACTTTGGTCCCAGAAAATGCTTTCATAAATTACGAGAAAATTGCTACTTCAGTAATATGGAAAAACGTATTCGATCTGTTCTTGCCAAATGCAAATTATGTCAAAAGGCTAAGCCGCCAACTATTTCTCACAGAGCACCGTTGTTTCCCATCATTCCAGCGAAATTAAAGGACACGGCTGCAGTCGATTTGTTCAGTCCAGTGGTTCGTTCTACCAATAGTTTTGCGTACATTTTGGTAGCAGTGGAATTGACATCAAAATATGTGTGTTTTACACCTTTACGCAAAGCAACAGCTCGTTCAGTATCTAATGCTTTCATCAAACATTTTCTTAAAGAAGTGGGTCATGTTGATAAGGTTATATCAGATAATGGGTCACAGTTTCGCTCTAAAATTTGGCTTCGTACTCTACGGCGTCGTAAGATTAAACCAATTTTCATTTCACTTTCACACCCTCGATCTAATGCTTCAGAGAGATGGATGAAGGAAATCAATAAATTGTGTCGACTTTATTGTCATCAGAATCACAGAACTTGGGATCAGTATCTTCGTATTTTTCAAAACATTCTGAATGAACTCCCTAATAATTCAACTTCTTTACCGCCTATATTGATATTAAAAAATAAAGCACCGACAAATCGCATTTCTGAAATCGTTCCTTTTCCGCCTACACGGAAACTGCGGCATTCTGAAGTTGTGAACCTGGCTCTACAAAATATTGCATCTGCGGCTGCTAGAAGAGAGAAATCAGCTAAACGTCCTGGTCGTTTAAAAATCTTGTCAGTTGGTCAAAAGGTGTTAATTAAGTCTCATCGTTTGTCTCACAAAGGAAAGGGCTTGTGTCGCAAATTTTTTCTGCTTTATAACGGTCCATATAGAGTTCGCAAAATTATTCATGATAACACTGTCGAAGTAGAAACTCTTAAATCTCGGCGCTCTAAGGCAATACATCACATATCGAACGTTAAAATTTTTGTGGAATGACATACTTTCGAGAAACCAACAGTTATATGTAAACATGCAGAGAATACAAGGATACCGCGCTGTGTTTTGGCGGCGGCACATACTCAAAGCAACAGTCAAGTCTGCGCGGCGCACAAGGCAGTCGTCACTTCCTACGTCACGCGCCTACAGCTGATCGAGCGCTCAGTGCGAATGCACTGACAGCCGTAAACAAATACACAGTGTAATTTCTCCGAATAAATTCAGTATAAAGCTATAGTGACTTGATAAATTATGTTATTAACGTTCAGTATTTTTCAGGATACAGTTGTATAAAATATTTAAGAACTTCAGGTAAATTCTGTGTGCGTCCGACGTTAAGAGGACTTGCTATCGAGAAATTTTCGGGAAGAATGTAATTTCGAAGAAGAAACTAATAAACTAAAAAGGTAACTATTAATTGAGTTTATTTTCCAGGTAACATATTTCCCCTTAGGTACGTACTTTAGACGTAATTTGCTGCTCGCGATTACGTGATTTATACTTTGTGTTAACTGATTTTGACAATGATTGATTAATGAACAGGGTTGTTTATGTATATTATGCATCGCTTGGCTGCACTGCTTTTTCACTGATGTAACATTTTTTATTATGTGCCTGCTGTGCTTATTTATTTAAATTATGATTGTCACATGATTAGTTGTGCTGATATGGTTATTTATGTAAGTTATACTTTGTGATTTATCTGCTTGCGCCTTCATGTTTACTTATTAAGATTACATATGAACATTTATTTGCTTATGCTGATATGATGCTAATGACCTGTTTATTGTGTAAGATATATATATTTGCTGCATTGCGTATAGATTGCATATTTACACAGTTCTGCTTTGTTGCCATCACTATTCTTTAATTTGGTATATAGAAATGCTGATATACGGTGTACAAACACTGAGTTTAGGTCACCCTATGGTATTTTAAACAAAGCTGCGCAACAGCAACGGTTCCACGTAATAAGACTAAAGCTCTGCAACATCCATATACTAATTTTTATTTACATGACAAACCCTATTTTCAGGGCTATATTTTAATTTGGACTAACGGAGTTATGCAGATATTTGTAAAAACGACGATGATACATCATTCCATATTAATGTAATACTGCCGCCTTATGAAGAAGACAGATTTAAATCTGTCAAAACCTTGGTATAGATTACTTTATCCATTGCAACTGGTCGGCTGTTTTTAGTCTTATCACCCTATGATATTAATTATAGATTGTTCGCTTGGCAGAGCCTTGTTATAGGAATTGTGCTGCATCCACTTGTTGACATTCTGTTCTCTACTGGTATATTTACTCGCTATTGCATGTTTTGCTTACGCTCAATGCTTTATATTTTAAGATAAGAAAATGAACTACTATAACTTTACAAACGACATTGGTACAAGAAACTTCATCGAAGTCACATGAGCTGGAGGTTTTATGGAAGCTGTATAAATTTATGCTAATAGACAGGAAGACGACATGAAATACCAACACTAGGTTTAGACCATTGACAGTTATTACACTGCATTCTTCGTGAGCAATTGAAATAGTGACACTTGACACAAGAAATACTCCACATGTTTGCTTCTGTTTTGCCATGATTCTTGAAGTGGTGTACACACTGTGAAATATTACGATCATTAACACTCCGTGCTCTTACTTACTTACTGAAAGTTATTCGAACTAAAGGCTGTTAGAGGACATGTATGCATTTCTTTTATTTAATGATGGACAAGGTAACCAAAATGTATTTTATAATTCATAATGAGAAGAAGATTTGGGTCAGATGGATTACACAGAGGTTGTGTGTTGACGTTGTGTCTTCGGATTGTATGGGATGATGAATTGAAGTTTGCACTAGGATTTTGTCTGTACTTGTTCGAGGAGACTGACTAGAGGAAAGAGTTGTTATGGAAGTGAAATGATATTGGTAATAAGGTTTATATGTATCGTAGTATTGAAGAGGTATTATTGAGGTATTGAGATTGTGTGAAGTTGATGATTATTGAAGTTTTGGTAGACAAGAGGTAAGGTAAATGGTATTGATGATAAGGTTTATATGTATCAACGTAAGAGGTATTATTGAAGTATTAAGATTATATGATGATGATTATGATTATTGGAGTTTTGGTGGATAAGAGGTAAAGTAAGTGAGGAGCATATTTTTTTGTTGGTTTATATGGAACAAGGAGGATGAAGATAGACTAGAACACTCAAGTAGAAGGAAGATTGTCTACACACACACTTTGTTAAATCACTGAGCAGTATATACCTTTTTTGGAGAGAAGAAGTAATTGCATATCTTGGCACACTGACAGTTGTTCAGCAACCGTACATTTTGATTTGGCTTGGTAAACATTGGTCTTGACATGATGACTACGACATTGACTAACTATTATTGACTGTTATTCACTGCTGCCACTACTACTTGATACACAAGTTGAACATAAAATTTTGGACAGAATTGCATTTGCACAGGTAACACTATTCAATTACACAGTAGTACTTAATATGGATGAAAGATGAGTGAGTGTGTTTTCCTTTCCTAATCCCAAATAATTGGTACCGACCTATCTCCTAAATATTATTTTACTTGTTTGTTGTCGCCTGCACTGACACCCATAAATATTATAGCTTTACTGATATTTGTGTGTTTGTAATATTCAATGTGACAATTATCTGATATCATTTGTGTGTTTATTATAATTTGTATGTTTAGTGTAAGAGCATTGATAATAATTTTGTAAAAGCAATTCTGTGTGCCTTCAAACTGTTGTTCGGGCTTGCACCTATTCAACATTGCTGGGTGCCACTTGGAGATGTTTAATTTGTGCTAATGAACTTTGATGATCTGTCTAATTAGTGATAGTGAATATCATGGACTGTTACTTGCACCTGCTCAACATTACTGGGTGCCACTGATGGACTGCTTCTACTGAGATAATGTCACTACTTGGTGTCTGCACCTGCTCAACATTACTGGGTGCCACTGAAGGACTGCTTCTACTGAAATGATGTCACTTGTTGGTGTCTGCACCTAATCAACATTACTGGGTGCCACTGATGGACTGCTTCTACTGAAATGATGTCACTTGTTGGTGTCTGCACCTGCTCAACATTACTGGGTGCCACTGATGGACTGCTCCTACTGAAATAATGTCACTTGTTGGTGTCTGCACCTGTTCAACATTACTGGGTGCCACTGGTGGAACTGCTTCTACTGAAATAATGTTACTCGTTGCTGTCTGCACCTGCTCAACATTGCTGGGTGCCACTGATGGAACTGCTTCTACTGAAATGATGTCACTTGTTGGTGTCTGCAACTGCCCAACATTACTGGGTGCCACTGATGGACTGCTTCTGCTGAAATAATGTCACTTGTTGGTGTCTGCAACTGCCCAACATTACTGGGTGCCACTGATGGACTGTTTCTACTGAAATGATGTCACTTGTTGGTGTCTGCAACTGCCCAACATTACTGGGTGCCACTGATGGACTGTTTCTACTGAAATGATGTCACTTGTTGGTGTCTGCACCTGTTCAACATTACTGGGTGCCACTGATGGACTGCTTCTACTGAAATAATGTCACTTGTTGGTGTCTGCATCTGTTCAACATTCCTGGGTGCCACTGTTGAAGCTGTTTAAATACTGCTGATGAAATGTTATGAGACTGCTATTTGCACCTGTTGATCATTGCTGGGTGCTACTGTTGGAACTGTCAACTACTCTGAGGAGTTCTACTTGTTTATTGAACTATTGGAAGGGTTTTATGTGAATAATTGTAAAAAACTGATTTTTTGTGTGTTTACTGTTTCTAAAATGTTATGAGATTCTTACCTGCACCTGTTCGTCATTTCTGGTGCCATTGATTGGATAATACTTATGTAAACTATTATGTAAAATCACATGTATGCAAGCATTTGTATTCCTTACTGTATTTTATATATTAGGATATGGAACGGTCAGTGCAAAGCCAAAATTTATTTAGTTATGTGATAATTACTTATTAATATTACTTTTTAATTTTTATCTGTATTTTTGGACGAATTTGGTGGTATTTTCACCACCAATGCTGGCAAAAATACCATCAAATTCTAGCCCGTGGAGGAGGGGCATATGAAAGGTGGCTACACTGAGTCACAGCGCCAGAGAGTATTATTCAGCCGCCTCCACAGGCAGTGCTTGTTCAGAAGCGGTGGTAGGCAGTGCTTGTCCTGAAGTCGTAGTGGAGAGTGCTTGTTGAGATGTGGCAGTAGCGTGTCGTCGTTGAGAAGTTCCCATGGAGAGTGCTTGTTAAGATGTTGTCATATTGTTTTGATGGGCTAGACACCAGATATTGTTGGATTGCTGATGCTGTAATGATTGGAGTGTACTTTTCGTCAATATATATGAAGGTAAAAAATTAAAGCATCTGGCTCGTGTTCTTGTATTAGACTATATTTGTGGTTTCTATGTGCAATTATAGTATTTCTGTTTTTTTTTTTAATTACTTCAGTATAAATGGTGTATAAAATATCTGGTCTTATTGAGGAAGAACCGTGCCAGATGTGTAGGTTGAATCACACTTCCACACACAGAACAGCTACACTTGTGTTTTGTTGTTTTGTAGGTTTTATAGTTGCTGGGGACTTAATTGTGTTAACGGAAGTTTTCTTTCATTCTTTGTTGTTGTTCTATGCAGTCAGATTGCGTACAAATACTGGTCAGGGCCAACCGGTTACGAGACTGCGTAACCGGACAGACAGTAAAAATATTTGCATAAAAACAATTAATTAAGCCCCCATGCAAGCTCTCAAAATCGTTTGAAATAAAGTCAGGTGGGAGATGGTCTGTCACCTCTGCTTTTCAATTGTGTCTTGGAGAATGAAGTTCGAGAATGGAGGAAGGCCATCAATACTAAAGGGATTCAACTAGGGAGAAATCCAAACAAGATCACTGTCGGCTGTTTAGCCTTCGCAGATGACATGGCATTGATTACAGATTCACTAGACAATGCTCAAGAACAAATAAGAGAACTACAAAAACAAGCAGCCAGAGTAGGACTACAAATATCCTATGAAAAAACAAAGTTTATGACAAACATTTGTGATGCTCCTCAAAATATTGCAGTTCACAACACAATACACAAAACAGATTCCTTTAAATACCTAGGAGAGTGGATTACATACAATGCCAAAGAAAAGATAGCTATAGAAACTAGAGCGCACAAAATGGAAAGAGTGTTTCATATGACCAAAAACGTTTATAATAAAAAATCCTTGTCCTGGAACACGAAATTAAGACACTACCAAACAGTGGCCAGACCTGAAGCTCTCTATGCGGCAGAAACACTTAAACTAACAAGAAATGGAGATCTTGAGAAACTAGAGAAGGTCGAAAGAAGAATTTTAAGGAAAATACGGGGAGCTAAAAGAAACGATAACGCTGAATACAGGTTAAGACCAAACAGAGAGCTATATCTGAAAACGGAGAAACTCACTGACGTAATGAGGAAGAGGAGACTCCAGTTTTTTGGACATATATTCAGAATGGATAACAACAGACTAACCAAGCGGATATTCACATTACTCAATAGCTACAAATCCAAGCCAGCATGGTTCATAGAGACTGAAAAGGACATTGAAAATGCTGGAGTTACAATAGACACAATATAAAACAGAACACATTTCAGAAAGGCAGTTCAAAAGGCAGAATTTCAGGAGAGAAAGAAAATAACTAGACGAAAGTGGACTGAAGAAGAAAGGGAACAACACTCTAAAAGGATGAAGGAAATTTGGAAACTGAAGAAATCTAATACAATGAAGAGTAGCCAAAGTTGATTCATCTTACCCTCCAAATGGGTTATTCGAAAGAAAAAAAAAAAAAGAAAATAAACTGTTAAAACATAAGGCCTGAAAGGACAAATAGCAAGCCCTGCCCTAAAACAGACCGCTCTGCCCCCTGAGGACAGAGTGTGTGTGTGTGTGTGTGTGTGTGTGTGTGTGTGTGTGTGTGTGTAGGTATAGGTATGTGCTGAGATTTGATCAGGATAGAGCCAGTGAATAATGTCGATAGTTCCCAACCGCAAGGTTGGACGAGTAGCACATCTTCGAGTAGTAAGATGTTTGACAGCCAACAGAGCTACGTATGTGCACGCGGTAAAAGTTTGAGTAGTGGTGAGGAGATGTGCAGAGACAGCAGACGTGTTTCGAGTCGGAGCTACATGCCTGCAGGAGGCAGCTAGGTGGTGACAGCATCGAAATAAGAATTGGCGCTACGCACATAATGAGCTATATATTGAGCGAAACTCGGCACATACCTGGGGAAACTAGAAAGAATAATTAATAAAATAGGTTTTCTTTGGTTAAGTAATGTCTAAAAGCTAGATAGAAATCCCATTGTTGATGCAATAAGCGTCTTGTGAAAGTTTCTCGTTAATCCGTGCTATAGAAGTTTTTTTTAGTTTTTCACATGTGCCCTAAAAGTTTGAACAATAAATATTTTTTAGATAAAATTAGAGCTTCATCTCACACCTAATGTCGTCGTCCGTATCCTGTGCTTGCATTGAACCAAAAGGTACATTAAAGTAAAGTTCCCATGAGTAAAGCTAATAATTCCATTTATCAGAGTAAAATAATCTATATGCCATTGCACAGTTGGCAAATTATTAACATCAGAACAGAATTTTTTTAAAGTAACTAACAGGGCTAAAATGAGTAAAGTTGTCTAGAATGACAATTTTATGCCATCGCACTACTGCTGAGTTGAATGTATGTTTTATTATCGGCTAAACGGGAAGGAGCGCACGAGCTAAGTCCGCAGATGGTGCAGTCAGATGCAGGTTGGTCACTTTCATTTATTTTTACCACTAAAGTTTCATGCAGTCAGATGTGTATTTTGAGTATTAATTTTCCAACAATATTTTCATGCAGTCAGATAAAGTTCAGTTAAATACGCAGTCAGATGCAAGTTTTATTAAAGACTAAAGGAGTCACATGCAGTTCAGTCTAGTTTAAATAGAGAATTTTTATTAACAACACTTTCACCGCTTTCTGAATCCTCATTCCTTGTCATGTTCCAGACCTCACGTCAGTATAGTTCTTCCCTCCTCACACCAGCCTGCTTGAGCTAAAACGCGTGCATTTCGGCCTCCACTCGTAACACGGTGTTGGCTCTTCTGCTAACACAAAACTAATGAATATCCTTCGAGACAGGAAAAATCTAGTCTTGAGCGCCATGAGAGAACTATCCAAAACCTTCTTCAAACGAGAAATAAATGTTTCACAGGCGTGGAATAAAATTCACTTTAGCATTTCCCCGGCCAAAAGCGTCCAAAAAGTACAGAAAGAAAGAAGCAAACTAACAGATAGTCAACCACCTTTGCAGGTATGAACCAAAACAGTGCAAAACTCTGCTCTGTTAATGCCAATGGTTTCAACACAAAGAAACCACTAATTGAGCGACTCATACGGAACGAGGGGATAGAAATATTAGGCATTACAGAAACCAGGGCAGGACAGGTATCCATCAACATACAAAACTATACATGTTACCGCAAAGACTACTTCATAACAGAAGCAAGACAGAGGTTGGGCACACGGGGGAGTAGCATCACTACACCAAAGAACGTATCAGCAAAACAGGTACAACTCTCGCAATGCTACGACCAACAACAAATAAAGTAGCGAGCAAACACATCAAGACACTACACCTAGCCATACTCTTATGTACCACCAACAGAAGAACTCTCAAAAGACCTAATTAAACACATATCCACACTGGGTCCATGTATCACTTTCGGAGACTTCAAAGCCCGGTCCGTCAACCTAGGAGACCACAGAACAAACAGGAACGGGACAACACTAGAAGAGCTATTACAGCAGAATGACCACATCTTAAAGCTACCCAACGAGGAACCAACGTTTATAAATCACATGGGAACCTCAATCCCAGGCCATATGATTATCACAACTAATATAGCGAGACACATAGGAGATATACTAATAGGAGAAAGCATCGGCAGTGATCATTTGTCGAGTCTCATTAACACAACGCTACTTAACCCAGAAACGACAGTACTCAAAAAAAGACATTTAAAGGCAGGAAAAATTAGACGTAAATAAATATGCACGATACGCGATGCAATATCTCACAATCACCGACGCTGAAATAACTACAGAGAGCGACATGGAAACACTAAACGAACATATTACGAACGTAATCAACGACGGCACAGAAACCAGTGTGCCAACAAGAACCATATTAGAAGGAACACACAAAATTCCTGCGAACATATTGATATTAATCGAACAAAGAAGGCAGGTCTACACCCAGTACAAAAGGACCATCAGAAACCAATGGAACAGACTCGACGACCAAGTCAGACACCTAACAGAATACAGAGCCAGGACACTAAATGGAAGAAGAAGAAAAACCTCGACCCAAAGGACCCTGCAGACTTTTGGCGAAAATTTAGAAGAATGACGGAGCAAAAACAAAGTGAAGAAGCGCCACTCATCGTCAATGGCGAAATCACGACCTCCGAAAAAGAAAAGGCAGAAGCATTCATTCACGGACGTGCTACAAGAAGTATATACACATCCGCAGGACGACAGGTTCGATAAACAACAGGAAATAGAGGCGGAAACCGACAAAAATCTAGAAGAAACACATTTCAACACACATGACGAAGACCAGGTGGCACTTCTATCAGACACCACAATAACAGAAATCAAACAAACAATAGCTAGCGGAAAAGTTACGGCACCAGGCGCGGATAGGTATCACACGCACACACTTAAGACCAATTCCAACAAACATCATAGTACCAGCACTGCAAAAACTATTCAATGCAGGTCTAAAACTGCAAAGAACTCCACAACAGTGGAAAAATGCTGAGGTCAGAATCGTACCAAAACTAAACAAGCCAAAACATGACACCAGATCGTACAGACCCATAACACTACTACCACTTATCGGCAAAACATTTGAAACAATCCTGACAGACAGACTGCAAAAATTTGCCGACAAGAAAAACATACTGTCAGATGAACAAGCAGACTTCTGCAAAAACAGAAGCACAATAGACCTGATTACGATAATGATCAGTAGTAGTGTTGAGGCAATAAGCACCGGAAACATGACACTGAAAGAGCTTTTGACAAAGTGTGGCATATGGGGCTGTACAACAAACTTGTTAGATATGAAACCCCAATCGAAACAATAACACTCAACAAAAACATAATTACGGAGCGATACATCAGAATAAAAGTAGGGAACCAGCTTTCCGAAAAGTTCAAACCGAAGGCAGGCGCGCCTCAAGGTGCAATAATATCACCACTGCCATACAATTTATTCACAGCTGACATCCCACAACCAAAAGGACAAAATGAAGAAATAGCCCTATACGCCGATGACACGGCTTTCTGGCGCCAGGCGGCAAGTACAGAACTAGTACCTTCCAAAACAAACAGAATATATTAAGTCATTAGAAGAATGGATGTCAACCTGGAGGATCCGCCCTAACCCAACAAAATCGCAACTACTAATAAGGCACAGACACCTAACACAAGACAAAAAACAAAATCCAAAGAATGCACAAACAACACTATGGGGGCAGAGACTCGAACCAGCAATGACAGCAAAACACCTTGGGCTCGAAATAGATATCCTACTCAACTGGGAGAAAAACACCACACACAAAACTGGAATTGCGAACGCAAAAGTAACAGGATTCTACTACTCCAACATCGAAACAGAGGCACTACACATATACAAAATGTATGTTCAGCCGATACTAGAATATGGTTCAATTGCATGGTGTGGAACCGTAACCCAGTGCAACAAAATTAAATCAGCAGACAGGAGACTGCTGAGGACGATAGGCAAAATACGGTTTGAACCAACAGCCACACTACATGACACCCTCTGAACAGACTCCATGAAAAAAAGACTTGTAAAACAAATGGGCACATACGGAAGCAACAGGTTACTAACAAATAACACCATAAAACAACTTCTGCAAAGAACTCCATACCACCTAAACATACCCAGATACAAATATCCGTACCCACCACTCTTCACAGCAATAGCGACACAACAAACCTATCCAGGGAAGCACACAGATGCAAGAATGATCACAGAACAAGGAACTACCTCAACACCTACAAACACCATAATGTACAAAAGAGAAGATACCAACAACAAGGAATGCTACCCAACTCCAGCTGAGGTTTTAGGGGGTTTCCCCTCAGCCATAAGGCAAATACCAAACTTGTGTATATACCCCCCAGCAGAAAAAGTACAAAAAGAAAATCACACCAAAAAGAAACATGAACAAAAAAAAAAAAAAAAAAAAGGTTAGACGAAAATCAAAAATAGAGCCCATCCCCAATTCGACCAAATAAATGGTGCCATCACAGCAAAAAATAAGAATAAGCTAAGCCTCCATGAGCCCGCCCCACCCATCTGGTGGAGGAATGAAAGTTTCAAAAAAAAAGTGCACTCGGTGCTACGAGTTCGACCACACCACTGCCTCCTGCAAAAAACAAAATGCAGCAAATTCACCGGTCCCCACCTAGCAAAGCTGAGGAAGCAAAATGTGCAAACTGAGGAGACAAACACCCTCAGTCTCCCACTCGTGCCCCCAACGACCGAAACAGCCACAATCCCTAGAAACAACAGAGCCCATCAAATGTGTAGACTCCCCAAGGGAGAAGAACCATTACCCAAATCCCCAGAACCATCCGGTGAAGAAACCATCCATGTGGAGGATGTAGTGCGTGCTATCACAACTGCTCTCCAGAACATCCTCCCAGACAGACGTGAGGTTATAACGAAAGCCACGGCCTCGATAACTGAACAGTTCTTTGGCAGAAAAATGGTCTCGAGTTCTACATTTATGATACTGTGTTGTTTGCTATTTTCAATTTCGTCTCATGCTTATAATTTCTTACGTAGCAATTCATTAATGAAAATGCCACATCCAAGCACTCTGCGTAGGATCTGCAGCAAATTTAATGTGAATCCATCCCGTGAAAGGCTTGGGGGAAGTAATTTCCTGTCCTATGCAAGACAGAAATTCCAATACTTGAACAGCGATGATGTTGATGTTTTGAGTGTAGATGAAATTCATCTAAATTCCTATTTGGAATATAAAGGAGGTAGTGTTTTGAGCATGTCATAACTCGGAACATGCTGCAAATTCATTGTTTGTATTTATGTTGCAGAGTGTCAAGTCTGTGTACAGGGATGTTGTTCACATTTTACCAGTGAAAACCATTTCATCTAATGCATTATATGATGTGCTACTGGCCATAATAAATGGCCTTGAACTAATAGGCTATAGGGTTTTTTGTGTGGTAACTGACAACGACAAAATCAATAGCAAAACCATGCCCATGTTTTCTGTGGATAAAGTTGTTAATATAGTTTTTAAACATTCATCTGATGCTAATCGCCCACTTTTCTTTTTAACTGATGCCATACACATTGTTAAATGCATAAAAATGTGTGGTTGCACCAAAAAAATGATGGTAAAGATATGTTTTATCCTCAGTTTCCAGTTAGAGAAGAAATGGAAGAAAATAAGTTTTCTGTAGCTTCTTTTAAAACGCTGAAACAAATTTATGACAGATTCCAGTTCTTCAGTAAAATATTGTCACACATTGTCTCTCAAATCACTTTGCCCTATATCGTTAGAAAAACAGAGCATGAAACTAGTGTTGCATATATACAATCGACATGTGTTGGATGGCCTTGAGGTAGCTAGTGATAAACTTGAATTTGAGACACACACCATCAACAGCCGAATACATTTGCATAATAACAAAATGGTTTGATGTCATGAATGTGAAACCAGTGTTCAAAGGGAAACACAAGCAGAATCCTTATATGGATCCATTGAGAACTTATAGTGTTTCTATGCAATTGTTGCTAGAGTTTCTAGACTGGCTTGATGTGTGGAAAGCCAAGGATGTGTCACGTGGGTTTCTCACAAAAGAAACATGTTTTGCTATTCAGCATACAACATATGCCAGTGTGGAAATTGCTCAATATTGTACTGAAGAGCTAGGTATGAGCTATTTCCTGACAGCCAAGCTTCAAACAGATGTGCTTGAGTGGCGTTTTGGAAAGTATGGACAGCTTGCAGGTTCCCAATACAATGTTTCAGTGACAAGTCTATGAAGCAGAAAAGAAGCTTCGAATTCAGAGTGTAATGCCTTTAGTTTTATGTTCTCCCAATATCACAGCAGGGGCCATAAAATTTTTTATGTTTTCTGAAGTTGAAGAAACAGACACATCAGACATAGAAGTCAGTGTAACTGTAGACAATGTTCTTTCAGTGAAAGATATTGCAACACCTTTAACTTTCATCGCTGGCTACTGTGCTCATGTAGTGATTAAGAGGCTGAAGTGTGAATAGTTGCCTTAATGAAATTGTGATTGAAAAGGAGTCGCCAATAAACGAACATTTTAGTATGATACAAAGACTTTACCACGGAGAACTAAAATACCCATCAGACACTATTTTAAATATGATTGTCTACACTTATACTGTCATCAGCAAACTTCTCGAAGAACATCAAAGAGATTTTCTTGCCTGTACAAATCAACGTGCTATTGCCTGTGCAGCAGCACTTGCTACTCTTCAAGAAAATGACTTTCTTATTTGATGGGTTATGCTGCAATGGACATTCATCCCAGGCAATAATGAAAAGTGTTGTTTGGGTTGGTGTCAACATATTTTTAAATAACTACTGTAAAAATAGGTTAATGGAAAAAATTTCAATAAACACCCAGCGAAAACTGCAAACGCTTACGACATAATTTTGAAATATTTATCTTACATTCTTTTTAAATCATTAATACAAAACCTGTCATCAGTAATATTGCCACATCAACAAATGCCTCTTAAGCTGAACTAATTAGGTTAATATGAAAATAGTCAAACAATAAAACTTACCAAACTGCAACTTATGGCTGAGAGTTTATATAAATATTTTAATATACAGTTGCTGACAGCTATCAGCAGCGATAGCCTAACTTGAGATTTTTATCAAAGATATTAATCTTTAATACAAAGAATCTTACACTAATTCTTTCTCAGTTGAAGTTTGTGTGGCGAATGATACAAACAGGGGGAAGGGCAGGGGATGTGGCAGGTGGAGAGGACCAATAGTAATCTTTTTATAGTATGTGAAACCTAAAAATCATTTCACTTGGTTTTCCTAGTATGACAAACCACTTCTTTGCTGCACACCTTATTCGTAGTATTTCTAATTTGTGTAATAAAGTTATGTGGCCCAACATGCCACACGCCTTTGACAAAGCCAAGACAATGCCATTTTGATCACCTTCCTTCATTATTTTGATAACAACTTACACAAACTGTGCTATAGCAGATTCCACTTCTTTTACAAACAATGTTAATTTGTTTTGGTGAAAAATATAGTTCCCATTCTTCTAGAAATGGAAGACAAGAGCAAAATTGCTCTATAGTTTTCTACATTCCCTGCAATTTTTTTTTTTTTTTTTTTTGTTTTTTTTTTTTTTTTTTGTATACTGAAGTTATTACTTTAGCTTGTGATATATGTGAGAAATCTGCCAATTTGTAATGATTCATTAACTGTTACTGTTGAAAAAGCTACTATAGTATTTATGCATTCTTTAAGTAGACAAACTTTGATTTCATGTAGTGTTTGGTGTTCCTCTGTCTTCTAGTAATGTCATTGTTATGAGTGCAGATGTGCATGCTGTGACAATTGCCTCCCTTTCCTTACTACTTTTTCTGCAGCTGTTATAACTATTGTTCTCTCAACATTTTCTTCTGTAGATCATGTTTGTATATATTTTACTACCATTACAAATGAAGAATCTGGTAGGGGAGGGCTTTGCAGTACTTTCATGGCCTCCTTTGTGTATGATGATTGGCAGGTCACCTCATCTAATAGTAATGTAATTGTGGAAAAGCTCTCACTTCTATTACAAGCACTATTGAGTGCCACTGATCCTCAGGTTCACTAATTACTGAGCTCTTTAAATAGATGCTTGCTCTGTGCCTTAAAGTGCCTTCTTGCTGACTCATCTTCCCTGAGAAGGAAAACATTTGAGGTGGACTGTCCAGTATGCCCTCCTGTTGGCTTTTGAATCTGTTTGTTTATAAAAGAATATTGAAAAAGCTTAAGCCTATCACAATTGCTTTTCACTCACCTAATCTAATGTGTCCAGATCCAACTTATGCATTACTGATCATATTCCAACACCACTTGACACATTTTTGCCACATAACATACACTTAGAGATGGTAATTACTTGTAATTTACAGGGTGACCTACTGTAATGCCTACATGCATTGCTGTTTTATGCATTCCTCCTACAGAAAACTTGATGGTGCAGTGTTTTATTTGAATTCTTTTAGTGTCCCAGTTACTTAAAGACATACTATTACTACCCTGGAGATTATAAAATAGCAATTTATTCATTGATGATGTTGAAAATTTATCATTATTACTCCTAAAATTATGAAACTTCTGTCACAAGAATGTGCTTATTGTTAATGTTTTGACTTGGCATCCGTAAGTCTTAATTATTTTGTACCTAAGAAGTATTCATGCTGTACATCTATAATTTTCTATTGTGAACCACTATAATCTAAAAATTTTCTCATTCATGTGTTAGTGATTATTGACAGCAAAAGTATATGGAAGATGATTAAAAGAAATAAATAAAATCATCATACACAGAATTTTTCTACTTTTATTTGCATTCATTCATATCAGCATGATCAGTAGATGCAACTTGTGTTCCACTTCTAAACAATGAAATTGTTTCTGATAGTTTACCAGTATATATGGTTTGGAATAATGATCTGTTAATGTATTGCAACTAAATAGAGCTGAATCGCCACCCCCACCCCTTTCCCCCAACTTATGGAAGGATGACGTATCTAAGCCACTGGTCAGTGCAGCCCAAATGTGATGCCAAATTTAGGTAAGTGTTCATTTTTCACAATTATTTCATCACAGGCCACATCACTTCATAAAACTTCTCAACAGATGAAATTAAAGCTTCCTTCATAGTTGAAATTTATTGATGTGTAACTCATGCAAACACTTCGTTTCAAAAGTATATATTTCTTAGTACAGAAACATTCTTTCTTCAATGGTATTCAGTTTAGAGCAGGGAAATTCTAACCTGGTAATTTGTATTTTGAGACCTCATATAACTTGAATACATAGACTGAAATTTAGTTAACTCAAGGAGAAAAGATAATTCACTGAAATTTATATTGGCCAACCAAAACTTACTGGCAATACCATTACATACTCATCTTGAGCCAGTGAGATTTTCTTAATGGAAAGAAAGTTTCTTATGGAAAGGTGCACAAACTAAGAAGAGATTATATCATTCATTAGAACTGCATTTTATTTAAAAACTATTAACAGGAGAAATTTCTTTAAATTTAAAAAGTATGAATACAAGGTTGCTGAATGGAAGACTAAAACATATGTAAAACATTTCTTTCATGGTAGTGTTAGTTTTTGAGACAACTCATACCAGTGCCCCTCTATAGGGGGTGCTGTTATAATTCGAACACTATTTGCCCAATTTTCATGTTTCTTTTTTTATTTCACAGGTATATCACCCAACCAGGTTTTAAAATGGATTTTGCTAGATAAGGAATAAACAGCGGCAATAACAGTGGCCGTAAAATGTTAGCTGCCAGTGTGTTACTTTGCAAAATGCCGTCCACACTATTAGACCTGCGTCAAAGTGATGCAATATTTAAATTAAAAAACAAACAAAAAAACTCTAATAGAAAGTCTGCGAGAGCATACGAGAATCTTTCGCGGGTGACTTTCAATCAAAATTTTTGTCATTAAAAGTCTTACACAGGAACTACAAAACGGAAGAATGGTGAATGGAGGTCAGCCATAGAAGATAAATATATATTGTTGCAGATGTTTAGGTAGGCCTTTCCGAGATTTACAATTACACTTTCATTTTGTATAGCCGACGATCTTTGAACGGCTAACCAGACTGTCATCAAAGAAGTCGTGACAATCCCCAATAAAGCAACTTTAAAATAAACTACAACGAAATGGGTCCATTCATTTGGGAGTTTTGATGCCTCAGATAGTGAAAGTTATTACAGCCACTTTTTACATAGGTGCTAAAAGTTATGCAGAAATAAGTTACAGACAAAAGAACTGGGTCGCTTAAGAAAGGAAATCTTTTAATTCATGAGAGAGGTATGTCAGATTTCTTTACGAATTTTCCCCGTCCGGATCCCTTGGCAGTCTATTGCTGTGGCCAAACGGACTGCGAGCACCGGCACCAGACACTGTGCGTGACGTCACTGACCGAGCGCGCAGGCCTTCCACTATAGGGGGTGCTGGACAAGCCCGCACGTCGTGTAGAACTAGAGCATGCTAGGGAGCAGGCGAGCATGACAGACTCTGCGACTAGCCCCCCCCCCCCCCCCCCCCCCCCCGCAACTACCACCACGCCGTCGGACACACCGATGCCGAGAAGAGAAACGATTATGGAGAGACCCGCATCGCAAGACGAAGCAACTACGGAGCTTGCCGCTCCGTCTCAAGCTACTGACCGTTCCGAATGGACGAGCTACTCGCCGAAGAGCAACAGTAAATTCAGTTATGTCGTGATGCAATCGAAAACTCAAAAAGCAGAAGGCACGGCAGCGACTCTTAAGACTATGCACGCAGTGCGCGTACGCCTTCCTACTTCTCCGACAACTCAGCTGCCGATCTTCCGGAGGCCAATTCCGAGGAAACAACCTCGCAGATGGTCTGCGCACCCGGCGGTCCAGTGACCAATGAACAATGGAATGATTGACGACACCAGCTTTCAGCTCGTCGGAAACAGGAGATGGAGAAATAATTTGCAGCAACAGAACTGCAACCGTGGCAACAAAACGTGCGAAAACCACTCACCTGTGTTCGAGGTCCTGACAAACACCACCTCTGCCAAACTGGTGGAGAAAGAAGAGGAGACGCCGTCTACTTCGACAGTCCCGAACAAGGCAGCGGGAAAGCCACAACCACTGGTAGTCTATGACACCAAGGACTATCTCCGCCTAAATGCGGAGATCAAATACCGCATCGAGGGCGAACTCAGGGCCATCTACAAGGGGGACCATATCCGGTATTACTTTTCGTCAATGGAGGAGGATTACAGAAAAGCAAACCAGTTCCTAGACGATAATAAGCTACAATACTTCACGCATCAACTCACAGAAGACCACTGCCTGAAGGTGGTGATCGAGGATATCCCGGAGATGGTGCCACCTCAAATTGTCAACGTCCCACTGGAGAGGGGATACTCGGTCAAGGATATCCATCAATACTACCAGAGAGATGAACACACCAAGAAGCTGGCTCCGATCCTGGTCTATGTCATCTCTCTTCCAAAGGAGAAAAAGTCTGATAAAACATACGACAAGTACGAGTACATCCTGGACACCAGAGTCCGAACTGAAAACTACGAACCACGAGATAGCCCTCCACAATGTAAGAATTGCCAACGGCAGCGACACACCGCAAGATAGTGTAAACTGCCGCCGAGATATGTGAAGTGCGCCGGCCCTAATCCGTCCACCGCCTGCTCCCTCGCGGCCTCAGAACCCTGCACCTGCACGTTTTAATATACCTAATATACAAAGACTTAATGAAAACTTCGATTCCCTGACATCGTGTAGTACAATACCTCATTTTAAAATGATTGGTATTGTGGTGATTCGTGAATTTCATAAAAATGACACTAAATTGGGAGTCTAAGTAGCAGACACTATTACAAAATAAAACAAACGATGATGTATTTTAACAAACTGTGGCATTCATTGTAGTAATGGGAAAGACTTGAATTAGTGAAAATGGTAGGAATAAAATATATGATATTAATCACCAACTGTAATTATTCAAATAATTGGACTCTTACAAATGCAGTTTACTCATTCAACAAGTTATTCTGTCGCTTGCAGATGAATGCACATACATATTGTAAAACGTAAATTTAGGATGACAGCTGTAAAGAACATTCCGTCTTAATGACTTCATTAATTAAACTCATATTGTTGTAACCAGATATATGCCTAATTATAAAATTCTAGGCATCTGTTACAAATTCTGTCCATCAAAACTTTTTTCGTTTTACCCTCTTCGCTTCAATTATTGTTCAGAATGTGTCATTGTGTAATTAGCGTGTATTAATTAATTTTGTGTTCATTATTGTACTCATATTTAGATGGAATTTCCACATTTAAAACCATTTTTACATTATAAATTTCACATTTTTTTCAGTTCTGTAATTTTAGACGTATTATTCTGTGTAATCAGAACATCTTAGCTTTCGAACTTTTAATTGTAAATACGATTAAAAATATGTTATTATTAATTAATAATGGTCCAAGTGACCATCCATCATTTAGAATATACAGTGGCGGTCGAAATAATAGAGCCACCTCTATTGACGAGATTAAGAACTAGGATATCTATTAGTACGCGAAATCGCCACGAGTGCCGTGTTGTCAGTCCCTTGTAGACAACATCAGGGAAGACGTTGCTGCTATCTTTAGTCGTCCGAAAGGAAGCGTTTGAGCTAGACGTGTGACAAGAGGCATAAAGGTAAGAATCTTATGGGTCAAAATAATAGAGCCGCTTTACACATGTGCCTTTAAATTGATTTTTCTGCAGTTGTTTTGTATGTAAATTGACGTGTGGTTTTGTTTACATTCGTCTAGATGGGCAGAGCAAAGCATACCAGTGAAGATGAGCGTATAGTAATGTTCCGGATGTTCAAAAGTGGGATGTCCATGAATAAAATAGCCAATGTCTTGCACGTTTCGCGAAAACGAGTCCAGAACGCCATGAGACGGTCAAAACAAACAAAGCCGCAGGTGGAGAACAGGGGGCGACCTCGTGTAACTACTCCTCGCGTAGACAGACTCATCACTAGGGAAGTGAAGAAAGACCCATTTTTGTCAACATCAAGACTGAAAGCCATTTTGTTTAGCGACGAACATGATGTTCAACCATCAACCTCAACGATTCAAAGACGACTGAGATCTGCAAAATTGAATGGGCGCATTGCAAGAAAGAAGCCACATGTTTCACAAGCTAATGTTCGGAAAAGGTTAGCCTTTGCCCGGAGAAATGAACAAAAACCTAATACTTGGTGGAGGAACATCCTTTGGTCCGATGAATCCAAGTTTAATAGGTTTGCCTCAGACGGAAAAGTCTATGTGCGCCGCCCACCAAACCAGGAATTTAATCCCAAGTACACTTTAAAAACTGTGAAATACGGTGGCGGAAGTGTTATGGTATGGGGATGTTTTTCGTGGTACGGCATTGGTCCAATACACCGTATCAACGGCATAATGAACGCAGAAATGTACAAAGACATCTTGGCAAATGTGATGCTGCCTTATGCTGAAGAGGAAATGCCGCTGAAATGGAAATTTCAGCACGATAACGATCCAAAGCATACTGCAAGGATCATAAGGCAGTTTGTTCAAGAGCACAATATCGAAGTATTAGAGTGGTCACCTCAGTCCCCTGACGCATCACCCATTGAGAACTTATGGGAGATCTTAGACAAGAGAATCGACCGCTCAAAAGCTACATCTTCAGAAAAACTGTGGGAAGAAATCCAGAGAGCCTGGTATGCGATCAGTAGTGATGAATGCAGGCGTTTAGTAGACTCTATGGGTAAGAGGTGCAGGGCAATCCTCAAAAATAAGGGTTACCCCACGAAGTACTAATGCAGTCCTATGCAAAAAAGACTGTTCCTGTACGTTTCATAAGACTGAGATCAAGTACAATATATTTGTTTCAATTGGCTCTATTTTTTTTGACCCTGTGGTCTGGTATTCTTTTGAATATTATTGATTATTACTGATTATTTTGTGTTGTGTTATCGATATAACTGACTATAGTACAATGTGACTCGGTTGTAATGGTTTCCATCATAGTTCAAACATGTCTAGTAATAAATGTGCACTTTATTCCAAACCTTTGCCAGGTGGCTCTATTATTTTGACCGCCACTGTATAAATAGTGGAGCAGCGAGGCTGCTCGGACGGGCAGTTTGAGCTGATATCTCGAAGTGCAACCTAAGTTAGTTACTTGAATATTATTTCACTGAGATTTAAAGTTGTAAAATGTATGTTTTCTGGATTTGTGAACCAGTCAGTTGTTTTACGAAGACATACTGTACAACTCTGACTCTTTGCAATGTGTCATGATGGATTTGATCAGCTGTCACGAACGGAAGAATAAATGTTCAAAAACTGGAACAGATCACTTTCACTGTAAACCACACACATCATGAAGATCCAGGCAATCTACGAATATTTCAGTTATGTGGAGAAAAATTTCGTTTTAACGTTCTACTTATGATTCTAGATAACATCAGATGACATGCACTTTTGATAAGTCAGTTCATCTGTCTTCGAAGTTTTGAGGATTACCTTACCGACGAGTAGATAATAATTGAGTAAAAGTGTTGAAACGTTATGCGGACAACAGGGCTACCCGGCAAATTTCCGAGGATTCCCGGAATACCAAGGGGCGCTGAAACTCTTCCGGACAAAAGCGAACCCCAAGAGGGGCTCAACAAAACCGCACAGCCGCTCCACCGCCGCAGCTGCCGCCTCCGCCACCGCCACCAAAGTGTTGAAACGTTATGCAGACAACAAGGCTACCCGGCAAATTTCCAAGGATTCCCGGAATACCAAGGGGCGCTGAAACTCTTCCGGCCAAAAGCGAACCCCAAGAGGGGCTCAACAAAACCGCACAGCCGCTCCGCCGCCGCAGCCGCCACCAGCAGCAAACACTGCGGAGGACTTCCCTACGCTCCGACAGTCGCGCACCACACGAGCACGAACAAAGGCCTGAGGTCGACCAACAAACCAACCCGGCAAAATGCAACAGGAAGAGACCTCCACCAGCGGCATAGGTGACGCAATCAGAGGAATCACACCGCTCTTCACCGTTTTCTTCAAACCAGACACTATCGCAAATATAAAGAAAACAGCGGACGACGTCAAGGACGCGCCTGATCTATTGACTAAGATAATTGTGCTGGCACAGGGTGTAATGTCGTTATTCACCTAAGTACGACACAAACTCCCGAACACTAAACATCACGGTGGCAATTTGGAACGCCAATAGCATAAGGGATAAGAATATCGAGGTAGAGGGTTTTATCGCAGAATATAAAGTGCACATCCCCCCCCCCCCCCCCCCCCCCCATGAACCATGGACCTTGCCGTTGGTGGGGAGGCTTGCGTGCCTCAGCGATACAGATAGCTGTACCGTAGGTACAACCACAACGGACGGGTATCTGTTGAGAGGCCAGACAAACGTGTGGTTCCTGAAGAGGGGCAGCAGCCTTTTCAGTAGTTGCAAGGACAACAGTCTGGATGATTGACTGATCTGGCCTTGTAACAATAACCAAAACAGCCTTGCTGTGCTGGTACTGCGAACGGCTGAAAGCAAGGGGAAACTACGGCCGTAATTTTTCCCGAGGGCATGCAGCTTTACTGTATGATTAAATGATGATGGCGTCCTCTTGGGTAAAATATTCCGGAGGTAAAATAGTCCCGCATTCGGATCTCCGGGCGGGGACTACTCAAGAGGATGTCGTTATCAGGAGAAAGAAAACTGGCGTTCTACGGATCGGAGTGTGGAATGTCAGATCCCTTAATCGGGCAGGTAGGTTAGAAAATTTGAAAAGGGAAATGGATAGGTTAAAGTTAGATATAGTGGGAATTAGTGAAGTTCGGTGGCAGGAGGAACAAGACTTCTGGTCAGGTGACTACAGGGTTATAAACACAAAGTCAAATAGGGGTAATGCAGGAGTAGGTTTAATAATGAATAGGAAAATAGGAACGCGGGTAAGCTACTACAAACAGCATAGTGAACGCATTATTGTGGCCAAGATAGATACGAAGCCCACACCTACTACAGTAGTACAAGTTTATATGCCAACTAGCTCTGCAGATGACGAAGAAATTGAAGAAATATATGATGAAATAAAAGAAATTATTCAGATAGTGAAGGGAGACGAAAATTTAATAGTCATGGGTGACTGGAATTCGAGTGTAGGAAAAGAGAGAGAAGGAAACGTAGTAGGTGAATATGGATTGGGGCTAAGAAATGAAAGAGGAAGCCGCCTGGTAGAATTTTGCACAGAGCACAACTTAATCATAGCTAACACTTGGTTCAAGAATCATAAAAGAATGTTGTATACATGGAAGAACCCTGGAGATACTAAAAGGTATCAGATAGATTATATAATGGTAAGACAGAGATTTAGGAACCAGGTTTTAAATTGTAAGACATTTCCAGGGGCAGATATGGACTCTGACCACAATCTATTGGTTATGACCTGTAGATTAAAACTGAAGAAACTGCAAAAAGGTGGGAATTTAAGGAGATGGGACCTGGATAAACTGAAAGAACCAGAGGTTGTACAGAGTTTCAGGGAGAGCATAAGGGAACAATTGAGAGGAATGGGGGAAAGAAATACAGTAGAAGAAGAATGGGTAGCTTTGAGGGATGAAGTAGTGAAGGCAGCAGAGGATCAAGTAGGTAAAAAGACAAGGGCTAATAGAAATCCTTGGGTAACAGAAGAAATATTGAATTTAATTGATGAAAGGAGAATATATAAAAATGCAGTAAATGAAGCAGGCAAAAAGGAATACAAACGTCTCAAAAATGAGATTAACAGGAAGTGCAGAATGGCTAAGCAGGGATGGCTAGAGGACAAATGTAAGGATGTAGAGGCTTATCTCACGAGGGGTAAGATGGATACTGCCTGCAGGAACATTAAAGAGACCTTTGGAGATAAGAGAACCACTTGTATGAACATCAAGAGCTCATAGGGAAACCCAGTTCTAAGCAAAGAAGGGAAAGCAGAAAGGTGGAAGGAGTATATAGAGGGTCTATACAAGGGCGATGCACTTGAGGACAATATTATGGAAATGGACGAGGATGTAGATGAAGATGAAATGGGAGATACGATACTGCGTGAAGAGTTTGACAGAGCACTGAAAGACCTGAGTCCAAACAAGGCCCCTGGAGTAGACAACATTCCATTGGAACTACTGACGGCCTTGGGAGAGCCAGTCCTGACAAAACTCTACCATCTGGTGAGCAAGATGTATGAAACAGGCGAAATACCCTCAGACTTCAAGAAGAATATAATAATTCCAATCCCAAAGAAAGTAGGTGTTGACAGATGTGAGAATTACCGAATAATCAGTTTAATAAGCCACAGCTGCAAAATACTAACACGAATTCTTTACAGACGAATAGAAAAACTAGTAGAAGCCGACCTCGGGGAAGATCAGTTTGGATTCCGTAGAAATACTGGAACACGTGAGGCAATACTGACCTTACGACTTATCTTAGAAGAAAGATTAAGTAAAGGCAAACCTACGTTTCTAGCATTTGTAGACATAGAGAACGCTTTTGACAATGTTGACTGGAATACTCTCTTTCAAATTCTAAAGGTGGCAGGGGTAAAATACAGGGAGCAAAAGGCTATTTACAATTTGTACAGAAAGCAGATGGCAGTTATAAGAGTCGAGGGACATGAAAGGGAAGCAGTGGTTGGGAAGGGAGTAAGACAGGGTTGTAGCCTCTCCCCGATGTTATTCAATCTGTATATTGAGCAAGCAGTAAAGGAAACAAAAGAAAAATTCGGAGTAGGTATTAAAATCCATGGAGAAGAAATAAAAACTTTGAGGTTCGCCAATGACATTGTAATTCTGTCAGAGACAGCAAAGGACTTGGAAGAGCAGTTGAACGGAATGGACAGTGTCTTGAGAGGAGGATGTAAGATGAACATCAACAACAGCAAAACGAGGATAATGGAATGTAGTCGAATTAAGTCGGGTGATGCTGAGGGAATTAGATTAGGAAATGAGACACTTAAAGTAGTAAAGGAGTTTTGCTATTTGGGGAGCAAAATAACTGATGATGGTCGAAGTAGAGAGGATATAAAATGTAGACTGGCAATGGCAAGGAAAGCGTTTCTGAAGAAGATAAATTTGTTAACATCGAGTATAGATTTAAGTGTCAGGAAGTCATTTCTGAAAGTATTTGTATGGAGTGTAGCCATGTATGGAAGTGAAACATGGACGATAAATAGTTTGGACAAGAAGAGAATAGAAGCTTTCGAAATGTGGTGCTACAGAAGAATGCTGAAGATTAGATGGGTAGATCACATAACTAATGAGGAGGTGCTGAATAGGATTGGGGAGAAGAGGAGCTTGTGGCGCAACTTGACCAGAAGAAGGGATCGTTTGGTAGGACATGTTCTGAGGCATCAAGGGATCACCAATTTAGTATTTGAGGGCAGCGTGGAGGGTAAAAATCGTAGGGGGAGACCAAGAGATGAATACACTAAGCAGATTCAGAAGGATGTAGGTTGCAGTAGGTACTGGGAGATGAAGCTTGCACAGGATACAGTAGCATGGAGAGCTGCATCAAACCAGTCTCAGAACTGAAGACCACAACAACAACAACAACAACAACAACAACAATCCTACTAGTCAACGAGACAAACCTCAGAGGAAACGAAGACTTCAGACTCCGGAATATGCATGGGGACTGATTACAAGAGGTGGAGGCACTGCAGACTTCGTCAGCCGCTCACTCACACACCGCAAGGAAAACCTAGCCCTCAGAAGCTGACTAGAAGCCACAGCAGTTACGGTCCAGACCAACGTGGTCAACATAACATTTGTTGCAACGTACCAACCCCCCGGGCCGAACTACTACGACAGGATCTGGAAAACATCTCCAGCCTATCACCGACAGTTCTCATTGGCGGTGACCTCAACTGCAAACATCAAAACTGGGACTCACGGACCATGACCGAAATGGAAACCAGCTTCTCACCCAAGCAGACGACCTCGACCTGGATATGCACGGCCCAGAGGATCCTACATACATTCCTGTTTTTCAAAACAATAATCCTTATATCCTTGACGTAGTTATCACCAAAAGCGTTCCTACCCACGTCGACCTAGAAACAATCAACGACCTGTCATCAGATCACCTCCCAGTCCTCGTCTCCCTTCAACAGATACAGATCTCAAATCAACGATGGACCAAGAGAGAAACAGACTGGGACGCATATAGAACATACTTGGAAACATTAAAATGGGAGGTCCTAACCCACCCGCCATAATCTGCAGACATTGCCTCCTCTGACTATCACCAGTTTAGATCAATGGCGCATGGCCTGGCTGACCAACACTTCCGGTCTCATGAAGTAGTCACAAGTTGGATCGATTCGTGGATTGCTTCAAAAGATAAATGATTTTTTCGACATGGGACTCTTACACTGCCCAAAAGATGGGAGAAAGCAGTGGCCAGCGATGGAAAATACTTTGAATGATACATGTGTAATCAAGTTGTTTCATAAAAGCCTCAAATGTTGGGGAAAAAATCGGCGGAAGCAAAGTTTTACACCTCACAGCTGTTGTTGAAATTCAAAGTAAATACTTAAGTCTGGTTTAACTACTTCCAGTTGCCAAGAACTGGAGCAAAAGTCCAAGTATTTCTTCAGCTAAGATTGCTCGTCTGTAGTTGGCGTATGCTTTGCAATTTTCCCCTCAATAGTAGTAAGAAACCACCGAAACTCGTTCGACATACGCATGACATTTTGAAATGGGCCTAGTGAAGTCAGGACATACAATTCAGTGACTAGTGCACTACCATAACATATTTGACACTTCTGCAAAAATTCAGACACCCATATTTTTTTCTTTTCCTTTGCTGCTTTGCTTTCTGCATCACCAACTGCACAGCTGACACACAACAATCTTGCCTGAATATCACAGTTTTTCATCGCGACTATTTCACTATGGTACCGCTCTATCAATATACGAGTGTAATTGTAATGTCGCAAGTCAATACGCAATAGCATTTTATTGCAGTAAGCTGCTTTGAAGTACGGGCTCGTAGCTTACGAGTCGTTGGTGGTGGCAACATACAGCTGCTGGTATCTTAGCATAACTCACTCACACCTGTTGCTAGCCTAGCCGTGGGAAGGGCAACCTGTGTTAGTTCGAGCGAGAGAATATTCAAAGCCCCTGAGAATCTAAATAAACAGTACTAAATATTATTCAATTTTGTCAAAAGTCAATATACAGCCATTTATTGCACTACTGGCCATTAAAATTGCTACACCGCGAAGATGACATGTTAAAAACGCGAAATTTAACAGACAGGAAGAAGATGCTGTGATATGCAAATGATTAGCTTTTCAGAGCATGCACACGAGGTTGGCACCGGTGGCGACACCTGCAACGTGCTGACATGAGGAAAGTTTCCGACCGATATCTCTTACACAAACAGCTGTTGACCGGCGTTGCCTGATGAAACATCGTTGTGATGCCTAGTGTAAGGAGGTGAAATGCGTACCATCACGTTTCCGACTTTGACAAAGGTCGGATTGTAGCCTATCGCGATTGCGGTTTATCGTATCTTGACACTGCTGCTCGCATTGGTCGAGATCCAATCAGAATATGGAATCGGTAGGTTCAGGAGGGTAATATGGAACGCTGGGCTGGATCCCAACGGCCTCTTATCACTAGCAGTCGAGATGACAGGCATTTTATCTCGCATGGCTGTAACGGACCGTGCAGCCACGTCTCTATCGCTGAGTCAACAGATGGGAACGTTTGCAAGATAACCATCTGCAGAAACAGTTCGACGACGTTTGCAGCAGCACGGACTATCAGCTCGGAGACCACGGCTGCAGTTACCCTTGACACTGTATCACAGACAGGAGCGCCTGCGATGGTGTACTCAACGACGAACCTGGGTGCACGAATGGCAAAATGTCATTTTTTCGGCTGAATCCAGGTTCTGTTTACAGCATCATGATGGTCGCATCCGTGTTTGGCGACATCGCGGTAAACGCACATTAGAAGCGTGTATTCGTCATCGCCATACTCAATTCTCCAACTTCCTACCTACACGTGGTGCCCCTGTTAAGCCGAGCAACCCAGCGGAAGGTTGGGTAACCAACCCCAGCGGGAAACTGAGTCGGTGAGCAGATAGGAGTTGGAGGACAGTGGAAGGCAACCGGGAACCACCACTGAACTATCCCAAGAAAATCCCATGGCTTCACTCAGCTCAAAATGTTCCGGAGTTTCAAGTTCCCCGATCGGATCTCCAGGGGGAACCAGGTTGAGAGGAGCTTCACGAAGAGTAAGATGGTGCAAAGAGAAGCCTTGCATAGGAACATGGAATGTAAGATCCATGTATCAAGGAAAACTAGACATAGTGAAAAGAGAAATGGAGAAAATTAACATCGACATATTGGGAGAGTGTGAAATGAGGTGGACTTGCATGGGAGAATCTGCTTCGGATGGCCATATGGTGTATTATTCTGGGCACGATAACAACAGAAGTAATGGAGTAGCCTTCATAGTTAGTGATTAAGTGAGAAAAGCTGTAATGGGATGCAAATATAAAAATGATAGAATGATGTCCTTCAGACTTCAAGGTCAGCCCCTCAACATCACAGTAATTCAAGTTTATGCACCAACAACCGATGCTGAAAAGGAAATTATTGACCAGTTCTATGGAGATTTACAAGAATTACTACTGTCAACACCAAAAAAAGGATATCGTCTTCATAGTTGGAGATTGGAATGCAAAAGTGGGAAATGAAGCTGTAGAAGGTATAACAGGGAAATATGGTCTTGGTACAACAAATGAAGCTGGACACTCCTAGAATTCTGCCAAGAAAATTCATTGATAATTACTAATACACTGTTTCAACTACCAAAACGACGCCTATATACCTGGACTTCGCCAGATGGCCAACACCGGAACCAAATTGATTACATACTTTGTAATCAGAGGTGGAAGAGCGCGGTTCAGTCAGCTACAACAAGACCTGGGGCTGACTGCGGATCAGATCATGAGCTCCTGATTGCAAAATTTCGGTGGAAACTTCAGAATGTAGCAGAAAGTATCCCAACTTGCAGATACGACCTTAACTCTATACCCTCCGACTATGCTGTAGAGGTACAAAACAGATTTAATGTATTACAGCTGGAGGACAAAAGCTCGCAAGAGATGTGGACAGAAGTAGCTAATACTGTCAGGGAGGCCGCAGAGAAACACATTCCCAAGAAAAGGAACAATACGAAGGCTAGATGGCTATCAGTTGAGGCACTGCAAGTTGCAGAAGAACGAAGGAAAGCAAAAATCAAGGGAGATAGATCAGCTATGTTTGAATTAAATAAAGATTTTCAGAAATTAGCTAGAAGAGATAAAAATATATTCTTTAATGAACAGTGCAAGGAAGTTGAAGATAGTAACAGAATGGGTAAGACAAGAAAATTAGAGAAATTAAAGTAAAATTCCAGGCAAAAATTGGGATGACGAAAGAAACAGGAAAGATCTGAGTGAAGCAGAGGATGTTAAGGAAAGATGGGCAGAATATGTAGAAGACCTATACAAGAAAGAACTGCATCATGACAGGGCTACTACTGCTGATGTTAATGTTAATTTAGAACTAGAGGCAGATATTTTGGAGAGCGAAATCCAGTGGGCCCTTGAAAATATGGCTGATAACAAAACTAGTGGACATGATGAAATACCAGTAGAATTGTTTAAAGTCACTGGAAACGATGCAGTGAAAGTGCTGCACTCAATATGTCAAAAAATAAGGATCACGCAGCAGAGGCCAGAAGACTGGAAAAGATCAGTATTCATCCCGATTCCAAAGAAGAAAAGTTCTAAAGAATGCTCAGATTACCGAACAATTGCACTTATTTCACATGCTAGCAAAGTTATGTTGAAAATCTTACAAAATAGACTTCGCCAATATCTAGATCGAGAGCTACCAGAAGAACAAGCTGGATTTAGGAAAGGAAGAGGAACTAGAGATCAAATTGCTAACATTCGGTGGATTATGGAAAAAGTGAGAGAATTCCAGAAAGATGTGTACCTCTGCTTTATTGACTACGCCAAAGCCTTTGACTGCATCGATCACAACAAATTATGGAACGTACTGAAAAACATGGGTGTACCAGATCACCTCATTCATCTGATACGGAGTTTATACCTTGACCAAGAAGTCATGGTGAGAACTATGTATGGAACAACGAAATGGATAAAGATTCAGAAAGGGGTCCGGCAAGGCTGCATACTGTCACCGTACTTATTCAATCTGTATGCAGAACATGTTATTAGGAATGCGAGGCTAGATGAAGGAGAAACAGGAATTAAAATAGCTGGAATAAATGGAAACAACCTCAGGTATGCGGTTGATACGATCCTGTTGGCAGAAAGTGAAGAAGAATTGAGAACACTTACTGAAGGTCAAAGACTAAAGTGAAAAGGCCGGTCTTGTGCTGAATGTGAAGAAAACGAAAATTATGGCAACTACACCTACCAATTCGTGGGATATAGCAGGAGAAACCATGGAGGTAGTGACCACATTCAGTTATCTCAGTTCCCAGATCTCTGCTGACGGTGACTGCAGTCATGAAATCCGGAGACGCCTGTTGCTCGGCAGACAGGCGATGTCAAACCTTGACAAGGTTATAAGGTTCAGCAACAAAGATCCGTATTGTGAGGGCTATGGTCTTTCCAGTTGTGATGTATGGATGTGAGACCTGGACCATTGGAAAGGCTGAACGGCGAAGAATTGACTCCTTCGAATTGTGGTGTTGGAGGAAACTTCTTAGAGTTCCGTGGACTGCAAAGAAAACCAACAGATCAATATTGGAGCAAATTAAACCAGATTTCTCCCTGGAAGGTCTAATGTTAAAACAAAAGCTGACCTACTTTGGACACACAATGCGAAGGCATACCTCGCTGTAAAAAAACATTAATAATGGGGAAGATTGAAGGAACTAGAAAAAGAGGACGTCAGAGGATGAGATGGATCGATGGCATCACAGAAGCAATGTGTTCCAACCTGGAAGGTCTACAGGAGAAAGTGCAAGACAGGAAAAAGTGGTGTGATTTGGTTCATGGGGTCACGAAGAGTCAGAACCGACTAAACGAATAGAGAGATTCGTCATCGCCATACTGGCATATCGCCCGGCGTGATGGTATGGGGTGCCATTGGTTACACATCTCTGTCACCTCTTGTTCGCATTGACGGCACTTTGAACATGGAAGTTACATTTCAGATGTGTTACGACCCGTGACTCTACCCTTCATTCGATCCCTGCGAAACCCTACATTTCAGCAGGATAATGCACGACCGCATGTTGCAGGTCCTGTACGGACCTTTCTGGATACAGAAAATGTTCGACTGCTGCCCTGGCCAGCTACATTCTCCAGATCTCTCACCAATTGAAACGTCTGGTCAATGGTGGCCGAGCAACTGGCTCGTCACAATATGCCAATCACTACTCTTGATGAACTGTGGTATCGTGTTGAAGCTGCATGGGCAGCTGTACCTGTACACGCCCTCCGAGCTCTGTATGACTCAATGCCCAGGTGTATGAAGGCCGTTATTACGACCAGAGGTGGTTGTTCTGGGTACTGATTTCTCAGGATCTATGCACCCAAATTGAGTGAAAATCTAATCACATGTCAGTTCTAGTATAATATATCTGTCCAATGAATACCCATTTATTATCTGCATTTCTTCTTGGTGTAGAAGCTGTAACTGCCAGTAGTGTATCAGAAGGAAGGTGGTATTAAATTCTCAGGTATCTAGCTGAGATACTTTCAGATTTAGAGACAATGACCTGAAACACCAAGAACCGACAGTTATAAGATTAAAGTCAGTTAGGATTCATAGCTGTTTGTCTTTTAGTATCATTTGGAATTATTTCTGAAGTCCAGTAAATGCCAGAACAATTTATTTAGATTGTTTATAATTAAAAACGTTCACTATTTTTCATTTTCGTAACAGACTTCAGAAAGGATTAATATTTATTTAACAACTATTTGTTTTGTTGTGTGAATAAAAGAGTGTATATGTGGGACGTATGTAAAGGGTCGAGGTTATCTGATTTTAAACATTACATAACTATGTCATGGGAAACTGTTAAGCAAGCAGTTGCAATGAAAGCTGTAATTTCCCTACCTTGAGGATGTTGTATGTCCAAGGGTACTTGCTTTTTGTAAGAAGGCAGCCAGAATAGCCATTTGCAGAGTAATGATTTTCTAAAGTCATTTCACGATTAGTTCTCTTTTCGTTTGGATTTGTTAATTATTTTCTTAAGATTTTGCATGATGAAGTGACGTAAAGCATCTGTGAACATTGATTGGCGAAGGACAGTTTTGGCACGAGAAAGAACTTTAAGGATTGTTTTGATTGGTTTGTCATTTTGAACAACCAATTAGTTAAGCATTTCCCGCACCCTATCAAGTAGTTACAGGCCTGGATGTAACGGCAGGAGGAGTCGTTTGCTAGGTATCAGAGGTACAGGTCAAGTTGGACATGTCCGTATACGTTATGAGTAAAATGAAGAAGTTACTGGTATTTTGTGGCCGGATGGTATTGCCGTGAAAGTAGTTGCCTTTACGGACAGATTGTGGAAATTTGAGTTTAGTGAAGTGTTTAGTTGGGAAGATAAACGCGTGTGAACTTTCGGCCTTTGTAGAATTCTGCGTGGCATGTTTCATATTCATCTATGGAATAGCTGGCAAGCTATTTCTTTATTAGATATCCACCGGAAAGGGAAAAAAGACCGAATGTGAAACTCGTATTGCAGCAGAGCATCAACTGTAGGTCACGTAATAATTCGGGTCGGACTTAAGTACATTCCTGGCTCTCTTTGTTGTATACTGGGTTGTATGAATTGTGAGCTGAGCACATTGATATTAGTCATTTAAATAAATACGGTCTGATGGCAAGTTCTTTAATTGTGAAGCCACAGAAATGAAGAACTTGTTGCGGAATTTTTACATTATTTCTAAAAGAATGAAGCACTCGTCCTCCACCCGAAAATTATTATAAGATATTACAGGATAGCTTGCTACCAGAGTTTAGGCAGACTTTGCAAAGTTAAGTATTGACAATGTTTTTCTGCAACACTGTTTTAACATCGTCTGAACAGTACCTACGTATGCATAGAATCGGGCTAGTGACCAGACGCCATACTGAGGTAGGAGGAACTTTTTGTAGTGCACAGTACGATGAAAGACATGGTCAAACAATTACGCAATGCAACGCGACTTATAATCCGCCACGCCACAGTAATGTCAAATAAATAAAATCGCAGTGTGCACGTGGGTTCGGTCACTCAATACACGTTCGACAATTCTTTCTTTCATTCGTCTGATATAAACACTCGTTGGTAATTTCCAAGAATGATTGCCTATCGAAGTCCCGCGGTCCAAAAGATACATATCGAATGTGCGATTGTAAATCGATCATGCGACTGGTGGCGGGCGTTATGATCAATTATTTGTGATAGTCATTTTTATCTGTGTTCCGTCGTTCCCTTAGTTGCTCTAATTTACATACCTCCGCAAATTATTTGTGAGTTGCTAGTGAAAGAGACGATTTATGTCCGTAGTGAGTGGGGTATCTGCTGTTCTTAACGGATTCTCTCACATGGAAAAATTTAATTCCATGCTTATCCCCCATAGAAAATTGTTCGACTTTTAGTCGCAAATATGGAGTAGTACCGGACGACAAAAGGAGGGACTGTGTAGACTGTGGTGGTGCGAGGAGTGCAAAACTTTATCAGAACAGTTTCGATGCTGAAATACCGTTACAATTTCATTTCGGACAGTGCGGAAAACGATCGAGTATAAGGAAGAATACATGGTTCGACACTTTCAAATTATCCATCCAGACCAGCGTAATGGCCTTTCACATAACGACAAAGACTAAGGTAAGTCGTCTCCTTTGTAATTACAAGTATTTTTGTAATGCTCTTATTTTGTGGTTGCTGTAGTGACCACCGTAAACATACTCATAACGCCCGCCACCAGAGTCCGTGATCGATTTACGATCGCACGTTTGATATGTATCTTTTGGACCCCGCGACTTCGATAGGCAATCATTCTTGGAAATTAGCCACTCGTTCGTAGCTACAAGCGACTTGTAGTGAATACTAGTGAATTTTTCCTCTGGAGTGCTCACTGTGTCACATCACGTTAGTGATGCCACATACTGTAAAAAATCCACGTATATTCCAACTGGATGGAACGTCAAGATATGACAAAAATTCAAGCGCAATTTGGTGCATGGTTGGAAACTCGCAGCAGTGGATTTTGTTAAAAAAAATGCCCGACATTAAATTTAATGTTGAAGAACTAGTTACAATTGTAATTGCTTTAGATGAGCAGGAGAGAGAGAGAGAGAGAGAGAGAGAGAGAGAGAGAGAGAGAGAGAGAGCAGAAACTGGTAAGTGGATTAAGATGAATAGGTGGACATCGGGATTAATGTTGCATGACCATGTCACAAATAATGAAGTTCACAGGCTACGGGTATATGATATTGCACCAAGAGCAGACAAAATGAGAGAAAGCCGCCTACGGTGGTACGGGCATGTCCTTAAAGCAAATAAGACAACAGTGGCAAACATTAGTTTCAACCTAAATGTAAAACAGAAACTGCAAGCAGGGCGGCCAAGGCAGCGATGGCTTGACACCCAGCATGAAGACCTCAAGATCTCAGTCCTTCACCCTGATCAGGCATGTTGAGAAACGCTAAGGAAGAGGAGGAAGAAGAATAAAGATGAATTTCACACACTATACCGAGAACTGGAAGAAGAAAAATAATAATAAAAACTACATTTTAGAAATACCATTGAATATCACGAAAGCGGCTTTGTAATTAATTGTGTCTGATAAGCGAAAGGATTACGAAAGCAGACACGAAGTGTCAATCTTTGCATGAGAAGAACTGATGGTTACCGTGAGGTGACTGACGTTTCAGCACTACCAATTCCATTGTGGGCTTTCTGTGTCAATTTTAATGTTGTGTGCTTTTAAAAAACTGATCTATAAACATTATCGATTTGTCAGTTGTTAGTTTCAGGCCCTAACTAGAGTCAGTCTCGAGCAGCTATCTATGGTGTTTAACATGCCATAATTATGTAAATCAGCAATTTTTGTATGTATCAGCTCCTATGATATGGGGTATTTTCAAGAAACTTACTTCCACCTGTATGAGCTGGTGGGCTATTGAGTTCGACTTCAGTGTTGGTCGCAGAAAGCTACCTTCAAAAAATTAATATCCCTTGGCTCAATATATTTTCATTAGTGAATATACAAGGTCCTTGAACAGTACAGACAATTGTTACTCCCCAAATTAACTAATCTGGTTCTTTCTGTATTATGAACACTTGGAAGTACATTTTTGCCCACACCTCAGGTACCCACAACATATCTGATTACTGATTATATTTGAATTATGCTTGCCTTAAAAAAATATCTGACAGCCAATTCAGTGACAATTTCCATAATTTACATTAACATAAAGAAGTTTGCCAAATTATGCATTAGTAAACTCTTTGCTTGTATCTGTTTACTTTCGTGCAGCCGCCACAGTTTATTCATAGCCCTAAAATTTAAGTCTACCATTTACAATTTGTGCATTTTATTTTCAAAATAATTCAGAACTTATGAGTGACTTTTACACTAACTTATTGCTGCTGGCCATATATGAATGTATTTTACATGGCACGTAATATAGTCAGTATAAGAACAATAACAGGCAAAGTAACAATCCTTGTTTTGTGAAAGAGACACTATTACACACGTTGCACAACCTTTCTTTCCTTGGCTTACAAAGTTGCCAAACTCTGTCGGACAGGCCTAAAATTAACGAATGGAGGAGAGACTGTATTAGTCTTTTCAGACGTCATTTAATATTTTTGTTAATTCCCCTTTTTCTCCTTCTAGGAGATTCTTTACAGACAATAGCCTTCAGCTTTTGGCTAGGGCTCTCTACAATGCACAGGATTGTCTACGGGGTGTGCCAGGCAGTTACTGATACCATGCCTAATGTTGTGATGCCTCCTCCTACGAGAGAGGAGTGGCTAACAATTGCTGACAAATTTTGGAAATTACAGTATTTCCCCCTTTTGCACTGGTGCAATTGATGGAAAGCATGTGCACATAGTTGCACCTCCAAATAGTGATCCCTCTTCCACAATCACAAGCACACTTTTTCTGTGGTGTTGCTAGCACGTGTGGATGCGCGTTATAAATTCATAGCAGTGGATACAGGAGCGTACAGCAGAAACAGTTATGGTGGAATTCACGCTCACCCAAATCTGGGCAAAGCACTTGTAAGGAACAACTTCTGTGTGCCCACTGTCAGGAACCTACCTGATACAGATACGCTGTGCCGTTCCCAGTGAAAATATTGAAAGAACTTAAAAGCAAACATTAAAAAGATTTAATATGGACGAGAGCTTTTATCTCGATGCAAAATATATTGAGTGCAATACTGGCCACATAGGAGGCACACTTATTATCATCATTATGTAAAATGTTAATTTCAATATTTGATTGCAAAGATTACTAATTATGCACAATATAATATATGTAAGTTTAATGTGAAGAAGAACAGCAGTTAGTAGTTCTACTTTTTTTCCTCTTGTCTGATGTGGTAGAGGTCTATCACATTTGTTAATTGCTGACAAATGTAAGCTCATTTGTGATATTAATCCAATATCATAATAGTTTAAAAGTTATTGTACATCCTTATTTGTAGAAGGAGAACCCTGTGTCATGTCTGTTTCCCTTTAAAATCAGTATTTTGAGTAATTTTCAGCTCAACAGTTGCAGGCACCGCTGCAGCAACAGCTACGTGGCATTTTTAATTCACGAATGTAGTGGAAGCAAAGACATCACCTGCTCAAAACATAAATACTTTTTTCACAGCCACCTATTGCAGTGGAAGAAAACATAATTTTTAAGATTTTTATTTTCAGTTACTCGCCAAGATCCAGAGCCACGATTATGACTTCAATTAGTTGTTAACGGCGGTAAGAACAATTCTCACACGTGTGGACAGTTGCAAATTATAACAAACAACCCGTGCTTGTTAAAAATATTAGCTGAGGCAAATACAAAAATATTATTTCAGTTTCCAATTTAAATGCAATGTGTTTCTAGACTGGCTTGTGAGCGAGTTGACTGTTTATTTTTTGACGAGATATGCTGTAATTCGATGCATTGGTTACCTTATTTCTATATTGTTATGTTTATATAATAATTTATGTTTGAGATATCAGTGCAACAGATATCAGAGGAACACAGTAATTCTGTACCTCGCTTTAGTAATTTTCATGTATATGTCTCAGATATGTCACAGGTTTCAATAGTTTATGTAACTGATTACTGTATATACTCTAACAATCCGCGCATGTTTTTTCGCGAATTTTGGAACGCAAAACTGGGGTGCGCAGATTATTGTAAACATTGTTGGTACTGCTCCGCCTCCAACAATACATCCCATTATAGTATTGCATTTTTGCTGCCTCAGTCTGTGACGCATCAATAGCACGTTAGGAGTGTAGTATTGACGTCTTCAAACTTGTTAATTATGGCTACAAGTTCTCGTTATCGCTCGTACACTGCTAAAGAAAAAGTGAAAATTATTGAAGAAGCCGAGAATATTGGAAACCATGCAGCAAGAAGAAAGCACGTGAGTGAGAGTTGTATTCGCGACTGGCGAAAAAATAAAACACAGCTTCAAGAAACTAATAGTAATCGCCGGGCATTTCGTGGCCAAAAAGCGAAGCATCCGGACCTCGAGAAGAGGCTATGCGAATATGTAGATAAGAAGCGACAATACGGATGCTCGGTGACGAGTGAAATGTGCCAACTTAAAGCATTGTCTTTAGCCAAAGAACTCGGCATTACCAGTTTCGAAGCTAGCCAGGACTGGCTATCAAGCTTTTTCAACCGAAATGGTTTAGGATTCCGGAGGAAAACTACTATCGCTCCCCAGCTAGCACTCAAGCTTATTTCAAGGTGGATACTGAGTTTAGGTTCAGTTGAAAATTTGAGATTGAAAAATCAACCTGTTACACAGTTTACATCAAGCTGTAAAAATTTAGCTTGAATTAAAATAATTTTCCCAAGCTTGAAATAAACTGTAATTTCCCTGGAAGGCTGTACAGCAGATGCGCACGCAGCATAGCTTCCATAGACGTCCACGGGAAGCGCCACAAGTGTTTATAAGCCTTGCACTGACTGCTAGGTTTACGGCCATTTTACCTTTGTGACGCACGTTAATGATTAATGACTGTTGTGAAGTTTGTTTTATACTGGAAAATAGTTTGGTAAGTGTGTGGCGTCTCCTGCCTTACTGCTACACCGGGGCTGAAGAGGATATATAGTGTATTACAAGTACGTTGGTGCATTTTTCTCTGGTGGTACGTCAATATTAGAAATGTTAAATATTATTACGTAATGTAAAGAAATATCATATTCTTTTATGTAGAAAAATTGAGCCTGGGTGAAAGTGAAATGGATTACCAGCTAAGAATACATATTACAAGATGTTCAGCAAAAAGAGGTCATTTTAAACTAGCTCTCTAGTAAGTGGCACCAATAAATTAAAACTTAATGTTATTTTACCTTTTTAAAATGTCGCCTTTTTTTGTTCTTTTACATTTCAGTCCCACTGAACTGGTAATTTCTGAAATTCATTTCGATTTCATCTTTTATTTCATTTTGATTCCGTTTCACTCGCCAAAAAATAATTGTGGGTAGAATAAAACGTCTACATTTTTCTAAACGGTAGTTTCCTTATAAGCTTGCAGTATGAGGTGTATATGACTTCTAGTAATTGTTTCTTTATAATTCAAGTTCAGATTAAATGGCCCTGAAACTATTATAAATAGTGATGTGTGGCTTCTTCATGAAGTCATCTTCATGAAGTCATCGCAAAATTACCCATATGTCATCTTTACTTTAAAAATTTTGAACAAAAAGGTATTTCAAATTACTTTAAAACTCTTTGGAATGAAGTCACCAGAAGCAGCTGCTTACTCAGTGACGTTTATACTAGTTAATGATTCTTACTACATCAGTGAGTTTGAAGTTATTTTGCTAATCTGGGGCATAAATTATATTTAGGTTGATCAGTTTCAACTTTTTACATTTTTTATGTTTAGGTATGGCTAACATTTTCTTTTACCTGTTACAGGATCATTATACCGGCAGATGTCAGCAATATTTGATCCTGCTCTGGTCTGTGTGCTGGGGCCGGAGGGGCTTCAGAATAATTAAATTTTAAAATAAAACAATTTTAAACACTTTGAAAATAAAATTTTTTAAACATACATGTCTTGATAATTTTTTTCACACCATTTCCATTCTGATATTTATTTAATTAATTAGGCTCAATAAATTCAGATTAATAATTATATAGCTTAAAATAAGCTGTAAATACCAGGCTGTATTCCATGTGTGTAGACACAGCTGGAGCCAAACTTGGTAAGTCAAGCTTGAAATATAGCTTGAACTCTGTCAACTTTGATGTTTGTTTCAAGCTTGAATCCAACTAACAGGCCTGAATATTCCAGATTTGATCAAGCTTATATACTTGAACTTTACATCTGGAAACAAGTTTGAAACCGGCTTACTGAGCTATCTGGGTCAGCAGCTTCCAGGCGATTACGAGGAAAAAAATAGTAAATTTTCTTTGTTATGTGACAAATCTGCGCCGTAAACAGTCCCATATATTATCGCAAATTGATAATGCCAGTCTTATTTTGAGATGCCGCTCGACAACACAGGGAACAGGAAAGGAAAATCCAGCATCATGATACGAACTGACCGCAGTGAGAAACAAAGATGTACAGTGATGATGTGTGTAGCTGGCGATGGACGAAAGCTATCACCTTACGTGATATATAAAAGGAAAACTATTCCGAAAATATCAGTAAAAGGCATAGCGGTATTAGTGAGAGCGAATCTGAAAGGGTGGATTGACAATGAACTTATAATTGACTGGGTGACATGTTGGGCAACGTCATCTTCGTGCGTTACTGAATTTACGCAACATGTTGGTCCTGGACATCTTCCACGGACATACAACTTAAGCCCGTCTCACACGGAGCAAGATTTGCTGTAAGTTTCCTTGCTGGCTCGCGCGACGGCTACCTTGCGGGTTCCGTTGTCTGTTAGCGGGCTATCTTGCTGGGAACCTTCTAAACATTTCCAGGACAGGTCCGGTGCTATTTTTCTTGTAAGGTTCCCTGCGCGCTACCTGCGTTCGCCAATCATGAGACGTTTCGTTTGTGACGTCGGACGCGGAAAGCTTGGGTGGGAAGCCTTTGTTGACAGTCACTTTTCTGCTGTTGTGCATGGAAGTTCTTATGATTATTAATTAATGGCACAGCAGTGGTCCAAGGAAGTGATTGAAGCATTGATATGTACTTATAGGGAAGAACAGTGACTGTACGTCGTGAAAAGCGCAAACTATTATAATAAACACTTGCGTGCAGAAGCAGCACTCTAAAGAGTCAAGTGCCGTGTGTCTTGTTCGACCATATATGACAAGCAAGGAGTGCTATAGCAAAATGCACAATTTACGTACTCAGTTTAAAGTGGAGTATGCCAAAGTAAAATCATCGAAAAGCAGTGGCGCTAGGATGAACGACGTAAGTACAAAACTATGAATTTTGTGTTGAATGTAGAAACCTGCTACTTGCAAAAATCGGACACATTTAAGACTATTTCCTAAAAATATGACACTGAATATTCACCCGATTTTTTAAAGCACATAATCTTGAGTGTTAATGGATTACAATGTACCTTTCCCACGTACATTTTACTATGTTAATATGAACTTACAATTTTGCAGATATACAAACCATCTTTATGGTATAAGTTACTGTTTTTGGCAGATCATTGCTTGCCAAGAAAAAGCACATCCATAGGCCTGACTCAACATGCCATGACTGAGGACAATGAAAGTGAAGACGTAAGTTACCTATTTACTTAAGACAAAAACTGAATTTCATGGGTGTTAGACACATTGCATGTACAATTAGAATACTGTGCTCCACTGCCGTAGTTATTCATGCAAAATCATGTAGTGGGTAGTAGTTTTGTAAAATTACTTTCGAAAATGAGGTTATTCTGTTGGAATCTATTTAAGAACCATAGTAATCCCTGAGAGAAAAAACTTTTAAATTTTTTAACCTATTGAAAACTGGAGCAAAGTAGCCCTAGTGTGGATTTATTTGTTTGTGGATAGGTATCTGTTTTCTCTGTGGTTTTATTTCTTCTGTGTGATTCCCAGTCTTCATCTGAACTTTCTCATCTGCAATTTGTTCTTATGATAGGTCTTCATCACTAGAATAATCAAGCACTGCCTGGTTTCTTCCTTCTATCAGGTTGTTTACTAGTACCTTTCACTGGTTCAGAAGCATTTTGTGACATTTTTAGCAAATGTTCCATTTGTTATGGATTACTGGAAATCTTTCAGATTTTGTGTGCATTGTAATTTTCATATTGGTGTGCTCTTGGCTTTTGTTTGCATTCATACCCACTGTAACAACACTGATCTCTTAAGCAGTATTCCTTTCAATGTGTTAAGATTCATCCCAAGTTGCTTCAGGTGTAAAAGACAGCAATGAAAATATTGTGGAGCTACTTTGATCAAATTTGTCAGTGGGAAAAAGTTGCCTCAGTTTCCCTGAAATTGGGGCAAACCCCCCCCCCCCTCCCCCACATCTATAATAACAAAATGTGACTTAAACAGAAGTTACCCCTTATGTAGTAACTATTTCTTACATTATTTACAAAACTTCAGTGTGCTCAACTGTTCATTGTGATGTTATGCATTTCATTCAGTTACAGTATTGCAATTAATTTCAGAATGTTCTGCAATTTACAGACATGCAGTCTCTAATCTTCCCAAAGTGTGGATATGCAGCCATCTAAACATCAATACGTGTAAGAATGTTATAGTCTTGATGTGGATGTGCTGAACGATGTCTGCATTGTGAAACGATGCCACCTACCCATGCCACTCAAAGCAGGGATAGAAGAAGGAAGAGGCCTGGTGATGTGTACATGCGTGCTGTTTAAGTAATAGCTGATAAAATATGTGTCACCCAAGACCGCCAACAACCTTCGGCAGAGTTAACTATGGATAGCTGCATGATATTCATTGGTAACCTTGCAAAAGAAATCAAGAGCAATGAAATCAGAATGCAGTTAATAAGAGACCTTGTTAATGTAACAACGGAAGCAAAACAACGATCTACAGATACAAATGCAGAACTCGAGTGAAAGTGAAATTGTGTAAGTTTGTGATTTTCATGATGTACAGAAAATAAATGGTATTTAAAATTATTTACTTTATTCCTTTCTCCCAAGTTCCCTTTAAGTTTTACTAACATCTTGGCCAACAATATCTTTATTTGATGTGCAACATACAGTAAATAAATAGCCTATGCTAGTCATTGAATTATAAAATTGTCATTCCATTACTTCATGTGTGTCATTTACTTATATCATTCCACTACCATATGAAATATTGATAAAATAAACTTTTTTCTCTGCTGTGAGACTTCTATTTATCTCAAACCTGAAATTTTATGAAAGGCTTAAGAGAGAAAATTTAATTGGCTCTGAAAAGCAAATGTCAGCCTTTTTTCAGCAATGGAATGACCAGTTAAAAATAAATAATCCTGGGAAATCTACTAATGACATAAATTCTACTGAAATGGACTGCTGTAGATATTTGTATAGTTCTTCTAAGATTTAATTTAGGCATCTGTTTACAATGCTTTGTTGAACTGCTTTGAGAAGTCTGTTTTAAGGGTAACTAGAAACAAATGCGAGAAGTGTTATAAGCTCCTTTGTCCACTTACTGCGCTTAACATGAAAACGAAGCTTCAAATTTAAAGGTAATATTTCAGCTAATTGAATCAGAAATCAGTTGTTTAGTAAGATCATTTTTATGATTTATGTGCATATCCTCATGGAGCTGAACAGCAACTTTACCAACAGTAAATGGACTCTCAAACATTTAATGGAAATTAGGTAAAAGTCTAACGACATATGCAAAAAGGGAAGTGTAGATAAAGAAAGCTGTAGTGTTGACTCGTGAAGTTTCGAATAATCCCAATGCTACCTGTACTACCAGCATATTTCATATTCCCCTCTCAGTGATGTGAGGAGCTGCCAAAAATGACATGTCCCATCTGGATAACAGGATTATATTAGGAATATGCAAGTTGCCGAAATGGCATCACATCAAAAGAAAGGCACTTTGCCATTATGCCACACAAATTATTATTATTATTATTATTATTGTTATTATTATTCAGTTCTCACACAAAACAGTAGCAAAGTGATGTTTTCTAGTTACTGGTATTTCAAACGCAAGGAGTCCAAAAATCAAGTGGTTTACAAACAGGAATACAATGCACCAATTTTAACATGTTGTTCTGAGAACACCAACATCGTTCTATAAAAAAAGAGGTTATCAGAAAGTAGTAGCAACAAAATTGGTGTGCAGGGGTAGTAGCTAATATCTGACTCCATGCAGAAACAATGGTTTCACAAAGGTTGGGAATCACTGATACAAGATTAATGGAAGTGGTTAATAGTGATATGGGATAACTACATCATCTTGACACCTTAAAATACTGTAATCCTGTGCCAATATCTGAAGTGCATGATGGGGGATGAAGACTCAGGTCAGAGGTGGGAACAGAAGTATGTTTACCAGTGTGGAGCCAGTTTTCCAAGCAGACTAAAGTGAGAGTATGGTGTAAAGCAGCAAATTTGTGATCCTAAGTTATCACTAAGTGCTGTTCCGTGTCCACAAGTCAACAGTAAAACCACATTTGTATTATAAGTTATCTGGAGCAGACAGTACTTAAATCAAAGAACATTGTACAATAGGGACTAAACAGATAAGCCAATCCAACTGTTAAAATAGTAACTTCATATTTTATAGGTTGGAGCATGCCATATTTGGCCATCCTGATTTATGTTACCCCTCATTACCCTAAATCAAGGTTCTGTCAAGGCCACAACCAACCACCTGTCCTATCCTAAAAGCATACTTATATATACATATCTATGTATATTTACAAACTACGTATTTCCATTGTATTATGGTGACAAATACCAGATAACTGTTAGATGATCCTTTGATGAATGAATGAATAAATAAGTAAAATAAAAATAAGCATAGACATACAAGTGCTATCAATAACAAATATTGTGCAGTACCTTAAGCCTGTCTCACACGGAGCAAGGTTCACCGCAAGTTTGAGAGATGGCATGCACGCCTGCCGGCTTGCAGGGAAAGGAGCCGGCTATCTTCCATGCTGAAGCTCTCCCACAGTGCAAGATCGGCAGCCAGTTGTGTTAGGATCGGCTGCTTCTTCAGGTACAGATGATGTTCAGAGCAAACTGGTGTTATTAGCTGCTTTGGTGCTAAACGATGCAGAAATGCATGCTAATGAGAGAAGAAGAAATAAAGAATGGACAAAAAACTGGATTAAGAGGAGAAACGCTGGAGAAGGTGTACTCTCCATGCTTCATGAAGAGCTGAGGTTAGTTCGCGTAACACCTACTTTTGTTTGAAAAGTATCACCATTTCATTACTGTTTGACTTTATAAATATACCAATAACTACTGTTATATATGACGTTATTTTATAGGATAGAAGATCGTACATCGTTAGCAAATTTTATACGAATGGATGTATTGGTATTTGAAGAACTACTTTTGTACGGTTTCGCCTCTGATTCAGAAGAAACACGGTGATGTGTAAGGCAATTACGGCCTGGGAAAGATAAGTGCATTATTATTTGTTCAAAAGAGAAAGTTAATTTTTATTTATAATCCATTGTAATTTTATGATCAATCTGAGACACATTTAATATGCGTCTCTAGGCTTGCTGTCACACTCCGTTTCCTAGCGACCAGAAACACTTACAAAGATTTGGCCTATTCTACACGAACAGCGAACAACACGCTCTCCCGAATGATACCAGAGACTTTGACGGCCATAGCAAGCGTGTTAGGCGTGTTAGCTCAAGATGAATGCTATAAGTATTTGCTACGATTTTCTACTTGGTACGGCACGACTGTGAAGTAAAATGTAATTTGCAGTGTCCACGTGATCCTGCCAAGTGGAAACTAATAGAAGATGGGTTCCACAGCCTCTGGCAATTCCCGCATTGCATTGGAGCACTTGATGTGAAACATGTCAAGTTTAGGCCTCTGCACTCTGATGGTTCATCATTCAGAAACTACAAAGGTCATGACAGCATAGTTCTTTTAGCTCTAGTAGATGCTAATTATAAATTTTTTGTTTGTGGACATTGGCAGAAATGGGAGAATGAATGATGGTGCAATATTCAGAGAGAGTGCCTTGTTCATGAAACTCATGGATGGTTTATTAAATTTGCCACCAAAGTGTCCACTTCCAGGTAGTGACATCTGTGTTCCCTACATGTTTGTGGCAGATGATGCTTTTGCGTTAAAGGAAAATTTAATGAAACCATATCCTGAATGTGACATGACACCTGAAAAAAGAATTTTTAACTACAGAATTTGTAGAGCACGTAGAGTTGTGGAAAATGCCTCTGGCATAATGTCAAACAAATTCAGAATTTTGCTGCAGGCTATTCCACTATCTGTTTCCAAAGTAGAGCTGATTACATAAGTGTGTTGCTTGCTACATAATTTTGTACTTGCCTGAAATTCTCAAGGATATATCCCTCCAAACATAGATGAATTACCATGTATCCCTGGCATTGCCGCTCAAGGTGCAAATGATAGCGCAGCCAATGCAAGAGAAGTGAGACAACATCTGACATGGTATTTCAATACTGTTGGCAGAATTCCATGGCAGGAAAGGTGTGTTCAGGAAGTTAACATAATGGTTTAGTATGTTTCTGAAACACTATCTTATCCATTCTTTCATTTTCAGTCCTTTGGCATATTGACAGTGATTGGTTTGTTTGTTTGTGAGAGAGAGAGAGAGAGAGAGAGAGAGAGAGAGAGAGAGAGAGAGAGAGAGACAGGGGGGGGGGGGGGTATAAATTTATATGTATCTCAAGCAATGATTGGAACCTGTGCAAGACCTTGCAAAAATCTGATCTTATTTTACATAACAGCTCCACAATTAATTACCCGCGACATATACAGAGCCACTATTATGAAATAATACGAGGGTTATTCCAAAAGTAAGGTCCGATTCGCCGTAACTATTGAAATTTGGCGCCAATGACAAAACACGCATGCGCGCCGACTCCCGGCAAGCCTTGCGCGTCAAACGCCGCCATTCGCTTTGTTACTGTTGCTGAGTGTAGTTCACAGTGTCACTTTACAATGTTTAAGACAATTGATCAGCCCGCCGATTGTGAAGTAAGGGCAGTGATACGGTTTTTGTCTGCAAGAAACAATTCAGCGGCGGAAATCCATCGGCAGATTACTGAAGTGTACGGTCCTAACATAATGAGCGACAGTAAAGTGCGCAAGTGGGTGCGAGCTTTTAATGAAGGACGAGATAATGTGCACGATGAACCACGGTGTGGCCGACCATCAGTGATTTCAGACGATTTGGTCAATGCGGTTGACAAAAAAATTCGTGAAGATCGCCGATTCACTATTACAGACGTAGACATGCATTTTCCGAATGTGAGTAGAACAACTTTGTACAGAATTGTGTCTGAACATTTGAAGTTTCACAAATTGTGTGCCCGTTGGGTTCCCAGGCTGCTTACTGAGCCCCAACGAATGAAAAGAATGGCTTTTGCTCTTGATTTTTTGGAGCGATATCATAAGGAAGGTGACAGTCTTTTAGACAATGTTGTCACAGGGGATGAGACATGGGTTTCTCACATCACTCCAGAGTCTAAACGTCAGTCAATGCAATGGCGTCACTCGTCATCGCCAGTCAAGGTCAAGGCAACGCAGACAATCTCAACACGTAAGGTTATGGCGACTGTGTTCTGGGATAGACGTGGAGTATTGTTAGTCGACTTTATGGAGAGAGGAACAACGATTAATAAAGCCGCCTACTGCGCTACCCTGACTAAACTTCGACGTGCAATCCAGAATAAGCGACGTGGTCTTTTGTCGTCTGGAATCTTGTTGTTGCATGACAATGCCAGACCCCACACTGCAAATGAAACGCAAGCTCTGATCAAGAAATTTGGATGGGAACAGATGGACCATCCTCCTTACAGTCCGGATCTGGCGCCAAGTGATTTCCACCTGTTCCGTTACTTAAAGGAGTTTCTCGGCGGCAAGCGCTTCGACACAGATGATGAAGTGAAAGAAGCAGTTAAGGACTGGTTATCGTCACAGGCGGCCGATTTCTATAACATGGGCATTCAAAAGCTTGTCGAACGATGTGACAAATGTTTAAATAAGTATGGAAGTTATGTAGAAAAATAGATAAAGATGTAAGGAATGTAAATAAAACAATTGTTTTGAAAAAACATTTTAGTTTTGATTTTTTTTTTAATAACCGGACCTTACTTTTGGAATAACCCTCGTATTTTTCTTTGATGGTTATGAAAAAGGTATGAAAAGACCTACTAAACATTTATGTATCCCAAATTAACAGTTTTAGAAGATAATTTTGTGCTGACTGTATTTGTGGTGTGAGACAAATTACAAAAAGGGAAAACTGACTTGGTCATTTTCCCTGGAGGCCTAACATCCATCCTACAGCCACTAGATGTGCGTATAAATCGGCCATTCAAAGCTGCACTTAAACAGCGTATACGCAATGGATGGCTGATGAAAACCCTAAGTTCACACCTAGTGGAAAAATCAAACGGCCGGATTTGTCCCAGATTTGTGAATGAGTGAACAGTACATGGGACTTCATTCTGCAACCACTGGTGGAAAAAATCCTTCAAAAAATGTGGAATCACAAATTCACTGGATGGAACAGAGGACGACACTAAGGGAAGATGGTGAAGACGACAATGATTCTCCTGTTAGTGATGACGATGAAAGTGATGAATATAGTGGTAAGAGAGGAAACGTACCAGTATTGACTAAAATATTTTATTGCACATACCGTATTAACAAATTCTTAAACAAGATAATTCACATTTCTTTCTTGCTATTGTAGGTACGCACAGAGTCCCGGCTGGTGGTGATAATGTTCCCCGGCCGCCCACACGTGTAATGGGCCAGCCGGCCAGCTGCACGCCGCTGAATCGGCTGCGTTTTAACGATGTATCAACCTGTACAGCAGCGTTGCTTCAAAGCAGTAGTTATTATACATACTTTTCAACACATCATAACGTTGGAACAATTTTTTTGTAAATAAAACAAATTAAAACAAAAAAATATTTTTTTTCTCTTCCTCAAAATTGGGGTGCGCGGATTATTCGAGTATATATGGTATGTTTGATCAAACCCAGATACTAGAGGGCCTGCTTGTAAGTCAGCTGGTAGGATCTAGCATGTGTTACTTGGTCAACCAATACAGCACTATATTTGTCATCTACTCTGTCCTGTAGAATCCTAGTTGTTCACCCTTCGTCGATCAGTCAATATGGAGTGTTGGAGTTAATTTTCGGGGACTGGGAAGGTGAATCTGTGACAAGTCTGTTCTGCAGGGAATGCCTAACACTCTTCTCCTTCCGGCACCACAGTGAAGTACTGGAACAGTGGGGGTCCTGGGTAGGGGGTTTTCTTGTCTTTGGGGTCTCTCATCTTTTCTTCTTCAACTCCAACACTCCGAACCTTCTATTTCATTTCTTACTTCTCATTAGAATACCAAGCTGTCCTTCCCTCTGTCCACATGCATACGTCTCTATTGCTGAGACCCTTCTAATTTACCGTGTCAGCTTTATTAAGCGACTAAAACCTATTTTATAGGAGAACCTGGGAAACAAAGTAGTATTTCTGATACTGATACTATTGAAGATACTGAATATATAAGAGGGAAACATTCCACGTGGGAAAAATATATCTAAAAACGAAGAAGATGTGACTTACCAAACGAAAGCGCTGGCAGGTTGATAGACACACAAACAAACACAAAAATACACACAAAATTCTAGCTTTCGCAACCAACAGCTGCTTCATCAGGAAAGAGGGAAGGAGAGGGAAAGACGAAAGGATGTGGGTTTTAAGGGAGAGGGTAAGGAGTCATTCCAATCCCGGGAGCGGAAAGACTTACCTTAGGGGGAAAAAAGGACAGGTATACACTCGCATACACACACACACATATCCATCCGCACATACACAGACACAAGCAGACATTTGTAAAGGCAAAGAGTTTGGGCAGAGATGTCAGTCGAGGCGGAAGTACATAGGCAAAGATGTTGTTGAATGACATTTATGATTCATTTATTGTTTATTCCCACTCAAGTGGTGAGCATGTACGTTTATACAAGGCCCAACCACATAGTAGTTGGTGCTGTTTCTATTACTTATAAAACACAACTAATGCAATGTATTAGTTACTTGTTCAAGTTACTGTGTATTGTCACTCAAAGTAATACGTAACCGCAGTCTCATTCCGTTATTGTTAGCACTTACTGTGAAGGGAAAAGCAACTACTGTGTTGCACAAATATCCCTGAAAAAATATATCAATTAATGTTTGAATGATTGTAAAGGTGGGAAAGTGGCATTGGAAGTGTCTTGACAAATGAAAAATGGAAAGATTGGACACTGTCGGACATTTCATTCTATATATGTAGGGTGAATTATGTTAACTGCTGAGGAACTATACTCCAAGAATTTACTTGTACTATATTATAATATTATATCTGTTATTCAATACTATATGTAAATGCCGTGGCACGCACAGCCACACAAATGCAATGGTCGGCTACTGCGGCAGAGTTAAGCAACGCCTGCAACTTAGTGCCAGCGCGATCCGCCATCTGACGCTAGAGGCGTTCCCACCAAATCAGCCATGAACTACACACGCGCACAAGCCTTTTTCCGGCGTGGATGGTCACCCTATTATATCACCATCCACCAGACAGGGATCGCCAACGGCTGCCAATCATCACTCCGGAATCAGCGAAGGAAGACTGGAGCCGCCGTGTTAAATAGCCGGAAGAAAGGGAAACTCGTCTTTCGACCCACCGTGGACTGCTGCCCGGAAGATACTTCGACACAGTCTGAACGCCCAGGTGACACGACTTCGCTACATTGGCCATCGCCCTGGACTCCGCGCCCGCCTACTTCCTCGGTATCTGCCAGAAAGCATCGAGAGAAAACCCGACAAAGGAATGTAAATTCAGTTCAGTTCCTAATATTTCAATTCAATAAGGTGGCATATTCTTTGGTTTGCTAAAAAGTTTTGGTAGGAGAAGAAACCTTTTTGTTTTCGAAGAAAATTTAACTTTTTGTAAAATTAAGCGGTGGCCTTGCTCCACCAAATAAAAATTTTTGTTCACACATGGGTGTTAATCTGTGGATATAACAGTAAATATCAATATAAATTGCAGCACTTACAAATTTTGTACTAGTATGATTTTAGTGATATGTTATCAAAGAACAAGTTAAAATTACAATACAAGATTTAAGACAAGAAATGTTTTAAGTATTAACATTTCGAATTTTGCTGAATTGAACTATTCTATTCAAAACAATCAATTACACAATACATATGATGGTAATAAGGAGTGGAGTATAAGCCACATTTCAGATTTTGCAACATAGAACTTCCGACGAGCAGAGATCTACAGTGTGCTTCAGTTCAGTGCTCTTCATTGCACTTAAGAGGAGACTGAACACTTTGTTATATTGTGGTCTAATACTAGGTGTATTTCCCAAACATAGGAAGTGGCTAAATACAAACTAATATGGATTTTGAGTATTGTAGTTCTGATACTAACACTCATTCCACAATGCATTGCCAATATTGAGAGAGTTATACACACCAGTGTCTCCACTGCACTCTAGAGAACCTGGAGGATCTAATGACAGACAAATATACAGAAACAAGACCAATTCAGCTAGCTTCCAAAAGATAATGTTTTGATTGAAATACACTCCTGGAAATTGAAATAAGAACACCGTGAATTCATTGTCCCAGGAAGGGGAAACTTTATTGACACATTCCTGGGGTCAGATACATCACATGATCACACTGACAGAACCACAGGCACATAGACACAGGCAACAGAGCATGCACAATGTCGGCACTAGTACAGTGTATATCCACCTTTCGCAGCAATGCAGGCTGCTATTCTCCCATGGAGACGATCGTAGAGATGCTGGATGTAGTCCTGTGGAACGGCTTACCATGCCATTTCCACCTGGCTCCTCAGTTGGACCAGCGTTCGTGCTGGACGTGCAGACCGCGTGAGACGACGCTTCATCCAGTCCCAAACATGCTCAATGGGGGACAGATCCGGAGATCTTGCTGGCCAGGGTAGTTGACTTACACCTTCTAGAGCACGTTGGGTGGCACGGGATACATGCGGACGTGCATTGTCCTGTTGGAACAGCAAGTTCCCTTGCCGGTCTAGGAATGGTAGAACGATGGGTTCGATGACGGTTTGGATGTACCGTGCACCATTCAGTGTCCCCTCGACGATCACCAGTGGTGTACGGCCAGTGTAGGAAATCGCTCCCCACACCATGATGCCGGGTGTTGGCCCTGTGTGCCTCGGTCGTATGCAGTCCTGATTGTGGCGCTCACCTGCACGGCGCCAAACACGCATACGACCATCATTGGCACCAAGGCAGAAGCGACTCTCATCGCTGAAGACGACACGTCTCCATTCGTCCCTCCATTCACGCCTGTCGCGACACCACTGGAGGCGGGCTGCACGATGTTGGGGCGTGAGCGGAAGACGGCCTAACGGTGTGCGGAACCGTAGCCCAGCTTCATGGAGACGGTTGCGAATGGTCCTCGCCGATACCCCAGGAGCAACAGTGTCCCTAATTTGCTGGGAAGTGGCGGTGCGGTCCCCTACGGCACTGCGTAGGATCCTACGGTCTTGGCGTGCATCCGTGCGTCGCTGCGGTCCGGTCCCAGGTCGACGGGCACGTGCACCTTCCGCCGACCACTGGCGACAACATCGATGTACTGTGGAGACCTCACGCCCCACGTGTTGAGCAATTCGGCGGTACGTCCACCCGGCCTCCCGCATGCCCACTATACGCCCTCGCTCAAAGCCCGTCAACTGCACATACGGTTCACGTCCACGCTGTCGCGGCGTGCTACCAGTGTTAAAGACTGCGATGGAGCTCCGTATGCCACGGCAAACTGGCTGACACTGACGGCGGCGGTGCACAAATGCTGCGCAGCTAGCGCCATTCGACGGCCAACTCCGCGGTTCCTGGTATGTCCGCTGTGCCGTGCGTGTGATCATTGCTTGTACAGCCCTCTCGCAGTGTCCGGAGAAAGTATGGTGGGTGTGACACACCGGTGTCAATGTGTTCTTTTTTCCATTTCCAGGAGTGTAGATTTACCTCATAATTATGTTGTAATACAAGCTACAGACAAATTCAGCGAATTACCTTGTTCTTACTTTGTCCTATTAATTAATATTTTGTTTAATCTAGCTGAATCCGAGACAAAATAATTTATGATAATTTTACATATTTGGTTGTACGTATCTTTCACAAATTGTTTCTTTATCCAATTGATTGTAAAATGAGGACTGTTACACAGATCTGTCAGGAAATAAAAACCTATTTAAACACACACATTTTAACCTTAAACAGCAATTTCTGACAGTTGTATGGAAATATGTACTTGTGAAAAAATTACGAAGAAAATAATTATGGAATCTTAATTACACTAATGTGTAGAACAGCTCTGTAAATGAAGGGAACATTTTCCATGAAGGGAGTCTCAAGTAATTAGTGAAAATTGTAATTGTATTATTGTAATTTCTTACTCAAGAATGTATTCTCGAATGAAATAACAGACATGTACTAATATTACAGTGTAGTAACTGTTCTGTAGTAAATATATAATGAGATATCTATTTTCAATTTTTTTATATCAATTTTAATTGTTAATTAATCAAATATTCACTTTAAACAATGCCAAGGATTGATCGGGATTGTTAACAAAGTAAAAATAGTTAACAGCCACGTTGGAAGTGTAGGTCAGTACTGTGTGTGATGTCGGACAAAGCATGTAGCTTGTTGATTTATTTCATTATTACAAGTATCGTACAACTTATTTCAGATTTGTCAAGATGCTTTTGATTAATTTGAGATTACAATAAATGTTCAGTGGAAACACAAAACAGGATTAATTATTTAAAAAATAGCTTTTTTTTTTTTTTTTTTTTTATATAGTGACTGAGAATCTAAGACTTCTGCTGCGACAGATGGCCAACTACGATGAGTAAAAAAAAAAAAACATAAAATGTTATAAGAAGCAGAAAAAAAAAAGTTTCTACAGTTGAGTCAACCTAAGCAAGGACTGTTGTTAGAAGAAAGAAGAGCTAAAAATAGGAAGACAGAAAATATAGGCAACATAAGATGCAAGATCAGTAAAGCAAGTTTATCACCGTGTAAGTTACATACGGCTCTGAATGAAACTATGGCTCGAGAGCTACAATAGCTTACATTAGCAAGGTACTGTCAACTATACCTGAAAATGTGAACGTAGTTTCAATCTAGTCAGATTACAATTTAAAAACATGTACCTCAATTTCAATCATTTCATAATGTGGAAATCTATTGGAATTTATTTGCTGCATCCCACAGTAAAGGAGCTGTAGATGGAATTGGTGCAGTTGCAGAATGGCTAGTGGGGAATGCAGTAAAAAAGGGAAAATTCATAGTAGGTAATGCATCAGCTTTCACTCAGGTAGCTGCAAGTACCACAACTATGCAGGTTTTTCATGTGTGTATTGATGAAATTCACAGAATCTATGTGAAACTTAATGTGGATCAAATATTTTCTTCAGCACCATCAGTACCAAACACAAAAAGCATTCACTGCTTTCACTGCCAGAAAGGAATACTACAAAAATATCTACCGTCTCCAAAGAATTTTGCTGCTGCAGATCATCATATTGAAGAAAATATGCGAAGTGTGAAGATTGGAGACTGGTACAAAGTAGAATATGACAGTAAATTCAATACTGGAGAAGTACATGCAGTTTTTGGAAATTCTTACTTAATCAGTGCAATGGAGTGAGCTGGGCACTATTGGAAAAGGCCTGTTAAATGTGATGAAATTACAAAGAAAATTAATCCACTTGATGTTAACGCAAGAGCATATTTTCAGTTCTCTGACTTAACTGAATTTGAAGTTCATTTTCCCAGATGTGATGGTCTTATAATTTTTCATAGTGTGTGAAATGTTAATTTTAAGGTTATCTTATTTGGCACATGTATTTTCTTTTCTCTGCTTGCAGGAAAAAAGTTTTTCCAACAACAAGTAACAAGTAACATGAGTCACATAACATTGAGTCACACGCCTTTTTCAGAATATTACATTATTTCACAAGGCATAAAATTTTTTAGAAATCTGTAACTCTGTGATTTTAATGCCAAAATAATATGCATTTCCTATGATAAAAACCAGATGCATATTCATAATAGTTTGAGGACACTTTTGACCTAAAATGCACATTAGGAATAGGATGTCCCAAATTTGTAACATGAGTCACAACAAAAATTACATTCTTGTTCTTTAATTTTAATGCTCTTCCCTGCTTAAATAACACTTCAAGACCTTTGCCTGAATAACATAATTTATAATGGTGATCTATAAAAGAAAATATGGATTTATAGATTGATAACAACTCAACATAATAAAACACCGATTGCAAAATGTAACACGAGTCACCGTAGTATCTCCCAGACATACGAGCAATAACAGGAGTAAAAGATATTATAGAACTGGTTAAGACTCTAAAATGGCAGTGGGCAGGACATACTAACCAAACGAAGGATGGAAGATGGACAAAATCAGTTTTAGAGTGGAGTCCCAGAGATAAACGAAGATCACCAGGGGGGACCACCTGATCGCTGGGATAAGGAATTCGAGGAAGTTGCATGCTTCAATTGGCAGAAGACAGCAGTGGACAGAGATGCATGGATACACTTCTTAAAAATTTATCTAGTAACTTAGAAAGGCTACATCTTGTATAGACTGAATTAGCTGAACAATAAATAAATAAAAATCATTACAAAGGTATGTAACTTATTGGATACTTCTGTTTTAATAATACTAAGTTACTGTGTAGCTCTCCAATGTATGAATGCTTCTGACACAATAAATAAATAAAAATGCTGGCAGCTGAGATGGTGCACTGATTACTCGGGTTACAAATTGAACAGCCTACTCACCACTGTGGCAGACTTGACAGGTGTCGGGCAGCCGATGGGGTTGTGTGTACAGTACCTGAGGCGTGTCACAGTGGAGCAACACCTTATCACGGCAGCTGCCGCTTCTGCTGAGAATGAGATTCGTGCAGCTCAGCGAAGGCGAAGCCTCAGAGTTGTAGATGTCAAATCGTGGCAGAAGCAGTTGAGACCACCTATAAAAAAATTATACCATGTACTACCCAGGAAGTTTTATGGGGACAAGATATGGAAAATTTAAGAAAGCCAATAAATTTTAATATCTTGGCAAGGTAACACAGGAGAATGGTTGGAACAGAGGCTAATAAATTCAGGTCAAGGATTATGGAAATGAGCCTTAGTGAACTAAATATGTTCAATAAGAGAGCTAACTTGTTTCAAGCAAAGTTACAACACTGTGTTACAGTAATTAGTCAAAATATCAATGTGCAGACAAATGCTTCGATCAGACTACAAAGAGAGACAAAACACTGTACAGAAGAAGGAAGAACTTAACAAAAATATTGACAAACATAAAATAATTGTGGATAATACAGCAATAGGAGTAATGAAGATCTGCACTACAAAACTGAATAACTAAATTTAAGGATGACAAAACTTACGAGGGAAGGCCACAACATTGGAATTACAATTTTACTTCTAACTTTTTACACCTTTAGTAGGTCATTAAAAACAACAATGTCGAAGTAGTACAGGGCACTACTCTGACTATTCTGAGAAAATCGCAAGAAAGATTTTACACATCTATTACGTACTTTATGTATACGTGTGAAGGTACCGGCCGTAGGTCACCTGTGTGGTCACATGCTTAGTGTTGCCACTTAGCAAGAGGGTCAGGGATGAGCAAACAGTTCAACACCCCCCCCCCCCCAATTAATTTTAATCTTGTTTCACCAATGGTCTGATTATTTAATTTATATTACATCTGAGAGGTAATATAATGAAAAAAATGCATTTTCATGAAGTAGTTGTGAATTGCACATGTTACTTGACTGTTCACTATTTTTAATTAAATTTTCAGGCTTGGAAATCCTAAGTCAAACCTCAATAAATAATGGTGCGGGGTCATTCCACGTCAAATCACGCAGGTCATGTCACCCATAATCTCAGATTTTTCTGAAACTTTGCACATTTTCTTACACTTATAACATAAGAACTTGTACAAAATCTTTTTGCTCTGACAAACTTTTCTTTAGTATCAAATTTTAAATGCAGTGATATTCTCTGGGCTCTGCAAGAGTGTCAGTGCAAAAGGGTAGTTTTTTTGATAAATGCACTTAACTCAGGCGTTTATGAAGCTTTTCATTTGGAATTTTTTTGTAAGTTAAGAGAAGCACATACTTAACAGACATGTAATTATTTAAGCAATAAAGTTACAAAGAACAATACAAAAAATTAATGTGTGTGACTTTCCAATTTCCGGAAAAAGTACACACACACTGAAAAATGCCTATATCACATTTCTCCAACCTGCTGGGCACTCAAAATTGGTCTTAGATAATTCCCAAGACAGTACACTATGTAATAAAATAAAATTAGTAATGGGTCTTCTATTAATGGACACACAAATAAATCTGAAATCACACAACAATCAAGCAATGGAAAATCCAGGATGGTATGATTGTGTGAATCTCTTTATTGTGATTGTGCCTATCGTGACTCAGCATCTCCGCTATATATTGAAATCACACTTCATTGTGTAGTGATTGGGGGGGGGGGGGGGGATATAAGAAAAAAATCATCCATACCTGACATCCACTGCTTCAGATTTTCATGAAAGTTTTTCTACTTGTTACTTTCTGCATGGCAAAATGCAAAATTTTTCCGCCATGTAGTTTGAGGGGAGAAAAAGGAAATTTTTTAGAAATGTAAATGCCAGAACAGAAGCTTGTCATTTGGATTTCATTACTTCAGACAAAAATAATACTAACAGGAAGTATCTTATTTCCAACACATCACTGTCATATTTCCTAATATGTCACAGAAGGGATGTATCTTTATTGGAAAAAAATTAATAACTATTCTTGACTTCGGGGAACGTAGCAAATTAACTTAAGCTGTTGTGGTCCAAGCAATGATTTTTAAATACATAAAACACTTTGACAGCTGATACAAGATTTATTTTTATCGAAACTGATTTTTAAAAAAGAAGCAGCACCCTGAGTTTTGATAGATACTGGACATTTTACATGTATCACATCATTGCTCAGAAGACCATTCAAATCTAATTGTGTACACTGACAACCTGTAGTAAAGCTGTCTCATGAAGGTACAGAGCCAAAAGTTACAACTTCATTTGAGACATTTTCATTACACGGGTTAACTTTATTTGGAGTGTCAAATTAGCATCTTTAAACAACAATTATTCTAGCCACACTAATGTTAATTTAAAATGTACATGTTCAGCAGTGAAGATCCCTGAGACTATCAATGAAACTTCTTACGAGCATCTCTGTTTTTAATCCACTGTGACAATTTATATTCTGTTAGCTTCATATCTTTATCATTGACATAATATATTCTGCCTAATGATGATTTAGGTACACCAACAGCATATAAAATATTTCCCAAAGGCACAAGAGTCTTCCTTCTCAGGCCAAAAGAACACTGTTGATCCAGGTGGATTGAGAAAAAGCAGTTCAACATGATCTCCTTTATCACAGACATTTCTGATGAAGGGAAAGTACCACCTGTCATCATATACAGCTGCTACAAAAGAATTTTGTTGAGGGCGAGTGCATGTCCATAGTGGAGTATTTTCACTGAATGCACAAAAAATCAAGGGAGGTTTTTCAGAAGAAGTTACTCTTCTAATCTCTATAGAATCACAAGAAAGTGGTTTGTAATGGTGAAAATTCCTGGTACCAGGTATTGTGCAGGTTGTAGAAAATCTCTTCTGTGTTCTTGTGTAGGAAATCTTTCGCTAAGAAATGAAAAAAAAAATCTTTCAATATTAGCTTAGCAGAAATCGCAAACACCACACGCAGTTTTTATTTGCGCATCATCTTCTAGTTGAAGGCTAGTTGTTCTCAATATACATTCTATAGTCCCTCCCACACCATCACACACAGATTTACCGAGTCTAGTAGCAAAAAAGGAATGCTCAGCATCAATAAAAAATTGTTTTTATGCTCACACAAATTTTTAAAGCTTTTTCTATACTTATATTGAGCAGCACATCAATCAGTTAAAGAAAGGACTTTCTTCAGTTGTGGGTAATGCACTTCCAGCCACTTACCCATTTCTTTCTGGACAACTTTTATAAATCCTACATCATGTTCCATATCATCACCTATAACGCAGCAGTTCACTATTACCAATTAACTTTCTTCTTTTACCACATATACACACATGGGATGGATTGTACAGCTGCTTCTTGTCTAGTGGTAACTCTGAATTTCATTCTGAATTACAAAACTGTAGTTTTCAGCAAAGTTCAGTAACAATTGCTTTATCTGGGGTAAGATAAGATTTTCTTTCAATTTATTCAATGATTTTCACAGACAGGTATAAATGAGTGTGGTTTAAGTGACAGTAATTTTGTTACCAACAAGTCTATGTATTCACCAACAGTTGCCGGCCACTTTACCAATTCTGCCCGATAATGTGTGCTTATCCATTGGCTGAATTCAGCTTCATCATCAGCACCTTTGTAAGCTAATTTCTGTTTTAGTAATTCTGACAGTTCGCCTTTGCTGGGACAATTATCACAGTGATTAAGCATGCAGTCATAGTTTTCAGTCACATACAATAAATTTTATGAGTTCTTTGTATGTTTCTTGAGTGTGTTCCGCATCCAAAAGCAGTTTTACATTTTGGTGGATAAAACAAACAAACAAACAAACAAACAAACAAACACACACACACACACACTGAATGAGTGCTAGCAGCACCAGCTTATAAATACACTGCTACAGTCTTAGCAAACAACATTTAGAAAGACCAATGTTAATGTTTGGATTCTGCCATTTAGAACATGAGTACAGTTCACTTTAAGTTACAAAGGATAAGTGATTTTTGCATACACACAGTCTTCTGAATGCCAACTCTGTCTTTTCCTCTTGGTAACATTCGAGTATGATCATCATTTTGGCAGAAATCAGAGACAATCTTCATTAATTCATCAGCAATAACTTTCCCCCTTTTTTGTTTAGGAATTGAAAAAATACCCATTTCTGTTTTCAGTTTCCTTGCTTGTCGAACCACATAATCACTAACATTGAATTATGAAATTACATTTTCTTTTCACCATGAGGGTAGAGCTAAAGTTAAAAATTGAATTTTTTCAGGTACTCTTACACTAGCCACCTTTTCATTCATTAACAATATCATAGCATCAAAATCTTTGGCTTTCTTAATTTCATCATCAAATTTTTCTTCTCTATGGTCAGAATCTTCAATACTGCAATCTAATGCCCGGCACACTTTTCTTTCCAAAACATGCTTCACTTTTTCTACCTTCTTTTTGCCACATGAAGCCTTTCTGTGATTTGGAATGTGCCAAATCATGTGAAGTTTTATTTGCAACCTCAATACTTTCATATTTTAGTACTGATTTGTAACATGTCACCTCCCTGCCGCTTTCATTTCAATCACTGATGGCAGATTTCTGTTCACAAATCTTACTTGTTGTGCACAATTTTTGGACTGGTTTTACATAGAATCTTTTAGCACTTAATGTTTTAGGCAAAGACAAGAAAACTGACTTCAAACTATTTTAGTTGTTTGTTTTTGTTTTTTGAAAGTTTCACAAGTGTTTGGTTGACTTTCAAAAACTTTTAAGTAATATTATCTGTGATATCCACATATGGTGGCACTTTCTCAATTTTATGCAAAGCTTATACTGGATTGCAGCAATATCAAATCTCATTGGTCTTCACAGAGTTGTTCTATTTTTTGTAGAGCTGGTACAGGCACTGCCGGATTAAGTAAGCACAGGACCCGTCGCAAATTCTGACAAGAGGCCCTTGATTTGTTTAGGTCGTACAGTTTAGGATATAAAATAAAACTTGATCATTACAAATAAACTTTTCTAGATTTAATTTCGGAAAATTTAGAAATTATACAAGTTAGATCAATGTCCGACCAAATCATATTCAATGTTCATTATACTGAGGTCATTTAGTCATTACTGTCCCATCATATTTCCAAATTCATTTTTAATGCACTTTAGCGTTGAAAAAGAACACTTTCCACTGCGGTTGGTGATCATTAAAGATAAGTAAATGAGAAAGGCTATTTTTACATTCGGAACAAGGTATTTTTACATTTGGAAAAAACGGTCCTAACAAATTTTCCAATAAAAATGTATAAATTTGTAATTCCAAAGCTTCGTTCTTTTTTCTGTGAATGCAGCAGAGATATCAGTTTTCAGCAGCTCTGTGAACTGTACTAGTTCGTCACCTAGCGACTCTTTGAAATCATCTGGGTAAGCATTCACAATATTAGGAGTTCTTTTCAAGATCCCTTCTGCTGTAAGGGATTTAAAGTCCCGTTATATTCCAAAAACCATTAGTCAGATGATGGTATTTTTCGAAGCATTTAGCTAATGCAATCAATACATTGTCATTTATCACAATAAACACCTAAAACTCAAAACGTTATCCAGGTGTTTGATTTTCTACAACTTCATCGAGTGTAATTGATCCCACTAAAATGGTTGTACTTCGTTTTTGCTTGCGTCATCTTTGAGTTTGTAGCTGATATTCTTCACAGCTAGTCAGGGATTTGGCTTTTGCCTCAACTTCTGAAAAAGTGAACTTCATTTCTTGGATATATTCACGTAAGGATTTATGAAGTGCATACCCGGTACTCAGACCCTGGTCATAAGACTGCAGCGAAATGCTAGTTGCTTGCGACCATTCTAGGATTCTGTTCCATGCAACACACATTATTCCCCTTTTCAGGTTACTCAGCTTCAAAACCACTCCGTAAGCCTGACTGCGCCACACTACCTTTTTATGCATATTAGTAGGTATGTCATTCAAAACTTGTTTGATCGTATGAAAACCAAATAAAAGTGTCACTGTAGCATCAGCTCTGGCCACCCACCTAGTGTTCCATAATCTTTTGAAAATCGGAATTTTAGTACTATCATTTTTCAATGCTTTCAAAAGAAGGCCCCTTCGATAGGTAGAAGCAGATAAAAATGTAAAGAGACCTTCAAGGAAATCAAAGGAAATGGATACTTCTGTACAACATTCTGCAACATGATTGGTGACCAAATTTAGCAAATCTGAAAAACAGGGAATATATTGAGTGTATTTATTTATATCTTTAATTTGGGCTTCTAAGCTGGTATACCTGCCACTTATGTTAATCTCTGACATTAATGCCGTGCTCTGTTACAACAGATAATAAGCTTTGGGAGAGATGTTCAGCAGTATGACCTTCCATACATAAAAGCTTCACATACCTTTCCACTGGTCCGAACGGTAGGACGCAGGGCACTATCAGAGTCAGTTGATCTACGTGAGGTGTATCAGAAGTAGAATCCAATGAGACAATTGTATTTGAATTTCACAAATAATATGATCCAGTATGACTATCTAATTAGATAGAAAAATTCCAAGCACATTGTTTTTGACAAATATGACTTACATTGGGCCAGAAACACGTTAAATTTGGCTAGTAATTCTAATAACACTAAATAATTTCCACTGTGGGTGAACCAACAACTCCATCACTACTTCAAAATGCTAGCACTCTTTCACCTAAACAACTTATAATTGCAACAATTCGTTGTAAGAGCTTTTTTAAATAAATAAATAACAGGGAACTAATCAATTTTCTGTGCGAATTGCTTTCATCATGTCTCTTCCAGTCATCTAATTGGTCTTTCATAATGCGTGGCGAGCCATTAGAATCTGCCACTGTGCAAACAAAACAGAACAGTCGCCCTTTGCTTTCTGAATAGCACAACCAATCTCTCATGTAAGTTTTATTCGATAGTTTTTCATGCTTATATGTGAAAAACGACTTTCTACAGGACCTTGGCTTATTTTCTTTTGTATTCTGACGAATTTTATGTAGTACAACTATCATCCTCATAATCAGGTACAGCTTTTGTATTTTGTACATTTTATGTATATTTGGCAAAATCATTCTGAACATTAAAAAACCCAGTTTACGCATTTCAGATACAAAAGCATGTGTCTTTCTCTCCTTTGCATCTCTTGCTTTACACTTTGCACTTCCAGAAGTGTAGTGGTATCCAGTATCTCTCTGTCTGCTGCTCATGGTGGTTAGCTCAATCTGTGTAGAAGGGAAAATAAATTACATAATAAAATGGAACACTACTATTTAATCGCATTATTACAGCTTCCCACCTATTGAGATTTATTGACTCTGTCCATAAAAATTGTGCAGGGAGAAGAAGAAAACGGAGTTGAGAGTGAGCTCTCAGCTGTTGTCTACCCATCAATACAAACTCAGGCACATCTTTAAATTATTTGTAATTAGTGCTCTCAACAAAACATCATCCACTTGGCTTCATGTTTTATATTTAATAAGGTAAGCATGCTGGTAAAATGTCGTGTCCCACAAACGACGTAGCTTGGGAATGTGGGCCATATAGTGAACTACGCAGTTAAGACGCGACTATACTCGTGCGCACTGGTTGTTCATCACTCGCTTTGCTACACTGCAACTATTTTAAGCCTAAGCACAAAGTACATACGTAACCTCAACTTACGAGGTACCCATGAGCTACAGTTTCTAGATTCCAATGGAAAGACGGTCAAATTGAAACGGTTGAATGTAAAATAGCGAGAGCTAGTAGACATGACAGACTAAAATCATTTTCCGGCTATTTCACATGCAAATGGAAGTGTATGGGCTTTTCTTTGCGATTTATATATTTCAGTTTTGTTGCAGATATCACAGACAACTTTTCAAATGAAGATGCAAATAATGGAATAATCTCTGATGTTTCTTTACAACCTCCAAGGGTGGTAATGGCAATGGACACTAAAATGAAGTAAGTGATAAAGACTGTTCTGAAGATTTAAAATCATCAGCAATAGCTCGAGTGATAGCAAAGGAGTATTCACATGGAGCAGTTAAAATTGCCAGTGTTTTGAACAGATCTTTACAATGAGCTCAACCAGTATTTTTGGTTATTACTCTAATGGCCCTTTTCTGGAGTTTCAAAATTGTGGCCACATTTTGTGGTTGTTCCCCAAAAAAGAATGCCATAGCTAAGAATTGAGTGTAGATATTAATAATATGTAACTAAAAGGCACTACAAGTTACACACTGATGATGGGTTTCTAAGGGCATAACAAGCTGATGACATTCTGTTTCCAAGTACCTTTGTGTGTTCACACCACTTCAACTGAGAATCAATATTCATTACTAGACATTTCGCATTTGTTACCGTCTATAAAGGTGCCAACTACATTTAATTTAGCATTGTAATTTTTCCTCTTCAAACTGAAATTCATGGCATTAGTTTTCTTTATGTTCAGTGTCATTTTATTGCTTATTGACCAATCATAAACTTCCTTGGGAGTATCAGTTGCTTTCTCTGCAAGGAGTTCTCTTGTTTTCTCAGTGACTATAATATTGCTGTCATCAGCGAGGAGAATTTTTTCACCATGAATAACACTACTGGGAAAGTCATTGATGTATATCAGGAACAGTGTTGGTCCTAATGTGCTACCTTGCAGAACACCTATATTAATGTATTTTGGTTCTGATAAGTGTTTTAGTAAATGTTTAGATCTATTTTAAGTGTGTGTTATCGCTACTCTTTGTACCCTATCTGCTAGGTAGGATCAAAACCAGTCATTAGTTTATTGCTAATGCTATTAATTTATTTAATAGAATCTTGTGGTCAACTGTACCAAAAGCCTTAGAAAGCTACAAAAATATGCCTGCGACATTCATCTTTATCAAGAGCATCAAGTACAACTTTTGTGAATTCTACTATGGTTTACTCATTTTTTGCCACTTCAGAAAACAAACTGATTCAATTAAAAAACTGAAAATCGCATCCAATTCCATGCATTAGTTTTTGCGTGATGCGCATACAGACATACACACAAAAATTTTAAAAATAACTTTTTTCATTTTTGAAAGCTGCTATAAAAACACCCTCATATTCAGTTTTCTTAAATATCTCCTACATACAGACATCTCCAAGTTACAATTTTACTATATGTGTAAATTCACAATGCAGTGGAAAATACTGAGCGTATCATTAAAAGAGTACCGGCTTATATGCAGCAAAGCTATGTCCAAAATTGAATGCTTTTTGCTGCCAATGTCTTAAGTAACGGATGGACATCACTCCAGATCACCATCCTTTGAAAAATTGTTAGAGGTAGCATTAAGGAAACACTTCCTTTGAATTATTAAGCAGACAATTTTAATGTGAAGTACAGATTCAAGAGCTACACCATTCTTCAACACTATGAATTTGTAAATTGAAAATTGTTAACCCATTATTAAAATAATTGTTTAACCAATTAGCTGTGTTCCTGCTTCACGCTTTACCATTAAGAGGATACAGTGGGGTGGGGTACTGCAACATGCTAATGCTTAAAATGTACATCACAGATGGTCAAAGCTATGCACTATCAAAACTATTGCTCAAATTTTGATGCAAAATCGATTGCAAGGTTGTTATTTCACCAGTGTTCTGTTTTCCCTCTTGAAAATAAGTCTTCAAGTTGATGATGTTCCATTGTGGTATTGACAACTCCAGTATATACCACTACCAAGGGTACAAATTCTGAGCACTAAATGTCTACTGTATTCGAAATCATCCAAATAAAAAGCGCAGTGTTTCATTATGATATCAAACACAAATATTTGATTCCTACATAATTACATACTGAGAACCAACATACTTTTTTATTGTTTAAACCTCTGGGTATATATGAACAAACAACGACCTGACTTTACCTCACACTTCAGTCAGCAACTTTGGAATCACTATATAAAATAGATGTCACCCACTTAATAATCTACTTTGTAAAAGAAGTTGACGATTGGCCTCCAAGCACCGATTGTTAGGTATCTGTAACTCTCAGGACTTGCGCTGACTGCCCTTTTTCTGAATCGCTGTTGCCAACGTCAACCCTCCCACGCTTCTATAGTTCTAATTGTTGTGCTGTGTGGCGCTGGTTGCATGCAAGGGGTTTGTTGCACGAACTAAATGTCACTAAGAAGCTATTGCCGACTATCGAGGTTAGCTCCGACTCACCGATTACTCTGTTTTCATCGTGACGTCTGAAACATTATTAATTAGTTGGCAGGATGTTGCAAAGTTAACCAACTGGTGAGATAATTCACCTTTTTCACTATTCTATCTGCAACAAATAAGTGCTATACTTGAAATGCCTATTAAAAAAAAATTACTCTTAACTTTACAAGAGTTTTTGCACATTTTCCACTGCAATTAACTGAGCACTTATTCACTTACAACATACGTGGGTTGGAACTTTAATAGTGTCAACTATTTATTTACAGCTTGTACAAAACAGATACATGTTTCAAAGTTTTGCTGGAGTGGGGAGGATTTCATGAAGGATGGATCTCATTTCAGGAGCTACAATGGGGCTGCTGCGATGTCCACCAAGAGTGTCTTTCCGCCGTCCACCTAACCTTCGTAACCTCTTGGTTCATCCCTATGAAATCCCCAAACCACCTTCCCTACCTTCTGGCTCCTACCCTTGTAACCGCCCCCAGTGTAAAACCTGTCCCATGCACCCTCCCACCACCACCTACTCCAGTCCTGTAACCCGGAAGGTGTACACAATCAAACCCACGTGATTTACCAACTGACCTGCCTACACTGTGAAGCCTTCTATGTGGGAATGACCAGCAACAAAGTGTCCATTCATATGAACGGACACAGGCAGACAGTGTTTGTTGGTAATGAGGATCACTCTGCGGCTAAACATGCCTTGGTGCACGGCCAGCACATCTTGGCACAGTGTTACACTGTCTGGGTTATCTGGATACTTCCCACTGACACCAACCTATCATAACTCCGGAGATGGGAACTTGCCCTTCAATATATCCTCTCTTCTCGATACCCACCAGGCCTCAACCTCCGCTAATTTCAAGTTGCCACCCCTCGTACATCACTTTTAATTCAACAACATCTTTGCCTCTGTACTTCCACCTCGACTGATATCTCTGTCCAACCTCTTTGTCTTTACATATGTCTGCCTGTGCCTGTATACGTGCAGATGGGTGTGTGTGTGTGTGTGTGTGTGTGTGTGTGTGTGTGTGTGTGTGTGTGTGTGTGTGTGTGTGTGCGCGCGCGCGAGCGAGTGTATACCTGTCCCTTTTTCCCCCTAAGGTAAGTCTTTCCGCTCCCGGGATTGGAATGACTCCTTACCCTCTCCCTTAAAACCCACATCCTTTTGTAACCGTGGGTTACGAAAGCTTGAAATTTGTGTGTTTTTTGTCTCTATCAACATGCCAACACTTTCGTTTGGTAAATTACAGCATCATATATATTCTCTAATAAATGAAGATTGATGTTTTGAACTGTGTAGACAACCCTTTTTCCATGCTTTCACTTCTCGGCAATGTGGAAAGTTAACCATACAAAGTTTGTGAAGAACATCCATTATGCATACTGCTATGGCCATCAGCATGATTTATCATTACTAGTTAGTTACTTTAAAATCAAATATCGTATTTCAAGACCTGACGTCCACGATTCGTTATAGGTGTAAGCAAAGTTCACGTCCCATATAGTGTGAACACAGCACCAAATCAACCCTAATACATTACAAAAATGGCACCAGCAAAGTATCCTAATACTAGCATAAAAAAGTAGGTCTATTTAATTTCAAAGTGGCAGAATGTAGACTTAGAGAAAGCTTTTGACAATGTTGACTGGAGTACTCTTTCAAATTCTGAAGGTGGCAGGCGTAAAATACAGGGAGCGAAAGGCTATTTACAATTTGTACAGAAACCAGAAGGCGGTTATAAGAGCCGAGGGGCATGAAAGGGAAGCAGCGGTTGGGAAGGGAGTGAGACAGGGTTGTAGCCTCTCCCAGATGTTATTCAATCTGTATATTGAGCAAGCAGTGAAGGAAACAAAAGAAAAAATCGGAGTAGGTATTAAAATCCATGGAGAAGAAATAAAAACTTTAAGGTTCACCAATGACATTGTAATTCTGTCATAGACAGCAAAGGACTTGGAAGAGCAGTTGAACGGAATGGACAGTGTCTTAAAAGGAGGATAGAAGATGAACATCAACAAAAGCAAAACAAGGATAATGGACTGTAGTCAAATTAAGTCGGGTGATGCTGAGGGAATCAGATTAGGAAATGAGACACTTAAAGTAGTAAAGGAGTTTTGCTATTTGGGGAGCAAAATAACTGATGATGGTCGAAGTAGAGAGGATATCAAATCTAGACTGGCAATGGCAAGGAAAGCGTTTCTGAAGAAGAGAAATTTGTTAACATCGAGTATAGATTCAAGTGTCAGGAAGTCGTTTCTGAAAGTATTTGTATGGAGTGTAGCCATGTATGGAAGTGAAACATGGACGATAAACAGTTTAGACAAGAAGAGAATAGAAGCTTTCGAAATGTGGTGCTACAGAAGAATGCTGAAGATTAGATGGGTTGATCACATAACTAATGACGAGGTATTGAACAGAATTGGGGAGAAGAGAAGATTGTGGCACAACTTTACTAGAAGAAGGGATCGACTGGTAGAACACGTTCTGAGGCATCAAGGGATCACCAATTTAGTATTGGAGGGCAGCGTGGAGGGTAAAAATCGTAGAGGGAGACCAAGAGATGAATACACTAAACAGATTCAGAAGGATGTAGGTTGCAGTAGGTGCTGGGAGATGAAGCATGCACAGGACAGAGTAGCATGGCGAGCTGCATCATACCACTCTCAGGACTGAAGACCACAACAACAAACAGTGGCAGAATGACTTGCCTTTATGAGGCAAAATTCCAAGTGCTATCAACAGCCACAATTAAAAGTACAAAAAACTTATGTGGGTTTTAGAAACGTAAGTTCCTGCCTCAGGCGGCAAAGTTGGGAAAGAGGGTCAGCTGACTCAGAGACCAGGGTGAGAGAGAGGGGAGCCAAGCCACCCACTGTGGTGATGAGAAAGGGGAGGGGGGAGGGAAGGAAGAGGGAAGATATATATATAAGAGAGAGAGAGGGGGGGAGGAGGAAAATCTGTCTTTATCCATTGTAGTCTGAAACTGTGACGTGTTTAATACACTTTAAGCATGAATAATAAGAACACCAAACCTGAATCCCCCACACCCTCAGTTGAAATACACATGATTAATTGAAAACACAGTTGGCATTCTCAAATGTAGTCCTGGGAATGCACTGACAATCATTTATCAAAGTTGATTACTAGAGTTTTATTCTTCGCCACAGCTTGCACTAGTAAAATCTGCACAATGACAAAGGGAAAGAAAGGCAATTTATACGACGTGGATACTGAAGGTCAAACTGCTGTGGAAAAATCTAAATTAGTCGAAGAACTAATAACAAACCACTGTCTTGAGAAAGGTAGAAACAACACAATGAGTTAAGTTAGCTTCATGTTCAGGAGGATTGTTAACTATCTGTATCATAAGGACTTAGTTTCAAAATTATAGCAGGCACTACATCTCAGCGGAAAGTATAGCAACATGTTGGCTGTTTACACTATGTCTTGAGTTGTTTCTTTTTCCTTTCGACATACCCAATGCCACCATTTATTCAGATATTCTTCTGCACAGTAGCAGAAATGATTTCAGTTTTCATTTGAAGTTAATTTTACTACCCATTATGTTCTTTGCTCCACTGGGCAGGCAGTCTAATATTTTTACAGACAAATACATCACTGCTTTCTGTGTAATACTAAATCTGAGTGAAGGACGTAGTAAATAATTTCTCCATCTAATATTCCATTTCTGAATGATAATGATTTCAAACTGTGATTTTTCACAACAAACTTTCATTTGAGAGTAAACATACTGCGAGGCTGTAGTCCATATGCCCCTCTGTGTAACAAGCTGTCTACAAGATTCCGAAGAGAATACCGCATTATGTGCGCAACAAACATATTTCCCCATCAATGAGACATTTGTGAATGCAAACAAAGAAAAAGTTAACATTTTGACATTTTCATCTCCAAAACATTCGTGGCTACACTTAAAATTTAAATGCTAAAAGTGAGCTAGGCTATCTAACGTTCTTGGTCCGTCTACATATGTTGCTAGCAATGTCATGTTATTAATGTTCAGCTTGTGTATGTGCAACTAATCAGCCAATTTTCATTTCCCTTCGTTTATTGAGTCTCTTTCAGCATAACATACTTCCACTGACGATAACAACAACAAATTAATTCAAAATGTGTCAAGCAAAACGAAAAATGCTTTTATTCAGATGCATATAATTACAGCCTGAAAATTATTAACATATCTAACAGTGTCCAAATGCAGCACCAATTAACATATATCCTAACTTTTTTTGTGTAACCCATTAATTAATGTCACCTGAAAGTATTTTACGCGGTGCAAGAACCTCAATTTCCTCCAGCAAAAAGTCAATCGAAAATGCAAATCTTACTCCAGGAAAGAAAAGGGCACTATGTGTATTTATATTTCAGGTATTTATTTGGATTATATTATGACGACAAATGCTGTACCATTATGAAATGTTCCCTTAGAGAATAAATAAAGAGGAAAGGTGGCAGATGAAATAATAGCAATGAGGTCTGCCTCTACCACACCTAAATCACGTTACAGATTTTTGTCATCCTCCATATCCTCACTGAGGACCTCACAATGAGTCTACGTAACGGAATATATTTAATGTAACCCAGAGAGATCATGGAGGTGAAGCCTGTACAAGCCTCGTAAGCTGCTACTGATATATAACAATTTTTTTTAACGTTAACTTGTTATCCATACAAGATTAGTTAGTTTTGGACAATATTTAGAACACCTAACTTAAGTAAACTCGTTTCCACATTTACGGGGCTTAATTTTTTTTATATTTATTGTTTCAGATCTTTGTACGGACCTTAGGCTTTAGAGCGTGTTGAAACAGTACGATTACAGTTTATTTAATCGTTAATACATAACATTTAGAAACTGACTCTTTATACTGCACAAATCTATTGACAAGGGCTATAATAATCGAGCATAAACTGTAGCAGCCTATATGAAAATTTGGCCTTTCGTATAATGAAAATAAACGTCCGCAGTTTACACAGAAAAACGAAGTTTTAGTAAACAATACGCAACTTCCCCATTTGAGTGCCAACAGACAATTTTATTTTATTCGTACAAGCTGGACGAGATTGATCAAGCTGTAACAACATGATCTCGACCCTCTGCCGTAAAAGCATTCGTTATATTATTCACATCTAACATTTTCCTCTAGAAGTCAATGAAATGCCCAGATTCCACAAAACTGTCCATCGAAAGCTTGTACATAGTACAGTTTTCAAGTACTGTACATGGTTAACTTAAAAGACCTGTCTTTCTACCTTCAATTAGTGAAGTATTAACACTGTGGTCTGCGATGTCTACGGACCTAAAAAATCTGCGTGTTAGAAGGTTTTTCTGGTAGCTTCATAAAATGGTCAAATTTAAAATTAAATTTGTGGACTCTGAATACATAACAAAATCACGCGCTGTAATTACTAAACTTACGTAGGCACAGCATGGTTGTAGTCGCAGTAATAACGCACAATTTAAAACAGTACACACACCGCCACTACGTTCATATTGAGACCACGTGATTGCTGTCCCGCTCATAGCCTCGTACCGATGCGTCCAAAGAGGAGCCAACCGAGAAAAGTAAACACCAGAAACACAAACGCGTTGGCGCCAAACCAAATGTGGAGTCAGGTTCACACACGCATCTAATGTGGCGCCACAACTTGACTTGCTGCATAGACCTTCACTTGCTGTAGTGGCATCGTAAGATACCTTTCACACAGGACGCCACAAATTCTACTTAGCTGCACAGATTTCAATATGACGTCAATTGAAACCATATGGATGGGTATGTAGCGACCACAATAAATTAGCAGTGCAGTACAGGTCGGTTCACTTGTGCACCACTCTTGTGTCACATCGCAAGTATTTTATTTTGCGCGGATAAAATAGTTCCACGCCACCCGCCAGAAGCGATGTGTTGTGTCCGTTATTCCGCGTCGTTTATTCTCAGTATATAGTTTTTTACATGTTCTTGTTTTCTCCATGTTAGTTCTTAAGTATCTTTTGATACTTAGTTCTTGAGTAACCAGTCAACAAGTTACTAATTCGTTTTCGCGCGAGTCTTGCCTTGATATACAATGCGTCTGAAAGATGTCCTATATTAATTGCCGAACGAAGGAATAAAGATCTTGTCATCTCAGCATTAGAGACATAGTTGTGCGTCATTTATCGCGAACTAGCAGGCTAACCAGTACTTAGTCCTACGGCCAAAGGTATGGATGGTATAGTGCAGTTTATGGCCACAGAGCTGTCACAAGAGTTAAATACAAGGAAGACGAAGCACAAATATTGCATCTGGAAATAGATTTCGCACAGGGATAAATCAGGGGAAACAAACACATTTGCCTCCCAAAATGTGAATGTATATTACGTCTCCTATTCTCTCTCTAACAACTTTGCGACCATTTTGAAATCCGATTTTCGTCTCTTAGAATAGCGCGGATCCTATTGATGAGTTACTAATTCAGTTCACTGCAGCATCGCATCTTGACGAAAACAATAATAAACACGGATCTTTCTGCCCACAAAAAATTTTGTCTTCAAAGATAATACTCACAACGCCTTCGACTGGATGTCGTAGCTTCTGTTAACTAGAACTGTGACAAGAGTTAAATTTAAAGAAGACGAAACCCAAATGTTGGATCCTAAAATAGATTTCGCACAGGGATAAATTCAAGGGAAACAAATACATTTATAAAAGGAATAACACTCAGAGACGAAAATGCTGTCTGCAATGGCAAACTGAAGAACAACTGGCATGTAAATATCATCAGCAGACACGCCATCCTTCCAATATTTTAGAATCTTATTGTATTCCTTGATGCAGGCAATTCGAATAACCAGTTTTTAGTTTTACAGTTGCCACATTACACTCTGGAACTATTTCCTGCGTATAATCCACGATTTGTGCAATGCTAGGTCTCACAAATTACGAAGTTCATATGACTCTCTTTCTTGGTTAAATGTATTAAGTGTCTTTATTCTTTTAAGACTGTGGGATACGTCATCGGTTTGCAAATATTGTACACACACACACACACACACACACACACACACACACACACACAGAATCAAACATAGGTCGCTGTTCTTGAAGTTATAGAAGCTGCGAAACTTTTTCAGAAATAAAATAAAATAACACTGAAATCCAATGGCGTACAGCAGCAATTACACCACGACAAATACAACACAATGCTTGTGTTTTGAAATATTGCCACCAGGGAGCAGTGGTGGTAGGAAAGTGCAGCAACAAAGCACAACCAAGCTGAACTTTTTGTAGTGTGATAAAATTGCGCCTCTTAAGTTGCTTCACTAAAAACTGGAAGTTCATACATGCAATTGCAATGCAACTGCAGTATGGCAATAGCTGTAGTGACACTTTTGTTGCATGTGCGAACCCGGCTATACTACAAGTTGCCAGTGGTCCATCTCTTCCAGAATTACTCTATATACTACTTATATTAAAAAAAAAAATCCAGGCGTCTGTCTGAACATTGTGTTGTGTAAAATTTTTAAGTAAATCGGTGAAGAACTTTTCGAGATTGTTAACATTTACCGTTTTTGTAGTATATATAAATTTATATGCCATGTATATTAAAACATATGTAGCCTACATCTGTCCAAATGTTTGTTAGAATATTGTGTAAAAATTTTAAATAAATAGATTCTGAGATTTTTGATGATGATGATGATAAATGACTTGCCTTTATACAGGGCATCTTATTTTAATCTATACTGCCCGATATCTCTGGAGTGGCACAATTCTGCAAAAAAAAAAAAAAAAATCTCGAGTAAGGTTTGAAGGGGGTCATGGAATCGTTACCCTGATATGACCTTGAACCCTGTTTTCAAGGTCAAACCAAGGCCATATTCATTTTTGCAAATGGTAACCCCTATTTTTCATTCCATATTCGAATTCTACATGAAAAAAATACGCATTGTTTGTAGATTGGGAAAATTTTCAAGTTTACGAAAATTTCACCAGTGGACAGATTTCAGAAAGCATACAAGATTTTCATTGAAAGTTTTTCCAGATCTCGCTTCGTTCTGGAGTAATGATAACCTGGTAAAGTTACAATGAAGTGCTCCCTGGCGAAAAACCATTGGTTTTTCGAAAAAAATGTCCCCTACAAACAATGCGCATTTTTTCTCACAGAATACGAATATGGAATAATAAATAGGGGTTACCATTTGCAAAAATGAGCTTGACGTTGGTTTGACCTTGAAAACAGGGTTCAAGATCATTTCGAGGTAACCCCTCCATGACCCCCTTCAAACCTTACAACTTTCACTAGAGTTTTTTTTTTTTTTTTTTTTTTTTGCAGAGTTGTGCTACTCCAGAGATATTGGCCGATATGCATTAAAATGGGACACCATGTATGGTAGTATAGATATAGATAGCAAACAGCTTCAAAATACTCGTGTCAGAGCACAAAAATGCGATTATACTGCTCTTTAAAAGACTGACAGGGGAACCAGTTACCTCAATCCTCATTCTGCATTCCTCACCAATACTTTTGGCATGTGAACATATTTGCATATTTTTAACACAGAACATTCTAAATCCTTTTGCTCTGTCTGTCTTTGTTATGAAGCTTTCATACTTAGCATCTCCCTCTCACTACCACTATTTATATATGGCTCCAATTGTCTCCTTTTTGTCCCATTCTCATTCTCTCTTGTGCCTCTCCCACTGTCACTGTCTTCTTTACCAGTCTCTCCTTCTCTGGATCTGTCTCTCCATCCCACTACCAATGCCTTTTTCCCATTTTTTTTCTCCCATTGCCACTATTTCTTTCATTTTCACGTATAGTCCTCTGACTTTCTCTATAACCACTATTGTCTCCTATCCACACATGTCCTGGGGGATGGTTTGCTCAATATTTTGTACCTATAGACCAAGGAACTTTAGTACATGGTTGTATGGGATGAGGGAAAGTGAGAAAACTTTTTCGTATTAAAGTTTGCAGGTGTGGTGGGTTCAACACTCCCCAAGCCTGAGTGTGATGTCCACTCATCTGTATATTTTATTTCCACTCGCTCCTCTCTCCTTTGTTCCTACTGCTGCTATCTCCATCCACCTCTCTTTCTCTTTTACTGCCACTGTTTCTCACTGACCATCACTACCTACTGTCTCTCTGGATCCCACTGCTATTGTGTTCATTCACCTCTCTCTTTTCTTATTAGTTTCTCTATCCCACCAACTATGTTTATTTCCCAATGGCACCATATCCTCTCTGTTCGACTACCACTCTTTTACAATGCATGCCACGAATTTTAGTGAGTAAGGCAGAATGAGGATTGGTGCAGCCGGTTCCCCACTTTTCTGTCAGTCCTTAAAGAGGAGCATATTAGCCTTTTCTCATGTTCTGACAGGAGAACTGTTCAGCTGGTTCCCTTCTGTTTGCCTGTTACAGCGGTGTATGCTTCATATACAGGGCGAGTCACCTAACGTTACCGCTGGATGTATTTCGTAAACCACATCAAATACTGACGAATCGATTCCACAGACCGAACGTGAGGAGAGGGGCTAGTGTAATTGGTGAATACAAACCATAAAAAAATGCACGGAAGTATGTTTTTTAACACAAACCTACGTTTTTTTAAATGGAACCCCGATAGTTTTGTTAGCACATCTGAACACATAAACAAATACGTAATCAGTGCCGTTTGTTGCATTGTAAAATGTTAATGACATCCGGAGATATTGTAACTTAAAGTTGACGCTTGAGTACCACTCCTCCGCTGTTCGATCGTGTGTATCGGAGAGCACCGAATTACGTAGGGATCCAAAGGGAACGGTGATGGACCTTAGGTACAGAAGAGACTGGAACAGCACATTACGTCCACATGCTAACATCTTTTTATTGGTCTTTTTCACTGACGCACATGTACATTACCATGAGGGGTGAGGTACACGTTCGATGGGTGTTTCATAGGACGTGGAGGACGCATAAATTGGCCAGCCCGTTCTCCTGATCTTACACCTATAGACTTCTTTCTGTGGGGTGTGTACGACATTCATTACACCAGAGATTGCAATTGTGTGCAACAAATGATGGCCACCACATAGAACATCTATTGGCCTGAAATGTCGGAACACACTCTATTCCACTCCGTAATTGAAAACGGAAACCACGTGTGTACGTGTACGTCACCCCTCATGGTAATGTACATGTGCGTCAGTGAAAAAGACCAATAAAAAGGTGTTAGCATGTGGACGTAATGTGCTGTTCCAGTTTCTTCCGTACCTAAGGTCCATCACCGTTCCCTTTGGATCCCTACGTAATTTGGTGCTGTCCGATACACACGATCGAACAGCGGAGGAGTGGTACTCAAGCGTCAACTTTAGGTTACAATATCTCCGGATGTAATTAACATTTTACAATGCAACAAACGGCACTGATTATGTATTTGTTTATATTTTCAGATGTGCTAACAAAACTAACGGGATTCCATTAAAAAAAGTAGGTTTGTGTTAAAAAACATACTTCCATGCACTTTTTTATGGTCTGTATTAACCAATTACACTACCCCCTCTCCTCATGTTCGGTCTGTGGAATCGATTCGTCAGTATTTGATGTGGTTTACGAAATATATCCAGCGGTAACGTTAGGTGACTCACCCTGTATATAACGAATTCTGGAGATCAGTAAAATTTTGACAGTTTATTTATATCCTTCAACAGATTTACATCCTTTGACACATATAAACAACGAGTAAGTGCATATAATATAACATTAAAATCGTCTCCCATCCAATACAAGTTAACATTACACTACTTTATAAAAAAATGCACAACATTCTTATGCTACACCTACAACATACCAAAAAATGCATTGTTTGATTTGCAAGTACAAAGACTTTCATATGACAAAATAGTTTTTTTTAAAGTGCTTACACTGTCAGGTGGCACTATCGGATAATTTCCAGGCCAAGGCAGGCTGTATAGGCGTGTAGTGCCCATTATACAGAAACAGCACATCACAACGTTTTATTTGTGAAAAATGGCGACTAAAAACATTTTTGTGACCTCATAACCCTTGTAAAGATCCCATAACACTTGTCATGGTTTCACTACATTAGTTAAAACTATGTTTACACCTAAGACCGGATATTACATGCTTATTTAATGTATATAAGTATAGTAAGTTTGAACCTTTGGATTTTGGTAACGAATAATTATGTCAAAAAAGGTTTCAATACTCCTCGAGATCATCATCTTAAGAACACAGGGTAAAATATTCGACGATTCACAATAAATAGAAATCATAGAAGTGGTCATCCCAACAACAGACACTTTTGGTAAACAAAAATCACAGTTTTTTGGAGTATTTTGATAACAACGATTTTCGAAAATCGGAATATGGTGGTTCTACATGAATGTCTAAAGAATGTACAGTTAAAATTGTGACCCACTGTACAAATACAACTAAAACAGGTTTTGGGGTTTTCTGTATAAGTGCATTAGTGTTGAACATCTGGATCTTGGTAATGGATAATGATACCGGGAAAATTTTCGAAGTTCCCCAAGAACATCATATTAATAACATGTGGTAAACATTTAGATGTTTTATCATGAACAGAAACTATAGATGTGGTCACCCACACAACTGGCACTTTTCACACTCAAAAATCTTGGTTTTTCGGTGTTTTCTCAGGAACTAGCCATGAACAAATGGTGGTTTTATAAGCCATCTAAGGTGCACCTCAGACCACACCTAATGCAAAAGAACAAACCGATTTTCTCAATTTGCCTCTGCTGGAAGAAGTGTTTAATATTCAAATTTTGAACCTGTACTGTAAGATAGCTATGGTATGCCTGACCGTCCGATAGGTATAGGCCAAGGGCTACCCAGAACACTTGACCCTCATCTCTGTGATCAATGGAACCTGAGATATGACCCAGCGAAAAATCGCATTTTCGTGCACTGCTTTTTGGAACATATTGGTACCATACACTGTCATACAGGACCGATAAACACTGGCACATTGAAACCATTACTGTATTGGGAGATGCTCATGTAATTGTGTCGTAAGAAATATAAAATAATAGAATAGTTTCACAATTTATCAGACAATGGGACTGTACTAGATCAATTTCACGACATAACCATCACAACATGAAATCTTTCTTCCAAAATAACTTGGTGTAAGTTCTATGCCACTATCTGTAGTTCATTATATTATGGCGGAATATTTTGCGTAGCTTTACGTACAGTCGCTCGGGTCTAACCCTTCTGAGGTAGTATTGCATTTCTGTTCTTCACTCCGAAATATGCCATATGCCTGCTGTTCTCTTATTGGCCACTGATAATCACCTTGACAGCTCTGTACCATTCCTTTACCGAATTCTCAACGTCTCTGAGCCATTTCGTTACTTTGTGTTGGCTACATTGCAAATGGCACAGTAGAGGGGATTCTCCTGTTAAGCAGCTGAAGACATCTAAGAGCGTGTATGTGCGTATAGTGCACAAGGAAGTTGAGAGGTATGTGTTGTATACCATTCTCATCACTTTGTGTTTTCATTGCTATAACTTTACATGGATAAAGAGGAATGTTCGAGATGAGTCTTCAGCTTTGGCCAGTGACATAAAGTTAATGGCAGGCGTCACGTCACTTTTTCCTGCCTGTATCCCCAGTGTTGCCAACAAATATGAAGCAAAAAAAAAATAACAACGTTGTAGTGACAGACTGATCTGTAGCTTAGCCCAAGGTGTAGATTAGAAGGTAACCGGTTGTGAGTAGGCGAAGACAACGAAATTGATACTAAAAAAGCCTGGTTGTTAACAACAGACCGATCTGTAGCTTTGCGCAAGGTATAAATTATGTTGGAAGGTGACAGTTTGTTGTGATGACAGACTGATATGTATAATAGTAATATGTAGTTTAGCCCATTTGAAAAAAACGACAGTAACAACACGTTACAGTCACCATATTGTTTACGGCTGTTGTCGGATTTCTCATTCTCATTGGTCAAAGCCGACGACACGTAGCGAATATTCCTCTACATCCACTTTACATTATTAGTCACGTTACCTATTCGATCTTTAAGTAACAACGATGAAATGGTATCCGAATTGTCTGAAAAATGATTAAGTTTTTGATTCAAAATTCCTGCCACTTCTACTTTTTGAAGAAGCACTTCAGTACTAGTTCGGTGAACAGCGATACTCGTGGGGTATTTTCAAGCGAACTTGCACAGGATACAGTTACAAGGCTGCATTGCACACACTTAGGAGAGAATGGGCTCTATACTGAGGAAACTTGACAGTGTTAGGGAAAAACGTTAGAAGATGTAAAGAGTATTGGCCGATCCTGAACTAATAAAGTGTGTCCATGGCAAAACCCAGAATCGAAATGAATCTCTAAATTCACTCGTTTGTAAACGATGCTCGAAAACCACATTTTCATCTGCTGCAGTTGTCAGCATTGCGACTTGTGATGCAATTCTTCTATTTAATGATAGAGACATCGGGAGGATAAAGATATTAAGCTTTACATTAGACTTCTTTCTATGGTCGGTGAATAATCGGAGCATCTGAAGGACGTAAATTTCTCATCTCTAAGGGCACTGCTTTTATTTTCTGGGGGACAAAGCTCTCACAGCCTTAGACGACAAATCTGTACTACGGACAAACCCCTCATATTGTCATTTTAAACTATAACTGTATTAACAGGTTTTCTTTGCTATTCTGGAAAGTTATCTTTCAACTTTTCATTTTTGCTCTTCTTGTTTTCTCTCAGTGCGCTTACAACATTCGCGTTTTTTCCTTGTTGATAACCTTTATTCTGAAGAAAGTGCATTTACTTACAAAATATTACAGCAAAGATGTGGCAAAAGATAACTCTTAATAAGATAGGCAACGTAAGTTTGTAGCCTATGCAATATCTTCAGCTGACCAGTTAGTACACCGTCTACATCTACATCTACATCCATACTCCGCAAGCCACCTGACGGTGTGTGGCGGAGGGTACCCTGAGTACCTCTATCGGTTCTCCCTTCTATTCCAGTCTCGTATTGTTCGTGGAAAGAAGGATTGTCAGTATGCTTCTGTGTGGGCTCTAATCTCTCTGATTTTATCCTCATGGTCTCTTCGCGAGATATACGTAGGAGGGAGCAATATACTGCTTGACTCTTCGGTGAAGGTATGTTCTCTAAACTTTAACAAAAGCCCGTACCGAGCTACTGAGTGCTCTCCTGCAGTCTTCCAATGGAGTTTATCTATCATCTCCGTAACGCTTTCGCGATTACCAAATGATCCTGTAACGAAGCGCGCTGCTCTCCGTCGAATCTTCTCTATCTCTTCTATCAACCCTATCTGGTACGGATCCCACACTGCTGAGCAGCATTCAAGCAGTGGGCGAAGAAGCATACTGTAACCTACTTCCTTTGTTTTTGGATTGCATTTCCTTAGGATTCTTCCAATGAATCTCAGTCTGGTATCTGCTTTACCGACGGTCAACTCTATATAATAATTCCATTTTAAATCACTCCTAATGCGTACGCCCAGATAATTTATGGAATTAACTGCTTCCAGTTGCTGAACTGCTATTTTGTAGCTAAATGATAAGGGATCTATCTTTCTATGTATTCGCACCACATTACACTTGTGGTGTCACCGCCAGACACCACACTTGCTAGGTGGTAGCCTTTAAATCGGCCGCGGTCCGTTAGTATACGCCGGACCCGCGTGTCGCCACTATCAGTGATTGCAGACCGAGCGCCGCCACACGGCAGGTCTAGAGAGACACTTCCTAGCACTCGCCCCAGTTGTACAGCTGACTTTGCTAGTGAACCCACTGACAAATTACGCTCTCATTTGCCGAGACGATAGTTAGCATAGCCTTCAGCTACGTCATTTGCTACAACCTAGCAAGGCGTCATTATCATTTGCTATTTATCTTGCGATGCATGTACTGTCAGACCGATGTTCATCAATTATGAATTAAAGTTAAGTATTCCAGCAGCAACGTACCTTATTGGCTATATTAATTACATTGTCCTGTTCCAGACCTCACGCCAGCCTGCGTGAGCTTAAACGTGTGCTTTTCGGCTACCGGTCATAATGGCTTGGCTGTCCTGCCAAGTCACAACAACACTTGTCTACATTGAGATTCAATTGCCATTCCCTGCACCATGCGTCAATTCGCTGCAGATCCCCCTGCATTTCCGTACAATTTTCTATTGTTACAACCTCTCGATACACCACAGCATCATCTGCAAAAAGCCTCAGTGAACTTCTGGTGTCATCCACAAGGTCATTTATGTATATTGTGAATAGCAACGGTCCTATGACGCTCCCCTGCGGCACACCTGAAATCACTCTTACTTCGGAAGACTTCTCTCCATTGAGAATGACATGTTGCGTTCTGTTATCTAGGAGCTCTTCAATCCAATCATACAATGGGTCTGATAGTACATATGCTCTTACTTCGTTCATTAAACGACTGTGGGGAACTGTATCGAACGCCTTGTGGAAGTCAAGAAACACGGCATCTATTTGTGAACCCGTGTCTATGGCCCTCTGAATCTCGTGGACGAATAGCGCGAGCTGGGTTTCACACGACCGTCTTTTTCGAAACCGATATTTCCTACAGAGTAGATTTCTAGTCTCCAGAAAAGTCATTATACTCGAACATAATACGCGTTCCAAAATTCTACAACTGATCGACGTTAGAGAGATAGGTCTATAGTTCTGCACATCTGTTCGACGTCCCTTCTTGAAAACGGGGATGACCTGTGCCCTTTTCCAATCCTTTGGAACGCTACGCTCTTCTAGAGACCTACGGTACACAGCTGCAAGAAAGGGGGCAAGTTCCTTCGCGTACTCTGTGTAAAATCGAACTGGTAACCCATCAGGTCCAGCGGCCTTTCCTCTTTTAAGCGATTTTAATTGTTTCTCTATCCCTCTGTCGTCTATTTCGATATCTACCATTTTGTCATCTGTGCGACAATCTAGAGAAGGAACTACAGTGCAGTCTTCCTCTGTGAAACAGCTTTGGAAAAAGACATCTAGTATTTCGGCCTTTAGTCTGTCATCCTCTGTTTCAGTACCATTTTGGTCACAGTCTGGACATTTTGTTTTGATCCACCTACCGCTTTGACATAAGACCAAAATTTCTTAGGATTTTCTACCAGTACATAGAACTTTACTTTCGAATTCGTTGAACGCCTCTCGCATAACCCTCCTTCCACTACATTTCGCTTCGCGTAATTTTTGTTTGTCTGCAAGGCTTTGGCTATGTTTATGTTTGCTATGAAGTTCCCTTTGCTTCCGCAGCAGTTTTCTAACCCGGTTGTTGTACCACGATGGCTCTTTTCCATCTCTTACGATCTTGCTTGGCACATACTCATCTAACGAATATTGTACGATGGTTTTGAACTTTGTCCACTGATCCTCAACACTATCTGTACTTGAGACATAACTTTTGTGTTGAGCAGTCAGATACTCTGTAATCTGCTTTTTGTCACTTTTGCTAAACAGAAAAATCTTCCTACCTTTTTTAATATTTCTCTCTATGGCTGAAATCATCGATGCAGTAATCGCTTTATGATCGCTGATTTCCTGTTCTGCGTTAACTGTTTGAAATAGTTCGGGTCTGTTTGTCACCAGAAGGTCTAATATGTTATCGCCACGAGTCGGTTCTCTAACTGCTCAAGGTAGTTTTCAGACAAAGCACTTAAAAAAATTTCACTGGATTCTTTGTGCCTGCCACCCGTTATGAACGTTTGAGTCTCCCAGTCTATATCCGGCAAATTAAAATCTCCACCCAGAACTATAACATGGTGGGGAAATCTACTCGAAATATTTTCCAAATTATCCTTCAGGTGCTCAGCCACAACAGCTGCTGAGCCAGGGGGCCTATAGAGACATCCAATTACCATGTCTGAGCCTGCTTTAACCGTGACCTTCACCCAAATGATTTCACATTTCGGATCTCCGTCAATTTCCTTCGATACTATTGCACTTCTTATCGCTATAAACACGCCTCCCCCTTCACTGTCCAGCCTGTCCCTGCGGTATACATTCCAATCTGAGTTTAGGATTCCATTACTGTTTACGTCTGGTTTCAGCCAACTTTCTGTCCCTAGTACTATATGGGCGTTGTGACCGTTTATTAATGAGAGCAGTTCTGGGACCTTTCTATAGACGCTCCTGCAGTTTACTATTAGCACATTAATACTGTTATTCCCTGTTGCATAATGCCTACTCCTACCTTGCCGCGTCTCAGGAGGCGTCTTGTTGGGCCTGGGGAGGGAATTCTCTAACGTAAAAAAACCCCATGTGCACTCCACACGTACTCCGCTACCCTTGTAGCCGCTTCCGGCGTGTATGCACGCCTGACCTATTCAGGTGGACCCTACATTTCTCCACCCGATAGCGGAGGTCGAGAAATTTGCACCCCAGATCTCCGCAGAATCGTCTGAGCCTCTGGTTTAAGCCTTCCACTCGGATCCAAACCAGAGGACCGCGATCGGTTCTGGGAACGATACTACAAATAGTTAGCTCTGATTCCACCCCGCGAGCGAGGCTTTCCGCCTTCACCAATTCCGCCAACCGCCTGTACAAACTGAGGATGACCTCTGAACCCAGACGGCAAGAGTCATTGGTGCCGACATGAGCAATAATTTGCAGTAGGGTCCTTTCATAACTACTTGTTGACGGTCATAAAAAGAACCCTGAATCACTTTTTGAGCAATTTCAATAAATCAGTGTTACATCATGTAAATCTGCACCCTTTTGCCTGAAGGTCTTATTTTTAATTTTTAAAATTTTAGGAAGCATTCTGTGACTGGAGCACAGCGATCAGTACAAAAAACTAAAAACCAAATGACAGTATCGATCGTGCTTTCAGATTTTTCATTTATTAACAACCTTGCCTCAGACCGTCCTCAATGCTATTGCAACCGTACTCCTACAGATCTCGCTCCGTCTGACGCCACAACAGCTATAGTGGCGCTGAAAAGCCTCAAGCTATTCTGAGGAAAAGACCGAAAACGTTTGCTAACAAAAAGTCTGAAAACGCGACATAGACTGTCCTCAACTGATTTTCAGTCTTAGTTCTGTTCCCGTAATTAATTGCTGGCGTAAGCATACACTGATGCAGTCACAGCGGAGTGTTTTCGTGGTTAACGTTTTGTCTACTAGCAGCTTCTTCGTTAGTTGGCGATGTACTTGTATTTTTCTGTAGAGGGTTTTCATTTTCTTTACGATAGCTTCATTGTCGTGCCCGAATATTTCTCTCATTATTAGGCTGATTACTACGCCCTGAAACAACAGCGGGGGAATTCTAGCCAACAAGCATTCGAGTCTTCATCTGGCAATAGCAAAGGCTCTAAAAACCAGCAAACGGTCTTCTCCTTCGCCAACTTGGAGATCCTCTTCAATGGAGTTCACACGTGATACCCTCACACACCTGACCTGCGCTTTGCCGGTGCGCGCTGCCAACCGTTTTTCTGCCCTAGAATCCGCAGGGCCACCGAGAAAGAGTGCCTATGACTCGGTAAATACTGTCGAACAGGACGCTCCAGCCTCTGCGCCGTGGAACAGTCTTCGACGACTGATACTCGGCAGCCATCAAGGAGACAATCCTTCATTTTTCCCCTCCTTCCCTTTCCCCATCATCACTCAGCTCCAATGGAATGTTTGCGATATTAGATCCAACAAAGAGGAATTGCTGCTTCTCTTGGAATCGCAGAGTCCACTTGCTTTCTGCCTCCAGGATACAGTTGCGACTTTGTGGCTGCTTTGACCTCCCACATTTCTTTATGGTCTGTTTCGATCCCCCGCTGCTCCCTCCCGAGTCACTCTGCTCATATCGAGTCACTCTGCTCACCTGGTATAATGTTCATAAACGATATCATTGAACTCCTGGCTACAAGCGCCGTTCGCATTTTCCTTCCTCGCTTCTTTTTCTCTTTGTAACATGCACATCCCTGAGTCTTTTTGTGTCACAACGACAGACACCCTTCAGCTTAGTGGTCAAGTCCCTCTCGCCTCTTTTCGCTGCTTGGTAACTTCAATGCACACCATCCGCTCAGGGGCTCCTGCAGAACCGGTCAGAGGTGCCCTTTCGGCTGGCAATCTCAATCTACTCAAGCTCATCTGCCTTAGCACTTGAACACTGACATTCCTTTCAGACTCCCATACATTTCCATTTGGGCCTCTCGTTTCCCTGTTATCGTGAGTGGTCTGTTCTGATATGTACTCGAGCGACCATTTTCTGCGTACTGTCAATTTTTTTCCTTGAAGAAAATTATTTAAAACAATTGATACATAAAGGGCTTATTTCAATAGTGGTACAAATCCATTTTTGTTCATATTGAGATACAGTCCTAAACTTAAATGAGAGCTGAAAAATCTGCAATTGAGATACCAGAAATATTCAAGTATATGGCTTCTTGCTAAAGATGAACCTTTCTTTCTGTTTGTTTGGCTCATTAATTTCAGAAGCATTATAGACAGAAAAGTGGAGGTAATGGACTTGTACCACTATTGAAATAAGTCCTTCACATAATCAACCCATTACCTTACTGATTAATGGGTCCTAATTCTAAATTTACATTACAATTTCTGCAGCTACATTATTTACTACAGGTTGTGTGTTGCTGTGTTACTATTCCACTATGGGCGACTTTAAATTATGCTATTGTTCCTACATGTTACTTTGACTTGCTGAGCTACCTAGAAGGTCAATTCATTGATTTCTGTTCCTAATTATATGCTACATTATGGAAATACTAAAACTGTTCTATACTACCTGCAGCATTCCAGGTGTGCCAGTATGATGTCCAAACCTACATTATTGGCAGTGGCCACCAAGCTTATCCCACCCCCCAGAGGGGTCGCCACTTTTTGGCGGGTTCCGGCTTGGCTACCATGGGGTCCCAGCCTTTACAGCATTTTTTCACCTCTTGCTATTCTTTTTCTCCTGACTTGCGAACATGTCTGGGATGTTATGGGGAATGTTCTGCATTGTCTGTCGCTGATGTAAGAACAGTCTCACCTTTGTTTTTCACTCCCTTTTCCTTCCTTTGTTTCTGTTCTCTTGTTCCTCCACTTCGGCATTCATGTATTTCTTCTTCTTCTTCTTCTTCTTCCTCCCTGTGCGCTCATGAGGGCTGGCCCACCCTTTTGACGTGTAACAGGTGTTTGGGTAACGTTAATTCTCAGCCCCAGGTCGACAGGTAGGGTTTGCACATACCCATGGTACAGGCCACGCCCAGGAGGGGAAATTGCCTGAGCTCAACCTTCCCAAATTGCTGATTGGTCCCTCTGTCAGGTGTTCAGGAGGTGTGACCTGAGGTGTGAAGTCACCTAAGGCAGGTGCGCCCCCTTGTGAATGGGGCCCCCAGTTGAAAGAAGCACATCATTGAAGATGCTGGCAATCATGGGGATTTCCTTGTGACGAGTCAATGATTTTCACAACCAACGTCTACAAAACGTAAACATAATGATTCAAAGACCCTTCCAGCTGCACCACGGTTCCTTGTGGCCTCACATACTGAAGACAGTCAGTCCTTCGCCAAGGTAAATCCGTTTATTATTCAGAAAGGTGTTGATGCAATTGCCACCCCTGAGAAATCCTGTTCTCATTTACAGACTTTTGGAGACTACTTATGATTCTCAAGCACAACTGCTTGTCGCTTCGCTTCTCCATGGCTACCCTGTTCATGTCGAGGCCCATAGAACTTTGAATTCTTCCCTTGGTGTAATTTACAACATGCAGCTAGATGGTCTAACCGAGGCCAAAATCCAGTCTTCCCTTCCTCATCAGGGTTTAAATGCCGTCCATCGTGTAATGAAAAGGTAGATTCCACCTTAGTGCCTACTCACACTCCTTTTCTCACCTTTGATAGAATGGTGCTGCCATCCGAGATCAAAGCAGGCTATGAAATTATCACAGACCGGTCGTACATTGCAAACCCAATGCGCTGCTACCAGTGTCATCGTTTCAACCACGCTAGAACGTCTTGTCGACACCCAGCCAAATGTGTCACCTGTAGTGGGGATGCACACGAGGGCGATTGTCTACCTCCTTCTCCCCACTGTATCAATTGCAATATAATATAATATAATATAATGGTTTATTTGTCCATAATAACGTTTACAGTCGTGGACATAGTCAGTACATACATGAACAATAATAATTGTTTAGTAGTAGAAATAAAGTACATACAACATTAAAACTCCTTGATGGAGTACAAACATTTAGTAATTAATAGCTGCTTTAACTTTATTTTAAATATGTTTCCTTTCAACATTTTTATGGTATTTGGCAGTCTGTTGTAAAAAAATCTTCCAGCAGAAAATGGATTATGATCGATTGCTTTTTTATTTCTGAATTTTATGTGGTAATCCTCTTTCTTCCTTGTATTATAACTATGGATATCACTATTTATTATACTGTGCTCCATATTTTCTTTTACAAACAGTATAGTCCTTAGAACATATAATGAATACACTGTTAGTATATTATACTTAATGAAGTATTCTCTGCAGGATTGACGTTTACTAATATTTGCTATTATCCTAATTGCTCTCTTCTGCGCTGTGAAAGCCCTATCCATGTATACTGTTGGTGCCCCACCCCAAATCTCAATACCGTATTGTAGGTGGGAGTGTATAATACCAAAATAGATTTGTCTTCAGACTGGTGATCCTATTATGCTAGAAAGGCGTTTTAGCAGGTAGGTATTACACAAGATTTTTTTACACATGTAGCTGATGTACTCCTTCCATGTAAGATGTTCATCAACTATAATACCCATGAATTTATGTTTATCAAATGTTTCAATTGATAACTCTGGCTCAGTATACACTTGTCTTGATTTGTAATTTAGTATAAACTCCATTAGAATTTCTTTTCCTTATTTAATGCCAATTTATTTTTATTCATATATTCTATGATGAGGCTAGTGTTCTTCATATTATTTTGCACTGCTAGCTGTTTTGTAGGGCCCCAGCTTATAAAGGAGGTGTCACCAGCATAATTCACAAGGTCTGCATTTTTTGGAATTATTATATCATTGATGTACACAATGAACAGAAAAGGCCCAATAATACTTCCCTGAGGGACTCCACAGTTAAGAATTTTATAAGATGATTTTACTGTTTGTATAAGTCCCCCGGTTGTATGATACAACTTAACACATTGTCTCCTGTCAGCAAGGTACGATCTTAACAAATCTAATGCCACTCCTCTGACCCCATAAGTTTCTAACTTATGTAGAAGAATGGAGTGATTTACAGTATCAAAAGCCTTAGATAGGTCTAGAAAGGTGCCAATAACTTTGTTTCCATCATCAAGTTTATTCAATACTGCTTTAATAAATGTGGCTATGGCTGTTATTGTAGACTTGCCCTTCCTGAAACTGTGTTGAGACCTTTTTAATATATTGTTCTTAGAGAAAAATGATTCTATTTGATCAAAAAATAGCCTTTCCAACAACTTACTAAGTTCTGATGTCAACGAAATAGGCCTATAATATTGTACATCAGTAGTTTTTCCCTTTTTATGCACTGGTCTTATTTCAGTGACTTTTAACAAGTCAGGAAATGACCCCTGTCTGAAAGAGCTGTTTATTAAATGTTGCAGTGGCTTTATTAACTCATTACTGCATTCTTTCAGAAAGTTGGCCTCACTGCCTCCTCTCAGGACTGTCCCATGTGTCTTGATGAGTGGGCTGTGCAAAAGATCCAGGTAAAGGAAAAAGTGCCTTACCCAGTAGCTCACAAGTTACTGGCTAGTTGCAAACCCTGCATTCTCCTGTCTGGCACCTATAGTTCTGTTCTTGTTACCCCTCACTCCATCAAGGACATGGCCAGGCAGACATGCGACCTCCAATTCAACTCTGAGGTTGTAAAATCGCCCAGTGTCAAGGTAGCATCTCCAACCCCTACTCTCTACCCCCCACCCCCTCCCAGCTGTGCAACAAGCCATCAAACTTTCGTCTCAAGGGGCGAAGCCAGCAGCTACACAACCGGTAGGCCGGAAAGGACAGAAGGAGTACTCCCGTGAACACTTCCTCCATCCCTCCAGCCAAACAACACCATAGTCTTTCTCATTTTACTTGCTTTATTTACATGTCAAGTTCAAAAGGACCAAATTGAGGAGCAAATCTCCAAGGTCATGGAATGTGTCAGTACATGAAATTTCAACATAAAAGTAATAACAGATTAAAATAAATATTTATGAACCTGAAAAACGTCAATCTAAAAGTTAAACACATTGAACAATACAACAAGAATCAGCTTAATTTTTCAAGGAACTCCTCGACAGGAATGACCCATGATGAAACTCTTCAGTTTCGATTTGAGAGCGTGTGGATTACTGCTAAGATTTTTGAATTAGAGTGGTAGATTATTGAAAATGGATGCAGCAGTATACTGCACACCTTTCTGCACTAGAGTTAAGGAAGTCTGATCCAAATGCACGTTTGATTTCTGCTGAGTATTAACTGAGTCGAAGCTGCTTATTCTTGGGAATAAGCTAATATTGTTAACAAGAAATGACAGTAAGGAATGTATATATTGGGAGGCGGATGTCAAAATACCCAGACTAGTGAACAGGGGTCGACAAGATGTTCGTGAACTTACACCACTTACTGCACAAACCACCCGTTTCTGAGCCAAAAACATCCTTTCAGAATGGGAGAGTTACCCCAAAATGTAATACCACATGACATAAGTGAATAAGCAAAGTAGACTAATTTTCGTGTCGAATGATCCCTCACTTCAGATACTGTTCGAATAGTAAAAATGGCAGCATTAAGTCTTTCAACAAGATCCTGAACGTGAGCTTCCCAGGACAGCTTACTATATATCTGAACATCTAGAAATCTGAACTGTTCAGACTCACTGATCATATGCCACTTCTGTGAAATAAAAACGTCAGGTTTTGTTGAATTGTGTGTTAGAAACTGTAAAAACTGAGTGTCACTGTGATTTAGCGTTTATTTTCTACAAGCCACAAACTTAGGTCATGAACTGCAGTATTTGAAACCGAGACAATGTTGCACACAACATCCTTTACTACCAAGCTAGTAGTGTCATCAGAAAACAGTACTAGAGGCCATATCATTTATATAAATAAGGAACAGGAGTGGCCCCAACACTGATCCCCGGAGCACCTCCAACTTGACTGTACCCCACTCAGACCCCACATTCTCAACATTGCTAATGATGATCTTTTGCTGTCTGTTGCTAAAGTAAGAGGTGAACCTATTGTGAGCTACTCCCTGTATTCTGTAAAGGTCTAATTTCTGGAGCAATATTATGTGGTCAACACAATCAAATGCCTTAGTTAAATCAAAAAATATGTCTAGTGTTAGAAAAATTTTATTTAACCCATCCAGTACCTCACAGAGAAAAGAGAATATAGCATTTTCAATTGTTAAACGATTTCTAATGCCGAACTGCAAATTTGATAGCAAATCGTGTGATATAAAATGATCAATTATCCTTACATGCACAGCCTTTTCAATAATTTTAGCAAACACTGATAGCACAGAAATAGGTCTAAAATTATCTACATTATCCATTTCTCCCTTTTTATAAAGTGGCTTTACTACTGAGTACTTTAATCACTCAGGAAACTGACCATTCCTAAAGGAACAACTACAAATATGGCTAAATACAGGGCTAACGTGTGCAGCACAGTACTTTAATAGTCTGCTAGGCACTCGATCATTACCATGGGACTCCTTAGTCTTCAGTGATTTAATTATTGACTCAACTCTTGTCTGTATCACAGAGAAGTATTTCAGACATCAATCTCAGGAAGGCATACAGATATGATTCCCTGCAGAAACTAAATTTTTATTTAATTCACCAGCAATGCTCAGAAAATTATTGTTAAATACTGTATATATATGTGATTTATCAGTAACAGAAATATTTTTATTGTGAACTGACTTCATGTCGTTGACCGTGTGCTGCTGACGAGGCACTCTCTTCACAACTGACCATATGGTTTTAATTTTAACCTGTGAATTAGCTAATCTATTTGCATACCACATACTCTTTGCCTTCCAAATAACATTTTTAACCACCTTAGTATACCGTATGTATTTTGGGCTGCTGTAGCTCGACTGTGACTACTTCTAACATTTTGATATAATTTTCACATGATATCCTTATCCCACTAGTCAGCTGCCCAGGCTGCCTATTACTGGCAGTATCCCACTTAGAACACTCTAATGGAAAGCAACTCTCAAAGAGCGTGAGAAATGTGTTAAGGAAAGCATTATATTTATCATGTTATCAGCACTATAAACATCCTGCCACTCTTGTTCCTTGACAAGGTTTAAAAAACTCTCTCGTGCTGTTGGATTAACTTTCCTACATAGTTTGTAGTTAAATGTGACGTTTGTTTGAGTGATAAAGCTTTTTAGTCTTAAAATTTGTGCAACATGGTCTGAAAGGCCATTCACCATTTTACTAACAGAATGCCCATCTAGTAATAAAGAATGAATAAAAATATTGTCTATGGTTGTGCTACTGTTCCCCTGCACACTAGTTAGAAAAACACTGTCGGCATCAGATCATCCGAATTTATGACATCTGCCAACATCCCTTTTCTTGCACCATCATACACAAAATTTATATACAAAGTGGATTTATAGCTTGAGCAGAAATGTTCTGAAGTCAGAGTTAGGCGACCTATAAACAACAATAATTAGAAGTTTAGTTTCACTGAATTCAACTGCCCCTGCAAAACATTCAAATATCTGTTCAGTGCTGTGCTGTGATACGTCTATGGACTCAAATGGAATACTGTTTCTCACGTACACAGCCACTCCCCCACCCCACAAGAAACTCCTTGAGAAACAGCCAATTAATCTGTATCCTGGTAAAGAAAACCTCCGAATTCTTAGATTCTTTAAGTGGTGCTCTGATATAACAATAATTTCAGAGTCAACATCTATAAGCAGTTCACTAACTTCATGTCTAATACTTCTCACATTTTGATGAAATATACTAATTCCTTCTCTACTTGGAAACATGATGTCCTCTGAAGGTGAGCCCTTCATTAACGGGACTTCCTTTAAGCAGGTATACCTATGAGCTGACATCAATCTAAAAAAGGTGCAGCTCTAACATCAACTACTACAGGAATTTTTCCACGAGTGATCCCACCACCAATTCCACTGCACTGTTGTCTGTAAGCTTTGCCGGCCTCCCCTTCCCGTACCTATTGAGGTGCAAGCCATGCCTAGTGAAACCCGATCTACTGACAGACCCAACTGTCACCACCGAGATGTGACCCATGCCCTCTGCCATCAGCGCCCTCCCCTGCCCCATGTTCACGCACCTAACACCTGCATTAAGATGAGGCCGATCACGATGCTGAAACAGTTGCACGAAATGCACATTAGTGCCACCAGTTTGCGTAGCTATCTTAACCAGGTCACCACCTACATCATATTCCACGTCCCTGTCAAGACCGTTCCCTGCTCCATCCACTATCACTACCTGATACTCTGTAAAATTCCTTCATAACTCCCCTATGCTGTCAGTCACTTGAGTCAACCCTGCTCTAGGCTTCACAATGCCGGTGACCTGGTACTCACTCCAAAATACTTCCTGCAACTGCTGGCCCACACCTCTACCATGTGAACTACCTAGCAGTAGAACCTTCTTCTTACAACTGACCTAGGTCTCCTAACTGCTAAGGACTGCTGCATGTTCCCTACACCTACAGCTACAAGAGGCTCCTCTCCACACAACTCTGACAGTTGGTCAAATCTAATGCATATACACAACGTGTAACTGTCTGAATACCTCCCCTTCCTAGCTGCCTTCTTGCCAACTGTCAGTGCCCATTCCCACCACCCTTCACCCTCCTCAACCTATGTACACTACTGGCCATTAAAATTGCTACATCAAGAAGAAATGCAGATGATAAACGAGTATTCATTGGACAAAAATATTATACTAGAATTGACATCATTACATTTTCACGTAATTTGGGCGCATAGATCCTGAGAAATCAGTACCCAGGACAACCACCTCTGGCCGTAATAACGACCTTGATACGCCTGGACATTGAGCCAAACAGAGCTTGGATGACGTGTACAGGTACAGCTGCCCATGGAGCTTCAACATGATACCACAGTTCATCAAGAGTAGTGACTGGCATATTGTGACGAGCCAGTTGCTCGTCCACTATTGACCAGACGTTTTCAATTGGTGAGAAATCTGGAGAATGTGCTGGCCAGGGCAGCAGTTGAACATTTTCTGTATCCAAAAAGGCCCATATAAGACCTGCAACATGCGATCGTGCATTATTCTGCTGAAATGTAGGGTTTTGCAGGGTTCGAATGAAGGGTAGAGCCACAGGTCGTAACACATCTGAAATGTAACGTCCACTGTTCAAAGTGCCGTCAATGCGAACAAGAGGTGATCGAGACGTGTAACCAATGGCACCCCATACCATCACCCTGGGTGATACGCCAGTATGGCGATGGCGAATACACACTTCCAACGTGCGTTCACCGCGATGTCGCCAAACACGGATGCGACCATCATGATACTGTAAACAGAACCTCGATTCATCCGAAAAATGACAATCCGACCGTTAGCAAAGGCGTAAACGTGATGGTACATTTCTCCTCCTTACACGAGGCTACGCAACAACGTTTCACCAGGCAACGCCGGTCAACTGCTGTTTATGTATGAGAAATCGGCTGGAAACTTTCCTCATGTCAGCACGTTGTAGGTGTCGCCACCGGCGCCAACCTTGTGTGAATGCTCTGAAAAGCTAATCATTTGCATATCACAGCATCTTCTTCCTGTCGGTTAAATTTCGCGTTTGTAGCACGTCATCTTCGTGGTGTAGCAATATTTATTCATTTATTTATTTATTTATGCATTTATTTTACCTGGCAAGATTAGGGCCTTCAGGCCCTCTCTTACACCTAACCAGGCATACTCAGATTCAACAAATTTCAGTTTCTACAGAACATTAAGGACATATAACATGTTATACAGTATTAATGTTAGAGAAAAAAATTAGAGATTATAAATGTAGTACAATGATAATTATAACAATCAAAAAATAATTATAATAATCAAGAATAATAATAATAGTAATGACTATGTATATGAAAGTAAACATATTTTTTCTTTTATGAATGTCAGTCCTATTGCTAGTTGGGAATTTTCTCGTTATATTCTTCCAGCTTGTGAGTTATTCACATCAAGCAGAGACATAAGACGATAGAATGGGGTGAAAGAGATATAGAAGAGGTAGATAGGTTAGAGGAAGAGAAATAGAATGGTAAAATTCGAAGCTATGATGGAGAGGAGGAAGAAAAAGATGAGAGGGGCACGACAATGGTGGCTATACCGTCCCTAATATGTAAGTCTTGAGTTCCCTCTTGAATGTTAAGTGGTTCTGGATAAGAGGCAGATCACAGGGGAGCACGTTCCATAGTCGTATGGCTGAGATGGAAAATGACACAGAGAAAGATTTTGTGTTATGTAAAGGTACAGCCAAGATGCTAGACGTATCCGATCTGGTATTGCGGTTGTGGAATGATGATAGGTGTTTAATGTGAGAAGATAAGTACTGGGGGCACCAGTGGCTAAGAAATCGATGAAGTAAGCACATCGTGTGGAGATCGCGTGCCTTATGTGGGCGTATCCAACCTAGCTGGGAGTATGAAGGACTGATATGATCATACAACCGTATATTGCATACGTATCTGACGCAAGCATTCATCACTAGCTCGAGGCATCTCGAATTTTCACTATTTGTGCCGTGTTGAACTACATCACACTAGTAAAGATTAGGCAAGACTAGTGTTTGGACTAATTTTTGTTTAACATGGGTTGGAAATATTTTTCTAAATTTTTTAATTGCATGTAGGGAGGAGAGCGATTTCCGGCAAGCTGTGACTGTTTGTTCTTCCCAGTTTAGGTGTTCATCCAAGATTATTCCAAGGTCTTTTACTGTTTTTTGGTATGGTAGTTGGGTACCATTGAGGAGTATTTGAGGGACTGTTTCGCGAAATTACCGACTGATTAACTTTGGATGAGATATAAGTATGACCTGGGATTTCTTGGGGTTTAGTTTCAGACCTAGGTTCGGTGCCCATCGAGAAACAGAGCAAAGATCTGTGTTCATACTCGCTACTGCGTCAGCAATGTTCTTAGGGCTTGCACTTATGTACAGTTGGATGTCGTCGGCATATAGATGGTAGTTGCAGGAGTGAATCACTGAAGAAATATCATTAATGTACAGTGAGAAGAGTAATGGACCAAGGGCGGAGCCTTGGGGAACTCCAGAGCGCACGTTTTTCCATGATGACTTTTCCGACCCACAAATGACTTGTTGACTTCTGTTTTTGAGGTAGCTGTCGAACCAGTGTATTGCGCTGTTTGAGAAATTCAGCTGTTTCATTTTAATTAGTAATATATCAAAGTCAACTGTATCAAAAGCCTTGCAAAAGTCAAGCAGTGTTAGGATGGTAGCTTCACATCTGTCCATAGCATGTTTAATGTCATCAGTTACTTTGACTAATGCAGTTGTTGTACTATGGTGCTTTCGAAAGCCTGACTGATATTTGTCATGGATGTTATGAGTTTTGAGGTAATCCGTCAGCTGTTCATGGACGATGTATTCTAGGGCTTTAGATATTGCAGGTAGTATGCTGATCGGCCTGTAGTCACCTGGCGACTTAGGGTTGTCAGTCTTGGGTATAGGTCGAATTAAACTTTGCTTCCACTCAGTAGGATATGTACTACTGACAATAGACAGGTTGAAGATGTCTGTGATAACTGGAGTAATAGTGTCTACGACGTTCTTAATCATGCCAATGCTCACTCCATCATTTCCTACTGCCTCGGAAGAGATTCTCATAATTGCCTTGTGTACTGTGCCGGTAGTTACATGTTTTAGGAAAAACTTGTCTCTCGAGAGATTGATATCTTGGGGCTGGTAATTTGTCGCTGCGTGGCAGTTTACAGCTGTTGAGAAGAAATCGTTGAATTCTTCTGCAGACGCTTGATAAACAGCGTCAGATCTTCGCTTCCCTATACCGAAACTGCGCAGCTTTTTCCACAGTGCAGCAGGTTTTGTTATACCGCATACGACAGAGCGGGCATGTCTGATTTTGGCATTCCTCACGCTTTGCTTGGTTCTATTTCGGAGTTTCCTATAAGCTTCGTACGCCTCGGGAGTTGGGTTACGCTTGAAGGCCCTATGTGCAGCATCACGTTTATTCATTAACTGGCGTAATGCAGTGGTGAGCCACGGAGCGGGAGCTCTCTTTACCTTGACAGTGCGTTGAGGAGCATGTTTATCATACAGTGCAATAATTTTGCGACATAATTCCCGAATTTTTCCGTCTAAAGTCGGTTCATTGCTTATATCATGCCAAGGGATGTCTGAGCAATCCTTCTGAAGAGCGGCATGGTTAACATCTTTTAGGTTTCTGTAGGTTACCAGGTGAGATTTTTCTTTGGTAGTATGCACTGAGTAATTTAAGAATATCACGTCGTGAGCAGAGAGTCCTGGAGCGGATGTCTGATTGGCGCGAATTATTTTATCTGGTCGCTTTGTTGCTTATATCTATGAGTGTATAGCTGTGTGGCGTGTGATGAGTTTGGTCCAGCGGTGTTAAACTCATATCATTGGAGTGGAACAGTCTCCTTAGTTTTTCTGCAGAGGGAGATTTTAACTGTAAGTCGATGTTTGTGTCGCCCATAATGATTATGTGTACATACAGTGTCACGAGCGAGGACAGGGCAGACTGAAAGGAGGACATAGCACCGACGATTGGAGGTTTAGAGATTACTCCAATTAGCAGTTTCTGATTTCATGTACGAGGGCAGTTCAATAAGTAATGCAACACATTTTTTTTCTCGGCCAATTTTGGTTGAAAAAACCGGAAATTTCTTGTGGAATATTTTCAAACATTCCCGCTTCGTCTCGTATAGTTTCATTGACTTCCGACAGGTGGCAGCGCTGTACGGAGCTGTTAAAATGGCGTCTGTAACGGATGTGCGTTGCAAACAACGGGCAGTGATCGAGTCTCTTTTGGCGGAAAACCAGGGCATCTCAGATATTCATAGGCGCTTGCAGAATGTCTACGGTGATCTGACAGTGGACAAAAGCACGGTGAGTCGTTGGGCAAAGCGTGTGTCATCATCGCCGCAAGGTCAAGCAAGACTGTCTGATCTCCCGCGTGCGGGCCGGCCATGCACAGCTGTGACTCCTGCAATGGCGGAGCGTGCGAACACACTCGTTCGAGATGATCGACGGATCACCATCAAACAACTCAGTGCTCAACTTGACATCTCTGTTGGTAGTGCTGTCACAATTGTTCACCAGTTGGGATATTCAAAGGTTTGTTCCCGCTGGGTCCCTCGTTGTCTAACCGAACACCATAAAGAGCAAAGGAGAACCATCTGTGCGGAATTGCTTGCCCGTCATGTGGCTGAGGGTGACAATTTCTTGTCAAAGATTGTTACAGGCGATGAAACATGGGTTCATCACTTCGAGCCTGAAACAAAACGGCAATCAATGGAGTGGCGCCACACCCACTCCCCTACCGAGAAAAAGTTTAAAGCCATACCCTCAGTCGGTAAAGTCACGGTTACAGTCTTCTGGGACGCTGAAGGGGTTATTCTGTTCGATGTCCTTCCCCATGGTCAAATGATCAACTCTGAAGTGTATTGTGCTACTCTTCAGAAATTGAAGAAACGACTTCAGCGTGTTCGTAGGCACAAAAATCTGAACGAACTTCTCCTTCTTCATGACAACGCAAGAACTCACACAAGTCTTCGCACCCGAGAGGAGCTCACAAAACTTCAGTGGACTGTTCTTCCTCATGCACCATACAGCCCCGATCTCGCACCGTCGGATTTCCATATGTTTGGCCCAATGAAGGACGCAATCCGTGGGAGGCACTACGCGGATGATGAAGAAGTTAGTGATGTAGTACGACGTTGGCTCCGACATCGACCAGTGGAATGGTACCGTGCAGGCATACAGGCCCTCATTTCAAGGTGGCGTAAGGCCGTAGCATTGAATGGAGATTACGTTGAAAAATAGTGTTGTGTAGCTAAAAGATTGGGGAATAACCTGGTGTATTTCAATGCTGAATAAAACAACCCCTGTTTCAGAAAAAAATGTGTTGCATTACTTATTGAACTGCCCTCGTATTTATTTCGAAAAACAAGAACTCTGCTTCTCCTTCGCCCTTTGCATCCGATGTGCATAGTACAGTAGGTCTGAGATCAGAGCGAACATAGGCACCCACACCACCCCCGTGTCGCGTTTCGCGATCTGCCCTTAGGAGAGAGTAACCAGTGATTCGGATAGCGTCGGAAGAAATGTTTGGTTTCAACCAAGTTTCAGAGACGAGGATAACATGGAACAGCGATTGGCAGAACGGGTCACAGAACTCGTCGAAGTGAGCCGTTAGCGACTAGCGACTGAGCGTTCGCGTGAGCCACAAAGAGCCCGCCGCCGGAACCGGTCCGTCCCATTGTGGCCGCCTGTAGGACCGAGCGCGCTCCGTCTACCTGCTGGCCGGAAGAGGGACAAAAGCTGGATTTCGCGGGGGAAGACATATTTACAGGTGTGTCCAAGGTCGTGACTGACTCAAGCGTCTGTGGACTAAAGGTGAAAGACAAGCTGGAGGTATCGGAGAAAGGAGCAAAAAGAAAGATGGAAAGTGGCAGTAGTGGTTAATGGCCAGTAGTCTATTTGTAAATAAAAAAACTGCCATAGACTGGCAACCAGACTTAATTTCAACACACCATCAGATGTTCACAGGGCGGAATATCAAAGATTCTTCTTCACAAGCTCCTTGTAGTGGGTGTGAAACTCCTTTCGGTACCACATAAGACATCATTTTATGCACCCACACTCTTCTTTTGAGTTGATTTGCATTTCTTATTCCTCCTATAGTGTACAAACTATCACTGCAAGCTGTAAGCTATTGAGTCCAAATAAATGGCATTTTACTGCAAATGTGGACCAAACACACACTTAGCAAATTTTTATTTGCAATTTGCACATAAAAACAGTTTAGAATCATTCAGCAAAGCCGACATTTTTCGCGAGATAACAGTTGCAACAGCCATGTGCGTTGAGATCACGGGACTTGAACTGATTTGACGTCCAGTGACGTGAAACAGTGTGTATACACTGTGACAGGCCAAGGCCCTAACGGCCAGTGTGAATTGGCCTTAACGTTACATATTGTTTTGTAGCCGGAGTTACCATGTTAGGCGCCCCAAACATTTGCTCCTGTTGGAAGTGTTTTGATAAAAATATGAAAGCTTGTTCCATAAGAACACGGGAGAACTGCCGGATGTCAGTAACGGCCTGGCATAACGTTACAGACCTCCGGCAGTTCTCCCGTGTTTTTATCGAACAATCAGTACGCCGGGACAGCTTTAAACATCACAATACAAGCTTGTTTTATTTATGGGTGTATTATTCATTCCTCTTATACTCTGAGGTTTGACGAATCACATCTCATTCATAAGTGGACTTCTTCAAATGATGTTTCACACACACACACACACACACACACACACACACACACACACACACACACACACACACATATATATATATATATATATATATATCGCGAAATATAGGAGAGAGTGTCACAGAAATGATACAGGATTTGGGCTGGACGTCATTAAAAGAAAGGCGTTTTTCGTTGCGACGGGATCTTCTCACGAAATTCCAATCACCAACTTTCTCCTCTGAATGCGAAAATATTTTGTTGACACCGAGCTACGTAGGGAGGAACGATCACCACTATAAAATAAGGGAAATCAGAGCTCGTACCCAAAGATATATTCTTTCCGCGCCCTGTACGAGATTGGAATAACAGAGAATTGTGAAGGTGGTCCGATGAACCCTCTGCCAGGCACTTAAATGTGATATTCAGAGTATCCATGTAGATGTAAATGTACACAAATTTTGGATGTGCTGCTTACCTTTACTGCAATGATTTTATTTCTGTCACCTGACTTAAGGTTTTCTATCAGTCCAGCTCTCAAACCTCCCCAAATTAACACTATGAGAAGAAAAGATTGGAAACCGGCCAAACATAGCAAAATGTGCTCTAGGCATTTGCGGGAGGAGAATGTAGACCGAACATCAGTTTCGTCAGTCCGTGTTAAGGGAAATGCTGGATTACGAATGCAGCCTTTTCACAACTCATAGTGCTCTTGATTATTTAAAATGTATTATAAAAAGAAAATTGCATTAATGAGACAAAATGCTTAATATTGCTGGACGACATACGCATTTAAGAGCAGAAAAACGTCTTAAAATGCCTTCCTGAATCTGTGTTAATCACGAAAGCACGGTAACATTTTCTATACAAAACAACTGTTGCATGCACACAACAGAAATTATGATGGTCGTTTGATGCGGGGGAGGGAAACAAACAGCTAGGTCGTCGCTCCTATCGGATTAGGGAAGGGAGTCGGCCATGACGTTTGAAAGGAATTATCTCGGGATGTACCAATACTCATTTTACACACTACGGGTATCAATTATGGCTCTTTTACGCTGCGAATTCTTCAAGGGTCGTTTTGAGTCTTCACGACTGAAATGAAATGATCGTATGGCATTTATTTATCTCTTCTAGATGTGGATGGGTTCATAGAGCAGTCAGTAATCGAAATGGGAACAGCGTCTGGAAAATCACGATGATGATGATGATGATGATGATGATGATGATGATGTTTGGTTTGTGGTGCGATCAACTGCGCGGTTATCAGTGCCCGTACAAATTACCAATCTTTACTCAGTCCAATCTCACCACTTGCATAAATGGTGATGAAATGAGGACAACACAAACACCCAGTCGGAAAATCACGAGGATTATGAAACTTTTATACTGCTACTAATTACTAGCAATACAATTCACATTATACAACTGCTAATACTTTAGTAATGAGTGGGGGGGGGGGGAGGGGGGGAGGTTTCACACTTTGCACTTAGAAACTAACTCAATTTCAGTTCCTGTCTTGTCCATGAGAGACTGGACACTAACTTTTGTGCCACTAGCAACCTATACATGTGACCAGAATTTCCTTGGATTGTCTGAAAGAACACCTGAAGTGTTCTGCTAATGTAGTCATTGAAGACTTCACATAATGCTCTCCTGACAGCCACGTGCACTTCATTCAACATCTGTTTTTAGCCATCTGCTTTGTTTTACATGTTTTTTTATCAGTTTCTTTACAGTGACTGTATAACATGGAGGGTCTCTCCAGTTACGACCTGTTCTACTGGAAAAATATCTGTCCACTGCGTCGTAACTGTTCTTTTAATTTGAGTCATAGTTTCAAGTTCCTCACTGAGATATGACACTACTGCTTATTTATCTAGTTTACTGAATATATCTTTCTACTCATTTTGGTTGTCCTTTGCATTTTGGTACTTATTTTTGCTACAACTGCCTGATGGTTACTTATACCAGCTTTGATGAGGATACCCTCGAAGAGGTCTATTTATTGACACTATATCAAATATATTTCAATCATGAGTAGGGTGTTTAGACTTGTGGCAACTTTTCCAGTTCAGCTGTCACTCATAGTTTGAATTATTAGTATATCGAGTGGCTGACAATGTGGTTCAGATACTTGTGGAAGTAACAACGCAGTTAGAACCCATATTCTAAACATGAATGGTGTTGCGTGGTATTTGTGTTATGATTCTCAACATCACACTACAAATATTTTCACACTTGTTCCATTAACGTACAACTAAAGCCAAAGGAAGAACATAAGTAAAACATACTTGATACTGTCTGCTTTGTTGAGACGAAATTTTATCTGTGGGCAAACGTAACTTGCGTGTATCATGTAACAACTGAGGAAGAATTGTTGGAAATATTAATACCATTTCAGGTAACTTTTTGTATGTTGGTTTACTGAAACCTTACATTAGGCTTTCATAAATAATCGCCTATACAGCGAGAGCATATTTCTCGGTTGCATTGACTTAGTTCATTTCTTATTAGCGCTAATGACAGTGTACCATGTGCGGTGATAAATAACAGAAGTCACAGAACTCGCGTTAAGGGGCTCCGGAAAGGCTCAAAATCATGAAAAGTTCAATTTTTACTTTTTTGCGTTTTCTGAATCTGCAGACTATTACCTTTTAATAGATATATAATTTATTCAATTCCGAAGACTACAACTATTTTTAAATTTTTTTTGAAATGTGTTCTACATGGGCGTGACCCACTGTGGCGCTGTTAAACTGCTGTCAAATGGTGTTATTATTAACGTCCGTGTTCATCAGGTACATTTTAGTGATGTGAGATAAAGTATGTGTTGTGGCTAACCTATTTTCAGAGACTTAGCAGCACCCGAACTGTTGAAAAAGTGTAATCACGGAAAAACTCAAAACCCCAATGAAAGTGTAAATAGTGTTATATGGTCGAGAATCCCCAAGACTGTATTTGTTGGAATAGAAACACTTCACCTTGGTGTGTATGATGCTGTTGCGACTTTCAATGATGGCAACATTGTAAGGTGCAAGGTATTTAGAAATATGGGAATGAAGATAGGTTCTAACATCAAATGAGCGATGCTTGCTTTAGACAAGGAACGCCTTCGGGCTGCAGACAGGGCTGTAAAGAGTCTAGAAATACAAGCAAGAGTAAGCAGGAGGAGGAACAAGAGGAAGCTGAAGGAGGAGTTTGCAGAGGATGAAGATAATCCATCCTATGGACCTGGAATGCACTAAAAAGTTGCTGACCCTCATGAATCGAAACATGACGCGTCGTCGTTTCATGATTCGAGGGTCAGCAACTGATAAACGCGTCATGTTTCGATTCATGAGGGTCAGCAACTGATAAAAAAAAGGGGCCCCCGGGGTCCCAAGGTCGCGATGGCGGCGTCACTGTCCCGCCGAGATAATTTGTCCTTTTAGGACAATTATCTGAGCAAGCACCCACGCCAGCAAAAGGTTGCCCAACAATTGCTGTATCGAGTGATAGAAATGTAAGCATTGATAACTGAAATTGCTTAGCAACCAATCTAGTATATAAGGGGCGTAAAATTGTTGTCTTCACAGTATGTCCTCTGACTACACCTCGAAAAAGTCTATTGTGTGTGACGAGCTCCCAGAAACAGTAAGTACATTTCTGTATAATGCACACTTTGTACAAACTTGCACGAATTGCTGTTTGTGGAAGACTTACAAATGCTTTAGATGTGTATCAGTTAGAAGTACCACAAACCATACGAGATGATATTTTACTGGAATTCCGATATTCAAAATTCAGTTTCATGCTGAATTCATATAGACTGCCAGAATGCTATATTTTTGATAGAAGTGAAAATGTCCCAATGATTAACGAAATTGTAAATGATGCAATAGAAGCAGCTTCCAAAATAAGAGCTGGAATTCCAGTTCCATGGGAGACACTCGCTTTAACCACAATGTCTTTCTTCGATACTACTACATTCTGGCAAAGTCGATTTAAAATTAAAATGTTTTTTTATGAAATTACTTATAAGCAATTCGTATTTACCATTTGTGAAAATTGCTTATATAAATTATCAGATTCCTGGCAAAATCCGCTACTACAACCACTTCTAACTGATATGAAAATTAATATGGTTACCAAACCACCATATTTTTCAAATGGTGTAATTTGTCCTCCACAAATTAAGCAATATAGCCTTTGGTGCATGTTCTGTGCCAATTGTCCTTTATTCAGAAGTGTACGTTGTGGTGGCTCATTAAGCCAAGTATTTGATTCCGAAGACGACGATGATGATTTACCTGGTTTATTACTTGCAGACCTCTAATGGAGACGCTGACGGAAATCTTTCAGTCCATCTTCACGCTGGTTCAAGCTCACCTGACGAATCCAACGTTGAAAATCTTCATTTGGATAGCTACGAGATTGCACTGCCAGTCGGGAGCAACCGATGGACCCTTAGGAACATACATATTCACCATTTTGAATTGTTTGACGAAATTCGAAAATTCCTGTTCACAATTATCGTTTGGTTGCCAGAACTTTTGCGAATATCTGAAATCTCAGAACGATGGTATTACACTGATGTCATTGTCATCAGAGGACCGAACGATATTGATGAATTTGGTAGACGAATTGCTTCTATCGCATCAGTCTACCCTGGAGAAATTATCATATGGAAACATGATGACGACCACATCCACCTCATCCACGATTGCACATACTCCTCTAGACGATGTAGATGCCGATTTAGGGTTGACCCATTTATTGCCACCAGAATTAAGAAATGTCCACAACGAAGGAGAGCAGTCACAGCCATGTCCGACCTCGACTGGTTCAATATACTCATATATTTCTTCTTGCAAAAAAGGCCAAGTCGGGGACAAGTTTGGATTAGAGGAACCCATAAGAGAGTGCCTGGTGAGTTTGAAATTGTACAATGGGTCAGCTTCATCGAGGGATCCCTCTCAGTATTGGAAAGGGAAAACCCTCGAATTAATGATCAGTTGCAACAAGAACTCACCAGAGATGGCTCACGTAAATGGCCTCATACAAAGCGCAAGCCAATCTCTGACTACCAAAGGTGCAACCCTGAAACGACGGCAAAAAAGGTACTTTCCATATTAATGTCATACAATTGTATACCACCAGAAAATTTAGTGAATGTAATACCATCTGCTCATCCATATTTTATTAATTTGATTGACCCTAAATTCAAACGATTTTTCGATATGGGTTTGGAATTGTATAAAAAACCATAAATGAATTGGATTTACATGGTATAGAAAATTTATTGTGTTCTGGTTCAGAAGATAATATTTTTTATTCTCATTCCACAAATGTTTGGGAGTACTATTATACTCTTCAGGATTCTCTTGCTTGGCTAAATAAACTTTTATTGTTTCAATGTGCAGATGATACTGACGAGGTTACTAAATTTTTAACAAATCTTGTATCTTGGTTCAATAAAAAAGGATTGTATCAATGGCAAGAATTTGAAGGTAATAGTGTATATGTACCAAATAAAAAATTAAACACATTATGTATTGTTGGTCCACCCAATAGTGGCAAAAATTGGTTTTTTGATTGTATAATTTCACTTGGTTTAAATGTTGGCCACATTGGACGTTGTAATAATAAAACAAATCAGTTTGCATTAGAAGATGCTGTTAATAGACATGCCATTGTTGGTAATGAAATTTCTTTAGAGGAGGGTGCAATTGAAGATTTTAAAAAAGTGTGTGAAGGTATTGCTTGTAATATTAGAGTAAAGTACAAAGGAGACGCTATATTAAGACGTACTCCGTTATTGTTAATTTCAAATTCTGAACCAGTTATTTGTTCTCACCCAGATTTTAAAGAAATACGTGTATGTACAATTAGGTGGAGAAAGTTTGATGATTTAAAAAATGCTTGTAAAAAGCCATATCCTATGGCTTTCTTTCAATTACTCCAAACGTATAATATTGATTATTAAATAAAACACAAGAATCTGTACAATGTATATTTTATTGTCAATTATTACAAGAAATAAAAATAAATTATAATTGTTACATTTGAAATTACACTTGTTTAATTTCGTATTGACCCTTATAAACAGATGATTCCTCATTCCTTTTTACATTAGACATATAAATCATATCAGATACTTGAACATTTGATACAGTTGCTCTAGGATAATGTGTCTCTAGACCATCTGCATAAACTGAACATTCTGCAATAACTAGGTTGAACATTTGTATCGTGAAGTCTAATATTATATCCCACAGAAGCAATATCAGCTTTTTCTATTAAATTATTATATCCTGATACTTCTGCATTTGTGACGGGAGTAGCAGCTCCCACTAATTGTTCTTCCATTCTTCAAAGGGGGTTAAAGAAAAACTATCACATGACATAAAGGGATTACAGTGCTTATCGGCATTAATATTATACCTTTGAATTACATTTTGAGAAGTAGTTGTAATAGGAAAAATATCAACATTAGCCACTTTTGGAATTTTCAGAAAAGCTAATGTTGGAGTATACGTATAGTCAACAATAACACTTCCTGTTCGTGCATCTGCATCTACTTCAGAAACACAAGACTGTACGCATTTCCAACCCCAATTATGTAAACCCTTATCTTTTGAGCTAGAAACACAAGCATAATAATATTTTAAATTAACTGGTTGTCCAAATTGATGTGCAGGTACTTTAGTAAGGAAGTCTGCTTCATCATTTCTATAACCGTACCATGACTTCCAAATGGGATCAAACTTTCGTTTATGATCTATAGCAGTTGTTTCCATAGGTGCATTTGCAGTAAATGCTGTAGGCTTTACATTAATACCAGGTATTTTCAAATTAATACCTACACTTGTAATCATATTCTTATTTTGATTTAATGTTGCAAGTTCTGTATCACTTGAATTAGTCGGAAAAGCAATTCTAGGATTACGTGCAATCACTTTTACAGAACAATGAACAATTCTACTACCATCAGGCAATAAATCGAATTCAGAAGGCGTCATATACAGAAATGGCCGATCAACGGGAATTTCTGCTAAAGGAGTAATCATACATACTGCTTTTTCATGTTCAATCACTTTGTATGCTAAACCGTATGTGAAAAATCTATGAACTTTGCGATATCTTGTAATGTTACCAGTATCTAACATAGAAGGAGCAGGTAATGGATCAACACGAGTATTAGGAGAATCACCCAGTACATTAGCCGATGGTGCTGCGGTGCCTGTTAACGTTTTTTTCTTCTTAGATGCACCAGATTGACCTGCTGCAGCCTGTCGTTTACCTGAATCTACCTGCATTGGCGAACTCATACCTTCGTCACTGTCAGAGTATGGTACTAAACGTTGTGGTGCAGAATGTTGTTGTATTTCTTCTGGTGCTTCTTCGTCTTCGTCTTCTTTGCTATGTGATACTTCTTCGTCGACGTGATGTTCGTCTACAGAACTTGTTCGAGAGGCTGTACCAGATGTTGATGGGCGGTCGTGATCTATAGGCAAACCACGACGAACACGAGACATTAGCCATTGTTCATAGGCATACCGTTTCTGGCCTTCATGCATAAACTCCCAATTAGACCGTTCCCACGGTGGAATTTCATAATTCTGAAGGTAAGAAACGTTACAATTAAAAAATATAACCAACAATTATTATAAACAGCAAAAATTAAATTTACACACCTGTTTTTTCGGCATTCGGTTGTTTCGGGTACAAAGTTTTTCCAATACGTTGTTCAACAGCTGTTTTCAATTTCAGTCCGTACTTTCCAACAAATGAATGCCAATTTCGTGTATGACTCCAGTCAATTGCAAAATCAATTATAGCTTTTGCATCCAATTGTTGAACTCGTTGTCTAAATTCTTCTTCTGTAAATGGTCGTTCCCTTGCTTCCTTTAGCAAATTATCGTATCCAACGTCGTGCTCTTTAGCAATGGCATCTGCTCCACTGCGCGGTGCGTCTATATTTATAGGATTTCCAGGTCCTACGTAATCACTACCAGGTAAAGTGTATCCTTTCTTCTGTACACGTTCAACTAGTTTTGTAACGCCGTAAGCAGCACCTGCGGCGGCAGCAGTCGTCGCGCCAGCCGCTATCGCTATCTGTCCTGAACTTGTAATACCAGCTGTGCTAATTGCTGCCCCGTCCGTGACACTTTCAGATAACAAGGGCAGCGTTTCGCTAGAGGTTGCTGTATCTGCACTGGGTTGACCTCGACCACGATTTCGTGGGCTATTTGGGCGGCGCCGCCGCACTCCAAGATTGCTTTCTTCTGGCGTTGTGTCAGGCACGCGTTCAAATTCAACTGTTTCGCCACTGGTATCCAAATCGTCGTATGCTGCATTATGGCCATACCGTATACGATTAGCAGCATCCTCTCTTTGCACTGTTCGAATATCATTAGTACTACGAGAACGATTAACATTTGTTAATGGAATTCTTTCCCCCATTTCAATGTCTTCCTCAGGTCCCGGATATAAAACACCTCCATCGTATTGTATAGAGCCATGGTTGCCCGTGCTTAAATACTGATTTACCCAAGACATTTTGCTGACTACACTAAATAAATTATTACTACCTTTTATATACATTACGTTATCAAACAGCACTTGTCGGGCAACCTTTTGCTGGCGTGGGTGCTTGCTCAGATAATTGTCCTAAAAGGACAAATTATCTCGGCGGGACAGTGACGCCGCGATCGCGACCTTGGGACCCCGGGGGCCCCTTTTTTTTATCAGTTGCTGACCCTCATGAATCGAAACATGACGCGTCGTCGTTTCATGATTCAGGGTCAGCAACTGATAAAAAAAAGGGGCTCCCGGGGTCCCAAGGTCGCGATGGCGGCGTCGCTGTCCCGCCGAGATAATTTGTCCTTTTAGGACAATTATCTGAGCAAGCACCCACGCCAGCAAAAGGTTGCCCAACACGTGCTGTTCGGTAATGCAATGTATATAAAAGGTGGTAATGATTTATTTATTTTAGTCAGCAAAATGTCTTGGGTAAATGAGTATTTAAGCACGGGCAACCATGGCTCTATATAATACGACGGTGGTGTTTTATATCCGGGACCTGAGGAAGACATTGAAATGGGGGAAAGAATTCCATTAACAAATGTTAATCGTTCTCGTAGTACTAATGATATTCGAACAGTGCAAAGAGAGGATGCTGCTAATCGTATATGGTATGGACATAATGCAGCATACGACGATTTGGATACCAGTGGCGAAACAGTTGAATTTGAACGCGTGCCTGACACAACGCCAGAAGAAAGCAATCTTGGAGTGCGGCGGCGCCGCCCAAATAGACCACGAAATCGTGGTCGAGGTCAACCCAGTGCAGATACAGCAACCTCTAGCGAAACGCTGCCCTTGTTATCTGAAAGTGTCACGCACGGGGCAGCAATTAGCACAGCTGGTATTACAAGTTCAGGACAGATAGCGATAGCGGCTGGCGCGACGACTGCTGCCGCCGCAGGTGCTGCTTACGGCGTTACAAAACTAGTTGAACGTGTACAGAAGAAAGGATATACTTTACCTGGTAGTGATTACATAGGACCTGGAAATCCTATAAATATAGACGCACCGCGCAGTGGAGCAGATGCCATTGCTAAAGAGCACGACGTTGGATACGATAATTTGCTAAAGGAAGCAAGGGAACGACCATTTACAGAAGAAGAATTTAGACAACGAGTTCAACAATTGGATGCAAAAGCTGTAATTGATTTTGCAATTGACTGGAGTCATACAAGAAATTGGCATTCATTTGTTGGAAAGTACGGACTGAAATTGAAGACAGCTGTTGAACAACATATCGGAAAAGTTTTGTACCCGCAACAACCGAATGCCGAAAAAACAGGTGTGTAAATTTAATTTTTGTTGTTTATAATAATTGTAGGTTATATTTTTTAATTGTAACGTTTCTTACCTTCAGAATTATGAAATTCCACCGTGGGAACGGTCTAATTTGGAGTTTATGCATGAAGGCCAGAAACGGTGTGCCTATGAACAATGGCTAATGTCTCGTGTTCGTCGTGGTTTGCCTATAGATCACGACCGCCCATCAACATCTGGTTCAGCCTCTCGAACAAGTTCTGTAGACGAACATCACGTCGACGAAGAAGTATCACATAGCGAAGAAGACGAAGACGAAGAAGCACCAGAAGAAATACAACAACATTCTGCATCACAACGTTTAGTACCATACTCTGACATTGACGAAGGTATGAGTTCGCCAATGCAGGTAGATTCAGGTAAACGACAGGCTGCAGCAGGTCAATCTGGTGCATCTAAGAAGAAAAAAACGTTAACAGGCACCGCAGCACCATCGGCTAATGTACTGGGTGATTCTCCTAATACTCGTGTTGATCCATTACCTGCTCCTTCTATATTAGATACTGGTAACATTACAAGATATCGCAAAGTTCATAGATTTTTCACATACGGTTTAGCATACAAAGTGATTGAACATGAAAAAGCAGTATGTATGATTACTCCTTTAGCAGAAATTCCCGTTGATCGGCCATTTCTGTATATGACGCCTTCTGAATTCGATTTATTGCCTGATGGTAGTAGAATTGTTCATTGTTCTGTAAAAGTGATTGCACGTAATCCTAAAATTGCTTTTCCGACTAATTCAAGTGATACAGAACTTGCAACATTAAATCAAAATAAGAATATGATTTCAAGTGTAGGTATTAATTTGAAAATACCTGGTATTAATGTAAAGCCTACAGCATTTACTGCAATTGCACCTATGGAAACAACTGCTATAGATCATAAACGAAAGTTTGATCCCATTTGGAAGTCATGGTACGGTTATAGAAATGATGAAGCAGACTTCCTTACTAAAGTGCCTGCACATCAATTTGGACAACCAATTAATTTAAAATATTATTATGCGTGTGTTTCTAGCTCAAAAGATAAGGGTTTACATAATTGGGGTTGGAAATGCCTACAGTCTTGTGTTTCTGAAGTAGATGCAGATGCACGAACAGGAAGTGTTATTGTTGACTATACGTATACTCCAACATTAGCTTTTCTGAAAATTCCAAAAGTGGCTAATGTTGATATTTTTCCTATTACAACTACTTCTCAAAATGTAATTCAAAGGTTTAATATTAATGCCGATAAGCACTGTAATCCCTTTATGTCATGTGATAGTTTTTCTTTAACCCCCTTTGAACCAGCAAGAATGGAAGAACAATTAGTGGGAGCTGTTACTCCCGTCACAAATGCAGAAGTATCAGGATATAATAATTTAATAGAAAAAGCTGATATTGCTTCTGTGGGATATAATATTAGACTTCACGATACAAATGTTCAACCTAGCCTACATGTAGGCATTAATCCTACACATGCTTTAAGCACAAGCAGTTTAAATAGTGACGTTACAAAATATACTGATACTCAAATGTTGTTTGAAGTTATTGCAGAGTGTTCAGTTTATGCAGATGGTCTAGAGACACATTATCCTAGAGCAACTGTATCAAATGTTCAAGTATCTGATATGATTTATATGTCTAATGTAAAAAGGAATGAGGAATCATCTGTTTATAAGGGTCAATACGAAATTAAACAAGTGTAATTTCAAATGTAACAATTATAATTTATTTTTATTTCTTGTAATAATTGACAATAAAATATACATTGTACAGATTCTTGTGTTTTATTTAATAATCAATATTATACGTTTGGAGTAATTGAAAGAAAGCCATAGGATATGGCTTTTTACAAGCATTTTTTAAATCATCAAACTTTCTCCACCTAATTGTACATACACGTATTTCTTTAAAATCTGGGTGAGAACAAATAACTGGTTCAGAATTTGAAATTAACAATAACGGAGTACGTCTTAATATAGCGTCTCCTTTGTACTTTACTCTAATATTACAAGCAATACCTTCACACACTTTTTTAAAATCTTCAATTGCACCCTCCTCTAAAGAAATTTCATTACCAACAATGGCATGTCTATTAACAGCATCTTCTAATGCAAACTGATTTGTTTTATTATTACAACGTCCAATGTGGCCAACATTTAAACCAAGTGAAATTATACAATCAAAAAACCAATTTTTGCCACTATTGGGTGGACCAACAATACATAATGTGTTTAATTTTTTATTTGGTACATATACACTATTACCTTCAAATTCTTGCCATTGATACAATCCTTTTTTATTGAACCAAGATACAAGATTTGTTAAAAATTTAGTAACCTCGTCAGTATCATCTGCACATTGAAACAATAAAAGTTTATTTAGCCAAGCAAGAGAATCCTGAAGAGTATAATAGTACTCCCAAACATTTGTGGAATGAGAATAAAAAATATTATCTTCTGAACCAGAACACAATAAATTTTCTATACCATGTAAATCCAATTCATTTATGGTTTTTTTATACAATTCCAAACCCATATCGAAAAATCGTTTGAATTTAGGGTCAATCAAATTAATAAAATATGGATGAGCAGATGGTATTACATTCACTAAATTTTCTGGTGGTATACAATTGTATGACATTAATATGGAAAGTACCTTTTTTGCCGTCATTTCAGGGTTGCACCTTTGGTAGTCAGAGATTGGTTTGCGCTTTGTATGAGGCCATTTACGTGAGCCATCTCTGGTGAGTTCTTGTTGCAACTGATCATTAATTCGAGGGTTTTCCCTTTCCAATACTGAGAGGGATCTCTCGATGAAACTGACCCAATGTACAATTTCAAACTCACCAGGCACTCTCTTATGGGTTCCTCTAATCCAAACTTGTCCCTGACTTGGCCTTTTTTGCAAGAAGAAATATATGAGTATATTGAACCAGTCGAGGTCGGACATAGCTGTGACTGCTCTCCTTCGTCGTGGACATTTCTTAATTCTGGTGGCAATAAATGGGTCAACCCTAAATCGGCATCTACATCGTCTACAGGAGTATGTGCAATCGTGGACGAGGTGGATGTGGTCGTCATCATGTTTCCATATGATAATTTCTCCAGGGTAGACTGATGCGATAGAAGCAATTCGTCTACCAAATTCATCAATATCGTTCAGTCCTCTGATGACAATGACATCAGTGTAATACCATCGTTCTGAGATTTCAGATATTCGCAAAAGTTCTGGCAACCAAACGATAATTGTGAACAGGAATTTTCGAATTTCGTCAAACAATTCAAAATGGTGAATATGTATGTTCCTAAGGGTCCATCGGTTGCTCCCAACTGGCAGTGCAATCTCGTAGCTATCCAAATGAAGATTTTCAACGTTGGATTCGTCAGGTGAGCTTGAACCAGCGTGAAGATGGACTGAAAGTTTTCCGTCAGCGTCTCCATTAGAGGTCTGCAAGTAATAAACCAGGTAAATCATCATCGTCGTCTTCGGAATCAAATACTTGGCTTAATGAGCCACCACAACGTACACTTCTGAATAAAGGACAATTGGCACAGAACATGCACCAAAGGCTATATTGCTTAATTTGTGGAGGACAGATTACACCATTTGAAAAATATGGTGGTTTGGTAACCATATTAATTTTCATATCAGTTAGAAGTGGTTGTAGTAGCGGATTTTGCCAGGAATCTGATAATTTATATAAGCAATTTTCACAAATGGTAAATACGAATTGCTTATAAGTAATTTCATAAAAAAAACATTTTAATTTTAAATCGACTTTGCCAGAATGTAGTAGTATCGAAGAAAGACATTGTGGTTAAAGCGAGTGTCTCCCATGGAACTGGAATTCCAGCTCTTATTTTGGAAGCTGCTTCTATTGCATCATTTACAATTTCGTTAATCATTGGGACATTTTCACTTCTATCAAAAATATAGCATTCTGGCAGTCTATATGAATTCAGCATGAAATTGAATTTTGAATATCGGAATTCCAGTAAAATATCATCTCGTATGGTTTGTGGTACTTCTAATTGATACACATCTAAAGCATTTGTAAGTCTTCCACAAACAGCAATTCGTGCAAGTTTGTACAATGTGTCCATTATACAGAAATGTACTTACTGTTTCTGGGAGCTCGTCACACACAATAGACTTTTTCGAGGTGTAGTCAGAGGACATACTGTGAAGACAACAATTTTACGCCCCTTATATACTAGATTGGTTGCTAAGCAATTTCAGTTATCAATACTTACATTTCTATCACTCGATACAGCACGTGTTGGGCAACCTTTTGCTGGCGTGGGTGCTTGCTCAGATAATTGTCCTAAAAGGACAAATTATCTCGGCGGGACAGTGACGCCGCCATCGCGACCTTGGGACCCCGGGGGCCTTTTTATCAGTTGCAGACCCTCATGAATGTTTCGATTCATGAGGGTCTGCAACTGATAAAAAAAAAGGGGCCCCCGGGGTCCCAAGGTCGCGATGGCGGCGTCACTGTCCCGCCGAGATAATTTGTCCTTTTAGGACAATTATCTGAGCAAGCACCCACGCCAGCAAAAGGTTGCCCAACACGTGCTGTTCGGTAATGCAATGTATATAAAAGGTGGTAATGATTTATTTATTTTAGTCAGCAAAATGTCTTGGGTAAATGAGTATTTAAGCACGGGCAACCATGGCTCTATATAATGCGACGGTGGGGTTTTATATCCGGGACCTCAGGAAGACATTGAAATGGGGGAAAGAATTCCATTAACAAATGTTAATCGTTCTCGTAGTACTAATGATATTCGAACAGTGCAAAGAGAGGATGCTGCTAATCGTATATGGTATTGGACAAATTATCTCGCTCGATTCCCAAAACTTTTATTTTCTCATACTGATTACATGTTTTCTAAGGATCTTCCAAACATATTTGTTTCAAACTTTCAGTAAATGTTACACAGTACCTTCTGCATAATTTAACACAGCCTTTTTCCAAAGAACTGTATATTTTTGAATATACAAATAAAAAAATTGCAAAAAAATGTTGTGAATTTTCATTACAATTGAAAAAAAAATCATCTTTAATAACTGAACTAAAATTTTGTAAAATCCCTGTGTTAAGTTGTAGCCCATATTCCAATAAATAATCTGTAAGAAGTTCAACTTCCTACCTCAAATACTTTGTGAGGAAAGATGTAATTTATAAGCGTTATTTTAACATTGCAAGTATAGGGCGTTCCGGAGCCCCTTAAGTCACAGGAGTAGCAAAATCGCAGAGATAAATTTTGTGAATTCGTTATCTGCGATTTCTAACTGCGACTAATCGCACTCACCGAATAGCAGCATTCACAGAAATCTTTCGAATCGGAAGTTCGCAGGAAACCCTTCTTTACTTAGCAATTTAATCATCTATAATTTGATCTCCAGGAGCAACAAAACCGGAGAGACAGCGGAGAAATAAATGTAAATTAGTTATCTGCGATTGTTAACTGCTACTAACTTATCAATTTCTATCTATTATTCTATCACCATCGATCCGCAAGCTCCAAAAATCATTTACCTCATCTAGCATCTCCACGAAGCATTCTACACGCTGTGATAGCGGTAAGGGCGTTTTATATTGGCAATAAGGTGTACTATGTAAATGGGTACAGATTTATTTACTGATCGGTACTAACTGCACAGATACAAGCTACATGGTATACTCACGTATTAAGACCACAAATAGCTTCTTATGACAATACTTGCAGTTACTTTGCGTCAGCTTGTAGATTATTATTTCGGTGTCGTTGTAGCTTACTAGCTTAGACTGACGTCTAGCGCCACGCAGCGGTCGTACGGGGAAGTACTTGGCCGTCAGTGCGGCAGCGTTAAATAGATGGCGCGATGAGGCTGTTAGACGCTCCATTCGTCAGGTGTGAATATTGTTCTCGCGGCAAAGTAATCGACGAACGGTACAAACTGTCTCATTAACTTTAGCTTCATTTGCATTTCACAGATATTGGTAATTTCTTTGGTTCTGAAATTATCGTGCGGCCCCTGATTTCAATGAGTCTCCGATTGGGCGCCAGCAGTAGAGAAAGCCGCCTCCTTCTTTTTAACATTCCGTACATCACTCCGTAAAAACGGAATCTTTACAGGATCACATTGTTGTGTGTCTGGCTGTGTTAAAGGCCTTTTTTCTCGGGAATTGGGTTGATATAACACACTAAAATTTATGTGGCATACTAAGATCTATATGGCGGTGTAAATAAATGTAAGGTTTTGAGCTAAACCAGTCAAAAAATGGAGGCATTTATGTTACATGTTTTGATACTTGCAAAGTCACTCATCAAATCGTACAGAACGTCGATCTAGAATAAAGATATTTGGCAAGAAGCAATGTTTCAACTAACGGAAAATATCCGAAAAGCGTTCATTTGTAATGATCAAACAATAATAATTTTTTGTGTCATTTGTTGTCCTATTGTCTCTCCATCTATTGAGACCCCTTTTTCTCAGGAACGGGTAGACGTGTGAAGCTGAAATTTCTTATTTACTAAGGTCTATGGCCCAACAGCGGTGTAAAAAATTAAGCTCCAAAATCAATGCAGTCAAAATATACGGTCTTTTATGAGACATATTTTTATACTCGCAAAAATACTTATTAAAAATAGGGTACTTCCCATTAACGTAGACTCAAACATTTGGCATTAAGGAAGGCAAACAAATACTTGACACCGAGAATTTCGCGAGTTACCTTAATCTAACCTGTTTTCACACATTCTCCAGCAATTTCAGTTCTTTCTTCTATCGAAAAACTCGTTTTGCAGACCGCAGAGAGAAACGTCTACCTTCACTGATGAAACAAACTAAAATGCTGACAGAAGAATGCTAGCAATCAATTAATGCATAAAACTCTCCGTTGTTGTAGCTGTTTGCTCTATTTGTGATGTCGAAATGCAGTGATCGCATTCAAGGGGGAGGCGGGCTACTTTTTAACTGCGCCACCCTGTTGCTATGGTGGCGGAGAACGCACGGGTGCAAAGCTTGAAGTTCTGTTGGATACATCGTGTGTCGTTACTTATGAATAATCGCCGTGTTTGTCAGTTACGAGTCTGGAAAGGAACTACGTCACTACCAGCAATATATGCGATGCTGTGGTACGGCGTATTCGTCATTCCAACGCGCTATGCTAAGCGGCCAATGACCAGCAAAGAATGGAAAAAAAAAGAAAAAAGAAGCATTCCAATCCAGGACCGCCGCGTTCAGTTGTTGTTGCGAGTACAGAACAAGTGAACAGCCGATATAGATACAGCTCCCAATAAACGAACAATGAAATGTACTGTACATTTTAACACTAAATGAAGAATCGATTATCTCGAATAAATTTCGCTGTGGAAAGAATGACGAATGAAGTGAAACCCACCTTAATCGCTTTCGCTGCTGGCTTCATTCTCGCTGCTCCTGCTAGGGATGGCAGCTATCACGGAAGCAGCAGGTTTTCGGTAACATCGGTTTTTTCCCATAACCCATTAACCCGAGTTTTAAAACCGTTCAAAATAACCAGTTTCTGAAATAACCGATTTTTGGTTTTTTACTCCTAGTATATCCTGTAATAAACGTAGAAATCAAATAGAGATTAAAAAAATTTTGACTGTCTAAGTTTCAAGATACATACATAGACTTTTCTTTGTCTATTAAATGAAATAGACAAAGAAGAGAAAACTTAGTGTCTTGTCGGCTACTGTGGGTCAGCACAGAGACAAACAAGGAGGGAGAGAAATTGCGATGGCCGGCGCCAGGAATCCAAACTGATTTTAACACTCTGCAAGATTAATAGACACTTTACTTCTACACGGAAGGGTCAAAGAAACTGGTAGATCTAATATCGTGTAGGGCCCCGCGAGCACGAAGAAGTGCCGCAACACGACGTGACGTGGACTCGACTAATGTCTGAAGTAGTGCTGGGGGCAACTGACACTGTGAATCCTGCAGGGCTGTCCATAAATACGTAAGAGTTCAAAGGGGTGGACATGTCTTCTGAACATCACGTTGCAAGGCATCGCAGATATGCTCAGTCACGTTCATGTCTGGGGAGTTTGGTGGCCAGCGGAAGTGGATAAATTCAGAAGAATGTGCCTGGAGCCATTTCTGGAGGTATGGAGTGAAGCATTGTTCAGCTGGAATTGCCGAAGTTTGTCGGAATGCACAATGGACACGAATGGATATAGGTGATGGTTCAAATGGCTCTAAGCACTATGGGACTTTATATCTGAGGTCGTAAGTCCCCTAGACTTAGAACTACTTAAACGTAACTAACCTAAGAACATCACACACATCCATGCCCGAGGCAGGATTCGAACTTGCGGCCGTAGCAGCCACGTGGTTCCGGACTGAAGCGCCTAGAACCGCTCGAGATGCAGGTGATCAGACAAGATGCTTATGTATGTGTCACCTGTCTGAGTCGTATATAGATGTATCAGGGGTCCCATATCACTCCAACTGCACACGCCCCACACCATTACAAAGCCTCCACCTGCTTGAACAGTCCTTTGCTGGCATGCAGGGTGCATGGATTCATGAGGTTGTCTCCATACTCGCACATTCATTTGCTCGATACAATTTGAAACTAGACTCGTCTGACCAGGCGACATGTTTCCAGTCATGAACAGACCATTTTCGGTGTGGACAGGCCCAGGTGAGGCGTGTCACGCAGTCATCTAGGGTACACGAGTGGGCCTTCGACTCAGAAAGCCCATGTCCATGATGTTTCCTTGAATGGTTCACATGCTGACACTTGTTGATGGCCCAGCATTGAAATCTGCAGCAATGGGCGGAAAGGTTGCACTCAGTCACGTTGAACGATTCTGTTCAGCCGTCGCAGGATCTTGTTCCGGCCTCAGCTATGTCGGCGTTTTGATGTTTTACAAGATTCCTGATATTCGCAGTACGCTCATGAAATGGTCATACGGGAAAATCCCCTATTGACCACTATCTCCGAGATACTGCGTCCCATCGCTCGTGCGCCCACACCACGTTCAAACTCACATAAATCTTGATAACCTGCCATTGTAGCTGCAGTAATCGATCTGACAACTGCATCAGAGACTTGTTGTTTTATATAATCGGTGCCTACCGCAGCACCGTATTCTGCCTGTTTACATATCTCTGTATTTGAATACGCATTGCTACATAAATTTCTTTGTCACTTCAGTGTATAAAGAGAAGAACAAAACTTAACACTTTCGGTGCAAGTACGAGGGTGCGTCAAATGAAAACCTTAAATATTTTTTTAAATATTATTTATTGTGCAGAAGTCGTACAAAACTGTATCAGTTTTCAACATAATCTCCCCCACGCTCAATGCAAGTCCTCCAGCGCTTACAAAGCGCATAAATTCCTTTAGAAAAAAATTCTTTTGGTAGTCCGCGCAACCACTCATGCAACGCATGGCGTACCTCTTCATCAGAACGGAACGTCTTTCCTTTCACTGCGTCTTTGAGTGGCCCAAGCATATGGAAATCACTTGGGGTAAGGTCTGGTGAGTATGGTGGATGAGGAAGACACTCAAAATGCAGGTCTGTGATTGTTGCAGCTGTTGTACGGGCAGTGTGGGGTCTCGCATTGTCATGTAGCAAAAGGACACCTGCTGACAGCAACCCACGTCGCTTTGATTTGATTGCAGGCCGCAGATGATTATTTAGGAGATCTGTGTATGATGCACTGGTGACTGTGGTCCCTCTAGGCATGTAATGCTCCAAAATGACGCCTTTTTCGTCCCAAAAGAGAGTCAGCATAACCTTCCCTGCTGATGGTTCTGTTCGAAACTTCTTCGGTTTTGGTGATGAGGAATGGCGCCATTCCTTGCTCGCCCTCTTGGTGGAAGTGAACCCAGGTTTCGTCCCCGGTAACGATTCTTGCAAGCAAGCCATCACCTTCTCGTTCGAAGCGCCCAAGAAGTTCTTCAGAAGCATCAACACGTCATTCTCTCATTTTAGGAGTCAGCTGCCGTGGCATCCATCTTGCAGACACTTTGTGAAACTGAAGCACATCATGCACAATGTGGTGTGCTGACCCACGATTAATCTGTAAACATTCTGCAATGTCATTCAGTGTCACTCGGCGGTTTTCCTTCACTATGGCTTCAACTGGTGCAATGTTCTGTGGAGTCACAACTCGTTGTGCCTGACCTGGACGAGGAGCATCTTCCACTGAAGTCACACCATTGCGAACTTCCTACCCCATTCGTAGCCTTGCTGCTGTGACAAACATGCATCACCGTACTGAACCTTCATTCGTCGATGAATTTCAATAGGTTTCACACCTTCACTACACAAAAACCGAATAACAGAACGCTGTTCTTCGCTGGCGCAAGTCGCAAGTGGGGCGGCCATCTTTATACTGATACTGCGACAGTATGTGTGCATCTGCACTATGCTGCCACCTACAGCCCATTCTGCACGCTGTTGTAGCACGCTTACCAACTTACATGATAACGGCGCGAAATTTCGATGTCATTACAAATTTAAGGTTTTCACTTGACTCACCCTCGTACTTTTACTGTTCGCAGAACGCAGGCTAAGTATTGTCTTTCTATTACTCAGTACTGATGCTCTCAAAGTCTGTGACCGAACCGGACTCCAACCAGCGACGGGCTGCTGGTAAAGTCAGCGTTCACTGGGGACGCTGAACTCTGTGTACCTGGAGTTGTGGCGCTGCCCACCGTTTCCCTCAGTGCGTGGGTCAGCGCCTTCTTGATGCTGCTTTGCGGCGCTGTGCCGGCGGTGTGCAGACGATACTTTAGCACTGCACACTTAGTCCGTCCACCATGCGTTGCTTTTCTCGGAAAGCGGTAAGTGGCTGAATGCTACAAATAATATTAAACTGCCAATATTCTCCTATTGATCCTAATTTTTTAAAACTCTGCTCAAATATCATGCAATCGGGTATTATACTACTATTTGGGCATAACGAACAGTCAGAGCTGAATGCTGAGGTCGAAGAATTCTGTTTTCCACGTTAATTTGTCCTTTTACGAGGGCTACAAGCAGATAAAGGCACATTACGAAGACAGAGGCAGCAGATCGGCTACTTTTCTATTTTTGTTGTATTCTGTGAATGAACTGTTGTTAAGTTTTGATTTATGACTGTTACCATAATTTCCTTTCTCTTTTATTATATCACAGAAATGGAAGACAAATCTACACTCCTGGAAATGGAAAAAAGAACACATTGACACCGGTGTGTCAGACCCACCATACTTGCTCCGGACAATGCGAGAGGGCTGTACAAGCAATGATCACACGCACGGCACAGCGGACACACCAGGAACCGCGGTGTTGGCCGTCGAATGGCGCTAGCTGCGCAGCATTTGTGCACCGCCGCCGTCAGTGTCAGCCAGTTTGCCGTGGCATACGGAGGTCCATCGCAGTCTTTAACACTGGTAGCATGCCGCGACAGCGTGGACGTGAACCGTATGTGCAGTTGACGGACTTTGAGCGAGGGCGTATAGTGGGCATGCGGGAGGCCGGGTGGACGTACCGCCGAATTGCTCAACACGTGGGGCATGAGGTCTCCACAGTACATCGATGTTGTCGCCAGTGGTCGGCGGAAGGTGCACGTGCCCGTCGACCTGGGACCGGACCGCAGCGACGCACGGATGCACGCCAAGACCGTAGGATCCTACGCAGTGCCGTAGGGGACCGCACCGCCACTTCCCAGCAAATTAGGGACACTGTTGCTCCTGGGGTATCGGCGAGGACCATTCGCAACCGTCTCCATGAAGCTGGGCTACGGTCCCGCACACCGTTAGGCCATCTTCCGCTCACGCCCCAACATCGTGCAGCCCGCCTCCAGTGGTGTCGCGACAGGCGTGAATGGAGGGACGAATGGAGACGTGTCGTCTTCAGCGATGAGAGTCGCTTCTGCCTTGGTGCCAATGATGGTCGTATGCGTGTTTGGCGCCGTGCAGGTGAGCGGCACAATCAGGACTGCATACGACCGAGGCACACAGGGCCAAAACCCGGCATCGTGGTGTGGGGAGCGATCTCCTACACTGGCCGTACACCACTGGTGATCGTCGAGGGGACACTGAATAGTGCACGGTACATCTAAACCGTCATCGAACCCATCGTTCTACCATTCCTAGACCGGCAAGGGAACTTGCTGTTCCAACAGGACAATGCACGTCCGCATGTATCCCGTGCCACCCAACGTGCTCTAAAAGGTGTAAGTCAACTACCCTGGCCAGCAAGATCTCCGGATCTGTGCCCCATTGAGCATGTTTGGGACTGGATGAAGCGTCGTCTCACGCGGTCTGCACGTCCAGCACGAACGCTGGTCCTACTGAGGCGCCAGGTGGAAATGGCATGGCAAGCCGTTCCACAGGACTACATCCAGCATCTCTACGATCGTCTCCATGGCAGAATAGCAGCCTGCATTGCTGCGAAAGGTGGATATACACTGTACTAGTGCCGACATTGTGCATGCTCTGTTGCCTGTGTCTATGTGCCTGTGGTTCTGTCAGTGTGATCATGTGATGTATCTGATCCCAGGAATGTGTCAATAAAGTTTCCCCTTCCTGGGACAATGAATTCACGGTGTTCTTATTTCAATTTGCAGGAGTGTATAATTTTGTGAGCAAATGGAGCACTGTACTTCACTGCTAAGCCACTTTGTAAAAATATTTTCATTCTAGGATTGATGGTATTCTGCAACACAGCAGATGTTGCAGACAGCGAGAAACTACCGTACAGACTACAGGGACGAGTCCTGCACACTGCTCGTACACCGTGTACCTTAAGCCGCTACACACGCCGTCAGGGACATGTCACTCGTTTGCTGTAGATATCGTTATTAAAATAGCTAGCTAACTAGCCAACTCCGCCGGAACAGGCCTTGGAAGGCCCAACGGCTACCGACCGGCCGCCGTTTCATCCTCCGCCACAGGTGTCACGGTTTGCGGATATGGATGGGCATGTGGTCAGAGACCGGAGCCGCTACTTCTCAATCAAGTAGCTCCTCACAACGGTTGAGTGCAGCCCGCTTGCCAGCAGCGCTCGCCATACCGGATAGTCACCCATCCAAGTGCTAGCCCAACCCGACAGCTCTTAACTTTGGTGATCTGAAGGGAACGGGTGTTACCACAGCGGCAAGGCTGTTGGCTATTAAAATAGCACTGATCGCTTTTCCCATTTTCTATAATAACGCAATGTTTCAATCCAATGCAAATTTTACAAATAAAAAAGTTACTGGAAAGGAAAAAATAAGACAGACAAGCTGGTGGGATGATACCACAATCCAAGCAGTTAGAAGAAAAAACGGAGCATGGAGAAAATGGTGGAAAACTAAAAATGATGAAGACCATAAAAGATATATAGAGGAAAAGAAGAACTGCAAAGAAATAGTGGAAACAGCAAAGAAAAAGGCATGAGAAGAGTTTACAAAAAAAACTTGAAGAAGATGTGAAGAGCAATAAGAAAATGTTCTATAAAATGATGAAAAATTAAAGGAAGGCCTCTGAAGTACCAGTAAAGATGGAAACAGAGGACGGTACCATTACTGAAGATCCAGGGAATATAAAAGATCTCTGGAAAGAAGCTGTTAAACGCTGAGGAGCAGGTACATGAGGAAACAACAAATAATGAAGAAATTGAGAGATGTTGGGAAGCAGAATTAGGACAAATTACACGGGAAGAAATGGAAAAAGCTGCGAAGAAGATGAATGGGGGGAAAGCCCCAGGACCTGATGAAGTATCAGTGGACATGATAAGAGCAGCAGGTCCAGTGGGAATGCAGTGGCTGTATAGAGTGCTATCAAGCGTGTGGAGAAATAGTAAAATACCTGACGACTGGAGAACAGGACACATTGTTCCCATCTTCAAGAAAGGCAATAAAAGACTTTGTAAAAACTACAGAGGAATAACCCTCATGAGTCATACAGCCAAGATTTTTGAAAGAATTTTACTAAATAGAATAAGTGAAAAGATAGAAAAGGAGCTGAGTGAAGAACAACATGGGTTTAGGAAAGGAAGGAGCACGATCGACCTGATATTTTCTATCCGTCAACTGATGGAAAAAAGTTGGGAGTACAACAAAAGGATGATAATGGTTTTTATAGACATAGAAAAGACATATGACTCAGTTGACAGGGAAAGACTCTGGGAAGAACTGAAGAAGATAGATACAGAAGATGGATACATTAATGTTATAAAGACAATGTACAGAGGCCACAATTGTAGAATTAGAACACCATTGGGGAACTCTGAATACTTCGAAGTAAGACAAGGACTTAACCAAGGAAGTATTCTATCTCCGGCGCTTTTTAATGTTGTGATGGAGGGAATGAATAGGGCAGTTAAAGATATAGTAAAAGAAAAAGACAAAAAGATGATTTTTGCAGATGATACGGTAATATGGGGTGATAAAGAGGTAGATGTACAGTTACAGCTTGATGCGTGGAAGGAAATAATGAAAAGGTACGGATTAAAAATAAATAGAGATAAGAGTGAAGTAATGGTATTTGGAAGGGAGAAAGGAATCAACGGAAATATTACCTTGAATGGAGAACCCCTCAAAGTGGTAGAAAGTTTCACTTATTTAGGGAGTGAAATATCTAGGGATGGAAGAATAACTAACGAAATTAGTAGGTGGTTACAGAAGGGAGGTAATTTCTACCAAACAATAAAACATCTGATTTGGAACAATGAAGTTTCAGAAAGAGCAAAACTCCTTATGTATAAGAATTATTACATCCCTATTGTCACCTATGGTGGAGAAACATGGACAATGACAGAAAGGGACTGGAGCAGACTGCAAGCAGGGGAAATGAAATTTCTCAGAGTAGTTAAGGGAAAAACAAGAATGGACAGAGTAAGGAATGTAGAGATTAGAAAGGACCTCAAACAAAAAAGTATGAAAGAATAAATTGAAAGAAAGAGATAAAGATGGTATGGGCATGTTAAGAGGATGCATGGGCAGAGACTCCCCAAAATTATGGAAGAACTAAAGATGGATGGGAAAAGACCTAGAGGGCGCCCAAGAACACGGTGGAAAACGGGAGTGAGAATATCTGTAGAAAGGAGGGGTGTGACCTGGCGGCAAGTGGAGGAAGAAAAGTGGTGGGAGGACCGAGCCAAATGGAGAGGACTCGTCAGCACCCAGACCCGGCAGTAGCTGGAGCGGGATGCGGATATAGATAGAAAAAAGTTACTCCTTTTTTTTAAAAAAAAAAAAAAGAAAACGAAAACTTTGAGCACTCTTGGCTATGGCTGACTGATCTTTCGGTTTTAGTCGGTTACTAGTAAAAAATAAAAAAAACACCGGCCATAGGCAGCACCAAACAAATGCCAGTTATTCAGAACTAAAATGGTTCAAATGGTTCTGAGAACTTAGAACTACTTAAACCTGACTAACCTGACATCACACACATCCATGCCCGAGGCAGGATTCGAGCCTGGGACCGTAGCAGTCGCGCGGTTCCGGACTGAAGCACCTAGAACCGCTCTGTCACAGCGGGCGGACGGATTTTCCCGTCCTTAGCTAATACTGCAGTCGTCTTCTTCGATCAGTGACGTCTTTATTGCTGTGTTAAGACAGTGGTATCCTTGTGTATAACTGTTTTCAGGTTTATGTAATTCACTCACTGAATTCCTCCAGATACTCTGGAGCGTAGCTGCACTACTGTAAAGTATCATTCATCATAAAATTCTTGTTCTCCTTTGTTTCTTTGTACTTGACAAATCCGGAATAAGTTCAATGGCGTTGAATCCATACTTCACCACAGGCAACCACAGAAGTTTGATTTCCTCGTACATTGAGCTTAATAGATTTTCCAAAAGGTGTTCTTGCGATATGAAGATCAGACGCGAGCGTTCCAGAAAATCCTTCTTGTGATATTACATGGAAGCTATTATTTCATTCAATTTATTCAGTAATAGAATTCTTCCTCCATTTCATTGATAGATTTCGTGACAATGGATTGAACATCGTGTGTTATGGAGCCTGATCTGAAACAATCGCATATCTGTTTAGTACTTCTTCGAGAATACTCCTAAACGAAAGTTCGTAGTGTCTGGCATTCATTTCAGAATGATAACGTCCGCATCTCCTCTTTGCCCAATAAAACGTAAGTCAACATTACAGTGAGGGCACAAAAGGGCGATATGCACATGTACAGATGGCGGTAGTATTGCTTACGCGAGGTATAAAAGGGCAGTGCATTGGCGGAGTTGTCATTTGTAATTAGGTGATTCATGCGAAAAGGTTTCTGACGTGGCTATGGCCGTTCGACGGGAATTAACAGACTTCGGACGCGGAATGACGGTTGGAGCTAGACGCATGGGACATTACATTTCGGAAATCGATACGAAACTCAATATTCCGAGATCCACAGCGTCAAGGGTGTGGAGATATTACTAAACCTCAGGCATCACCTCTCACCACGGACAACGCAGTGGCCGACGACCTTCACTTTACGACCGAGAGCAGCGGCATTCGCGTAGAGTTGCCAGTGCTAACAGACAAGCAACAGTACCTGAAACGACCGCAGAAATCAATGTTGGACGTACAACGAAGGAATCCGTTAGGACAATGCGGCGAAATTTGTCGTTAAAGGGGCATCAGACGAGGACGCGAGTGCCTTTGCTAACAGCACATCGCCTGCAGAAATGGCCTTGTGACCATATCGGTTGGACCCTAGACGACTGGAAACCGTGGCCTGGTCAGATGAGTCCCGATTACAGTTGGCATGCCCTGATGGTGGTGTTCGAGTGTGACACAGACCCCACGAAGCCATGGATCCAAATTGTCAACAAGTCACTGTGTAAGCTATATACCGGGTGATCAAAAAGTCAGTGTAAATTTGAAAACTGAATAAATCACGGAATAATGTAGATAGAGAGGTACAAATTGACAAACATGCTTGGAATGACATGGCGTTTTACTAGAACCAAAAAAAGTTAAAAAATGTCTGACAGATGGCGCTTCATCTGATCAGAATAGCAATAATTAGCATAACAAAGTAAGACAAAGCAAAGATGACGTTCTTTACAGGAAATGCTCAATATGTCCACCATCATTCGTCAACAATAGCTGTAGTCGAGGAATAATGTTGTGAACAGCACTGTAAAGCATGTCCGGAGTTATGGTGAGGCATTGGCGTCGGATGTTGTCTTTCAGTATCCCTAGAGATGTCGGTCGATCACGATACTCTTGCGACTTCAGGTAACCCCAAAGCCAATCATCGCACGGACTGAGGTCTGGGGACCTGGGAGGCCAAGCATGACGAAAGTGGCGGCTGAGCACACGATCATCAAAAATGGTTCAAATGGCTCTGAGCACTATGGGACTCAACTGCTGTGGTCATCAGCCCCCTAGACTTAGAACTCTTAAACCTGACTAACCTAAGGACATCACACACACCCATGCCCGAGGCAGGATTCGAACCTGCGACCGTAGCAGCAGCGCGGCTCCGGACTGGAGCGCCCAGAACCGCACGGCCACCTCGGCCGGCACACGATCATAAACATCCTACGTTCCAGCAGGTGTTTATCAGCCAGGCTGGGGATGATGCGATTCTGTATCGGCGTACCTCTCACCCGTCACGATTGTCATGCGCAGTCATTTGTTTTCTTTTGATTCCAATAAAACCCCATGCCATTCCAAGCATGTGTGTGAATTTTTACCTTTCTATCTACATTATTCCGTGGTTTATTAAGTTTTCAAACTTATACTGACTTTTTGATCACCTGGTATATGAAGACAGTAGCTGTTCTCGAAAGAACAGATACCATTGATTACCGTGCAGCTTCTCAAGAATAAGCGATAATTAATTGAAACCCTCAGCTGCCGACAGGTGTTGTTGTTATATCTCGATGGGGACAGCTGAAAACGTGTGCCCCGAGCTGGACTCGAACCCGGGATCTTCTGCTTACATGGCAGACGCTCTACCCATCTGAGCCACCGAGGACACGGATGAATAGCACGACTGCAGGGACTTATCCCTTACACGCTCCCCGTGAGACCAACATTCCCAACTGTCCACAGTCTACATACGTAATGTACCTAATACATATTTGCCCATTCACTTGGTTACTCGAGCACACTAAGGTGACGATTCCCGTTCGGGCAACCCTTATGCATTTGCACACACAAAAGTAAATGGCTCGGTAGCCTTTAACTACATACATTACTGGCCATTAAAATTGCTACACCAAGAAGGAATGCAGATGATAAACGGATATTCATTGGACAAATATACAGGGTATTACAAAAACGAACGGCCAAACTTTCAGGAAACACTCCTCACACACAAATAAAGAAAAGTTGTTATGTGGACATGTGTCCGGAAACGCTTAATTTCCATGTTAGAGCTCATTTTAGTTTCGTCAGTATGTACTGTACTTCCTCGATTCACCGCCAGTTGGCCCAGTTGAAGGAAGGTAATGTTGACTTCGGTGCTTGTGTTGACATGCGACTCATTGCTCTCCAGTACTAGCATCAAGCACATTAGTACGTAGCATCAACAGGTTAGTGTTCATCACAAACGTGGTTTTGCAGTCAGTGCAATGTTTACAAATGCGGGGTTGGCAGATGCCCATTTGATGTGTGGATTAGCACGGGGCAATAGCCGTGGCGCGGTACGTTTGTATCGAGACAGACTTCCAGAACGAAGGTGTCCCGACAGGAAGACGTTCGAAGCAATTGATCGGCGTCTTAGGGAGCACGGAACATTGCAGCCTATCACTCGCGACTGGTGAAGACCTAGAACGACGAGGACACCTGCAATGGACGAGGCAATTCTTCGTGCAGTTCACGATAACCCTAGTGTCAGCGTCAGAGAAGTTGCTGCTGTACAAGGTAACGTTGACCACGTCACCGTATGGAGAGTGCTACGGGAGAACCAGTTGTTTCCGTACCATGTGCAGCGTGTGCAGGCACTATCAGCAGCTGATTGGCCTCCACGGGTACACTTCTGCGAATGGTTCATCCAACAATGTGTCAATCCTCATATCAGTGCAAATGTTCTCTTTACGGATGAGCTTCAGTCCAACGTGATCAAATTGTACATTTTCACAATCAACATGTGTGGGCTGACGAAAATCCGCACGCAATTGTGCAATCACGTCACCAACACAGATTTTCTGTGAACGTTTGGGCAGGCATTGTTGGTGATGTCTCGATTGGGCCCCATGTTCTTCCACCTACGCTCAATGGAGCACGTTATCATGATTTCATACGGGATACTCTACCTGTGCTGCTAGAACATGTGCCTTTACAAGTACGACACAACATGTGGTTCATGAACGATGGAGCTCCTGCACATTTCAGTCGAAGTGTTCGTAGGCTTCTCAACAACAGATTCGGTGACTGATGGATTGGTAGAGGCGGACCAATTCCGTGGCCTCCACGCTCTCCTGACCTCAACCCTCTTGACTTTCATTTATGGGGGCATTTGAAAGCTCTTGTCTACGCAACCCCGGTACTAAATGTAGAGACTCTTGGTGCTCGTATTGTGGACGGCTGTGATACAATACGCCATTCTCCAGGGCTGCGTCAGCGCATCAGGGATTCCATGGGACGGAGGGTGGATGCATGTATCCTCGCTAACGGAGGACATTTTGAACATTTCCTGTAACAAAGTGTTTGAAGTCACTCTGGTACGTTCAGTTGCTGTGTGTTTCCATTCCATGATTAATGTGATTTGAAGATAAGTAATAAAATGAGCTCTAACATAGAAAATAAGCGTTTCCGGACACATGTCCACATAACATATTTTCTTTCTTTGTGTGTGAGGAATGTTTCCTGAAAGTTTGGCCGTACCTTTTTGTAACACCCTGTATTATACCAGAACTGACATGTGATTACATTTTCACGCAATTTGGGTGCATAGATCCTGAAAATTCAGTACCCAGAACAACCACCTCTGGCCATAACAAAGCTTGGATGGCGTGTACAGGTACAACTGCCCATGCAGCTTCAACACGATACCACAGTTCATCAAGAGTAGTGACTGGCGTATTGTGACTAGCCAGTTGCTCGGCCACCATTGACCAGACGTTTTCAATTGGTGAGAGATCTGGAGAATGTGCTGGCTAGGGCAGCAGTCGAACATTTTCTGTATCCAGAAACCCTGTACAGGACCTGCAACATGCGGTCGTGCATTATCCTGCTGAAATGTAGGGTTTCGGAGGGATCGAATGAAGGGTAGATCCACGGGTCGTAACACATCTGAAATGTAACGTCCACTGTTCAAAGTGCCGTCAATGCGAACAAGAGGTGACCGAGACGGGGAACCAATGGCACCCGATACCGTCACGTCGGGTGGTACGCCAGTATGGCGATGACGAATACACGCTTCCAATGTGCGTTCACCGCGATGTCGGCAAACACGGATGCGACCATAATGATGCTGTAAACAGAACCTGGATTCATCCGAAAAAATGACGTTTTGCCATTCGTGCACCCAGGTTCGTCGTCGAGTACACCATCGCAGGCGCTCCTGTCTGTGATGCAGTGTCAAGGGTAACTGCAGCCGTGGTCTCCGAGCTGATAGGCCATGCTGCTACAAACGTCGTCGAACTGTTCGTGCAGATGGTTGTTTTCTTGCAAACGTCCCCATCTGTTGACTCAGGGGTCGAGACGTGGCTGCACGGCCCGTTACAGCCATGCGGATAAGATGCCTGTCATCTCGACAGCTAGTGATAACGATGAATCCGTGTTTGGCGACGTCGCTGTGAACGCACATTGTAAGCGTGTATTCGTCATCGGCATACTGGCGTATCACCCGGCGTGATTGTATGGGGTGCCATTGGTTACACGTCTCGGTCAGCTCTTGTTCACACTGACCGGAATTTGAACAGTGGACGTTACATTTCAGATGTGTTACGACCCGTGGCTCTACACTTCATTCGATCTCTGCGAAACCCTACATTTCAGCAGGATAATGCACGACCGCATGTTGCAGGTCCTTTACGGGCCTTTGTGGACACAGAAAATGTTCGGCTTCTGCCCTGGCCAGCACATTCTCCAGATCTCTCACCAATTGAAAACGTCTGGTCAATCGTAGCTGAGCAACTGGCTCGTCACAATACGCCAGTCACTACTTTTGATGAACTGTGGAGTCGTGTTGAAGCTGCATGGGCAGCTGTACCTGTACACGCCATGCAAGCTCTGTTTGACTCAATGCCTAGGCGTATCAAGGCCGTTATTACGGCCAGAGGTGGTTGTCCTGGGTACTGATTTCTCAGGATCTATGCACCCAAATTGCGTGAAACTGTAACAACATGTCAGTTCTAGTGTAATATATTTGTCCAATGAATACCCGTTTATCATCTGCATTTGTTCTTGGTGTAGCAATTTTAATGGCCAGAAGTGTAGTTTCAGAAATACAGACGTGCCACCCTGTCTTTAGGAGAGGAATGCAGAAGACTTTCGCGCATGCGCAGGGTGAGGTGGTTCCTACGTCTCTTCCGGTCGGATCAGGTGCGTGTTGTAGCGCTGACGTCTCGCACCTCGCGGACGTGAAGAGCGCGACTTCGCGACGGTCCCGGGCGCGGACCTACGCTACCGCCGGCCAGCCTCGCTCTGGCTGGATGCGTGACGCCTTCCCACACAGCTAGGCCGCACATGGCCTCGCTTTTTCTGGCCGCGCTATATTTGGGCCGCGCGACATTTCGAGGCTGGCTCGCGCGCGCACACACACCGTCCGTCTTTATCGCCTCTGCCGCGACCGTTTTTTATTTCGCTCTCCGCCACACTTCCAGCGCCGTCCCGCCTCATAACCATCGGGCCCCACCCGCCTACACGAGCGAATTTCTTGTCTCATTCCACCATTATCGTAAATACGGCCGTACGAGGATATTGAGCGAATATTGTGTCTAGACCACTGTTTCGCAGACATTAGCTAGAATCCCCCCGCCCCCCTCTCCCCCAGGGGAACAAGAGGCGAGCTAAATACGAGATGAAACCTAAAAATAGCCACACACGGTTGCTTATGCTAGTAAAGATATATGAAGCTATCTACGACAACAGGAGGAACTCTTAAAAACTACACCTAAAGCCAGTAGTTAGCTGGGGGGGGGGGGGGGGGGGGGGCTGAGAGGACGTAATCTAAAGACGTCGTGGTAATAAAGATATAGGGATAAAACGTGAGGTGTTCAACGGGCTAAAATCACCTTTATCGTACAAAGCAAATGAGGAGAAAAAGAAAAAAGATTAACAACTTGACCATGCATGCTTGTGCGCTTCTTTGATTCCAAGGGAATTGTTCATAAAGAGTGGGTGCCTCCTGGACACTTCGCTCGAATACTAAATTGGTGATCCCTTGATGCCTGAGAACGTGCCCTACTAACCGATCCCTTCTTCTAGTCAAGTTGAGCCACAAATTCCCTTTCTCCCCAATTCTCTTCAGTACCTCCTCATTAATTACGTGATCTACCCATCTAATCTTCAGCATTCTTCTGTAGCACCACGTTTCGAAAGCTTCTCTTCTCTTCCCGTCTAAACTAGTTATCGTCCATGTTTCACTTCCATATATGGCTACTCTCTATACAAATACTTCCAGAATATATTGCCTGACACTTAAATCTATACTCTGTTAACAAATTTCTCTTCTTCAGAAATGCCTTTCTTCCCGTTCCCACTCTACATTTTATATCCTCTCTACGTCGATCATCATATTTTTCTTCCCAAATAGCAAAACTAATTTACTACTTTAAGTGTCTCATTTCCTAATGTAATTCCCTCAGCATCATCTGATTTTATTCGACTACATTCCATTATCCCCGTTTTGCGTTTGTTGATGTTCATCTTATATCCTCGTTTCAAGGCACTGTCCATTCCGTTCAGCTGCTCTTCCAGGTCCTTTGCTGTCTCTGACAGAAGTACAATGTCGTCGGCAAACCTCGAAGTTTTCATTTCTTCTCCGTGGATTTTAATTCCTACTTCAAATTTTTCTTTTGTTTCCTTTACTGCTTGCTCAATTTACAGACTGAATGATATCGAAGATAGGCTACAATCGTATCTCACTCCCTTCTCAACCAAAGTAAAAGTATGGACAGTGGAAATTAAAATGTCGTCATGCTTGGCCTCCCAGGTCCCCAGACCTCAGTCCGTGCGATTATTGGCTTTGGGGTTACCTGAAGTCGCACGTGTATCGTGATCGACCGTCATCTCTAGGGATGCTGAAAGACAACATCCGACACCAATACCTCACCATAACTCCCGACATGCTTTACAGTGCTGTTCACAACATTATTCCCCGTCTACAGCTATTGTTGAGGAATGATGGTGGACGTTTTGAGCATTTCCTGTAAAGAACATCATCTTTGCTTTGTCTTACTTTGTTATGCTAATTATTGCTATTCTGATCAGATGAAGCGCCATCTGTCGGGCATTTTTTGAACTTTTGTATTTTTTTGGTTCTAATAAAACCCCATGTCATTCCAAGCATGTGTGTCAATTTGTACCTCTCTATCTACATTATTCCGTGATTCAGTTTTCAAATTTATACTGACTTTTTGATCACCTGGTATATCAAACTCATCAGAAAGATTTGTGCTACAAAATAACATAGTTTGGAAAAATCGATTTTTTGAAGTTTTTACGTCCTATCTCTAACGATCGAGGAGTGAGGGAGGGCGCCACTCTCAGGTTTTTGCCCCAGTTCGGAAACGTCGCAGATTCGGGGCCGACAGAAGTCTAGATCGGTCGCAGACTTCGAGAGCGTCACTACTGAGTAATAGGAGGACGATATTTAGCCCGAGTTCTGCGAGCAGCAATTGTGGACTAAAGTACTTGCACAGGAAGCACATCAAGCCACCTCATAACGAAAAGTTATGTTGTGTTTCTTTTCTTTTTAGAAATAAAGTGTTCTATTAATCTCCAGATGTTGCGTACAGATCATTTTGGACTCTTGCCAGCGGCCATTAGAGCTTCTCTCATTCCCTGTTTGTGTCGGCTCTGACTCTCATATTAGCCGACACAACGCGCTATTCCACGCTATGACGTCTTAAACTCGGCACGCTCAACGTTCGAATGCACGGCTCGTGTGCTGACGGCTTTATCGTCACCCCAATGTATCGTCAACTCCAATGTATAAGGTGTGGCAGACAAACGGGTCTATGCTCATAAATTAAGGATAATTGCAGAATGTGGTGCCACACTTGCTCCACGCACGAGTAAACAATAATTACTCTACCACGCAAAAATTGGGGTTTCACTCGTGTGGTGTGTGACGTTCCCGGGGAGGGGGAGAGGGGGGGAGGGGGGGGGGGGAAGGCGGGTCCACTGGGGGCCGAACCGCACAGTAACCCTGGGTTCGGTGTGGGGCGGCGGTGGGGTGGGTGGACTGCTGTGGCCTGCTGTGGGGTTGTGAACCACTGAGGGCTGCGGCGGGACGAAGCTTCGTCGTTACTAGGTCCCCAGTTCAATACCATACAACACAAAAATATTTATGTATTAGAAAGCCGACTGAAGACTTTCCCTGATTACATAAATTGATAACTCAGGCTAGAAGTAAGATACAAATATGAAACTTGCGTCGAATTGTTTAGAACTATCCAAGTTTTTTTTTCTGTTTTAGGTTCGCAGTACGTAAGTAGCGAATGAGGTCCAGTGCCCAAGAAGCCATGTTAACCAATCATCAGAAGGCACAGTGTGTCCTGTGGTACCATGAGACACAATCACCAACCACAGCGCAGAGACACTTCCAGACAACATTTAGAAGCAATCCACCTTCTGAGGTCTGGTCGACCAAGAACCTCGGCGGACAGGGTGGAAGCTGTAAGACAGTCTTTTCTGCGAAGTCCGAAGAAATCGGTGCGCAGGGCCTAACGTGAATTACAGATGCCAAAAAGCTCTCTCCATGACATTTTACACAAACGTTGATTGTTTCGTGCATACAAAGTGCAAATCGTTCAGGCCTTGTTGCCCAATGACAGTACACGTCGATATGACTTTGCGGTCGAAATGCTATCACGTATTGAGGACGATGATGGTTAGACGAATTGCCTTTTCCGACGGTGCGGCCTTTTTTGTCAGTGGAGTAGTGAATCGCCATACTGTGCGCATTTGGGGTCCACAACCCCCTGGCGAGGTCACGGAGTGCACCAGAGGCAGTCCAAAGGTGAATGTTTGGTGCGCGCTATTGCACGATCGAATTATCGGGCCATTCTTCTTCGCTGAGGCTGCCGTCACATCTGCAGTGTATCTGGACATGTTGCAACTGTATGCTGTTCCTCAGCTGCTTCAGTATCACCTCGATGTCTTGTTTCAGCAAGACGGTGCACTGCCTCATTGGGGTTTGGACGTCCGTGCCTATCTCGATACGACCTTTCCTGGGCAATGGATTGGTCGTGATGAGCCAACGGTTTGGCCTCCACACTCTCCTGACATAACCCCATTAGACTTTTTTTTATGGGGTTATGTCAAGGACGAGGTCTACCGAACACGTGTACCAGATCTTGAAACCCTGCGGCAACGGATAACCACAGTCGTTGAATCGATCCCTCCAGTGATGTTGGCTAATGTATGGACGGAAATTGAATATCGCCAAGATGTGCTACGTGCTACCAAGGGTGCTCATGTGGAAGTTTACTGATGTGTGAAAAAAACTTTGATAGTTTGTAAACAATTAGACACCAGTTTCATATTTGTATCTTACTTGTAGCCTGAGGTGTCAATTTATGTAATCAGAGAAAGACTTTTCGGACACCCTGTATATGAACAGATAACAAACCAAACATATTATTCTCATGTATGAAATATGTGTTTATATTCTGTTGTTTTCAGTGGTGTAAGCTGCAATTATACACATATTCGAAAGTATTTCTTCACCTTTAAGTTTTGGCTTATGTCACTAAATCAGGGATATACCACTGGTTTTACATGTATTTCGTGGTCATTTATGTCTCTTGATAATTTACTAATGCTTGCAACGTAGAAATGTAATAACTATTTCGCTAATTTACTTGAAAATCAATTAAAAACTAACTTTGATTTTACGGCGGCTTTCTCGCCGCTTGGAGCGCTGGTGTCGCACCAGCTGTCAGACGGTAACAATCGACAGTCGTGAGTACGATATCGGATGAATGGGAATACTAAACGTTCAGCACCGTCAGGATCAGTCCGCAGATCGTGGTCTCGCGGTCGCGTTTTCGATCCCGACCACGGGGTCCCGGGTTCGAGTCCTGGCTAGGTAAGGGATTTTTCACCTGCCTCGAGATGACTGGGTGTTTCTGTTGTCCTCATAACCTGGTGGATGACATCGGAAGTTCACTGAGGCTTTTTGCAGATGATGCTGTGGTGTATCGAGAGGTTGTAACAATGGAGGATTGTACTGAGATGCAGGAGGATCTGCAGCGAATTGACACATGGTGCAGGGAATGGCAACTGAATCTCAATGTAGACAAGTGTAATGTGCTGCGAATACACAGAAAGATAGATCCTTTATCATTTAGCTACAAAATAGCAGGTCAGCAACTGGAAGCAGTTAATACCATAAATTATCTGGGAGTACGCATTAGGAGTGATTTAAAATGGAATGATCATATAATGTTGATTGTCGGTAAAGCAGATGCCAGACTGAGATTCATTGGAAGAATCCTAAGGAAATGCAATCCGAAAACAAAGGAAGTAGGTTACAGTACGCTTGTTCGCCCACTGCTTGAATACTGCTCAGCAGTGTGGGATCCGTACCAGATAGGGTTGATACAAGACATAGAGAAGATCCAACGGAGAGCAGCGCGCTTCGTTACAGGATCATTTAGTAATCGCGAAAGCGTTACGGAGATGATAGATAAACTCCAGTGGAAGACTCTGCAGGAGAGACGCTCAGTAGCTCGGTACGGGCTTTTGTCAAAGTTTCGAGAACATACCTTCACCGAAGAGTCAAGCAGTATATTGCTCCCTCCTACGTATATCTCGCGAAGAGACCATGAGGATAAAATCAGAGAGATTAGAGCCCACACAGAGGCATACCGACAATCCTTCTTTCCACGAACAATACGAGACTGGAATAGAAGGGAGAACCGATAGAGGTACTGAAGGTACCCTCCGCCACACACCGTCAGGTGGCTTGCGGAGTATGGATGTAGATGTAGATGTAGATGTAGATAATTTCATCGTCATTCATGAAAGTGGCGAGTTTGGACTGAGCAAAGGTTGGGAATTTGTACGGGCGCTGATAACTGCGCAGTTGAGCGCGCCGAAATCCAAACATCATCATCATCAGACAGACGAGCTTTGGGCATCGTTTTGAAGCAAAATGTCAGGTTAGCCATTACGATAATTTATTCAGACTCGACTTTTTTTTAAAAAAAAACAACATCAGTCTTCCGACTGGTTTGATGCAGCCTGTCACGAATTCCTCTCTTGTACCAATCTCTTCATCTCAGAGTAGCACTTACAACCTACATCCTCAATAATTTGGTGGATGTATTCCAATCTTTGTCTTCCTCTACAGTTTTTGCCCTCTACCGCTCCCTCTAGTACCATGAAAGTTATTCCCTCATGTCTCAACACATATACGAGGTTTGTCCGGAAAATATGTATAAAAGTTGAATAATGTCTTTATGTTACAAGTTGCAGACACCGCCAGGTGGGACTACTGCTGTAATCAATCCCATCAACGCTTAGTTCGAGTCAGAGCACTCTGCGTGAAGGTGGGAGTGTGCGGCAGCTTGTTGACAGTTACCCTTTTTCACCTGCCGTTGCCATGGAGCTCTCTCTGATTGAGGAACAGCGCGTCAACATCAAGTTTCTTGCAAAGCTAGGCAAGAATGGCCGTGAGATTTTTGAGTGTTTGAAACAGGTTTACGGAGACAATGCTCTGAAGGAACCAACCGTGAACATGTGGTTAAAAAGGTTCCGGGATGGCCGAGAAGAAGTGAACGATGACCCTCGCCCAGGACGCCCGTCGACATCGAGTTCCGATGCAAATGTTGAACGAATTCGGGCTTATGTTCTTAAAGACCGCAGATTGACAGTCAGAATGATTGCTGACGTACTGTCAATCCCCAAAACAATCGTTCACGAAATCCTGACACAAAAACTTGAAATGAAGAAATTGTGTGCGAAAGTCGTACCGAAGCTCTTGACGCCAGAACAGAAAGCAAAGAGGGTTGAGTGCTGTGAGGATTGGTTGGAAGCAAAGGAACGAGGGGACTTTCCGAACCGAGTCATCACTGGAGACAAGTCCTGGTTTTATGAATTCGATGTGGAGCTCAAATCTCAAAGCAAAGAATGGAAACTAGCAGGAGAACCGAGAGCGAAAAAGTCGCGAAAATCAAGGTCCAATGTAAAGACAATGTTGATTGTTTTCTTCGATTCTAGGGGCATTGTTCACAAGGAATTTGTCCCTACCGGCCAGAGAGTGAACGGAAATTTTTACGTTGAAGTTCTGACACGTCTCAGAGCTCGTGTGGCCCGAGTTCGACCGGAGGTGGCAAAAGGGGGCAGGTGCATCCTTCATCACGACAATGCGCCCGCTCACACGTCGCTCGTTGTGCGCGAGTTTTTGGTTGGTTGGTTTGGGGAAGGAGACCAGACAGCGTGGTCATCGGTCTCATCGGATTAGGGAAGGAAGTCGGCCGTGCCCTTTCAGAGGAACCATCCCGGCATTTGCCTGGAGTGATTTAGGGAAATCACGGAAAACCTAAATCAGGATGGCCGGACGCGGGATTGAACCGTCGTCCTCCCGAATGCGAGTCCAGTGTCTAACCACTGCGCCACCTCGCTCGGTCGAGTTTTTGGTCCGAAGCTCAATCACCGTGACAGACCACCCGCCTTATTCACCCGATTTAGCTCTGTCTGACTTCTTCATGTTCCCGAAATGCAAAATGGTGCTTCGGGGGCGGCACTTGGGAGATGTGGAAGCCATCAAGGCGGAAACGACACGGCAACTGAACAACATCACAACTGAAGACTTTCAGCAATGTTATCAACAGTGGAAACGGCGTTGGCAGAAGTGTATCGCGTCTCAGAGCGAGTACTTTGAAGGAGACCATATTGTAATACCCGAATAATTGTAAAACAAAGTTATTACTTAACTTTTATACGTATTTTCCGGAGAAACCTCGTACTGTCATTCTGTCCCTTCTCCTTGTCCGTGTTTACCACATATTCCTTTCCTCTCCGATTCTGTGCAGAACTCCCTCATTCCTTCCCTTATCAGTCGACATAATTTTCAACATTGTAGCACCACATCTCAAATGCTTCGATCCTCTTCTGTTCCATTTTTCCCGCAGTCCGTGTTTCACTGCCGTACGATGCTATGCTCCAAACGTAGATAATTCTTCCTCAAATTAACGCCTATGTTTGATATTAGTAGACCTCTTGGTCACGGCCGGCCGAAGTGGCCGTGCGGTTCTAGGCGCTGCAGTCTGGAACCGCGAGACCACTTCGGTCGCAGGTTCGAATCCTGCCTCGGGCATGGATGTGTCTGTTGTCCTTAGGTTAGTTAAGTTTAACTAGTTATAAGTTCTAGGGGACTAATAACCTCAGCAGTTGAGTCCCATAGTGCTCAGAGTCATTTGAACCATTTCTTGGCCGCGAACACCTTTTTTGCCATTGCTGTTCTGCTTTTGATGTCCTACTTGCTCCGTCCGTCATTGATTATTTTGCTGCCTAGGTAGCAATATTCCTTAACTTCATCTACTTCGTGACCATCAATCCTGATGTTAAAGTTTCTCGCTGTTCTCATTTCTGCTACTTCTCATTACTTTCGTCTTTCTTGATGTTGATGATGGTGTTTGGTACAAACCAACGACGCGGTCGTCAGCACCTGTACAAAGTTCCAATTTTTACACAGTCCACTTTTTTACACAGTCTAATCTAGCCACTACCACGAATGATGATGATGATGATGATGATGATGATGATGGTGATGAAATGATGAGGACAACACAAACAACCAGTTCCCAGGCAGGGAAAATCCCCAGCCTAGCTGGGAATCGAACCCGGAAAGTTCATCTTTCTCCGATTTACCCTCAATCCATATTCTGTACTCATTAGACCAGAGGTTCCCAACAAAATTTTCTCGAGGAACCCCTCTTCGAGCATGACTGGCACCTTGTCATATCACAGTATCAAGTACCCAAGAAAGCCAAATTAAGAGTCGTTCTATACGTTTTCTATTTTTGGTACTTAGAAAAAACATTGACATATTCATTATCGAAAAAATATTGAGCTTAAAACTTTTCCAATTTAGCCATCGTTGTTTTTGTTAAATTTCTGATTATTGTTCAAAATCTTTGTCTTCAAATCTGGGTGTTTAGTATAACAAACTCCTTAAAAAAATAAAAATTGAGTATGAACTGAAAATGACAGGAAAACATTAAAACTGAGTGTATTGGTCTTTCAAGTGTACTACACTTGAGATTGCATTGAGTAGACATGTGAAAAATAAGAAAACACTAATTTCATACAAAGTATTATTTATTTGAAAAAATACAGTTACAACAGAGTACTCCATCAGTATACAGTTAGTTTTCATTTTCAGTTCTTAATGAGATGAGTTCAATCTGAACTTTGAGTCTTTTGTTTCTGAAATATTAGGTTCCAAACTTAAACTTTCACTCTAAAATCCGACCGCATGTCGAGCAGATTCCTATATTTGTTTTTCATGAAACACATGGAAGAAAATGCTTTCTCACACCGATATGTGATTGCAAATGTAGGGATATTTTTCATTGCCTTATCTCCAAGTTTCTTGTAGTCCTTGCGTGCTGATGCCCAGATGTCTGTAATTTTATCACCGATGAAAATGTTTATCGTCGAACCACATATGGACAGATCCACAAGTTGATCTTGCTCATCGTCAGTGAGGCCTTGGATTTTGTCTATTTCTTCACAGCTGAAGGGATTTCGAATCCATCTGTCGTCAGGGTCAGATTGAGGGAAATACTCTCTAAAAGTGGTGGCAAGACTGCGTAGATGCTCGGCTAAATTGATCTTGATCTGGTCAGGCAAACTCTCCTCTGATGACTCCAAGAATTGTCTTAAGGTAGAAAAGTTAGTTAGTGACTCATTTTCTATCCTTGACGCCCAGATCTGACACTTTTTGACCATAGCACTAATCTTATGGTCAACTTTGAACATGATGGAAAAGAGCCACCGTGGTACAACAACCGAGTTAGAAAAATGCTGCAGAAGCAAAGAGAACTTCACAGCAAACATAAACATAGCCAAAGCCTTGCGGACGAACAAAAATTACGCAAAGCGAAATGTAGTGTGAGGAGGGCTATGCGAGAGGCGTTCAATGAATTCGAAAGTAAAGTTCTATGTACTGACTTGGCAGAAAATCCTAAGAGATTTTGGTCTTATGTCAAAGCGGTAGGTGGATCAAAACAAAATGTCCAGACACTCTGTGATCAAAATGGTACTGAAACAGAGGATGACAGACTAAAGGCCGAAATACTAAATGTCTTTTTCCAAAGCTGTTTCACATAGGAAGACTGCACTGTAGTTCCTTCTCTAGATTGTCGCACAGATGACAAAATGGTAGACATCGAAATAGACGACAGAGGGATAGAGAAACAATTAAAATCGCTCAAAATAGGAAAGGCCGCTGGACCTGATGGGATACCAGTTCGATTTTACAGAGTACGCGAAGGAACTTGCCCCCCTTCTTGCAGCGGTGTACCGTAGGTCTCTAGAAGAGTGTAGCGTCCCAAAGGATTGGAAAAGGGCGCAGGTCATCCCCGTTTTCAAGAAGGGACGTCGAACAGATGTGCAGAACTATAGACCTATATCTCTAACGTCGATCAGTTGTAGAATTTTAGAACACGTATTATGTTCGAGTATAATGACTTTTCTGGAGACTAGAAATCTACTCTGTAGGAATCAGCATGGGTTTCGAAAAAGACGATCGTGTGAAACCCAGCTCGCGCTATTCGTCCACGAGACTCAGAGGGCCATAGACACAGGTTCCCAGGTAGATGCCGTGTTTCTTGACTTCCGCAAGGCGTTTGATACAGTTCCCCACAGTCGTTTAATGAACAAAGTAAGAGCATATGGACTATCAGACGAATTGTGTGATTGGACTGAAAAGTTCCTAGATAACAGAACGCAGCATGTCATTCTCAATGGAGAGAAGTCTTCCGAAGTAAGAGTGATTTCAGGTGTGCCGCAGGGGAGTGTCGTAGGACCGTTGCTATTTACAATATACATAAATGACCTTGTGGATGACATCGGAAGTTCACTGAGGGTTTTTGCTGATGATGCTGTAGTATATCGAGAGGTTGTAATAATGGAAAATTGTACTGAAATGCAGGAAGATTTGCAGCGAATTGACGCAAGGTGCAGGGAATGGCAACTGAATCTCAATGTAGACAAGTGTAATGTGCTGCGAATACATAGAAAGGAAGATCCCTTATCAATTAGCTACAATATAGCAGGTCAGCAACTGGAAGCAGTTAATTCCATAAATTATCTGGGAGTACGCATTGGGAGTGGAATGATCATATAAAGTTGATCGTCGGTAAAGCAGATGCCAGACTGAGTTCATTGGAAGAATCCTAAGGAAATGCAATCCGAAAACAAAGGAAGTAGGTTACAGTACGCTTGTCCGCACACTGCTTGAATACTGCTCAGCAGTGTGGGATCCGTACCAGATGGGTTGATGGAAGAGACAGAGAAGAGCGCGCGCTTCGTTACAGGATCATTTAGTAATCGGGAAAGCGTTACGGAGATGATAGATAGACTGCAGTGGAAGACTCTGCAAGAGAGACGCTCAGTAGCTCGGTACGGGCTTTTGTTGAAGTTTCGAGAACATACCTTCACCGAGGAGTCAAGCAGTATATTGCTCCCTCCTACGTATATCTCGCGAAGAGACCACGAGGATAAAATCAGAGAGATTAGAGCCCACGCAGAGGCATACCGACAATCCTTCTTTCCACGAACAATGCGAGACTTGAATAGAAAAGAGAACCGACAGAGGCACTCAAGCTACCCTCCGCCACACACCGGCAGGTGGCTTGTGGAGTATGGATGTAGTGTGGTGTCACCGTCAGACACCACACTTGCTAGGTGGTAGCCTTTAAATCGGCCGCGGTCCGTTAGTATACGTCGGACCCGCGTGTTGCCACTGTCAGTGATTGCAGACCGAGAGCCGCCACACGGCAGGTCTAGAGAGACTTCCTAGCACTCGACCCAGTGGTACAGGCCGGCACGGTAGCTCAGCGTGTTCGGTCAGAGGGTAACGTGCCCTCTGTAACAAAAAAACTGAGTTAATCGATCAACAACGTACTTCACTGGACGTCTTACGACGTCCGCCCCGAGCAGATGCAACGAACAAAAGCGAACAAAATGAGATTAAAAAAAAAAATGGTACAGCCGACTTTACTAGCGATGGTTCACTGACAAAATACGCTCTCATTTGCCGAGACGATAGTTAGCATAGCCTTGAGCTACATCATTTGCTACGACCTAGCAAGGCGCCATTATCATTTGTTATTTATGTTGGGATGCATGTATAGTCAGACCGATGTTCACCAATTATGGATTAAAGTTAAGTATTCCAGCAGCTATGTACTTTTCTTGATAGTATAATTACTTTACCTGTTCCAGACCTCACGCCAGCCTGTGTGAGCTTAAGCGCGTGCCTTTCGGCTTCCTCCAAACCCCGTGAATTGGCTCCTGCCAATTCACAACATGTAGATGTAGATGTAAATGTCTACACTTTTTCCTTGTAAAATCAAGTTTAACACATTCATGTTTTCAAACACATCAGATAAGTTCGCAACTGAGCAAAGCCAAGAGAAGTTAGTGAGAAAATCCGCGTACTTTGTGTCACGAAGAAAGACACGAACCTCGTCTCTAAGTTCAACAAATCTTGACAAGATCCTACCTCGAGAAAGCCATCTTACTTCCGTATGAATAAGAAGTTGCTCATACTTTCTGCCGATCTCTTTACACTCTAGGAATAAGTTTATGCAGAAGTTAGCGTTCGCTAAAGCTATGCTCATGCAGGAAGCGGCCAAAACAAAAAATCTGTTATCATACGAAATATATTTAATTTATTCTAACAGCATCTTGCGGACTCCTCTGGCATAGCTCGCGGACCCCTGGGGGTCCGCAGACCCCCTATTGGGAACCACTGCATTAGACTGTTCGTTCCATTCAGCAGATCATGTAAGTCTTCTTCACTTTCACTCAGGATAGCAATGTCATAAGCGAATCGTGTCATTGATATCCTCCTTCCTTGAATTTTAATTCCACTCCTGAATTTTCTTTTATTTCCACCATTGCTTCTTCAGTGTTCAGGTTGAACAGTAGGGGAGGAAGAGTACATCCCTGTCTTGCACCCGTTTTAATCCGAGCACTTCGTTCTCGGTCGTCCACTGGTATTATTCCCTCATGGCTCTTGTACATATCGCATATTACCCGTCTCTCCCTATAGCATACCCCTATTTTTCTCAGAATTTCGAACATCTTGCACGGCAATGAAATTTTCGCTCTGGAACGGTGTATGGGCTGGGAGATTAAAACTGAGTGCCGGATTGAGACTTGAATTCGGGACATTTGCCTTTCGCGGGCAAATGCTCTACCGAAGCACGACTCACGACCCGTCCTCACAGCTTCAATTCGACCAGTGAAAAGTGGGAGACGAGGTACCGGCGGAATTGAAGCTGTGAGGATGGGTCGTGAGTCGTGTTTGGGTAACTCAGGTGGTAGAGCAACTGCCCACGAACGGCGAAGGTCCCGAGTTCGAGTCTCGGACCGACACATCGTTTTAATCTGCCAGGAATTTTCATCTTGCACCATTTTACATTTTCGAACGCCTTTTCCAGGTCGACAAATCCTATGAACGTTTCTTGATTGTTCTTTAGTCTTGTTTTCGATATCAACTGCAAAGCCAGAATTGCGTCTCTGGTTCTTTTACCTTACCTGAAGCCAAACTGATTGTTGTTTATCACATCCTCACTTTTATTTTCCATTCTTCTGCACATTATTTTGGTCGGCAACTATGCATCTGTTAATCTGATTGTGCAATAATTTTCGCACTTGTCAGCTCTTACGGTCATCGAAATTCTGTGGATGATTTTTTTTCGAAAGTCAGACGGTATACCGCCAGATTCATACCTGTACGTACTACACACAAAGTTGAATAGTCGGTTTGTTGGCACTTTCTGCAATGATGTTACAAATTTTGATGAAATTACATTACTGGCCATTAAAATTGCTACACCAAGAAGAAATGCAGATGATAAACGGGTATTCATTGCATAAATATGTTATACTAGAACTTACATGTGATTACATTTTCACCCAATTTGGGTGCATAGATCCTGAGAAATCAGTACCCAGAACAACCACCTCTGGCCGTACTAACGGCCTTAAAACGCCTGGGAATTGCGTCAAACAGAGCTTGGATGGCGTATACAGATAAAGCTGCCCATACAGCTTCAACACGATACCACAGTTAATCAAGAGTACTGACTGGTGTACTGTGACGGGACAGTTGCTCGGTCACCACACGCTTCCAACGTGTGGTCACCGCGATGTCGCCAAACACGGATGTGACCATCATGATGCTGTAAACAGAACCTGGATTCGTCCGAAAAAATGACGTTCTGCCATTCGTGCACCCAGGTTCGTCGTTGAGTACACCATCGCAGGCGCACCTGTCTGTGATGCAGCGTCAACGGTAACCGCAGCGTGGTCTCCGAGCTGATAGTTCGAGCTGCTGCAAACGTCGTCGAACTGTTCGTCCACATGGTTGTTGTCTTGCAAACGTCCCCATCTGTTGACTCAGGAATCGAGACGTGTCTGCACGATCCGTTACAACCATGCGGATAAGACGCCTGCGCCGGCCGAAGTGGCCGTGCGGTTAAAGGCGCTGCAGTCTGGAACCGCAAGACCGCTACGGTCGCAGGTTCGAATCCTGCCTCGGGCATGGATGTTTGTGATGTCCTTAGTTTAGTTAGGTTTAACTAGTTCTAAGTTATAGGGGACTAATGACCTCAGCAGTTGAGTCCCATAGTGCTCAGAGCCATTTGAACCATTTGATAAGACGCCTGTCATCTCGACTGCTAGTGATACGAGGCCATTGGGATCGAGCACGGCGTTCCGTATTACCATCCTGAACCCACTGATTCCATATTCTGTTAGCAGTTATTGGATCTCGACCAACGCGAGCAGCAATTTCGCGATACGATAAACCGCAGTCGCGATAGGCTACAATCCGATCTTTATCGAAGTGGGAAAGGTGATGGTACGCATTTCTCCTCCATACACGAGGCATCGCAACAACGTTTCACCAGGCAACGCCCGTCAACTGCTGTTTGTGTATGAGAAATCGGTTGGAAACTTTGTTCACGTCAGCACGTTGTAGGTGTCGCCACTGGCGCCAACCTTGTGTGAATGCTCTGAAAAGCTAATCATTTGCATATCACAGCTTGTTCTTCCTTTCGGTTAAGTTTCGCGTCTGTAGCACGTTTTCTTAGTGGTGTAGCAATTTTAATTGCCAATAGTGTAAAAAATAACACCACATTTGCCATTATTTGGTTTCTTAGGACCCTGGGAAACAGGAAACCGTACATTTCAGGACAGTTCATTTACGATTTTCTTGTAATGTACAGACATATGCTGAATTACGTCGTTTTCCTTTGATAATAAAAAATTGCTAGTAAATACCAGGACGCCCAACATGACATTTTATATCTACCTACCCCCTCCCCTCCCCCACAAAGAAGAGTTTTGTTCGCCACACTTACAGCCAACAGCTAAATCAGTTAATGAGGAACGTAGGAAACCTATATGCAATGTAAGAAGGCATTGTTGAACGTACCAAATAATCCGCAACTTACGGCAAAACCAGGAGGCCATGATAATAAATCGTCCAAAGCAATAAAACAGGTTCCCAGGACAGATGAAACCAGTTCCACACACTGTTCTTTGTCTGAGCCAAAAGCGGCAAGAACCAAATGGTTCAAATGGCTCTGAGCACTATGGAACTTAACTTCTGAGGTCATCAGTCCCCTAGAACTTAGAACTACTTAAACCTAACTAACCTAAGGACATCACACACATCCATGCCAGAGGCAGCATTCGAACCTGCGACCGTAGCGGTCGCGCGGTTCCAGACTGTAGCGCCTAGAACCGCTCGGCCACCCCGGCTGGCCGGCAAGAACCTTCAACAAATTCGCTTTTGAAGCAAAAATAATAACATTTACAAAAATATTCGTGTGTTATAAAGTCAAGTGAAGTGTTAGAATGGGCGAATCATTAGACTCCATAAAATTTTTTTTAAGTGTCGCGGAAGTGCCTGTGGTAATAACAACAGACACCAACAGAAATGTATGCATATGAGGTATGAAATATTTGTTAATATTGTCTTGCGGAATGAGCTGCAAATATACATATATTCAAAAGTATTTCTTCATCAATAAGACGTAGCTCATGTAACTGAATCAGTTTGACTCGGCTCTTTTTAAATGTATTTCACGAAACTTCACGTCTCTTAGTAATTTACTAATGCATAGAACGCAAAAATATAACGATTTCTTTAATTAAGTAGAAAATTATTAAAAAAACCGTTATACTTACGACACATATCGTCGCTAGGCAATGAAAACCTCGTAACTCAAATTGGTCAAATTTTACAGGAGAAACAAAAAACTAATTATAGAAATCACATGAGGACCTGATTAGTCAAATGTAGTGGTTTCTGCTACACAATATGGATCCGGTCATTGGTACATAAGACTTTATTATGCACTTCAAATTGTCTGCCGGCTTTTGGAGTTACGAGGTTTGCACAGTTATTTTTTTTTGGTAGTGATGGAGATAAGAGGCATGTAACGAGTGCACGGTTAAGAATTGAAATGAATTTTTTTTAAAAAGCTTACTTAAGTTTTGCATTATTTGTGTATTATGAAATGTCTGTAACGATACATTGTTACAGATATAAAGTGAAATGAATAATTTCACTTTGATCAAAATATTGGAATCTGGATGTTAATAAATTACAGCGTTTAAAAAACATAGAAACAATGTTGTTAACTTTAATTAACCTTTTCTTACTATAAACATTTGTGCAGTTTATTAACATTTATTTATTGTTACTATTGCTGCTACACTGACAGTCATAGGTGGCTGTAAACAAGTTTATTTTCGGCTGCATTTTTTTTAGACACGGACGTGTTCTCTCATTACAAATGTGAGGCAGTGTGTCATAAAATGAATGCACATCCTTAGGAAGGACTAGCTTTAGTTGTTGCAAATGCGTAAACTTTTCTGCGCTGATCTTTAGTGGTGAACTGTAGAGAGCGGGCACTGTTAAGTGAGCTGGGTATGTTTGACGTCCTTCTTGGAAGTGGTTCCCACGTATCGCTGAATTTCAATTTATATTCCATTTTTCCGGAGGGATCATACTTGACACACCGGATATCACTCACTGTTGGATCCCCAATTTTGGATCCTAGTTGAATAGACGAATACAACGAGAGTTTATCATAGGACTTGAAAAACGTGTGGTCCAAATAATTGGCAACATAAGGTCTAGGACTTTGTCTTGCGGTAGCACAAACTTCTACATAGCCAGCAGGAGTATAAATGTGTCTGTTTTTTAACTTCTTTTCTATGGTGGAGTGCATAGAATCACACTCCATTTGAGTGTGACCTTTCTCCAGAAATTTTTGCACTATTGTAGAGCTCAGATGGAAACCCAGTTCTAAGCAAATAAGGGAAAGCAGAAAGGTGGAAGGAGTATATAGAGGGTCTATACAAGGGCGATGAACTTGAGGACAATATTATGGAAATGGAAGAGGACGTAGATGAAGACGAAATGGGAGATACGATACTGCGTGAAGAGTTTGACAGAGCACTGAAAGACCTGAGTCGAAACAAGGCCCCCGGAGTAGACAACATTCCATTGGAACTACTGACGGCCTTGGGAGAGCCAGTCCTGACAAAACTCTACCATCTGGTGAGCAAGATGTATGAAACAGGCGAAATACCCTCAGACTTCAAGAAGAATATAATAATTCCAATCCCAAAGAAAGCAGGTGTTGACGGATGTGAAAATTACCGAACAATCAGTTTAATAAGCCACAGCTGCAAAATACTAACACGAATTCTTTACAGACGAATGGAAACACTGGTAGAAGCCGACTTCGGGGAAGATCAGTTTGGATTCCGTAGAAATGTTGGAACACGTGAGGCAATACTGACCTTACGACTTATCTTAGAAGAAAGATTAAGGAAAGGCAAACCTACGTTTCTAGCATTTGTAGACTTAGAGAATGCTTTTGACAATGTTGACTGGAATACTCTCTTTCAAATTCTAAAGGTGGGAGGGGTAAAATACAGGGAGCGAAAGGCTATTTACAATTTGTACAGAAACCAGATGGCAGTTATAAGAGTCGAGGGACATGAAAGGGAAGCAGTGGTTAAGAAGGGAGTAAGACAGGGTTGTAGCCTCTCCCCGATGTTATTCAATCTGTATATTGAGCAAGCAGTAAAGGAAACAAAAGAAAAATTCGGAGTAGGTATTAAAATCCATGGAGAAGAAATAAAAACGTTGAGGTTCGCCGATGACATTGTAATTCTGTCAGAGACAGCAAAGGACTTGGAAGAGCAGTTGAATGGAATGGATGGTGTCTTGAAGGGAGGATATAAGATGAACATCAACAAAAGCAAAACGAGGATAATGGAATGTAGTCGAATTAAGTCGGGTGATGTTGAGGGTATTAGATTAGGAAATGAGACACTTAAAGTAGTAAAGGAGTTTTGCTATTTGGGGAGCAAAATAACTGATGATGGTCGAAGTAGAGAGGATATAAAATGTAGACTGGCAATGGCAAGGAAAGCGTTTCTGAAGAAGAGAAATTTGTTAACATCGAGTATAGATTTAAGTGTCAGGAAGTCATTTCTGAAAGTATTTGTATGGAGTGTAGCCATGTATGGAAGTGAAACATGGACGGTAAATAGTTTGGACAAGAAGAGAATAGAAGCTTTCGTAATGTGGTGCTACAGAAGAATGCTGAAGATTAGATGGGTAGATCACATAACTAATGAGGAAGTATTGAATAGGATTGGGGAGAAGAGAAGTTTGTGGCACAACTTGACCAGAAGAAGGGATCGGTTGGTAGGACATGTTTTGAGGCATCAAGGGATCACCAATTTAGTATTGGAGGGCAGCGTGGAGGGTAAAAATCGTAGGGGGAGACCAAGAGATGAATACACTAAGCAGATTCAGAAGGATGTAGGTTGCAGTAGGTACTGGGAGATGAAGAAGCTTGCACAGGATAGAGTAGCATGGAGAGCTGCATCAAACCAGTCTCAGGACTGAAGACCATAACAACAACATTGTAAAGCCTTTCTGATTGGCGAGATAAGCCAGTGCATTACTCATGACTGAGTTTCGAATCTGATACGTGCATCCGTCGCTATACAAAATAGCTTCTGAATCATTTTGGACGTACGTTTCTATAAAATGCACGAGTATACTGGCAAATTCCGAAGCTGTTAGTCCACCTTCAATTTCGTGCCAAACGCAACAATAACCATCGTTACTTTTTAAATCATAGATGGTAAAGTTGTGGACCTTCAGTTTGCTTTTATAGTACAGTGCAGATGCTTTTAGTCTGGGAGAAAGGAGAAGTGCTTGAAGGTCCATTGTAAACACTCTAGCTGATCCTAATTTATCACTGTTTTTCGCTTCCCTTGCCTCAGTTTTTCGGGCCATACGCAAAGAGTATTCATTGTCTGAGAGATTGCCTGTCTGGTGAGAACAACAAAGATCGCACTGGTCCTTTTTAGGCGAAAATAGGTTAAGATTATTTTCATCGAATACCTCGCAGAACTGTTTGTAAGCAGCTGGGATTTGTCCTCTTTTCTTGCAAAATTGTATATATTCCCTATGTAGTTCTGATTTACGCTTGTGGAAGAACGACGGCAGTAATGCGATTCCAGTTTCGGCAACTCAGCAAAAAAATCTGATGCTGATTGTCGTCCACCTGAAACTTTCGTTGGTCTCTCCTGCATTTGAGGCCCTTCTGCAAGCATTCTTCCTGATGCACTAGATGCCCATGCTCTGACACTCCATTCGCCTAAGCACAAAGTATTCAGAAACATAGTCTTGCAGACAGTTTTTCTCTGTCCTTCTATTACAAAATTGTAATATAGCGTGTTAGAACGGTGAGATTTATTAGATTCTGAATTATTTCTGCGTCTTTTAACTGGAACGTAGTAGACATGGCTTCTAACAAAAATTTTTCTTTCACCCCAAGACATATCCTGCCAGAAATGATTAAATATTAGCTGTCTCTGCTCTTCTGTAATATCCTTGCAATTCCTGTTCCGATTTAAGGAAGAATGTTTACAAGTACATCGTGGTTTCATTTCCCTCCTACTTCTGCTCATTGTTGGTCTCTTCTTGCCAAATTCATCATTTTGCATTCCTAAATAATCCTGTTCCCTCATACGTTTTTCTTTCTGCAAACTTTGAAGTGATTGATTGCTTTTCCTTTTACGGCGCTGCTTAGTACTTTTTAGCCCCACATCAACTTCGTCATCGTCGTCTTCCGTGCTGTTGTTACTGCTATGGTCATTTTTGTTTTTAATCTGGATCGTACACATCTCTACTGCCACTAGAGATATCATCCTCGCTGCTGTGTTCAAAAAGACTTTCAAACTCAGAAGTGGAATTCACCTCTGTATTGGCTTCTTTTTCCGCATTATCTGTAGTGTAAACCATAATGTCATCAATAACATTTTGTCGGCTTGTTTCACAAGGTGAAGAGTGAATTTACTCTTTTTACCCATAGCTGAAAACAAAGTAGTTACTGTAGAATGTATAGGATTCTGTTCAGTTCTAAAATTAGAACCTCGTATGTACCGAGTGTAGTCTGCTTTACGCGCGATGAAAAATTCGTAAGTCAACATTGTATTTAACGAGGTCATTATTAATTCTGTATATTAAAATACAATACATAAATACCTAGAAATACTAACACGTACCTGTAGTAATAAAGCAGTGTTGGGTCTGTCAGTCAAAAAAGTTACTATCACATCAAAAAACGTTTTAATCTCTGAGATTGTGTTCGCCCTGCACACTAACAATAGCGATTATCGGAGATGCGAGGTTTACAGCACAAACTACATATCGCTGGAGATGTGAGTTTTTCATTATTGCCGCTAGATGGCAACACCGTTCAACTCGAAGAAGGAAGGTTTCAACAACCTATGTGGCATAATTTTCTACATTTGGTAATGCAGTTACGTGGATTTCATTGTCAGATGGAGTTACGAGGTTTTCATTGCTTAGCGACGATATGGCTGTCTGCTTTCTCACCGCTTGGAGCGCTAGTGTAGCGGCAGCAATCAAAGTCTAACAACTTCAAGAGCAGAGATTTGTGACTGCATCAGACTGTGGTGTGTTATTTTTAAATCGCCGCGTGAAGCTATGACAATCGTGTATTCCTTGGAGTCGGTGTTTTCGATTCCATTGTTGGGCTACTGCCGCCGAAGCGAGGGAATATTTTTGCTACTACCGGACGCAAATGTTCGTGACCAGTTATGATAGTTACATATTTTTGCCAGGAGATGTTATTTAGGCACCTCGGGTTCATTCAAGCCGAAGTATAAAATGAGAATATCTGATGAATGTTCCGGCTAGTATGGTCGTGGCCGACGAGTGCATATTCCTATGGCTTCGCTATACAGGGTGATTCACGAAGACATGCAAATATTTTAATATGTTATTCTACAACTAAAACTAAAGAAAACATATAAATGTAGGCTCGCAAATGTTTAGTTACGGAGTTAAGGCTAATAAAAGATTTTGACTGGAATTTAGCAGCTTCGCTAATATGAAGCCATCGCAAAACTGTACGAGATTAAAGAAAAACACAATTTTCATTTATTTTGTTGTTATTGATGTGGTGAATCTAATAAGACATATCCCAGACGTGTATCTGCAGTAGTCTTGCAGAACACCCAGAGACGTTTAGGTTTACTTGTTGAATAACATATTAAAATATGTGCATGTCTTCGTGACTCACTCTGAATAGCCGTAGACATTCGTCACTGTGGTAAAAATTTTGATTTCGGAAAACTGTAGCCATGATTTCCAGATTGAATAGCACGTTCGGCTACGCCTGATTTTTCTGCTTTCCGTTTTCAGAAAAGGCTTTTTTGCCCCCAGATGTGAATACCCGGTTCTCTTCGTCACTGTGGTAAAAATTTTGATTTCGGAAAACTGTAGCCATGATTCCCTGATTGAATAGCACGTTCGACTACACCTGACTTTTCTGCTTTCCGTTTTCAGAAAAGGCATTTTTGCCCTCAGATGTGAATACCCGATTCTCTTTGCAATCCGAATTTGCATGTTGGAGTGGGTCCCCATATGAAATATATGATCATAGGACAACAAAGCCTTATATATATGTACATAGACGCATACAAAAGAAACACAGCGAACAAGCACGTTCGACTACACCTGACTTTTCTGCTTTCTGCTTTCTGCTCCCTCACTGGAAAGTCGAATTGGTGACATTATTCGTGCCGACCGCCGTGTGACTGTGGAAATGATAGTTGATAAGGTTCAAGTTAGTACCGATACAGTTCATAACATTATCTATAACAAGCTGAAGTACCGCAAAACATATGCAAGATGGGTCCCAAAGCAGTTGACGTGGCTACGCAAGGAAACAGAGCTAAAGGAACGTAATGAAAGGTGAGCACTTCCTCAACAAAATTTTATCTTTTAATGAAACTTGGGTGCACTTCTTCTTCTTCTTCTTCTTCGTTTCACCCAACTTTGGGGTACGTTGAATCAATCACTTCTGTGTGTTCTGTGCCTTTCTTTTCGCCCAGTACTGTTTCATTCTTTCTGATCTTGCTTTTCTTTCCTCATCAGAGATGACAATCGTTCTTTTCTTTCTATTTTGGAGCTGGAATCCCTCTTTTCTGTCTTTGCTTATCATTTTTGCGGTCCTGTCTGTGAGCATTTTTTCTGTGATGTGTAGTTCTCTTAAGTCTTTCTCTGTTTGGATAAACCAATTTGGTTTGGATTTTTTATTCCTGAAGTAGTCAAACATTCTTTTTGTAAGTCTATTTGGGTTCATTCTGAGAATGTGCCCATAAAACTCAATTCTTCTTTTCCTCATTGTATCCGAAAGTTTTTCTGTGGTTTTGTAGAGTGTTTCATTTTTGGTATGAATTAGTTTGTCGTTATGAAATTTGGGGCCTAAAATTTTTCTCAATATTTTTCTTTCTTTGATCTCTAGCCTTTCAATTGGGCCATGGTTAGTGATAGATAATGTCTCAGCTGCATATAGTGCTTCTGGTTTAATGACAGTGTTGTAATGTTTTATTTTTGAATTCCATGAGAGGGACTTTTTATTATAAGTATTTTTAGTAAGCTGAAAGGCTAGTTCAACTTTGTTTCTTCTTAATTCTATTGCTTTTTTCTCAAGGGCGTTCCAGCTAATCCATTCGCCAAGATATTTGAATTCTTTAACAATTTCGATCTTTTGGTCTCTTACTTTAAGATATTTCATTGGCTTTTTTATATTTGTGATTATTTTGGTTTTTTCAAAAGAAATTTTAAGGCCTATTTTCTCTGCTTGTTTCTGTAATTCGAGGATCTGTTCTTTGGCTTCTTCCCATGTTTCAGCTAGTAGGGCCATATCATCTGCAAATGCTAGGCAATTAACCTTGATGCCTTTGTTTTTTGTTCCTAGTCGGATTCCACTATTGATTTTCTTGTTCCATTCTCTTACTATTTTTTCTAGGGCACAGTTAAATAACAATGAAGAGAGTCCATCACCTTGTCGTACTCCAGTTTTTATCTCAAATAGGTCTGAGAGTTCTCCCATAAATTTAATTTTGGAGTATGTGTTGGTGATGGTTTCTCTAATTAGGTTTGTAGTTTTATTGTCTAGGTTCAATTCTTTTAATATGGAGATTAGAGATTCCCTGTCTATGGAGTCGTACGCCTTTTGAAAGTCAATGAATGTGACGACATACGCTTTTGCTCTCGATTTTTGGTAGGCCATAAGATTTTTGAGGTTTAGAATTTGTTCTGGGCAGGATCTTCCCTTTCTGAAGCCTGCCTGGTATTCTCCAAGTTGACAGTCTAGCTGGGGTTCTGCTCTGTTCAAAAGGACTTTAGATAGTATTTTGTATGTTACGTCAAGGAGCGAAATCCCTCTGTAATTGTTGGGGTCTGTTCTGGATCCCCTCTTATGAATTGGGTGAATGAGGGCCATCTTCCATTCATCCGGAATTCTTTCTGTTTTCCATATTTCTTCAAATATGTTTTGGAGAGATTCTATGGCATTTCTATTGACATTTTTCCACAGTTCAGCTGTAATTTGGTTCTCTCCCGAAGCCTTATAGTTTTTGAGATTCAAAATGATTGATTGTATTTCCTCGACGGTGGGTGGTTCTGAGTTAGGACTTGTTGAAGTTGAGTTGCTGAAATCCATTTTTTCAATTGGTTCTTTACAGTTGAGAAGGTTTCTGAAATATTCCCTCAAAATTTTGCAATTATCCCTGTTGTGTGCAATATTACCATTTTTATCTTGTAATTGGAGTGTCGGTGAGCTGTACTTGGTTATTTTTTTGTTTAAAAGTTCTGTAAAAGCTCCTAGTCTTGTTTTTGTTGAAGTCTTCGTTGATCTGCAAAAGGAGTTGATCTTCTTGTGCTTTTTTAATTCTTTTGAGGTTTTTACTCACTAGTTTTCTTACACTCAGGAAATTTTGCCTATTATATTCATTTTTCTGAGATTGCATCTGTTGCCATGCTTTCTTTCTTTGCTCAATAAGTTTGTCACATTCCTCTGTCCACCATGCGTGTTTTTTGATTTTGGTTATAGGTGCTGTTTGTTCAGCTTTGGTTAGTAGGCTTTCCTTCATTTGATCCCAATTTTGGTTCCTTATATCTTGAGTCGCGAGGGGAAACTCCTTCGAATTCATTATCTTTTCTGGATGGTATCTTCTTCTTTTGGGTTTACTGTTTCTATCTTTCCTTTTGGGGATAATTTTGAGTTTTATTTTAGAAAGATAGTGATCAGAATCCAAGTTTGCTCCTCTGAGTACTTTGACATTTTGTATTTCTGTATGGTGTTTCCATTTTATCGCCACATGATCAAGTTGAAATTCACCCAAGTGTGGGTTTGGTGAGGTCCATGTCTTCTGTTTTCTGGGTAGTCTCTTAAAGGCTGTGGATTTCAGGATCAAGCCATGCGCTTGGCAGAGTTCTACTAATCTGACTCCATTTTGGTTAGTTCTATTGTGCGCTGGGTAGTTTCCAACAATATTTTTGTATTTCTTCTCTTTTCCTACTTGAGCATTGAAGTCCCCCGTAAGTATGATGTTGTGTTTGTCTGGGATCTTTTGCACCGCGTCATCTAGTTGTTCCCAAAAACGTTCCACCTTTTCCTTATTTTTCCTATTGTCTTCATTTATGGGGGCATGTGCATTCACAATTGTGTATACTCTATTAGCAGATTTAAAAGTGAGTGTGGAGAGTCTTTCCGATTGTGATTGAAAGCTGATAATGGAGTCTAAAATACTTTTATCTATTATAAAGCACGTTCCAAGGTGGGGTGTGTTTTTCATTATTCTTTTGCCTACCTTTCCTTTGTATATTCTGGAACCTCCGGAATCAAAATTGTTTTCATCTATGTATCGAGTTTCTTGTAGTGATGTTATGAGTATTCTATGATGTTTGAGGGTATCTGTAAGATGTTTTAATTTTCCTGTTTTTAAAAGAGAGTTTACATTGAAAGTAGCTATGTAACTTGTTTTTTTACATTTCAATTTGCTTGATGTCTTATCATGTCCCGATTCATCTCTGTGCAATGCTGCAGACTCCCCAGAATCCGATAGTCTGCTTGCGCACCTTGGTGCGGTGGATTGTCCACCTGGGGTAATTTGTTTCACATTACACTCTTCCATGATTGATAGTATTATGTAAGGGGTGACTCTTCGAGCCACAAATTTACAACCACGGTTGTTAGCCCTGGAGGTTTTTCCCAGCCGCCCCTAACCTGGGGAACAGACGCTGACCAAAGACCGCCCAATGTGAGACAGTCGCCTTTGGATTTCTGGTCCTGTGTTGGTCCACGGGTGGTATTTTATTTCCCACCTACCCTACATATCTGTAGAGCTTTCCCCTATCCGCCACCTGGGGACGCGCCCGGTAGGGGAACAGGTTCCCCCTCGGGCTTGGGTTCACTATTATGAGCCAGAATAAAAAATACGAAGCATGGAGTGGAAGCACACCAACTCACCCAACAAGAAAAAATTCAGCAGCAAAAGTCACGTTGACGGTTTTTTTGGATGCCGAAGGTTCAGTTTTTTTGTGATTATCTGGAAGAGCAGCGCAGAATGAATAGCGTATACTACTCGGATTTGCTTTTAAGGGGACATTGTTTGTCCTACGCCACCAATGTTAAATTATCGAGTTTTGTGACCCATTATCTTGGAAACTTTTTAAGACACCAATTTACAATTTTTCATAAATATTGAAGGCACCTTTCTAGATACACTGAACTAGAATTACTACTAAAATTGTATTGTGGGGCATGTTATCTTTCTTTTTCAAACACTCAATTTTTTCACAGATTTTTGTAAATAAACGAACATAAAAGCAAAACAACTTAGGATATTTTAATTATTCTAGTTCCATGTGTGTTGAATCTCTTGGCATGCTGTGAAAATTTTATGTCCTTACCACCATCAGTTTTTTAGAGAACGGGTCATTTTTGCAAAATTGTAGTTCAGAGATATTGAGGTTTAAAACTGTTTTTGTTACTAATTCTAATACAGACTTACATTTCTGCATATTTTATGCACTAGAATTGCCCTGGCCGATAGTTTGTGTCTTCTTCAGTGTCACAACAGACCAGTTCTTGCCTCCTCCTTTTCTTTCTTGCTTCTTTTGTTATTCGCTGAGCAGCTAACTCTGCTTCGCGTACACAAAGCTCATCCAGTTCCCGCAGTTCTTTAGCTGTGTTCTATCCAAATATTACCCCTAACTTCTCCAGAACCTTAAGTCTTTCATAGTTCCCACCATCACTGATAACTTTAGCGACATAAGACCAACAAATATATTTTTAGGTACACGGCAGCACACAACATTATTGAAGGACTCATTCACATTCTGGGTCTTCCCGTGTAAAAACTTCTTTAGTAGCTCAGAATTTGCCAAATCTCTGTAAATAGGTTTGATTGCTTCCATTACTGAAAAGGAAGAGGATGTTTATGTGTAAATTCATGCAGAGTGCCAGAAAATTCGGAAGTGAACACACCCCCTAGTGCATCACTTGAGCAACATTATCGTGGTTTCCTTCAGTGCTAGCAAACGTGTTTTCAAGTACTTCAGAAGAAAATGCAGGTCTCACATATCTGTTATCCGCAAATTTGCGTTTCTTGAAGTTACTTTTACGCTTAGTCATTTTATTTACGTATAAAAAGCATTAGAAGTTAGCTTACTACAAAAATAGCCGATAATCTCACTACTTTCAACGAGAACTAGTATCAGTAACAAACGACTGAGTTGTTTATTCGTAATGCCAACTTCTGAGATGTAGTAGTAGGTACAAAACAAAGCAATACACAGCTTTCTAGATTGTGTAGTTCCCAAGATATGACTGCTCAACTGTGGCAGTATATGTGTAACCACGAAATTTGACAGTCATTCAAAATACTATTTGAAGGTCTCACAATTGTCTGATTTTAATGTATTATATACCAAAATTTTCAGGAAAGTCCAAAGTACATTTGGAGTAGAAAACAGAAAATGTCAAATTTCAACGAATTTCAAGTGCAATGTCCCCTTAAACAAGGTGAAGCCAGCCATGAGAGATAGACATCGTGAGTCTGAGAGGAGACGTGTGATTCTCCAGCAAGACAACGCACGTCCTCATATTGCTCAACTAACCTGTGAAACCGTCGACAAAATAGGCTGGGAAGTACTGCCTCATCCCCCTTACAGTCCTGATTTAGCACCTTGTGATTTACATTTGTCTGGTGCACTGAAGGAGGCATTAAGTGGGAAGAGGTTCCAGGACAACGAGGACATGAAAAAGTTTGTGGGAAATTGGTTCAAATATCAAGATAAAGAGTTCTTTGCAGCCGGAATAAAACAGCTTTTAGCCCGTTGGAAGAAGTGCATAAATGTTCAAGGGGATTATGTCGAAAAGTAGAAAAGTATTATTTTGTAAAAATAAACGCTTTTTTCTCCAGACCAATTTGTCTCTTCGATTACTGAATGACCCTCATAATTAAATCGAAGCGGTAATTAAATGAATAATAATAACAACAACAAGGCCACACATCGATCAAGACGCATCCAACACATGGCTAAGAAAAGGCAATATACAGGGTGTTACAAAAAGATACCGCCAAACTTTCAGGAAACATTCCTCACACACAAAGAAAGAAAGTATGTTATGTGGACATGTGTCCGGAAACGCTTACTTTCCATGTTAGAGCTCATTTTATTACTTCTCTTCAAATCACATTAATCATGGAATGGAAACACACAGCAACAGAACGTACCAACGTGACTTCAAACACTTTGTTACAAGAAATGTTAAAAAGTCCTCCGTTAGCGAGGATACATGGATCCACCCTCCGTCACATGGAATCCCTGATGCGCTGATGCAGCCCTGGAGAATGGCGTACTGTATTACAGCCGTCCACAATACGAGCACGAAGAGTCTCTACATTTGGTACCGGGGTTGCGTAGACAAGAGCTTTCAAATGTCCCCATAAATGAAAGTCAAGAGGGTTGAGGTCAGGAGAGCGTGGAGACCATGGAATTGGTCCCCCTCTACCAATCCATCGGTCACCGAATCTGTTGTTGAGAAGCGTACGAACACTTGGACTGAAATGTGCAGGAGCTCCATCGTGCATGAACCACATGTTCCAGCAGCACAGGTAGAGTATCCCGTATGAAATCATGATAACGTGCTCCATTGAGCGTAGGTGGAAGAAACTAAAATGAGCTCTAACATGGAAATTAAGCGTTTCCGGACACATGTCCACATAACATATTTTCTTTCTTTGTGTGTGAGGAATGTTTCCTGAAAGTTTGGCCGTACCTTTTTGTAACACCCTGTATACAGTGAGACGGAAGGATTCATGATTGAAATACAGGATCAAACAATAAACACCAGATATTACAGCAAGCATATGATTAAAGATCCCAATACCACAACAGATAAATGCAGACTTTGCAAACAACAAATAGAAACAGTAGATCACATCACAAGCGGATGTACAATACTAGCAAATATAGAATACGCCAGAAGACATGACAATGTAGCAAAAATAATACATCAACAACTTGCCATACAACATAAACTAATAAAACAACACGTTTCCACATACGAGTATGCACCACAAAATGTACTGGAGAATGATGAATACAAATTATACTGGAACAGAACCATTGTAACAGATAAAACAACACCACGTAACAAACCTGACATCATACTCACCAAAAAAAAAAGAAATTAACACAACTAATCGAAATATCCATACCCAATACAACAAATAGAAGAAAACAGCAGAAAAAATTGAAAAATACATCCAACTGGCTGAGGATGTGAAGGACATGTGGCATCAGGATAAAGTTGAAATTATACCAATTGTACGATCAACTAAATTAGTCATACCACTCAATATCCACCAGTACATCAACGCAATACAGCTACATCCAAACATATATATATAAAACTACAGAAATCTGTAATTATTGAAAAAAATAATCAAAATATACAAACTGAGTAGTCCATGTGCAACATAGGCAACATCCAGGAGCGCCGTGGTCCCGTGGTTAGCGTGAGCAGCTGCGGAATGAGAGGTCCTTGGCTCAAGTATCTCCAAAATTCCAGGACATGTTCAGATTTGCTTGGAGATATGCAGGATTTGAGGGTCTACACACGGAAAATTTTGAAAACATTAAAAACATATGTTTTGACAGAGCACAGGGAAAACTGTGCGACTGTGAAACTGTTGCATTCATTTGTTGCAGTTTATGTGACAATCTCTTATGTTTTCATCACTTTTTTGGGAGTGATTATCACATCCACAAGAAAACCTAAATCGGGCGAGGTAGAAGAATCTGTTTACCCATTCGCCAAGTGTACAAGTTAGGTGGGTCGACAACATATTCCTGTCATGTGACGCACATGCAGTCACCAGTGTCGTATAGAATATACCAGACGTTTTTTTCCTGTGGAGGAATCGGTTGACGTATGACGTTGCGATCAAATGTTTTCGGTTCCCATTGGAGAAGCACGTCCTTTCGTCTACTAATCACACGGTTTTTCGGTGCAGTCGCAAAACACAGTGAACAGAGACGTCAATGAACGGACAGATCATAACTTTGCGAAAATAAAGAAAGTAAACTTTGCACTCGAGGGAAGACTTGAACCAAGGACCTCTCGTTCCGCAGCTGCACACGCTAAGCACGGGACCACGGCGCTGCCGAGCTCACATTCTCTTTGATGTTGCCTATCTCGCGCATGGACTACTCAGTTTGTATACTTTGCTTATTTATTTCATAGTTCCACACAACTTCTTCCTGTTTTCTCGACAGGCCGGCCGCGGTGGTCTAGCGGTTCTAGGCGCTCCGTCCGGAGCCGCGCGACTGCTACGGTCGCAGGTTCGAATCCTGCTTCGGGCATGGATGTGTGTGATGTCCTTAGGTTAGTTAGGTTTAAGTAGTTCTAAGTTCTAGGGGACTGATGACCATAGATGTTAAGTCTCGTAGTGCTCAGAGCCATTTTTTGTTTTCTCGACAGATCTGTGTTCTGTTTTTCAAGGCCTATCCACTGTGCCAGCTTATAACTGAGGGGGGTGCGATGGGGAGGTTCCCTTGTGAGCACTATGGGACTTAACTTCTGAGGTCATCAATCCCCTAGAACTTAGAACTACTTAAACCTAACTAACCTAAGGACACCACACACATCCGTGCCCGAGGCAGGATTCGAACCTGCGGCCGTAGCGGTAGCGCGGTTCCAGACTGTAGCGCCTAGAACCGCTCGGCCACTCCGGCCGGCGGCGCTTAGGTGTGGTTTTCTACGAATTAAGGTGTTTTCCCTTGAGTGATGTACGTAAAGACGTGGAAGGTCAAAGGATGGGCCGGTGAGGGCTGCGTCGAGTTGGTGGGGTGTCGGGGAAAATCTGCCCGGAGAGGCGAACCGCGGAATGCGTGGCAGGGAGGCGGAGTGTGCGGTGCGTGGCAGTGGGTGCGTCAGTGTTTTTTCCGGCGCCTGCTGGCCCATGAATGGCGGCGTTGTTCTGCAGTCGCGTGCTGACTCGCGGTCAGCGCTCCCTCACGTGGCCCGCACGTGCACAAGCGCGGCGCGGCTTCTCTGCGTACGTACTGTACCACCGTACTCTACACCGCTGACCCGGAGCATTACGACCACCCCTTTAGCGGTGCGTTGCTCCACTTTTCAAACACAGTACAACGGAGATTCTTCTGGGCAGGGATTCCAGTAGTAGAGGAAAGGTGACTAATATGAGACATACTTTTCTAAACCCTTGTGAAAGACCTAAAAGTAAGTGCAATTGTATTTTTTGTGATGGTAATAATATCTTGCATTATTTAATTGTATCATACAATTATCGTATTTGCAATAATAAACAATCTTTCAGAGTAGTTATTAAATCTTCACAAACAAGGCATTTCGTAGAAATGAGATCACGGTTTCCTAATATGAGACAGTAATAATATTCTGCTTTAATTATTTTATTACAGAATAATGACATATGAATAAACAATTTTTACATGTTCATTCATTTCTGATATCCTTCACTAATTGCACACTGCTTAGGTTTATATTTACGACAGCCGGCAGTGGTAGACGAGCGGTTCTAGGCGCTACAGTCTGGAACCACGCGACCGCTACGGTCGCAGGTTCGAATCCTGCCTCGAACATGGATGTGTGTGATGTCCTTAGGTTAGTTAGGTGTAAGTAGTTCTAAGTTCTAGGGGACTGATGACCTCCGATGTTAAGTCCCATAGTGCTCAGAGCCATTTATATTTACGACATCCGGGGCAAACAAAATTGTTACTTTTGAATATATTACGTGAAAGGCAGTGATCAATGTCTTACAAATATTTACTATTAAAACAGTTTCCCAATGTTAGTGGGAAAGAAATATAAACGGATTGAGTGCCAAATAAGAGGAACAAAGAACAGGTGGACGGTTTCAAGTACTTAGGATGCATATTCTCACAGGATGGCAACATAGTGAAAGAACTGGAAGCGAGGTGTAGCAAAGCTAATGCAGTGAGTGCTCAGCTACGATCTACACTCTCCTGCAAGAAGGAAGTCAGTACCAAGACTAAGTTATCTGTGCACCGTTCAATCTTTCGACCAACTTTGTTGTATGAGAGCGAAAGCTGGGTGGATTCAGGTTACCTTATCAACAAGGTTAAGGTTACGGATATGAAAGTAGCTAGGATGATTGCAGGTACTAGTAGATGGGAACAATGGCAGGAGGGTGTCCACAATGAGGAAATCAAAGAAAAACTGGGAATGAACTCTATAGATGTAGCAGTCAGGGCGAACAGGCTTAGATGGTGGGGTCATGTTACACGCATGGGAGAAGCAAGGTTACCCAAGAGACTCATGGGTTCAGCAGTAGAGGGTAGGAGGAGTCGGGGCAGACCGAGGAGAAGGTACCTGGATTCGGTTAAGAATGATTTTGAAGTAATAGGTTTAACATCAGAAGAGGCACCAATGTTAGCACTGAATAGGGGATCATGGAGGAATTTTATAAGGGGGCTATGCTCCAGACTGAACGCTGAAAGGCATAATCAGTCTTAAATGATGATGATGATGATGATGATGATGATGATGAACAGTCTTGATCATGATTTATTTTTCAAACTACTAGTGATTCTCCAACAGAAAGAGGTTCCTACTCAATGGTCTGAAGATGACCACAGTAGTGGTCGAAACCGGTCACCTTGATAAATAAATCGTGATCAAGACTGTTTTAATAGTAAACAAAATTGTCTTCTGTGACACCGAAATCCTTATGAGCCCAGCGATAACATTTCGTGCTCTGTGCTCATTTCTCCCCGTGTTCGTCTTCAGTAAAGCGCCCAGTACAGGACACTCTGCGTCATCGTCATCACTGATGTTTGGATCCCCACTGTCATCAAGATGGACGTCGGATGCCGAGTCACTAGACGATTCTTCTGCTTTAGGTCTACGATTTGAAGGTTTTCCACTCTTCACCCCAATTAACTTTCTGGCTGCTTTCTTAGCTTCAGCCTCTGATTTCTTCTGTTTAGATTCTTGCAATTGCTTCACATAAGGAGTTGCAGTTAGTAACGCAGCAGAGCAATAACGCGATGTTTGACCTATTTGACTATCTCCAGGTAGTTTCACGATGTATGGGAGAAGTCTGATGTCCGCCGGGCTGACAGCTTGACCATCACAGTCAGTAGTTTCATTTTCGTTTTTGGCATCTCTTTCTTGAAGAGCGTCAGCATGGCGATGAATTTTTTATAAGTACTGTGAACGGAGTACTTTGAATTTGGAGTAATATTGATCAACTTCTGAGCAAAATACTGCCTTCAAAGAAAGTTCCAGAAAACATTCCAATTTATGATCATAAGACTAGTCAAAGTAATTCCTGTTTATGATAATTTAATCGAATTAAAATAAACGTAGTTGCCAAAATTTTACTACAATAAATGATAAAATATTCTTACCTCATGGTAGTATTGCGTAAATTACATATAACAAATCGTGAGAGAACGAGTTCGCCCAATATGCGATAGGTATCGTAATATGTGACACTGTCGCGTATTTGGATCTCCATACTATCGCATATTAGGAATTTTGCTATCTTACACAAAGAATCACGCACTTGCTAACAACTTTCGTTGGAAAATGAACCTAATTGTCAATAATTATAGGTAATAGAGTCACAAATAACAACAATAAAAGAGTGCAGTAATATCCACTCACCTTTAAGCTGAAATACTGTCTTAACACCGATGTCGCGAAAACTCCAAACACAAGAAATTTTGTATCAACTTCTACGTACTGTGTCCGGCTCAACTATGGCGCCCTATTCGCTGTGTCGCCGTCTGGCACGCAACAGACGTGTTTAAGAAACTCTCCACCAGCGTGCAACCCCTCACATGAGTACAGTTGGGGTGTCTCATATTAGGGAACTATCTCACAATAGGCACCTTTCCTCTACGGGACAGCAGACGTCTGCGCACAGGTCAAGGAATTCCCGCAAATTACAGGATGGAGGTTTACGGGTACGCAGCTGGCACCCGATATACATCTACATTTATACTCCGCAAGCCACCCAACGGTGTGTGGCGGAGGGCACTTTACGTGCCACTGTCATTACCTCCCTTTCCTGTTCCAGTCGCGTATGGTTCGCGGGAAGAACGACTGCCGGAAAGCCTCCGTGCGCGCTCGAATCTCTCTAATTTTACATTCGTGATCTCCTCGGAAGGTATAAGTAGGGGGAAGCAATATATTCGATACCATATCCAGAAACGCACCCTCTCGAAACCTGGACAGCAAGGTACACCGCGATGCAGAACGCCTCCCTTGCAGAGTCGGCCACTTGAGTTTGCTAAACATCTCCGTAACGCTATCACGCTTACCAAATAACCCTGTGACGAAACGCGCCGCTCTTCTTTGGATCTTCTCTATCTCCTCCGTCAACCCGACCTGGTACGGATCCCACACTGATGAGCAATACTCAAGTATCGGTCGAACGAGTATTTTGTAAGCCATCTCCTTTGTCGATGGACTACATTTTCTATGGATTCTCAAAAAGGAATCTCAACCTGGCACCCGCCATACCAAAAATTAATTTTATATGATATTCTACTTTAAATCGTTCCGTACGCATTCTCCCAGATATTTTACAGAAGTAACTGCTACCAGTGTTTGTTACGCTATCACATAATCATACAGTATAGGATCCTTCTTTCTATGTATTCGCAATACATTACATTTGTCTATGTTAAGGGTCAGTTGCCACTCCCTGCACCAAGTGCCTATCCGCTGCAGATCTTCCTGCATTTCGCTGCAATTTTCTAATGCTGCAACTTATCTGTATACTACAACATCATCCGCGTAAAGCCGCATGGAATTTCCGACACTATGTACTAGGTCATTTATATACACTCCTGGAAATTGAAATAAGAACACCCTGAATTCATTGTCCCAGGAAGGGGAAACTTTATTGACACATTCCTGGGGTCAGATACATCACATGATCACACTGACAGAACCACAGGCACATAGACACAGGCAACAGAGCATGCACAATGTCGGCACTAGTACAGTGTATATCCACCTTTCGCAGCAATGCAGGCTGCTATTCTCCCATGGAGACGATCGTAGAGATGCTGGATGTAGTCCTGTGGAACGGCTTGCCATGCCATTTCCATCTGGCGCCTCAGTTGGACCAGCGTTCGTGCTGGACGTGCAGACCGCGTGAGACGACGCTTCATCCAGTCCCAAACATGCTCAATGGGGGACAGATCCGGAGATCTTGCTGGCCAGGGTAGTTGACTTACACCTTCTAGAGCACGTTGGGTGGCACGGGATACATGCGGACGTGCATTGTCCCGTTGGAACAGCAAGTTCCCTTGCCGGTCTAGGAATGGTAGAACGATGGGTTCGATGACGGTTTGGATGTACCGTGCACTATTCAGTGTCCCCTCGACGATCACCAGTGGTGTACGGCCAGTGTAGGAGATCGCTCCCCACACCATGATGCCGGGTGTTGGCCCTGTGTGCCTCGGTCGTATGCAGTCCTGATTGTGGCGCTCACCTGCACGGCGCCAAACACGCATACGACCATCATTGGTACCAAGGCAGAAGCGACTCTCATCGCTGAAGACGACTTCTCCATTCGTCCCTCCATTCACGCCTGTCGCGACACCACTGGAGGCGGGCTGCACGATGTTGGGGCGTGAGCGGAAGACGGCCTAACGGTGTGCGGGACCGTAGCCCAGCTTCATGGAGACGGTTGCGAATGGTCCTCGCCGATACCCCAGGACCAACAGTGTCCCTTATTTGCTGGGAAGTGGCGGTGCGGTCCCCTACGGCACTGCGTAGGATCCTACGGTCTTGGCGTGCATCCGTGCGTCGCTGCGGTCCGGTCCCAGGTCGACGGGCACGTGCACCTTCCGCCGACCACTGGCGACAACATCGATGTACTGTGGAGACCTCACGCCCCACGTGTTGAGCAATTCGGCGGTACGTCGACCCGGCCTCCCGCATGCCCACTATACGCCCTCGCTCAAAGTCCCTCAACTGCACATACGGTTCACGTCCACGCTGTCGCGGCATGCTACCAGTGTTAAAGACTGCGATGGAGCTCCGTATGCCACGGCAAACTGGCTGACACTGACGGCGGCGGTGCACAAATGCTGCGCAGCTAGCGCCATTCGACGGCCAACACCGCGGTTCCTGGTGTGTCCGCTGTGCCGTGCGTGTGATCATTGCTTGTACAGCCCTCTCGCAGTGTCCGGAGCAAGTATGGTGGGTCTGACACACCGGTGTCAATGTGTTCTTTTTTCCATTTCCAGGAGTGTATATTGTGAAAAGCAATGGTCCCATAACACTCCCCTGTGGCACACCAGAGGTTACTTTAAAGTCTGTAGAAGTCTCTCCATGTATTTTCCAGTGGGTACAGATCAGGCATATTTGCTGGTCAAGACATCAATGTGAGTTCACTACACTATTCCTCAGGCCACTGCAGCACGATTCTGATTTTGGAACACGGAGAATGTTATCCTGCTGGAAGATGGCATCGCTGTACGGGGAGACTCCGCAATAATGTTCACTGCTATCGTGGCGGCTTTGATTACCACCACAGACCCTACGGAATTCCAACTCAGTGTACCCCATAACATAATTACATGCCCTCACCCGTTTGCGTCAGTGGAACGTTGCATGTTTCGTGCACCCATTAATCTGGATCATGTCTTGTAAGCACCCAACCTCTGGCCAGGTGTAACAAGAAATGCTACACGTTTCTATCGGCCCGCAGTTTGTGATACAGTGTATTAATATGAAGCATGTAAAAAGCTTTGTTTGAGGTCTAAAGAACATAAATATGGCTTTTAAATTTGCAGAAACTGTAATCAAGTAGTAAAAATTAAAAATCGTCAATGTTACATGCCATCTGTATTGCGAAAAGGTGGTATTTGTGAAAGAAAATTTGGTGAGGATATAATAGGCCAAGGCTGTCCAAATTGTAATAAGGATGGTTTTTATATTACTTGAGAATTCCAAAATTATTACATGTTCCAATGCTGGGAATGTAGAAAAATAATTGCTGGTAAACATTTTGAGTGCTGTGAAAAAGGATTCCCTATGAGAGTGAATGGTACCTACACAGAAAGATACACGTTGTTTGATTATGAAATACAACAAGAAACTGGTATATATATTCCAAATCTCATAATAGCTCACAATTTTAAAAGAAATACTGTTTGTAAATTTGAGACAAGTTATGAATTCTGTAGGTGGATGATATCTGTAAAAAACATGAATCGTTCACTCATAGGTCACTGTGCTAAAGGATAGGATGCACAATTCGTTTTGAAGTACTATGTTGAAAATACAATAACACGATATACCATCTACATAGGAACTAAACTGATGTTATTTGAGATAAAACAATTAGGTTTGAAAGTTATAGATAGCAGTAATTTTGTACAAGGTCCACTTAGTAGTTTTCTAAAAACATTTGATTTCAGAGAACTGAACAAAGGATATTTTCCAAATTTATTCAACACATAAGAAAATGTAAATTACAAAGGACCAATTCCAGATACTAGATATTATTGTGTTGACACAATGAAACTGAAAGACAGAGAAGCATTGATCAAATGGCATAGCTCCAGAGTTAAAGAAAATGATGTGTTCAATATGAAGAAAGAAATTAATGAGTGCTGTAATTCTGACATAGATATATTGAGAAGAGGTTGTTTGGAATTAAGAAAACAATGTCTAGAGATATCTAATATTGATCCATTCTGTCATTTAACAATTTCAGCTTTTGTATGGCTATCTACAGATCTAAATATTTACCCGAAAATACGATCGCTGTATTGGATAAAGAACAAAAAGAAAATTATAGTAAAGAATCCATAGGCCGCTTAAACAGTTTTAACAATCATATCATCTCACACTCTCTTGATGGTGGAGAAGCAAAAATAACTAGGGCAAAAGTGGATGGATTTGATTAAGAAACTAATACTGTTAATCAATACCATGGTTGTTTTGGTATGGTTGTAAAAAATGTTTTAAGAGTAAGATGATTGACAATAAAAATAAAGGAACGATGGATGACCTTTATCAAAAGACTTTAACGAGAAGTGCAGAATTTAGTGGAGTTTAAGAAATTAAAACTGTTACCAGAAGTTACCGAACCATTGAATCCAAGAGATGCTTTTTGTGGTGGTCGATTACATTCAATAAAATTAAGAGCTAAAGTAGATGGTATTAGCAGGAAAATAAAATATATTGACGTATGTAGTCTTTATCCTACTGCACAATTTTTTAGATTCTTATCCTGAACAACATCTGAGAAAAATATAGAGACCAAGATATTATTCTAAACATTAGTGTAGTTTAATAAAATGATAAGTATTGCCACTTAAAGGAATGTATCATCCTATTTTGTCAGGAAGAATAAATGAAAAACTGTTGTTTCCTTTGTATTTGAAATGTGCTCAAGAAAAAAAAATGCAATCACAATGATGAGGAGAGAAGTTTTGTTGGAACTTGGACAACTAATGAAATGAAGATAGCTATAGAAAATGGATATAAAATTTTAGATGTCTATGAAGTACACGATTTTAGGAATAACAGCAACATGTTGTTTAAAAATTATGTGAAAGATTTTTTGGAAATAGAATTAGAAACCAGCGCAAATGATTTAGAAACTGATGAATATATCAGAACAGTTAAAGAGAAATTGATATGGACTTTGATCCTAATATAATAACGGAAAATCAAGGAAAACGAGCTGTTGCTAAGATAAACCATAAATCATTATGGGGAAATTTGGGCAAAGGCAAAATACGAGTCAAACAGAGTATGTAACAGAAAAACGGTAAAAAAACAGAGATGAAGGTAACTGGATTTACATTAAATTATAACAATATTGAAAGCTGGATGGAAAATTTCTGATAAGATGAATCAAGAGTGAAGCGAAGGAAAAGATGCAATTAGAATAATGTCAGATCACTAAAGGTGTTAGTACTAAATATCTGGTCAACAAACAGGCTAAGAAAGAATTGTCATTTCAGTATGCTAAAAGTGTAGTGCCTTTGGATATAAAAATTATTTATTACTTAATATATTTTAATTAGATTAAAATAATTTTTCTATATCGGCTAATGTAAGAATAAAATTCATACCACATTTGTTGTACCAAAGATATAAATTTATTAGTTAATTTTTATTGTATTCTCTATCTTCTAAATCTATAATTATTAAGTGAGGAACTATTAAAAATAGGCTTTAATATAACTTTGTATTATTTTTGGTGAATTATTTATTGGTAAATTATAATTCGCTACTTTTTTTACAGTCATAAAAAACAAGAATCTGAGTTTTCTATTTCCTCCCATATTTCTATACCAGTTTCATAGCAACTATTAAACCTCTTTTCGTATTCTTTATAAATTTGGTTAATTAATACTGTCAGTAATTAAAGTTGGTTTAAAATGTTCTTTGCAAATTTTACATTCACGTTGTTTCTCTCTTGGTTTATTACTTCTATCTAAAAGCATGTCTAATTTAAACTCATTCTATACATCAGTCATATCTATGTAGATTAAAAATTTAATGGAACTATTAGTTTTTTGAAGATGGTGATATAAAGAATGACAACGAATTTCGCGATCTGGAATTCATTATATGAGTAAATTTTTATATTTATTTTTATTTATGAAGATTTTCAAGGGAACAAAAGTTTGGCCTCTTACGATAATTTTCATCACACGATCTGGAGTTCATTATATCAGCAAATTTTTATATTAATTTTTATTGATTTAATCATCATCATCATCATCATCATTTAAGACTGATTATGCCTTTCAGCGTTCAGTCTGGAGCATAGCCCCCATTATAAAATTCCTCCATGATCCCCTATTCAGTGCTAACATTGGTGCCTCTTCTGATGTTAAACCTATTACTTCAAAATCATTCTTAACCGAATCCAGGTACCTTCTCCTCGGTCTGCCCCGACTCCTCCTACCCTCTACTGCTGAACCCATGAGTCTCTTGGGTAACCTTGCTTCTCCCATGCGTGTAACATGACCCCACCATCTAAGCCTGCTCACCCTGACTGCTACATCTATAGAGTTCATTCCCAGTTTTTCTTTAATTTCCTCATTGTGGACACCCTCCTGCCATTGTTCCCATCTACTAGTACCTGCAATCATCCTAGCTACTTTCATATCCGTAACCTCATCCTTGTTGATAAGGTAACCTGAATCCACCCAGCTTTCGCTCCCATACAACAAAGTTGGTCGAAAGATTGGTTCAAATGGTTCAAATGGTTCAAATGGCTATGAGCACTATGGGACTCAACTGCTGTGGTCATAAGTCCCCTAGAACTTAGAACTACTTAAACCGAACTAACCTAAGGACAGCACACAACACCCAGCCATCACGAGGCAGAGAAAATCCCTGACCCCGCCGGGAATCGAACCCGGGAACCCGGGCGTGGGAAGCGAGAACGCTACCGCACGACCACGAGATGCGGGCTCGAAAGATTGAACGGTGCACAGATAACTTAGTCTTGGTACTGACTTCCTTCTTGCAGAAGAGAGTAGATCGTAGCTGAGCGCTCACTGCATTAGCTTTGCTACACCTCGCTTCCAGTTCTTTCACTATGTTGCCATCCTGTGAGAATATGCATCCTAAGTACTTGAAACCGTCCACCTGTTCTAACTTTGTTCCTCCTATTTGGCACTCAATCCGTTTATATTTCTTTCCCACTGACATTACTTTCGTTTTGGAGATGTTAATCTTCGTACCATAGTCCTTACATTTCTGATCTAGCTCCGAAATATTACTCCGCAAACTTTCAATATATTCTGCCATCACAACTAAGTCATCCGCATATGCAAGACTGCTTATTTTGTGTTCACATATCTTAATCTCACCCAGCCAGTCTATTGTTTTCAACATATGAGCCATAAATAATATGAACAACAGTGGAGACAGGTTGCAGCCTTGTCTTACCCCTGAAACTACTCTGAACCATGAACTCAATTTACCGTCAACTCTAACTGCTGCCTGACTATCCATGTAAAGACCTTTAGTTGCTTGCAAAAGTTTGCCTCCTATTCCATAATCTTGTAGAACAGACAATAACTTCCTCCTAGGATTGATTTAATTTTTATATTTATTTTTGCTGGTGGAGTGGGTTTGATCATTAAATAATCTCCTTGTGCACTCAAAGTACCACTTACTACTGTTCTGGTGTGACCACAGTGCTGCAGGGGCAGCTACCTCTCATCTCTTCTGATTTTCTATAGATATGTAACATACGGACCATGGCCAGTCAGGTAATGTATCAATCCACTCTGTGGGTTAAGAAATCTCATTTTTAGTCTCACCCTGACGTTAGGGAGAAATTCGTACATTCTCCTGCCAGCGCCTGAAGTGTCCCAATCATTTTTCCACAGTTGTAAAATGCGATATTTTACTACTTTTTTTCGAATTGGCCTCAGTTCCAAGCACCCTTCGTACTTCCATTTGACTGCTTTTCTTTACCAGTAAAATTCGGTTTCAACATGGCAGCTTCTCGTATGCGCATTAAATGTTGGCGCATGGATTGCAGCCGAGTCTCCATTCTCTATCATTCTCTGACCTGTGGTCAGGCAAAGAGTACTTTGTGACGTCACAGTTCCGGCTCTGCTTCTCCTTCCGCGCCCTGCAGCCTGTCTCCAGTTCTTCACACCACGCAGCTGCAGCAAGTCAGATCTTACTCCACATCTTCCCTTCCATCTCTTCTTAGGTCTTCCCGCCGACCTGCTGTCTGTCCATTGCAAGTTTCATTTCCCGCGTCCTCACTGTGTCCAGAGCATTCCAGTCTTTCGCTTTTCACGCTTCCCACGATCTTCAGTTTTGACAACACTTGCTCACAACAGTCAAGATTAGGTATTTCGCGTATGATAAATTTATTAGTAGTGCATAACAGTGTATAAGATGAACATCAACAAAAGCAAAACGAGGATAATGGAATGTAGTCGAATTAAGTCGGGTGATGCTGAGGGAATTAGCTTAGGAAATGAGACACTTAAAGTAGTAAATGAGTATTGCTTTTTGGGGAGTAATATAACTAATGATGGCCGAAGTAGAGAGGACATAAAATGTAGACTGGCAATGGCAAGGAAAGCGTTTCTGAAGAAGAGAAATTTCTCAACATCGAGTATTGATTAAAGTGTCAGGAAGTCATTTCTGAAAGTATTTGTATGGAGTGTAGCCATGTATGGAAGTGAAACATGGACGATAAATAGTTTGGACAAGAAGAGAATAGAAGCTTTCGAAATGTGGTGCTACAGAAGAATGCTGAAGATTAGATGGGTAGATCACGTAACTAATGAGGAAGTATTGAATAGGATTGGGGAGAAGAGAAGTTTGTGGCACAACTTGACCAGAAGAAGGGATCGATTGGTAGGACATGTTCTGAGGCATCAAGGGGTCACCAATTTAGTAATGGAGGGCAGCGTGGAGGGTAAAAATCGTAGAAGGAGACCAATAGATGGATACACCAAGCAGATTAAGAAGGATGTAGACTGCAGTAGGTACTGGGAGATGAAGAAGCTTGCACAGGATAGAGTAGCATGGAGAGCTGCATCAAACCAGTCTTGGGACTGAAGACCACAACAACAACAAACAGTGTTTCATTCTGACAGTGTGTTAACTCTATATGTTGTGACTTGGCAAGACAGCCAAGCCACTATGATTGGTAGCCGAAAAGCACGCGTTAACCTCACGTAGGCTGGCGTGAGGTCTGGAACAGGACAATGTAATTAATATAGCCAATAAGGAACGTTGCTGCTGGAATACTTTAATTCATAATTGGTGAACATCGGTCTGACGGTACATGCATCACAAGATAAATAGCAATTGAAAAGGCGCCTTGCTAGGTCGTAGCAAAGGACGTAGCTGAAGGCTATGCTAACTATCGTCTCGGCAAATGAGAGCGTAATTTGTCAGAGAACCATCTATAGCAAAGTCGGCTGTACAACTGGGGCGAGTGCTAGGAAGTCTCTATAGACCTGCCGTGTGGCGTCGCTCGGTCTGCAATCACTGATAGTGGCGACACGCGGGTCCGACGTATACTAACGGACCGCGGCCGATTTAAAGGCTACCACCTAGCAAGTGTGGTGTCTGGCGGTGACACCACACTATAAATATTAACTGTTCCAGTTTACTGCACTGTATTAACCTATTTCCTGGCAAATGATCAGGGTAGTAAGTATTATATTCAAATGTTTTATGTTTTTATGTTATACTTTGGCATGTACCACACCCTCGAGAATCATCTCATTTTTTCGGTCTATGGAACGAAAACTGAATCCAATCTAATCTAATCTTAGGCTCCTTGTATAGCTCGTTTACATACCAAGTATATAGTGGGATGACTATAATTACAGACAGACAGTCGTGCGAAGTACTTTTGAACACGTTTCCTAAAAACTGTCTTGAGCAGCTAGTTCGGCTGCCCACACGGAATGGAAAAATGAGGGCTATTCGGAAAGTGAGGGACGATCGGTTGTGAAATGGAAACCACTGTGAAAATCCGATGAGGCTTTTCACACATGTTTTTGCCTCTAGTATGCCTGCCGATCGCATCAAGACGGTCTTTTGAGTTGTGAGCGCACTGTGAGCGAGTGAAGGTGCGCAGAACAACGTTGTCTTCCGCTAAGTAGGAGGACCCACGGAAAGGCTTCGCCTTAATGACTGCAGCCCACCTCACACAACTGCCACGCATTTCCTTCTTCATGGCAATTCTCAGTCGCACTGTGTAGGGGCGGTGAAGACGCTCCTAAAGCCTTTCCGATGGAAACTGCTCGATCACACACAACACAGCCCTAATTGGCTCGTCCTGAGTATCATGTCTGTTCACAAGAAACGCTGCATACGAAGACAACACTTGGGCGCAGGCTACGCGCTATAGAACAGCGTAGAGAATTATTGGAAAGCATGATAGTGTTGGAAATTTGGTATAATGCTCCGACAAATTTCTAAGTCGAAGCGACGACTATGTATAAAACTACCTGGAAGGTGTAGCTAAATGTGCAAAGAAACAGTTTTGATTTTCACAGTGGTTTCCATTTCACGACCGATCGTTCCTTAGTTTCCGAACAACCCTTGTATCTTAAACCTTGTAGCTACACATACGCCGGACCTTACCGACGATGTCAGTATAGAAAAAGGGATTAGCGATCATGGTGACATTGTAGCAACTTTGGCCACGAAAGTTAATAAATCAGTCTGTTTTTATGCTAGAAATAGCAGATAAGCAGTTGTTAGCATCTCACGTAGACAGTGAACAGACATCACTTAGTTCCAGTAAGATCGTAGATGAATTATGGTCAAAGTTTAAGCAGACTGTAAATCTTGGTCCGGAGAACTATGCGCCTAGTAAGGGAATTAAGGACGGAAAAGACCCGCCATGGTTTAATAACGAGATTCGGAAAATTCTGAGGAAGCAGAGGCTGTTGCACTCCCGGTTCCTCTCATTCGGGAGGACGACGGTTCAACCCCGCGTCTGGCCATTCTGATTTAGGTTTTCCGTGATTTCCCCTAAATCCCTCAAGGCAAATGCCGGGATGATTCCCTTGAAAGGGCACGGCCGACTTCCTTCCGCGTCCTTCCGCAATCCGATGAGACCGATGACCTCGCTGTCTGGTCTCCTTCCCCAAAATAACCCAACCCAACTCCCGGTTCAAAAGAGAAAGCACAAATGACGACAAGCAACGATTCGCAGAGATTCGTCCCTGTGTGGAAAGATCTATGCGCGAAGCATACAACAGGTACCACCGTCACACCTTAAGAAAAGATCTGGCAGAGAACACGAGAAAGTTCTGCTCGTATGTAAAATCGCTAAGCAGGTCTAAGGCTTCCATTCAGTCACTTTTTGACCAGTCTAGTGTGACATTGAAGACAGCAAAACGAAAGCCAAAGTTTTACGTTTCACATTTACGAAATTATTCACGCAGGAGAATAGCACATACGTACCGTCGTTTGCCCCGTATGGGTGAGTTACAAGGGGACCCTCCATTCTGTAAATCACGGATTTTGATGTGCTTCAAATACACTACTGGCCATTAAAATTGCTACACCAAGAAGAAATTCAGATAATAAACGGGTATTCATTGGACAAATGTATTATACTAGAACTGGTATGTGATTACATTTTCAAGCAGTTTGGGTGCATAGATCTTTAGAAATCAGTACCCAGAACAACCACCTCTGGCCGTAATAATGGCCTTGATACGCCTGGGCATTGAGTCAAACAGAGCTTGGATGGCGTGTACAGGTACAGCTGCCCATGCAGATTCAACACGATACCACAGTTCAACAAGAGTAGTGACTGGAGTATTGTGACGAGCCAGTTGCTGGGCCACCATTGACCAGACGTTTTCAATTGGTGAGAGATCTGGAGAATGTGCTGGCCAGGGCAGCAGTCGAACATTTTCTGTATCCAGAAAGGCCCGTACTGGTCGTGCATTATCCTGCTCAAATGTAAGGTTCTTCAGGGATCGAATGAAGGGTAAAGCCACGGGTCGTAACAAATCTGAAATGTAACGTCCACTGTTGAAAGTGCCGTCAGTGCGAACAAGAGGTGACCAAGACGTGTAACCAATGGCACCATCAAGCCGGGTGATACGGCAGTATAGCGATGACGAATACACGCTTCCAATGTGCGTTCACCGTGATGTCGCCAAACACGCTGTAAACAGAACCTGGATTCATCCGAAAAGTGACGTTTTGCCATTCGTGCACCCAGGTTCGTCGTTGAGTACACCATCGCAGGCGCTCGTGTCTGTGATGCAGCGTCAAGGGTAACCGCAGCCACGGTCTCCTAGCTGATAGTCCGTGCTGCTGCAAACGTCGTCGAACTGTTCGTGCAGATGGTTGTCGTCTTGCAAACATCCCCATCTGTTGACTCATGGATCGAGACGTGGCTGCACGATCCGTTACAACCATGCGGATAAGATGCCTGTCATCTCGACTGCTAGTGATACGAGGCCGTTGGGATCCAGCACGGCGTTCCTTATTACCCTCCTGAACCCACCGATTCCATATTCTGCTAACAGTCACTGGATCTCGACCAACGCGAGCAGCAATGTCGCGATACGATAAACCGCAATCGCGATAGTCTGGTACGCATTTCTCCTCCTTACACGAGGCATCACAACAACGTTTCACCAGGCAACGCCGGTCAACTGCTGTTTGTGTAAGAGAAATCAGTTGGAAACTTTCCTCAAGTCAGCACGTTGTAGGTGTCGCCACCGGCGCCAAGCTTGTGTGAATGCTCTGAAGAGCTATTCATTTGCATATCACAGCATTTTTTTCCCGTCGGTTGAATTTCGCGTCTGTAGCACGTCATCTTCGTGGTGTAGCAATTTTAATGGCCAGTAGTGTACGTTGTAGAGTCACTTACCCTGAGTACCTGGCTATCCGGTGTTTTAGCGACGGGCCTTGGTTTTTGCGAAAATCGATTTTGAAGTTCACTGCGTCCTTTTGTATACTCGTAACATTACATGTATTCGCAGCAAGTCGGCATAGCGCAGCGGTAAAGGTTCACGGCTACCGCGCTGGAGGTACCGTGTTCGAACCCTGCTCACGTAGTAGATTTTCTGCGTATTTGATGGCATTTGTGATTTCGCCTTTTGATTCTTCGTTTAACTCCTCTACTTACGGATCTTCTTCTGGCCGCACTACTGCACAAACACTTGGTTCTTCCAATTCACACGGCACTAGAGACGGTTTGCGAGCAACTGACACTGTAGTTAGATGCGAACGTAAAGGAATACAACTCGCATCCTCAATGGCCGCAACTAGGAGCTGGGGTTCCCGCTACGGCTAATGGTATTCAAGGGAGAGGGGACGATAATGGGCGGAGATCGATTTCATGTAATACAAGAAGCGACCGTTGTACCAACATTTGGAACTCCAACTGCGAACCACAAACGGAATGAATATTTAGAAAAATTAATAACTGAATATATCTTTATAATTTCGCACACCTTACACCGTTTGTTGATATTCTTTGAAATAAAATTGAAAAATTCGGTCGGTTTTGAAAAAAAAAAGTACACGAGCAGGATTCGAACACGGTACCTCAAGCGCGGTAGGTGTGAAACTTTACCGCTTTTTTTTTTTTTTTTTTTTTTAAATCTCGTTTTGTTCGTTTTCGTTCGTTGTATGTGCTCGGGGCGGACGTCGCAAGATACCCGTTTCAGTTCGTCGTTGATCCATTTACTCAGTTTTTTTATTACGGAGGGTAGCTAACCCTCTGACCGAACACGCTGAGTTACCGTGCCGGGTACCGCTGGGCTACGCTGACGTGGTTAGTATGTGTGTAATGTTACAGGTATACACAGAGCACAATGAACTTCAAAATCGATTTCCTCAAAAACCAAAGACCTGTCGCTAAAAAACCGGATAGCCAGGTATTCAGGGTAAGTGCCTCTACAACACATTTGAAGTGCATCAAAATCCGTGATTTGCAGCATGGAGGGTCCCCTTTGTAAGTAATAAGCGCCCCTGACGTAGAGAAACAACTGAATGAGTTGAAAGCAAATAAATCACCAGGTCCGGATGGCATTCCAGTTCGGTTCTACAAACCTGCATTTGTCGCGAATCTCTCGCGGAGCACAAAGTCCCAAGCGACTGTCAAAAATCGCAATAACGGACCCGCAACATTGCAGACCAGTATCCCTAACGTCGATTTCCTGTAGAATCCTTAAACACATTCTCACTTCTAATTACAATAAATTTTCTCAAGACAGAGAATCTTATGTTCACAAATCAGTGTGGTTTTAGATAGCGTCGTTGGTGCGAAACTCAGCTTGCCCTCTTCTCACGTGACATACTGCCAACTATGGATGAAGGACAACAGACACATTCCACATTTCTACATTTTCGGAAGTAATACACTCCTGGAAATGGAAAAAAGAACACATTGACACCGGTGTGTCAGACCCACCATACTTGCTCCGGACACTGCGAGAGGGCTGTACAAGCAATGATCACACGCACGGCACAGCGGACACACCAGGAACCGCGGTGTTGGCCGTCGAATGGCGCTAGCTGCGCAGCATTTGTGCACCGCCGCCGTCAGTGTCAGCCAGTTTGACGTGGCATACGGAGCTCCATCGCAGTCTTTAACACTGGTAGCATGCCGCGACAGCGTGGACGTGAACCGTATGTGCAGTTGACGGACTTTGAGCGAGGGCGTATAGTGGGCATGCGGGAGGCCGGCTGGACGTACCGCCGAATTGCTCAACACGTGGGGCGTGAGGTCTCCACAGTACATCGATGTTGTCGCCAGTGGTCGGCGGAAGGTGCACGTGCCCGTCGACCTGGGGCCGGACCGCAGCGACGCACGGATGCACGCCAAGACCGTAGGATCCTACGCAGTGCCGTAGGGGACCGCACCGCCACTTCCCAGCAAATTAGGGACACTGTTGCTCCTGGGGTATCGGCGAGGGCCATTCGCAACCGTCTCCATGAAGCTGGGCTACGGTCCCGCACACCGTTAGGCCGTCTTCCGCTCACGCCCCAACATCGTGCAGCCCGCCTCCAGTGGTGTCGCGACAGGCGTGAATGGAGGGACGAATGGAGACGTGTCGTCTTCAGCGATGAGAGTCGCTTCTGCCTTGGTACCAATGATGGTCGTATGCGTGTTTGGCGCCGTGCAGGTGAGCGCCACAATCAGGACTGCATACGACCGAGGCACACAGGGCCAACACCCGGCATCATGGTGTGGGGAGCGATCTCCTACACTGGCCGTACACCACTGGTGATCGTCGAGGGGACACTGAATAGTGCACGGTACATCCAAACCGTCATCGAACCCATCGTTCTACCATTCCTAGACCGGCAAGGGAACTTGCTGTTCCAACAGGACAATGCACGTCCGCATGTATCCCGTGCCACCCAACGTGCTCTAGAAGGTGTAAGTCAACTACCCTGGCCAGCAAGATCTCCGGATCTGTCCCCCATTGAGCATGTTTGGGACTGGATGAAGCGTCGTCTCACGCGGTCTGCACGTCCAGCACGAACGCTGGTCCAACTGAGGCGCCAGGTGGAAATGGCATGGCAAGCCGTTCCACAGGACTACATCCAGCATCTCTACGATCGTCTCCATGGGCGAATAGCAGCCTGCATTGCTGCGAAAGGTGGATATACACTGCACTAGTGCCGACATTGTGCATGCTCTGTTGCCTGTGTCTATGTGCCTGTGGTTCTGTCAGTGTGATCATGTGATGTATCTGACCCCAGGAATGTGTCAATAAAGTTTCCCCTTCCTGGGACAATGAATTCACGGTGTTCTTATTTCAATTTCCAGGAGTGTAGAACCCAGCATGTTGTGCTCGACGGCGAGTGTTCATCAGAGACGAGGGTATCGTCATAAATGATTTGGCGGACATGCTGGGCAGCAATCTTCGATTCTTTACTGATGGTCCTGTGCTGTACGATAAGGTGTCGAAGTTGATTGGCTTTAGGGCGACATAGCACGACTTAGATAAAATTTCTAGCTAGTGTGGTCAATGGCAGCTATATCAATATGCATAAAAATGTACGTTAACGGAGACGAATAGGAAAAATAAACCAGTGATGTTCGAATACAGTATCACCAGTGTCCCGCTTGACGCAGTCACGTTGTTTAAATATCAGGTCATAACGTTGCATAGCAATATGAATTGGAACGAGAACGTGAGGATTGTGGTGGGAAAGGCGAATGGCCGATTTCGGTTTATTTGGAGAATTCTACGAAAGTGTGGTTCACCTGTAAAGGAGAGCGCATATAGGACGCTGGTGCGACCTACTCTTGAGTACTTCTCCAGTATTTGGGATCCATACATCTACACCTACGTGATTACTCTGCTATCCACGAAGTGCCTGGCAGATGGTCCAATGAACCACCTTCACGCTGTCTCTCTACTGTTCCAATCTCGAACGGTACGTGCGAAAACGAGCACTTAAATTTTTCTGTGCGACCCCTGATTTCTCTTATTTTATCGTGATGATCATTTCTCCCTATGTAGGTGGGTGCCAACAGAACGTTTACGCAATCGGAGGAGAAAACTGGTGGTTGACATTGCATGAGAAGATCCAGTTGCAACGAAAACGCCTTTGTTTTAATGATTGCCACTCCAATTCACGTACCGTGTCTGTGGCACTATCTCGCCTATTTCGCGATAATACAAAACGAGTTGCCCTTCTTTGTACTTTTTCGATATCATCCGTCAGTTCCATCTGATACAGATCCCACACCGCACGCCAATACTTCAGAATAGGGGGGACAAGCGTGGTGTAAGCAGTCTCTTTAGTAGACCTGTTGCACCTTCTAAGTGCAATGAATCGCAGTCTTTGGTTGCTCTACCCACAACATTATCTATGTGATCGTACGAATTTAGGTTATTTGTAATTGTGATCCCTAAGTATTTAGTTGAATTTACAGCCTTCAGATTTGTGTGACTTGTCGCGTAATGGAAATTTAGCTGATTTCTTTTAGTACTCGTGTGAATAACTTCACACTATTCTATATTCAGGGTCAATTGCCACTCATCGCACCGTACAAATATCTTATCTAAGTCATTTTGCAGTTCGTTTTGGTCATCTGATGACTTTACAAGACGGTAAATGACAGCTTCATCTGCAAACAATCTCAGACGGATACTCAGATTGTCTCCTATGTCAATATAGATCAGGAACAATAGAGGGCCTACAACACTTCCCTGGAGAACGCCGGATATTACTTCTGTTTTACTCGATGACTTCCCGTCTATTACTACGAACTGTGACCTTTCTGACAGGAAATCACGCATCCAGTCGCACAAATAGGGCGATATTCGATAGGCACGCAGTTTGGTTAGAAGACGCTTGTGAGGAACGGCGTCGGAAGCCTTCTGCAAATCTAAAGACGTGGAATCAATTTGACATCCCCTGCCGATAGCACTTATTACTTCATGAGTATAAAGAGCTAGTTCTGTTTCGCAAGAGCGATATTTTCGGAATCCGTGTTGAGTGCGTATCAATAAATCGTTTTCTTCGAGCTATTTCATAATGTTCGGATACAGTATATGTTCCAAAACCCTACTGCAAATCGACGTTATTGATACGGGCCTGTAATTCAACGCGTTACTCCTACTTCACTTTTTGGGTATTGGTGTGACTTCAGCAAGTTTCGACTTTTTAGGTACGGGTCTTTGTGTGAGCGACCGGTTGTATATATCTGCTAAATATGGAGCTATTTTATACGCGGCCGGAGTGGCCGAGAGGTTAAAGGCGCTACAGTCTGGCACCGCACGACCGCTACGGTCGCAGGTTCGAATCCTGCCTCGGGCATGGATGTGTGTGATGTCCTTAGGTTAGTTAGGTTTAAGTAGTTATAAGTTCTAGGGGACTTATGACCACAGCAGTTGAGTCCCATAGTGCTCAGAGCCATTTGAACCATATTTTATACGCATACTCTGGGAGGAACCTGACTGGTGTACCATCTGGACCGGAGGCCTTGCCTTTATTAAGTGATTTAAGCTGCTTTGCGACACCGAGGATATCTATTTCTATGCTTCTGATTTTGGCAGTTGTTCTTGATTGGAATTCAGGAATATTTACTTGGTCTTGTTTGGTGAAAGAGTTTCAGAAAACCGTGTTTAATAACTCTGCTTTAGTGGCACTGTCATCAGTGACTTCGCCGTTGTTATCGCGCAGTGAAGGTATTGATTGGGTGTTGCCACTGGTCTTCTTTATGTATGACCAGAATCTCTTTGGGTTTTCTGCCAGCAGGCCGGTGTGGCCGAGCGGTTCTACGCGCTTCAGTCTGGAACCGTGCGACGGCTACGGTCGCAGGTTCGAATCCTGCCTCAGGCATGGATGTGTGTGATGTCCTTAGGTTAGTTAGGTTTAAGTAGTTCTAAGTCTAGGGGACTGATGACCTCAGATGTTAAGTCCCATAGCGCTCAGAGCCATTTGAGCCATTTTTTCTGCCAGATTCCGAGACAGAGTTTCGTTGTGGAAATTATTAAAAGCATCTCGCATTGAAGTACGCGCTATATTTCGAACTTCTGCAAAACTTTGCCAATCTTGGGAATTTTCTGTTCTTTTAAATTTGGCATGCTTTTTTTGCTACTTCTGCAACAGCGATCTGACCCGTTTTTTGTACCATGGGGGATCATTATTATCACTTATTTATTTATGTGGTATACACCTCTCAACTGCTGTCGATACTATCTCTTTGAAATCATTCCACAACTCTTCTACGCTTCCATGATGAGATCGGAAGGAGTGCAGACTGTCTCTTAAAAAGGCGTTAAGAGCATTTTTATCAGTTACTTTAAATATACTTTGCGTTTCTTTTTGATGGTTGTAGGAGTTACAGCATCCGGCCTAGCAGCTACTTTTTGGCTCTGAGCACTATGGGACTTAACAGCTGAGGTCATCAGTCCCCTAGAACTTGGAACTACTTAAACCTAACTAACGTAAGGACATCACGCACATCCATACCCGAGGACGGATTCGAACCTGCTACCGTAGCAGTCGCGCGGTTCCAGACTGAAGCGCCTAGAACCGCTCGGCCACCGAGGCCGGCCCTAGCAGCTACTGCCTTGTGGTCGCTAATCTCTGTATTCGTCACGATACTCACTATTTGTCCAGGATTATTTGTTGCTAAAAGTATGCTTTCGCAACCATTTACGCTTCGAGTGGGGTCATGAACTAACTGTTCAAAATAATTTTATGAGAAAGCATTCAGTACAATTTCGGATGACGTTTTATGCCTTCCACCGGCTTTAAACGTATAATTTTTCCAGGTCGAAATAAAGGAAGACATCGAAGAAGTTCAGATGCGGGTGCTAGATTTGTTACTGGTATGTTTGAACAACAGTCTTACGGAGATGCTCGGGAACTCAAATGGGAATCCTTGGAGGGAAGGCGACGTTCTTTTCAAGAAACACTATTGAGAAAATTTGGAGGACCAGCATTTGGCGCTCTCTGTGGAACGATTCTACTCGAGACTTTGCTCATAAGGACCTCTAAGATAATATATGTGAACTTAGGGCTCATGTGAAGGCATGTAGATTACCGTTTTTCCCTCGCTCTGTTTGCGAGTGAAACAGGAAAGGAAGTGACTAGTTGTGCTACGTGCCGTACGGTGGACTGCGGAGTATTTATGTAGGTATAAACTGTGGCACATTCTACAGTAGTTGGATCTATACCAGTCCATATATTTTTCTGAGGGCCTCCCTATCAAATCTAAGGAGTTGATTAAGTGCTCCAGGTTTGACAACCATATCCCTTGATTCGAGTTATATAATGTACCTCGAAGTGAATAACTTGTATGGGCACGCCATGCAGCAATCACTGCCGATTGAGGAGTTTGAATGGGTGCCCGAAGAAAAATACAAGGCATTAGGTGGAAATATCATGGGGGCTATGGCAGCTGATTCTGATGTATATATGGTAGAGGCAGAACTCACATACCCTATTAGTTTGCATGATGCGCACACCGATTTGGCACTGTGTCCAGAGCAACGAGTTCCGCATGGAGGCTCCATGCCAAAACTGATGACAACGCTGGGGGTGGAGATACGTTATTCATTATCATAACCTCCAGCAATGCGTCAGCTTGGGTATGGAGCTGGTTACAATCACCTGCGCCATCTCCTTCAAGCAGTCCCCATGGTTGAGGAGTATATTGATTTGAATACGAGACATAGAGCTTCTGCAACGAGTGACTTTGAGGAAGATTTTTATAAATTAATGAATAATTCAATTTTCGGGAAAACAATGGAGAATTTGTGGGGGCGACGTGAAATTTTGATTAGAACCGAATGGTATGGGCGCTATGGTGTAAGAAAATGCATTGCCAGACCAAATTTTAAGCGGTTCACCATATTCAATAAGAACTTTGTTGCTGTGGAGATAGTGAAGACTGCAGTAGAGTTTGCAATACCTATTTATATGAGGATGTGCATACTAGACCTATCCAAACTCCACTGGTACCACTTTCATTATGAGTTTGCGAAAACTCATTTCGCAGGTCCTAAATTATTTTATATGGATACAGATAGCTTCATCTGTTGGGTGAAGAATGCGAGCCATATGAAGTAATCACATGCCATGGTAATGAATTTGACACGTCCTCATATATGGCCGATAATCCTTATGGTATTGTTCCACAGAACAGGAAGGTTGTCGGTCTTATGAAGAATGAGTCGAATGGATTGTCAATTGTGGAGTTTGCAGGTCTACACTCAAAAATGTATGCTTATTGCACATTGGAAGGTGCCACCCAGAGGTGGGCTAGGGTGTGCGTTACTTGGCATCAAGAGCTCTCTCTATCGAAGAGTATTTGCGGTGCCTGTGCAGTGGTGTTCATCGTGCTGCACCACATATGGTGCCTCAGACCAGTATTCGATCGAGACGACTCGTGGTGTACACTGTGCTGCAGTCTAAAATTGGTCTGCCGCCTCATGACGATAAAAGGGTCATATGTGATGACGGGATTGGAACTCACACTTACTCACACTACTCACTTGTAGCGAGAGAAGGGGTGAGGGACTCTGATTGAGTGACAGCGAGAGAGAGAGAGAGAGAGAGAGAGAGAGAGAGAGAGAGAGACAGACAGAGAGATTGTCTGTACGATGTACACGTGTATATATAAAGAGAATGTGTGGAAAATAAAGGAATATTTTTGTGTACTATGTACACGTGTATCATAGAAGGAGAGTGAGAGAGAGACAGAGAGAGAGAGAAAATGTGTGGAAAATAACGGGTAAAATGGAAAAAAAGAATTAAATTTTATCTTTATATACGCACACCATGTGTGTGAAAGAAAGGAAAAAACACAAAACTATTTAAAAACTCCAAAAAAAAAAAAATAGGAAAAATTAGATATTTATTCATTAGTTGATACACAATGTATTTCTATGCTGTAAATATATCTACGCACCATGGCATGTTTTAAATAGAATAGCTTTTAAGTTTTTCACCTGCCACTAGCCATCCAAGTCAGAATAGTTTTTAAGTTTATAAACAGCTCACAGTCCATCAGAACTGTTATTTTTAAAAAAACTCTTGGTATTGTGGACTGTTGAAATTAGATTCTAAGCATGTGCAGTCCATCAGAATTATTGTAAAAGCTATGCTACTGGGGCTGTCGAATTTAGTTATAGTAGTAAAGAAGGTATCTCTGCTTTAGTTTTTAGCACAGATTTTATTAAAAAAATGTTTTAAATCTTTTCCTACCAGTGTTACTGTTATAATGTGTAAGTTAAAACTATTTCTGCATTGGAATAGAAGAGTCAATTTGCACCTCAACAATAGTATATTGTACTTCAAGAATACTGTATTGCACCTCAAGAATTATATTGCATTTGTGTGAAATGAATAAAGCAAGAAAAAATTTAGTTACCATACATCTTTGTTGTTATTTACAAAAACCATATCCCTATTGCATTATGTATCTATATGTACATATAAAGGCTGTGCATGTCTCAAATGACATTAGTTTTGCTGAAGATGAGTGCTATTAAGGAGGTGAAGTTTAACATGGAAGACAACAAAATATATGGAATGGTTACATGGAATTACGCCTATCATGCAGCACGAATTGGGTTATGGGAGCAGTAGGCACTTGACTGTGTCCACTTCCAAAGACGTATAGCAGACATGTCTAAAATTATATCTCTTGTGCTTGAAGAAAACCACACATAGCATGTGGTTAAAAACTGTACACTGTCAAAGTGGGAACAGGGTTGGAAAAAAAAGAACACTGTGAGTTAAAAATTCATTTATCTCCCATCCAATTTAAAAGTAATTCTACATTTTAAAAGCAGATACAGCAACACTTTTTTGTTATATGTTCTTGAGTCGATGGAGGGAAGGACACCTGTAGAATTCCAGGTCTTGAATAGCGGCAAACTTAAAGATTCGACACATGAGATCTCCTCCTTCCCCTTCATGTAGAAGATGGCATCCGTGCGATCGAATAATTTAAGTGCAGTCACCATATCTTTATAGTGTACGCCAGGATCATCCCAGTGAATTCCATGATAGAAATGTGTTAACGACTTTGCACTCTTCCGTGTCTTAGCACACGTCCCATACTTGAAAGGCCTTAGTGATGCAATGTTTGCTGAGAATGTCTCCATTATAGCATCATATCTTGCGTGTACGCTACAAACGCAACATCTTTAAATATGAAGTGTCTACGCTCACCATCTGAGTGTCCGCAATGATGTTCACACCTTGAGACGGCATTGTGAAATGTTCTAGGTATGGTGCAGCACCTATTCGTTTATACAGCTCGTTGCACAGCACCGGTGAGTGGGCAGTAGTAGATCACACGGTCATGTAGAACTAGAGCATACATGGCAGTGTGTTATGGGAAATTTATCGATGATTCAAATTCAATTCGCACATCTATATGTTGTAATGGTACTTGAATTACGTAACCATTACGGCAGCTCACCTGAACGTCTCGATGCCAGTAATGTTCTACTGTATTTCTGTAGAACTAGTTGACATATTTCTGAGACAACATTCAGATTTGATTTCATTTTTGATACATCGATATGTTTATATTGCAATGAAATTATTCTTATGTGTATTCTTTCTTTCATCACTGTGATCTTTGACGTACTTGTAATTCTGATTTATGGGCGCGTAAGCGATTGTTAGTTAGTTGTTAACTTGTTAAAGAGTCGGACGTTGAGAAAGTCAAGTCGTGGACGTCACGTTGGAAAGACGAATATTGTCGTCAGCTTATAAAATGTGAACTTTAACAGTGACTGTGAGAGAGATGTTTTCAAGTTTAATCTCCAAGAATGGTTTGTGAAGCGCATCTACAAAACTTTTGAATATAGCAGAATAAAACCTAGGCCTCTTTGCATGCGAGCTTGGAATCACAACCACCTAGATTTTCAACGATTGAGCCATGATTTTACGACGAGACCTGCGTGGAGACCACTGAACGAAACATCATCAGTATGGGCTTTCGGAGTCGAAGGACCACTCGTGTACATTTGATGACTGCATGACACAAAGCTTTATGCCTCACCTGGGCCCGTCAACACTGACGTAAGACTGTTGATGACTGGAAACATGTTTCCTGGTTGGACGAGTCTCATTTCACATTATATCCAGCAGATGGACGTGTACAGGTATGGAGACAACCTCATGAATCCATGGACCCTGCATGTCTGCAAGGGGACTGTTCAAGCTAGTGGAGGCTCTGTAATGGTGTGGGGTGTATGCAGATGGAGTGATATGGGAACCCTGATATGTACAGATACGACTTTGACATGTGACACGTATGTAAGCATCCTGTCTGATCACTTGCATTCATCCGTATCTATTGTGCATTCCGACAAACTTGGGCAATTCCAGCAGGACAAAGCGTTACCCCATACCTCCAGAATTACTACAGAGTGGCTCCAGGAACATTCTTGTGAGTTTAAACACTTCCGCTGGCCACCAAACTCCCCAGACATGGGCGTTATTGAGGATATCTGGGATGTCTTGCAACGTGCTGTTCAGAACCCCCTCCTGCTTTTACGGATTTATGGACAGCCGTGCAGGATCCATGGTGTCAGTCCCCTCCAGCACTACTCCAGACATTAGTCGGGTCCATGCCACGTCGTGTTGCGGCACTTCTGCGAGCTCGCGGGGGCCCTGCACGATATTAGGCAGGTGTACCAGTTTCTCTGACTCTTCAGTGTAGTTCTTAATTCTCACGAAGTAATGAGTGTTACACATGGGATGTGTCAAAGTGATTCCATATTTTTAGGCTTCCAGAAGGTTTTTGACATCGTACCCCACAGGCAACTTCTGATCACATTGCGTGCCTACAGACTGCCGTCTCAGCTATGTGAGTGAATTCGTGATATCCTGTCAGAAAGATCATGGTTCGTAGTAAATGACGGGAAATCATCGAGTAAAACAGAAGCTATATCTGGCGTTCCCTAAGGATGCCTTATAGCCCTTCCGTTGGTCTTTATCTACGTGAACGATTTAAGAGACAACCTCAATTAGCACTCTTGGATTGTTTGCAGATGATGCTTACATTTACCGTCATGTAATGTCTTCAGATGATCAAATCGAATTTCAAAGTGATTGAGACATTTAAGCCAAATGACTGAAAATAAATAATGATCAAAGTATTTCGATAAAGATTTAAAAATACAACATTACATTTCGATGAATAGTCCTGTAACATTAACGTAGATGAACTATGAAGTACAGTTACCTTATCGTCCACCGAAATAGTCACCTCCCATAACTATGCACTGCTGATCTCTGCGATACATGTCCTATAAACTTTGAGCGAAGTCTTACTTTGGGATGGTGTTCAAAAGCCGCGTCACGTTTCGTTGGATGTCAGGACTATCGTCGAATCTCTTTCCTTTCAAAGCGAGTTCAAGTCGAGGGAATAGGAAGAAGTCTGGAGGATTGAGAACCTTTTTTGCCAGAACTGTTTGACGATATTAGCTGTGTGTGGGCGAGTGCTGTCGTGAACAAAAAAACCTGGAACTTTGTTGTGCGTACTGGGGTCGTACCCTGCACAGACGTTGCATGGAACAGGTCAAAATTTCAACGTACCGTGCCGCGTTCAGCGTCGTTCCCTTAGGTGGAAATTCCTTGTGGATAATGGTTCAAATGGCTCTGAGCACTATGGGACTCAACTTCTGAGGTCATCAATCCCCTAAAACTACTTACACTTAACTAACCTAAGGACATCACAAACATCCATGTCCGGGGCAGGATTCGAACCTGCGACCTAGAGGTCGCGCGGTTCCAGACTGTATCGCCTAGAACCGCTCGGCCACTCCGGCCGGCTGTGGATAATGCCTTGACAATCGATAAAGGTGATGAGCATCGTTTGGATGCGTGAGTTTTCGACTCTGACCTTTTTCCGTTGACGTAATGTCGGAGAACGCCATTCCATGCTTTACCGTTTCGTTTCAGAGTCGCACTGAAGGCACAATGACAATAAAGTTCAACAAACAGTGTGTCGCATCCAACACTACGACAAAAGTCTGTGAAGCCTCAGAACGTGCCTGCTTCTGATCGTCAGTCAAGTGTTGTGCACTAGACGACAACAAGTTTACGTTATAATAAAATATAGACCTTTTGCTGCTTACAGGCGTTGATAAATATCAACGGGGACAGTTGAAAAGTGTGTACCGCGACCGGAATTCCAACCTGGGACCTTCTGCTTACATAGCAGACGCTCTATCCGACATTTTTTCTTTTTTTTTCATTTTGTTCGTTGTTGATCGTTGTGTTTGGTCGTTGCGGACGTCACATGACATCCGTTCGAGTTCGTTGTTGATCCTTTGACGCCGGCCGGTGTGGCCGAGCGGTTCTAGGCGCTTCAGTGTGGAACCGCGCGACCGCTACGGTCGAAGGTTCGAATCCTGCCTCGGGCATGGATGTGTGTGATGTCCTTAGGTTAGTTAGGTTTAGGTGGTTCTAAGTTCTAGGGGACCCATGACCTCAGATGTTAAATCCTATAGTGCTCAGAGCCATTTGAACCATTTTGATCCTTTGACTCAGTTCCTTGTCACAGAGGCCAACCAGACCTCTGACCGAACACGCTGAGCTACCGTGCTGGCGAGCCACCGAGAGCTGCAAGACCACAAATGATACCAGCTTCACAAGTTTTTGTCTTCGCTAACTCCCGGATAAGAATTTGTTGCACGGATCCACGGTTCATCTGCAATTCATCCGCTATCGTGCGCATGGTTAATCGATTAATGTCCTCACTTTGTCAATGTTTTCGTCACTGACGGCGGTCGCCGGTCGTCCGTTACGGGGATTGTCAGAAACACTTTCCTAGCCTCCTCAGAAACGGGCGAACCACTCGTACACACACTTCACGGACAGTGCTTGATCCCCATAAAAACGTACCAGCGTCGCATGCGTTTCTTTCGGTGTTTTGCGAAGCTTAAAACAAAACTTTAAATTGATCCTTTGCTCGTTCATTGACCTGCTCCCAGTTCAGAACCAACGCACTAAACAAGCAATCACTTTGTCCAACAGGTCTAACACGGAACACACACGATGCTCAACTGAACTACAGTGCAGGCAGCTTGTCAACACCGGCCGCTACGCAGGTGCAGCGTTGTGAGTCGCCAGTGTTGCCTGATCGACCATTCTGAGTTTATTCACCAAACTTTACTGTCGTTGTCGTTATTGTGGTCTTCAGTCCTGAGACTGATTTGATGCAGCTCTCCATGCTAGTCTATCCTGTGCAAGCTTCTTCATCTCCCAGTAAATACTGCAGCCTACATCCTTCTGAATCTGCTTAGTGTATTCATCTCTTGGTCTCCCTCTACGATTTTTACCCTCCACCCTGCCCTCCAGTACTAAATTGGTGATCCCTTGATGCCTCAGAACATGTCCTACCAGTCGATCCCTTCTTCTAGCCAAGTTGTGCCACAAACTTCTCTTCTCCCCAATTCTGTTCAATACCGCGTCATTAGTTATGTGATCAACCCATCTAATCTTCAGCGTTCTTCTGTAGCACCACATTTCGAAAACTTCTATTCTCTTCTTGTCTAAACTATTTATCGTCCATGTTTCACTTCAATACATGGTTACACTCCATACAAATACTTTCAGAAACGACTTCCTGACACTTAAATCTATACTCGATGTTAACAAATTTCTCTTCTTCAGAAACGCTTTCCTTGCCATTGCCAGTCTACATTTTATATCCTCTCTACTTCGGCCATCATCAGTTATTTTGCTCCCCAAATAGCAAAACTCCTTTACTACTTTAAGTGTCTCATTTCCTAATCTATTTGCCTCAGCATCACCCGACTTTATTCGACTACATTCCATTATCCTCGTTTTGCTTTTGTTGATGTTCATCTTATACCCTCCTTTCAAGACACTGTCCATTCCGTTGAACTGCTCTTCCAAGTCCTTTGCTGTCTCTGACAGAATTACAATGTCATCGGCGAGCCTCAAAGTTTTTATTTCTTCTCCCTGGATTTTAATACGTACTCCGAATTTTTCTTTTGTTTCCTTTACTACTTGCTCAATATACAAATTGAATAACATCGGGGACAGACTACAGCGCTGTCTCACTCCATTCCCGACCACTGCTTCCCTTTCATGCTCCTCAACTCTTATAACTGCCATCTGGTTTCTGTACAAATTGTAAATAGCCTTTCCCTCCCTGTATTTTACCCCTGCCACCTGCAGAATTTGAAAGAGAGTATTCCAGTCAACACTGACAAAAGCTTTCACTAAGTCTACAAATGCTAGAAACGCAGGTTTGCCTTTCCTTAATCTTTCTTCTAAGTTTTCCTAAGATTTTATTGTCAGAGGTTCTAAATAATTTCAAAGGACTTGAGGAAATTCGGACACACAACCTCTTAAATACGGATCTTGTGCTACAGCAATTAGACTATGCAGACAATCTACATAACGATTCTTTGCTAAATCTGCAGAGCACCATGTGAAATTCCGAAACTTTTCTTTTTTGTCGATTGACTTACAAAAGTGAGCCCACCAGCGTGAATGGCTGAAGGATGTGATACCTGTGGCCCTAACCTGCATCACCGTTGCAAAAAGTCGATCCCATTGCTGGGTATCTCTCCTTGTTAGATTAATCGTAAAATTCCTCTCAACCCTCTTTTCGAAGCTATACGCGTTGGATCGAGTGCTGCCGTGTGACCTAGGATAGGTTCATGGCCACCACGAGTGGGCTGAACAGAGCATGCTCCACACACACACACACACACATACACACACACACACACACGGTACGTTTTGTTGCAGCAGTGTTACTTTCTGTACATCAATTCGCGAGAGCGCTGCCCTTACGCCTGCTTTTTGCCGCCACTGCTGGGACGGTTTATTTGTCTGTTATGGCTGAGCTGAGCAGCAGCAGCTCAGCTCCGGGGACTCGACAATGTTGCCAGAATAATATTTGGAGTAATGGTGCTTTTTGCGAAAAATGTTAAACATACAGCCTTAAGTATCTTGAACTCTCTCCGCCGAGTTTACTCGTTAAGTAATCGTTACAGCGCGGAAGCTCTGTAACAAATATGTATGAAGACGCAGTCCACAGAAGTGGGGGGGGGGGGGGGGGGATCTGGGTGCTCGGTTCCTGTTTGAACCAGGAACGTGGGGTAAAAAGTTTTTGCTTTAGCCCGGACCAGCAGCCATTTGTATAGCCGTTCCAAGATCTGTCTTACTATAGCTACACGGTGAATATCATTGAACTACATGAAAAAAATTTAGTTACAAACTGCGGCGTGCATACAATTTATTCATATTGTTGTGTTGACCACAAAATATTACTGCAGAAGTTGGACCATTATGGAGTAAAGGGAGTAGCTTACAAGTGGTTCGCCTCTTACTTTAAGAACAGAGAGCAGAAGGTAATTCTCCGCAATATTGAGAGTGGTAGTGATGTTCAGTCCCAATAGGGCACTGTTAAGTGGGGCGTTCTCTAAGGGTCGGTGCTGGGGCCACTGCTGTTTCTTATTTATATAAAATATATGCCTTCTAGTATTACAGGTGATTCAAAAATATTTCTGTTTGCTGATGACACCAGCTTGGCAGTGAAGGATCTTGTGTGTAATATTGAAACAGTATCAAATAATGTAGTTCATGAAATAAGTTCGTGGCTTGTGGAAAATAATTTGATGCTAAATCACAGTAAGACTCAGTTTTTACAGTTTCTAACTCACAATTCAACAAGAACCGATAGTTTGATCAGACAGAATGGGCATATTATAAGCGAGACGGAACAGTTCAAGTTCCTAGGCGTTCGGATAGATAGTAAGCTGTTGTGGAAAGCCCATGTTCAGGATCTTGTTCAAAAACTAAATGCTGTTTTATTTACCATTAGAACAGTATCTGAAATAAGTGACAGTTCAACACGAAAAGTAGTCTACTTCGCATATTTTCATACGCTTATATCGTATGGTATTATTTTTTGGGGTAATTCTTCCGATTCAAAAAGGGTATTTTTGGCTCAAAAACGGGCTGTTCGAGCTATGTGTGGTGTAAGTTCGAGAACCTCTTGTCGACCCCCAATTTGATAGTCTGGGAATTCTGACATTGCCCTCACAGTATATATTTTCTTTAATGTCGTTTGTTGTTAGCAATACTAGCTTATTCCCAAGAGTTATCTGTGGTGTCACCGCCAGACACCACACTTGCTAGGTGGTAGCCTTTAAATCGGCCGCGGTCCGCTAGTATACGTCGGACCCGCGTGTCGCCACTGTCAGTGATCGCAGACCGAGCGCCGCCCTACGGCAGGTCTAGAGAGACTTCCTAGCACTTGCCGCAGTTGTACAGCCGACTTTGCTAGCGATGGTTCACTGACAAAATACGCTCTCATTTGCCGAGACGATAGTTAGCATAGCCTTCAGCTACGTCATTTGCTACGACCTAGCAAGGCGAGGCGCCAGTACCAGTTTATATTGAGATTATATAATGTATCAACAAGAGCGATGTTCTCCAATTATGGATTAAAGTTAAGTATTACATCAACTCCGTACTTTATTTATTAGACTCAACTCCTTTAATCTGACCTCACGCCAGTCTGCGTGAGCTTAAACGCGTGCTATTCGGCTACAAGTCATAGTGGATTGGCTGTCGGGTCAGTCCACTACATTAGCAGCTTTCACTCAGTTAATACTAGGCAGAAATCAAATCTGCATGTGGAATGCACTTCCTTGACTCTTATGCAGAAAGGAGTGCAGTATTCTGCTGCATCCATTTTCAATAAGCTTCCACAAGAACTCAAAAATCTTAGCAGTAGCCCAAACGCTTTTAAGTCTAAACTGAAGAGTTTCCTCATGGCTCAGTCCTATTCTGTCAAGGAGCTCCTGGAAGAGCTGAAAAATTGAGCAAATTCCAGTGTTACATTGTTGATTTTCTTTATTTAAACTTACGAATTGTCGCCTGACTATGTTACTTATATTTCATTTTATCTGTTTCTACTATCGTGTTATAATTTCATGTATTGACTCGTTCCATGACCATGGAGACTTCTCCTTAATTTGGTTCCACGGAACAATAAATAAATAAATAAAAAATAAAATGTGAACGTCACTACAAATATTTGGACTTAGATTGTGACATGTTTGATATGCCTGCCATCATTGGCGATGGTGTGGCGCAGACGAATAGCGAAATTCCGCATGACCCGCTGAAGTGCTGGAACATCGATGCTGTCGATCCTCTACATCTACATCTACATCTACATCTACATGATTACTCTGCAATTCACATTTAAGTGCTTGGCAGAGGGTTCGCCGAACCACAATCATACTATCTCCCTACCATTCCACTCCCGAACAGCGCGCGGGAAAAACGAACACCTAAACCTTTCTGTTCGAGCTCTGATTTCTCTTATTTTATTTTGATGATCATTCCTACCTATGTAGGTTGGGCTCAACAAAATATTTTCGCATTCGGAAGAGAAAATTGGTAACTGAAATTTCGTAAATAGATCTCGCCGCGACGAAAAACGTCTTTGCTTCGATGACTTCCATCCCAATTCGCGTATCATATCTGCCACACTCTCTCCCCTATTATGTGGTAATACAAAACGAGCTGCCCTTTTTTGCACCCTTTCGATGTCCTCCGTCAGTCCCACCTGGTCAGGATCCCACACCGCGCAGCAATATTCTAACAGAGGACGAACGAGTGTAGTGCAAGCCGTCTCTTTAGTGGACTTGTTGCATCTTCTAAGTGTCCTGCCAATGAAACACAACCTTTGGCTCGCCTTCCCCACAATATTATCTATGTGGTCTTTCCAACTGAAGTTGTTCGTGATTTTGACACCAAGGTACTTAGTTGAATTGACAGCCTTGAGAATTATACTATTTATCGAGTAATCGAATTCCAACTGATTTCTTTTGGAACTCATGTGGATCACCTCACACTTTTCGTTATTTAGCGTCAACTGCCACCTGCCCCACCATACAGAAATCTTTTCTAAATCGCTTTATAACTGATACTGGTTTTCGCATGACCTTACTAGACGGTAAATTACAGCATCATCTGCAAACAACCTAAGAGAACTGCTCAGATTGTCAGTCAGGCCATTTATATAGATCAGGAACAGCAGAGGTCCCAGGACGCTTCCCTGGGGAACACCTGATATCACTTCAGTTTTACTCGATGATATGCCTTCTACGTCTTGAATGGCTGTTTTCAGCTCAGAAATGGTTTTGGGGTTATTACTATACACCGTGTCTTTAATATAGCCCCACAAATGTGCTCAGATCGGGAGAATATGGTGGCCAATCGGGGCCGATGCCACTGTCCTCTGGGTACCCCAGAGCCAAATTGTGATCCCCAAAGTGCTCCTTCAGGACATCAAACACTCTGCTTCTTCGATGGAATCGATTGGATTAAATAGATTAATTTTTCATTGCATAGACCCATAAAAGAGGGAATCCTCCTGGGTGTGGAACATGTCAGATAAACACATTACAAAAATGTAATTAAAAAAACTTGAGTTTCATTAATTTTAATGATCCTCAGTCAATAAACAGTATAATTATGTACACGAATTAAATTTAAACTTCTAATATTTACAGGTTTAATACTTACATCTGCTTTCATTAAATCCATCATTCAGACATTTGCTAGTTTCTTGGCTATTACAACCAAGTATTGTCAATAATTAAAGTAAATTATTCATTTCAGTGATCCTCAGTGAAGAACAGTCAGATTACATGAGCTGCGTCTTACATGAACCACATCTAATCGAAATCAGGATCAGTTTGGATAATAGAGGTGAAATCATCTTCCACCGTGCCATATAGCGATATCGCACCAGTTACTCTATGACTGGACACTGAACGCCGCACAGTCACCTTCTGAGCGTGAAGAGACTTCTCGATCGCGAAATGCGCATTCTCAGTCCACCAAATGCGGCAGTTTTGTTTATTGGTGAACCCATCCAAATGAAAGTGGGCTTCGTCACAAAACGGAACAATTTTGATTTCAGTTCTGTGGACAATAGTGTTGGCGACATACAACCACTGACCCATGGCCCTGGGGCTTAGTGGCTGATGGCTTTGAATTTTGTATGGGAAGAGATGCAAGTCTTCAACAACAATTTGTCGCAGTTTCTCCTGGTTGATTCCCACCTGTTATGGGCTTAGTGGCTGATGGCTTTGAATTTTGTATGGGAAGAGATGCAGGTCTTCAACAACAATTTGTCACAGTGGCTCCTGGTTGATTACCACCTGTTATGCAGCTCGTCTGATCGATTTCCTGGGGGTGGTTTGAAGCATAGGGCGTCTGTTCTCGATTTTTACAGGCGTTTTCACCCTTTTTGGACGACCGACGTTGCCAACACTGTCATTACCAGTACTAACCATCGTCTCAAACTTGCGAATCGAATTCTTGATTGTTAGCACACTTGAACTCGGTCTCAGACTTCCTTTGAGCTGCAGTTGGGCTGTTATTGATCGCATAGTAGACCTTCACAAGCGCTCGCTGTACCATGACATTTTCACGTGCAAATGGCCGACAACAGAGTGCGTAAATATGCGCATACCTATTCCCATCATGCCCCACGGCCAACCGAGAAGTTTGAACGTCCTAACGCAAATCGTTCAGAAATTATTACGATTTTATTTGATATAGTTCAGTAATTGTCACCCTGCATGTTGCAGCATATTAAGCAAGGTTTCAACGACGATACGGAGCTGGACGCCCAGGCAAATTGTGTGAGTGGATTAATAACTTTTGCAAAAGATGTTTGAGCCGTGGTAAAAATTGCTGTTTTGAAGAGCGCGTAATGTGAAGCAGTCGCCCTCCGTTTCTGGCGGTGGCGCCGCTGTGGCAATCGCAGCTTTGGTGTCTCCCTCTGGTGGGAAAGGGGAAAGTTGGCTGTTCACGTGCATTTAAGGGGCGCTATGAGATCGCCAGTCAGGCAGTCTGGGTCAGTCTCTCGTCCCCAGCTTGCTAGTCTGTCTCTCGTCCGCATTTCTGAGGCGGTTAGTGTCTGTCGTCCGGACTGCTAGTATGTCTTTCGTTCGGATCAACCTTTCAAGCGGGCAAAATGAGAGTCTTTCCACTCCGCCAGTAAGAGAACTCAGCGAGTGGTCGCCCGGCCGGGGCTTAGTTCCTGCATCTGAGTCTGCGCGTTAGGCCGCCAGTCTCTTCGAGTTTGCTCAGGCAGTGGTCATTGGCGGTTGGATCGATCTGTTGGTCGGTCGCGCACTGAGACACGAGATGACTTGTCCGGCTTGAGTGTCAGTGCATGTGAGGTCGCCTCGTGAGTCCAGTGGGCCGCGCCGTATAGCGAGGGGTAGTGGCTTCGCGGCCGACACGAGAGCAACAGGAGTCAACCCACGACATCGGGCTGGCCGGGGAGAGCTGCGACGCCGTGAGACGGGACATAGACGCTGTTTCATTTACTTGTTAAATTCTGCTTGTTTTCTTGGTCAGTCTCTCATCCCCAGCTTTGTCGTCTGTCTCTCGTCCGCATTTGTTAGGCAGTTAGTGTCTGTCTGTCGTTCAGAGCTGCCTCTGTCATGTTTGTCGGATTTGGTGTCTTAACGATTTTATTGCTTGGAGTGTAACGGCCTAATTCCTGAAACATGTTTCGATCTTGCCTATCATCTTGAGAGACGGTATCTGTGTACTGTAGAGCAGAATTTTATATTAGATTGCATTTCATGGGCTTTTATTTAACTGATCATTTTAGTATATAAAGTTGCCACTTTTTCACCGTAAGACTTTCTTAGAAGTTAAAATGAAGTTGTACCTTCGGTGGCAAAGTTAATATTTTAATTTTTAGTGTTTTGCACCATTTCCATGCCTCCTATGGGGTGCATAGTTTGTGTCCTTGTGTGAATTGTTAAAACTTTTAGTTTAAAGTAATCTGGTGTGTTGCAGATTTGCACCAGTCTAGTCTTTCAGAGGTTACTGTGAGCGGTCGTAACTACGGCGGTGTCAAAAGGTTCTCAGCCCGAAAGCTCATACAGTCAAAAATTTGTTTCTTTCTGCCTCTGAATAAATTGTAACTTGATATTTAGAGGCTGTTTTCTGATTATAATTTTAGGTCTGTTCCTTTTAAAAAATGCTTTAGGCACCACGAAAGTGAATAAATTACCATTTGTTAAAAAGGAATTTGCTTATGATTTCATCAGTTACTCTCTGGCAACTACTTCCACGGTCACATAGTGTGATTAAATGTGTTAATGTTCTTGATGAATCGCTAGTAAATAAAATAAATTCTTACGAATATTCTTTGAAAATAAATCACGGTTCAATTTTAATTGGGCTGAAATTAAAGCTCGGCCAATGTCACCATTTGTATGTGCACGGTTCGGATGTATTTGCGAAAAGAGTCACCCTTGTTCGGGTTTCGCATCGAGAAATGTGAAGAAAAAAAAAAAAACAAACACGTTTCTCTGGGGATTTTCTGATGCGCGCCACTTCCATACTTTAAACCTGTACGATTGTGTTCAAACATTCACGTAGGTAGATAAATGGATAAAATCAAAACCACTTTCTTTTATCCAGTAACCTTTATCTTTTATCTAGCTACGTTGGTTTAAAGTTGAGCTAAATGTAGCAAGTAACATTTGTTTTTATGTGAATTGAATGCACGGAAACGCTTTAAAGTGAATCAAATAAATATAATATTGAAAAATCGCTTTGAAAAATCTTGCTACATTCGGACTATACCTGCAAAAACACTTCTTTGTGAGTCTTTTTACGCTTGCCAGTTCTGTGTTTCAAGTTTGTGCCAGACGTTTCTAACCGTGTAAGAAGGAAGACAAATACATGTTATTGTTGACTGTCCTGTTGTTATGTGAAAGCTTTATCCGTTACCACGATACAGCGGTCTCAATTTGCACATAAACTGCACGTAAAATTCGGTTTTACGCGTATGCTGAGCTAAGACGGTTTGAAATGATACATATGACGATAAAAATATGTTCTTACCGTAATTGCAAAAGTCTTTCATCGTTCGGGTTTCACGGGAGAAAAGTCACGCGGTTCCATATGAAAGTTTCGCAGAAATGCGTTGCATTTTAAGCGCTACAGCTGGATATCATTTAAATAAAACTGGTTATTACTGTTGATTACTGTGGTGTCACCGCCAGACACCACACTTGCTAGGTGGTAGCTTAAATCGGCCGCGGTCCATTAGTACGTGTCGGACCCGCGTGTCGCCACTGTCAGTACTTGCAGACCTAGCGCCACCACATGGCAGGTCTAGAAAGACGGACTAGCACTCGCCCCAGTTGTACGGACGACATTGCTAGCGACTAGACGTACGAAGCCTTCCTCTCATTTGCCGAGAGACCGTTAGAATAGCCTTCAGCTAAGTCCATAGCTACGACCTAGCAAGGCGCAGTTAACCATATCTGGAGAGAGTCTTACTTGTATTCACCATAGAGATGTACCACACAAGAGAATAAAGTTAAGTATATGAGATGCTCCGTTCTTTTCTCTATAGCATTCATCAAGTATCCTGTTCCAGAACTCACGCCAGCCGGCGTGTGTGTATGCGTGCCTATCGGTAACCTCACCCTGTGTCTAGACTGTCTTGTATAGACACAACAAAACATGGCGACGAGTTAAAAAAGGGTTTTGTTCTTTCTAATTGCTTACATTTACTTGTGTCATGGCTTCGCCACAATCTCCAGATGTACTGTCCGAATTTTATCGCTTGCAGAATCAGCAGACGCAGGCGTTATTGGATGCCCTTGGACAGCTCGTCCAGGGTCAACGTGCCATTCAAACCGATGCGGCAGCCGCCGCTTCGCCGCTCCCGCAGCCACAACATGCAGTTGCACCGCCGTTTCGCAACTTTGACGCGGCGCAGGAAACATGGCCGGAGTGGTCCCGACAGTTTGGATTCCATCTCGCCGCCTACAGAATTCAAGGTAACGAGCGGCAGCCTCACTTATTGTCTTGTGTCGGCGTGCAAACGTACCGTGTGATAGTGAAATTGTTTCCCCGAAGTGACGTAGCTACACTGTCCTACGAAGAAATTGTGTCGGCTTTAGATGCCTATTTCAAAGAAACAGTAAATGTCGTTGCAAAAAGGTATACGTTCTTTCGTACAAAACGTACGGCCGGTCAAACTAATAGGGAGTGGGTTGCAACTTTGCAAGGCCTTACTAGGGATTGCGCATTTGAATGTGACTGTGGCCTTCCTTATTCCGATACAATGGTGCGTGATGCAATAGCACAGAACGTCTCTGATGTTCGCATAAGAGAACAGATTTTGAAACTAGTTAATCCCTCCCTTCAACAAGTGATAGACATATTGGATAGGCAAGACACACTTGACTGTGCTCAGGACTCTTTTGAAACTTCGCCAGCAGTGTGTAACATTAACCGGCCCGCTGGACGCGCTGCGCGGCCCGGTAACCGGCCCTCGCGCACTTCGACGCAGCTGCCGCCGCGCTCTAAACCAGGTGTGCCTCGCCAGCACACAAATGCAGTGAAATCATGCCCGCGGTGTGCTACTAGACATTCGCGTGAACATTGCCCGTCACGCCAAGCTATTTGCTTTTACTGTCAAAAGAAAGGACATGTTCAAAGTGTTTGCCAGAAAAAGCTCAGATCAGACAATCACAACCGTTCCAGGCCCTTTGCTTCGCGCCGGAATCGAACCAAGGACACTCAGGCTCGGGAACCTTCGCCCATGGACATTCATGTAGTTAATGCCACTCCGCCCAGTGTTCCTCTCTCTAACTGTGACTGTGTTTGTCCCACAAAAAGTGTGCGTCGACGTCGACGGCCATCCCGTCACGTCGCACGTGATTCTGTCCCAGTGTCTGTTCAAGTTGCACAAAACAGTCGCTCTTGTCGTCGGCAAGACAATAAACTTTTTGTAGATTTGGACTTTGCCGGACAAGTGATACCATTCCAGCTCGATACCGGAGCTGCAGTTTCATTGCTCAATCACGCCACGTACAAACAACTGGGCGCACCGCCGTTGCGTGCCGCAAAAGTTCAGCTCACTAGTTATTCAGGACAGCATATCCCTGTGTTAGGACAGTGCAGCCTTCTGGCAACATACAAGGGACAAACAAAACTTGTGTCGTTTTACGTTCTTCGTTCTTCTGCTGCAGTGAACTTGTTTGGTTTAGATTTATTTCAATTGTTTAATTTGTCTATTGTGAATCAGGTTCTCTCAGTGAACCAGACTGTGCCTTCAGCCAGTGTTTCTAGTCTATGTGAGGAATTTGCAGACATTTTTGCACCGGGCCTTGGTTGCGCTAAGAACTATGAAGCACATTTGGAACTAAAAGTCAACGCGCAACCGAAATTTTTCAGAGCGCGCAATGTTCCCCACGCATTGCGTGATGAGGTCGCAAGAACATTAAAAGATTTAGAATCGCAAGGTGTCATTGAACGTGTGCAGGCTTCTCTCTGGGCCTCACCCTTAGTGATTTTGCAAAAACCTTCCGGCAAATTGAGACTTTGCGTGGACTTCAAAGCAACAGTGAATCCACAACTAGTGACTGCTACTTTTCCTTTGCCCCGCCCGGAAGATCTTTTTGACAAACTGTGCCCGGGAAAATATTTTTCAAAGTTGGACCTAGCAGATGCGTACTTGCAAATACCGGTGGACGAAGAATCCCAGCGCGTATTGGTGGTTAACACGCATCTTGGACTATACAGATTCAAAAGACTGCCATTCGGGTGTGCATCCGCCCCTGCATTGTTTCAGCAATATTTACAAACTATTTGTGCGTCGGTCCCTACTGCAGCTACCTATCTGGACGATATAGTGATCTCAGGAAAGACAGAAGCAGAACATTTACAAAATCTCAGAACATTATTTCAGGTTTTGCGACAGAATGGTCTTCGCTTGCGGAAGGACAAATGTGTGTTTTTTTGCTCGTGACTTGCCGTATCTGGGACATGTAATTAATGCCCAAGGCATCCATCCGAGTCCAGAGCACCTCAGGGCCATACAGGACTTGCCTTCGCCGCAGAATTTGAAGCAGCTACAGAGTGTGTTGGGAAAAATAAATTACTACCATAACTTTATTCCCCATGCCTCTTCCATTTCAGCTCCGCTTCATCGCTTACGCCGTAAAGGTGTTCCGTTCGTCTGGTCGACGGAATGCGAACGCGCCTTTCGCCAATTGAAATCGGCGTTGCTTTCAAATACTTGCCTTACGCCATTCGATCCCCAGAAACCCCTTTTGTTGATGGTAGATGCCTCGGATTTCGGGATCGGTGCTGTGCTTGCTCACAAAGATGGTTCGCATGATCGCCCTATTGCCTTTGCGTCCAAATTGCTCTCGTTAGCGCAAAGAAATTATTCCCAGATAGAGAAAGAGGCTTTGGCTCTCGTGTTTGGTGTTACGAAGTTCCACGATTTCTTGTATGGTCGTCACTTTACCATCTTCACAGACCACAAACCTTTGACATCGCTTTTTCATCCGAACAAGCCTGTACCTCCACGTACAGCGCAGAAATTCATTCGCTGGTCTATTTTCCTCTCGCAGTACCGCTACGATATCTTGTACCGGTCCACTGCTAAGCACGGCAACGCTGATGCGTTGTCCCGTTTGCCTGTTGCCGAGGATAAAGCATTCGATTCTTCCGAACTTGCTTGCATGTTCATTGATGCGGAAACCGATGACGTGGTCGAATCGTTTCCGATTGATTTTCGTCGTGTAGCTACAGCCACAGCTGCTGACCCTGTCCTTGCTACCGTTTTGCATTTTGTTGCTACACGATGGCCCTTGTCGAAGTCACGGATCGAGGATCCGTTGGTTCGCAGATTTTTTGCTCACAAGGAGAGACTTTTGGTACGACGTGGTGTTTTGTTGTTGCGTTCTGATAATGATCAGTCTAGGGTCGTGGTCCCACGTTCGTTACAGTCCTCTGTCTTAACGCTTCTCCACCAAGGACATTGGGGTATAGTGCGTACGAAACAGCTTGCTCGTCAGCACTGTACTTGGTTCGGAATCGATGCTGCGATTACGAATATGTGCTCTTCTTGCATGGCGTGTGCCGAACAACAATCCGCACCACCGCGGAAATTCTTTGCATGGCCGAAAGCCACTTCCCCTTGGCAACGCTTACACATAGATTTTGCTGGTCCATTCTGGAATGCTCGATGGTTGGTTGTTGTCGATTCCTTCAGTAATTTTCCTTTTGTTGTCCGGATGTCTTCCACGACGTCATCTGCCACCATCCAAGCGTTGTCTGCTATCTTTTGCATTGAAGGTCTCCCACAGACTATTGTTTCCGACAATGGTCCACAATTCATGTCCGCAGAATTTCAGTCATTCTGCCAGGCCAATGGTATTCAACATCTGACATCCGCGCCGTTTTCGCCTCAGTCAAACGGTGCCGCTGAACGTTTGGTCCGGACTTTCAAGTCACAGATGTTGAAGTTGAAAGAGTCGCATTCTCGGGAGGACGCGTTGTTGCTCTTTTTGTCTTCTTATCGCTCTCAGCCCCGCGATGGTCGCTCGCCGGCTGAGTTGCTTCACGGTCGTCCTCATCGAACCTTGATGTCTTTGCTGCATCCGCCGCATCAGGTTCCTGTGCAGCGGCAGACTCCTGCTTTTGCTCCTGGCGACGCTGTATTATATCGCAACTATCGCGGTTCAAGGCGTTGCCTCGCAGGGCGCATTCTTCGCTGCCTCGGCCGCGCGATGTATTTGGTTTTGGGGGCCTCTGGTGAGGTGCGTCGGCATCTCAATCAGCTGCGCCTCTGTCGTCGCCTGGGTTCTGCCGCTCCCCGTCTGCTTTCAGCGACGGAGCCGTCCGATCAGCGCCCTGGGGACCCATCTACTGGCTCGCCTCATCCCCAGGTGTTACCGACGATGCCTTCCATTTTGCCTCATGGCGTCGCGCCGCCGCCGCAGCCGCCGCCGGCGCCGCCCGCAGTGGACGCTTCGCTGCAGCCGCCATCCGCCTCCCTGGGTCACGCGCCGCCGATCGCTTCCCGTGACCAGCTGTCCTCCGCCATGGAACTCTTGCCCGCTCCGGACCACATGGCGTCATCGCGCGTCGGATACCCCGACGCAATGGAGGTCGAGCCTTCGGCCACTCCTGTCTCTTTACGGGCGCATACGCCGCAGGTTGACGTGCACCCTGGAGTAGGTTTCCAGGCGTTTCCTAGCTCCCCTCGGACCGAATGGCCGGGTGCGGGTGGCACAGCCTCGCCTGTTGTTAGGCTCCCCACCTCATCGCATACGTCAACATGGGGCCCTCCCCACGGCGGGCGGAAGCCTTATAACACGACCGTTCGCCGATTTGCGGGGGAGGAATGTGGTGTCACCGCCAGACACCACACTTGCTAGGTGGTAGCTTAAATCGGCCGCGGTCCATTAGTACGTGTCGGACCCGCGTGTCGCCACTGTCAGTACTTGCAGACCTAGCGCCACCACATGGCAGGTCTAGAAAGACGGACTAGCACTCGCCCCAGTTGTACGGACGACATTGCTAGCGACTAGACGTACGAAGCCTTCCTCTCATTTGCCGAGAGACCGTTAGAATAGCCTTCAGCTAAGTCCATAGCTACGACCTAGCAAGGCGCAGTTAACCATATCTGGAGAGAGTCTTACTTGTATTCACCATAGAGATGTACCACACAAGAGAATAAAGTTAAGTATATGAGATGCTCCGTTCTTTTCTCTATAGCATTCATCAAGTATCCTGTTCCAGAACTCACGCCAGCCGGCGTGTGTGTACGCGTGCCTATCGGTAACCTCACCCTGTGTCTAGACTGTCTTGTATAGACACAACAATTACCGTTTCGTTGTTTATACGATAAGGATTTTATTCACCAGTGTCTTAAAATCATCGTAAAATCTGTAGATGTGCAAAGGAATGCATATATCAAAATGGTATTATACCGAGCCCTGTACAAAATGAGATACTATTTGATCGAGCATTTAAATTATATTAAACTAACCCGAAAACTTCTGTAAAAATAACTGTCAGAAAAAGGTCACCCTATTTCTAACCAATCGAAAAGTTTTACTGCGTTCTCTTCAAAAAGGACTGTGCTATCTGGTAGAAAAACTATTTTCCGGCGAAACAGGCTTCAGTTCGTCAGTTTATGTATAGGAGTGAGAAGTTGATAGTATTTTGTCGTGCGTACATTGTTTCGCAGTTCTCTTGTTTATTTCAGCCAATCGTGGTAGTACTTAATTCGGATTGGTTGTTGCAAGATTTCGCGCCAAAATTATGAACGCGAGTTTTTAATTCTGTATTTTTGTTATTGCACATTTCACATAAAGAATGACATGAATTTTAAGATAAGAGATAATAAAAAGATGACTACTTTTTAATAGCTTATCATTTGTTGAGCGAATAGTTCACCTTGCTATGTATTAAGCTTTTAATTAAGTTTATCTATGAAATGTGGTCGTATCGTACGTTTATCTACTTGTTGTAAACTATTTACATACATTATTACCATGAACTTCACACAGTATTTAATATTTCATCCGGTGTCCTAATTATATTTGATGTTGTTTATTTATTTATTTATTTATTTATTGTTCCGTGGGACCAAATTAAGGAGAAGTGTCCATGGTCATGGAACGAGTCAATAGATGAAATTATAACACGATATTAGAAACAGATAAAATGAAATATAAAAAAAACATATTCAGGTGACAAGTCGTAAATTTAAAAAAAGAAAATCAACAATGTAACACTGGAATTTTCTTAATTTTTTAGCTCTTCCAGGAGCTCCTCGACAGAATAGAAGGCGTGAGCCATGAGGAAACTCTTCAGTTTAGACTTAAAAGTGTTTGGGGTAGTGCTAAGATTTTTGAGTTCTTGTGGTAGCTTATTTAAGGGGATACGGAATCACCTATCCCCGCAATGTTAATATATGCCTACTATAGGGAACATTTTCTCACAAACTACTGGAGACAGAGAGGTAAAAATTTTACTGTATGTGCATTCATATGTTACAACAATACTGAAACAACAGTTTATTGTCAAAGTATTTTCTTACAGAGATATTGTACATTTATTTTTAAGTAAATTTTTTCCATCGCTTTTTACTAGACTATCACCCCTAAGTCTTTTGTAAATCAAGTAATTAAAAAATCGTTGTTTCAGTATGTAATAGGGACCTATGTCACTACGTCATAAAAATTTCAGACTTCTAGGTTGGCCAGTACCTGAGATAATGTTCCTAGATGAAGTAAAAAGTAAACTTACGGGAAACGGAGAAAGAAGATTAAAACATTCCTGATCCGTAGCTAATACCCCCTTCACAGTCTTCATAATCATCTTCAAGTCTTCTTTTGGCACCCCTCTGCACCTGTCTTGCTTTTTTCACTAATGTCTTGATTATATTATCAGCATGCCTTAGTCTGTGCTGATCTAAAAAGAACATAGCACGTACCGTACGGGAACCAACACACATACCCAACTTTTGAAGGACCTGGCATTTAGTCATATTTCCAAGATTGAAGGTTGCCACAGCATCATACACACCAAAATGTAGTGTATTAATTCCGACAAACACTGTTTTTGGGAGACGATGCCATATCACACTATTCAAGCACTCGTTGGGGTTCTGCGTTTTTCCGTGAAGACATTTCATCAGAAGACTTCTGTCAGCCAGATCTCTGAAAATGGGCTTTATTTCTGCCATGATGGCTGATGGTAGACTGTGGTGGTGAATGTATTTCTCTCCTGTTGTTAGTCCCCTATTGTATTTACACCAGCTGTTTTCACCTTTGGGGCACAAACCATGTTGTGGATGCTCATCCGTGGATGCGGTGTGGAAATATAAAGCCCATATAGCTCTCCTCATTTCTTCAAGATTGCCTGTATTTTGCCTGATTGCAAGGCCATAGCAGTTCTGAATGTGGTCTATTATGGAATCAGTCAATCTTCCTCTGCCATCCAAGGTTTTCCCATCATCTAGTTTTTTCCCTTTCATAACTGATTTTAACCTTCTCAGCCTGGCACCCATTCTCTTCTGCACATGTCCTATACATTCAAGTTTGCTTATATTTACACTGTTCCCATATGGTTTGCTTTCCAAAACTTCTTTGAATGCTTTAGAGTCACCATCTCCCAGATATTTGACATAGCGAACATTATACCACTGTGAAGAGCGATGAAAAATTTTCTTCACCCCAGCAACCTCCATGCCACCACTACTACCATAATAATTAGCAATACAGTCATCACTGTGTTCATTTTTCAGCCTGCCTGTGCACCTACAGTATTTAGACATTATTGCAACATCAATAACCTTGCCAGTATCAACACTAGTTGCTGTTACAACACCATTGTTGGAGGTGTGGCCCCTTTTCTGCCACGTGCCATCAAACGCCACTGTGAGGTCACGACTGCCGTCATTTTCTTCCACTGCTTCTTCCACAGCAACCTGCATTGACTTCTGTGCTACATCTTCAACTGCAAATCCTAGTACATAATTGTAAGCTTCAAACTTTGAAGGTGCACTTGGAAGATTTAGAACACCACATAGCATATCACCAGCTGCTTTGCCCTTACCAATTGCTCGCAATCCATAAACTAACCTAATATTTACACTATAAAGTTCAGTTTTCTTGTATCCATTATTTACAGTTACTGAAACTGAACTTGGAAACTTACAGCTGTATTTACAAACACTGCATATTAAATTAAACTGGGCAGCCAGGCCAACATGGGATTCTACTTTCAGAGAAACGTTTCCATGACATTTTTTGCAGCACAAACTGTTTTCAAGAGCTTCACACAATATATTCGTATCAATGAGTTCAAAAACTTCATTCCCTCTATCAAGTAAATTATATTTCTCTTCCAAATCTCTTAGTTTTTTATGAGAAGCACTGTTTTCATTTGGTGTAAGTTCGTTCGGCAAATCAGTAATAAGTGGATTCACATTTTCCAACAGTGATGATGATGAACTGCTTTGCTTTGCTAATGAATCATTATTTCTTTTCTTTTGCCAGTTCACACGCTTTTTAAATACTTTTGCTTTAGCTCTAGGCATTTTCACTGCGAAAAATGAAGCACTAAATACGAAATAACTCAACAACTACTACTTTCTTATATCACACTGTTTACAAAACAGTCCCGCCACAAAGTCAAAGAGTAACTTGAGGAAACCAGAGAGAAACATTTTCGGGCAACTAGTGTATAAATAGTCGCTGGAAACCGGGATATTTGAATTCATGTCACTTTAAAGGTACTGCCAAAAAGTTCATGGTCAGCCACGAGAGACGTGTATAACTAAAGCGCAATACCCGATCTCACAAATATATAAAAATAAAATAGTTATAATTGTAGTAGAGCTATGTATGATACGTCATTTTAAAGAGGAAACATGGCAGAATATAATACGCCAATAAAAAAAAATTCGATTTTTTAACCCAAAATCCGATTCCGTATCCCCTTAAAATGCATGCAGCAGAATACTGCACTCCTTTCTGCACAAGAGTCATGGAAGTGCATTCCACATGCAGATTGTATTTCTGCCTAGTATTAACTGAGTGAAAGCTGCTAACTCTTGGGAATAGGCTAATATTGCTAACAACAAACGACATTAAAGAAAATATATACTGTGAGGGCAATGTCAGAATTCCCAGACTATTGAATAGGGGTCGACAAGAGGTTCTCGAACTTACACCACATATAGCATTTTGTGCAGTGTATTAATTATTTTTTGTTATTTTTGATATATCTGTGTATGCAGTCTCATGCATATATGAATAAACTGTGTGTAACTATAAAAGTTACAAAAACAAAATAATAAAAAGTGAAAAACATGAAAAAAAACGAAAATTTCACAGTAGTCCACAACCCCAGGATGACTACCGCAGTCCACTTCACCCCTCCGCCGCCCCACACCGAACCCAGGGTTATTGTGCGGTTCGGTCCCTGATGGGTGACCATCCGGTCTGCCGAGCGCTGTTGACTAGCGGGGTCACTCAGCCCCTGTGAGACAAACTGAGGAGCTACTTGATTGAGAAGTAGCGGCTCCGGTCTCGGCAACTGACATACGGCCTGGAGAGCGGTGTGCTGACCACGTAACCCTCCATATCCGCATCCAGTGACGCCTGTGGGCTGAGGATGACACGGCGGCCGGTCCGTACCATTGGGCCTTCCTGGCCTGTTCGGGAGGAGTACAGGATTTATTGGCCACCAGCTCCTTTAACGTCACTAGCGAATTTATTAGTATAAGCAAGTGATGTATATATTGCTACTAATACCAAATGAGAGGGACGTTACGTTACGTAACTTCTCCACGTCCTTAGCACAGCAATGTGACGGGTATAAGTAAGAGTTTTGAGCTGATCTCTGTTGCAGCGCTGTCAAGTATAAATCAAGTGTAAGTACGATAATGGGAGAAGGTCAATAAATGAATTAAAATTTGTGCCACAGCCTGGACTTGCACCTAGGTTTCCCTGCTTTCTAGATAGGAATTCTGACCATTACACCACCACAGCACTACAGCTAATATTGCTGCACTCACTACTCAAGTCCAACACCCTCACTGATTGGCATCACGAAGAATCCGAGGAGCCGCCAACCAGTCATAGGGGACCAAAAATTTCGGACCCGGTAAATAAAGAAATGTTATTGCGATGTCGACTGTTCATTTTTAAATATAGAATCACGTCGCTTCTCTCCGTGGATATGCTGCCAAAATTTAAAAATCAAATGTTTTCCTCACAAGTGTCTCGCTCGAGAAAGTCGAGCTGGCCTCTGTCGCCGAGCGGTTCTAGGCGCTTCAGTCCGGAACCGCGCTGCTGCTACGGTCGCAGGTTCGAATCCTGCCTCGGGCATGAATGTGTGTGATGTCCTTAGGTTGGTTAGGTTTAATTAGTTCTAAGTTCTAGGAGACTGATGACCTCAGATGTTAAGTCCCATAGTCCTCAGAGCCGTTTGAACCATTTTTCAGGAAGTCCACCAAGGAAAAGACGGAACGGAAACAAAGCTACTAGATTACTTTTGAATACATTATGAGTGACAGTGATCAATATATTACAAATATTTAAAACATAAGTAATAGCAATGCCTTTTTTAAAATTGTCACTTGTAATTAAATAAAAAAAGAAAGGAAAACAAATTGGAATCTACATATGAACTTCATAGACAATATTTCATAAATACGTATGCACAACCACTGTGCGCTCTCGATTTTTTTTGCTCTTAGTATTGATCTGTAAGAATTATTACGTAATCTATGTAAATAAAAGTCTCTTATTACACCAGTAAATCGTATGTGTGCAGCATGTTCTATACATGTCAGCTACAGGTTATTGCAGCCTACTCATTGAAAATCGTTTCAATAAAGACATGTTGCTGCTCAATAGTACATCGTCTGACGTGACAGTCTTCGCCATTCCACTTTCGCAACAACTTCGTTAGAAAGAAGCCTGCTGCCACATCTTTGCACTGGCGTTTATCCTCACCATGGCAACCACTAGTTTGCCTATCGACTCTACAACAACTTCAGTGGAAAGGAGCCTGCTGCTTCGGAACGGCGTCCAACTTCACCATGGCAACCAGTGGTTCCAAATGATTCACTAACAGGCCTTGAGAGGGCAAGCCACGTACTGTAAAATCGAAGTTCGTTTGTCCTACATGTTTAAATATTTTTAACGCTTCTTAATAGACAATAGCTGTTAAATAAGCTAAGTTTAGTGTGTGTTTATTTTTATTTATTGACAATGTTCTTTTACCTAAGAAATTTTACATTGTTATTCGACCTATAACCCATTGATTAATAATGACATCATTCCATCAGACGTGCGCGGAGCCTTCATTATACAGGGTGTTACAAAAAGGTCCGGCCAAACTTTCAGGAAACAATCCTCACACACAAATAAAGAAAAGATGTTATGTGGACATGTGTCCGGAAACGCTTAATTTCCATGTTAGAGCTCATTTTAGTTTCGTCAGTATGTACTGTACTTCCTCGATTCACCGCCAGTTGGCCCAGTTGAAGGAAGGTAATGTTGACTTCGGTGCTTGTGTTGACATGCGACTCATAGCTCTACAATACTAGCATCAAGCACATCGGTACGTAGCATCAACAGGTTAGTGTTCATCACGAACGTGGTTTTGCAGTCAGTGCAATGTTTACAAATGCGGAGTTGGCAGATGCCCATTTCATGTATGGATTAGCACACGGCAATAGCCGTGGCGCGGTACGTTTGTACCGAGACAGATTTCCAGAACGAAGGTGTCCTGACAGGAAGACGTTCGAAGCAATTGATCGGCATCTGAGGAAGCACGGAACATTCCAGCCTGTGACTCGCGAATGGGGAAGACCTAGAACGACGAGGACACCTGCAATGGACGAGGCAATTCTTCGTGCAGTTGACGATAACCCTATGTCAGCGTCAGAGAAGTTGCTGCTGTACAAGGTAACGGTGACCACGTCACTGTATGGAGAGTGCTACGGGAGAACCAGTTGTTTCCGTACCATGTACAGCGTGTCCAGGCCCTATCAGCAGCTGATTGGCTTCCACGGGTACACTTCTGCGAATGGTTCATCCAACAATGTGTCAATCCTCATTTCAGTGCAAATGTTCTCTTTACGGATGAGGCTTCATTCCAACATGATCAAATTGTAAATTTTCACAATCAACATGTGTGGCCTGACGAGAATCCGCACGCAATTATGCAATCACGTCATCCACACAGATTTTCTGTGAACGTTTGGGCAGGCATTGTTGCTGATGTCTCGATTGGGCCCCATGTTCTTCCACCTACGCTCAATGGAGCACGTTATCATGATTTCGTACGCGATACTCCACCTGTGCTGCTAGAACATGTGCCTTTACAAGTACGACGCAACATGTGGTTCATGCACGATGGAGCTCCTACACATTTCAGTCGAAGTGTTCGTACGCTTCTCAACAACAGATTCGGTGACCGATGGATTGGTAGAGGCGGACCAATTCCATGGCCTCCACGCTCTCCTGACCTCAACCCTCTTGACTTTCATTTATGGGGGCATTTGAAAGCTCTTGTCTACGCAACCGCGGTACCAAATGTAGAGACTCTTGGTGCTCGTATTGTGGACGGCTGTGATACAATACGCCATTCTCCAGGGCTGCATCAGCGCATCAGGTATTCCATGCGACGGAGGGTGGATGCATGTATCCTCGCTAACGGAGGACATTTTGAACATTTCCTGTAACAAAGTGTTTGAAGTCACGCTGGTACGTTCTGTTGCTGCGTGTTCCCATTCCATGATTAATGTGATTTGAAGAGAAGTAAGCGTTTCCGGACACATGTCCACATAAACTATTTTCTTTCTTTGTGTGTGAGGAATGTTTCCTGAAAGTTTGGCCGTACCTTTTTGTAACACCCTGTATATAGTAAGACGTGCACTGGTTTGTCCAGTAGTGATTCTCCATCAGAAGGAGTCTCTTATTCATTGATAATACATCGTTTTATAGCTTTATAACTTTATGTATTTCCTTTAATTAAAGCTTTGTATACGATTTGAAGGTTGAAATGGTGTGGGGGGGGGGGGGGGGGGAGGGTACCAAACAGCGACATTATCGGTCCCGACGGATCAGGAAAGAATGAGGAAGCGAGTCGGACGTGCCCTTTCAAAGGGATCATCCAGTTTGCCTGGAGCGGTTTAGGGGAATCACGTAAAACCTAAATCCGGGTGGCCGGACGCGGCATTGTACCGTCGTCCTCCCGAATACGAGTGCAATGTGCTAACCACTGCGCCAGCTCGCTCGGTCCTCGTAGTCGCAAAACTATTACAATATGCAGAACTCTGCACCTGCAGCTGTAGCTGCCAAGTTAGGAGGCTACATAATGAAATATCCGACACCACATCCACATAGGCAGTGAATCATGCAATTCAAATGGCTCTGAGCACTATGTGACTTAACTTCTGAGGTCATCAGTCCCCTAGAACTTAGAACTACTTAAACGTAACTAACGTAAGGACATCACACACATCCATGCCCGAGGCAGGATTCGAACCTGCGACCGTAGCGGTCGCTCGGTTCCAGACTGTAGTGCCTAGAACCGCTCGGCCACTCTGGCCGGCACGACTTGTAGGTCTGAAGATGATCACTGTAGTGGTTGAAACGGGTCACCGTAATAAATAATTGTTTCTGATAGTAAAAAAAGCTATTAGAGAGTGGTCGGCGTGGCATTACCACGTCCGGGGGACGAGGCCATCATTACACGTCATTCTTGAGTCACAGTCCGGAGCTACCGCTGCAGACACTCCGAGACTACCTGGAGACGAGACGCGAAGATGTCGCGTACGGGATGGCAGACCCCTGCAGCCTCGGGCGGCGTGTCGAACTACCTTGTGGCCGGCGGGGCGCCGGCTTATGAAGCTGGTTCGCGGTTGGGTCTTCTGGGACCATTTTCGACCACGTGAGTGGCGTAGGAAAGCAGTTCGCTTGTTGATCGCGACCTCTGGCGCTGCTGTCAGATAGTGTGCTCTGGCGGCCATTGTCAGAGACACGAGGAGGCTGCGTTTCCGTCTACGGCGACGGATACGATCGTACCCTAAACATCTGCTTCGTTTTCACGAGCTGTGATCAAGGCATCGCGCATCTCTGTTCTGTTATGCGGGATGCAGACGTCACAGGGCCACGGGACGGATGCTGCAGTAGCCAATGTGTCCTTTGGAAGCAACCATGCCGGTATTGACCTTAAGGGGAGTAGAGCGTCAAATGGGACTCCATGGAGCAGGAGAATGGTTCAAATGGCTCTGTGCACTATGGGACTCAACTGCTGTGGTCATAAGTCCCCTAGAACTTAGAACTACTTAAACCTAACTAACCTAAGGACATCACACACATCCATGCCCGAGGCAGGATTCGAACCTGCGACCGTAGCGGTCGTGCGGGAGCAGGAGAGGCACCACAGGGCATTTTAATTTCCACTGTCTATACTTTTACAAATAAATTCGCGAAACTTTGTCATCTGACCAGGAAGAACTCAGGATTCGTACTCATAGCAGTTGAAGTTCAAAAACATAACAAAATATTTTTTTTACATGTGAAATTTCATCATTTTTGAATCTTGCTAGCAGATTAAAACTGTATGCCGGACCGAGACTCGAGCTCGAGACCTTTACATTTCGCAGGCAAGTGCTCTAACATCTGACCTACCCAAGCAGGACTCACGCCCCGTCCTCAAAGCGCACACTCCGCTGCAGAGTGGAAATCTCATTCTGGAAACATCCCCCAGGCTGTGGCTAAGCCATGTCTCCGCAATATCCTTTCTTTCAGGAGTGCTAGTTCTGCAAGGTTCGCAGTACAGCTCCTGTAAAGTTTGGAGACGAGGTACTGGCAGAAGTAAAGCTGCGAGGACGGGGCGTGAGTCGTGCTTCGGTAGCTCAGATGGTAAAGCACTTGCCCGCGAAAGGCAAAGGTCCCGATTTCGAGTCTCGGTCCGGCACACAGTTTTAGTCTACCAGGAAGTTTCATATCAGCACACACTCTGCTGAGTGAAAATCGTGAAAATCTCATTCTGGAAACATCCCCCAGGCTGTGGCTAAGCCATGTCTCCGCAATATCCTTTCTTTCAGGAGTGCTAGTTCTGCAAGGTTCGCAGTACAGCTCCTGTAAAGTTTGGAGACGAGGTACTGGCAGAAGTAAAGCTGCGAGGACGGGGCGTGAGTCGTGCTTCGGTAGCTCAGATGGTAAAGCACTTGCCCGCGAAAGGCAAAGGTCCCGATTTCGAGTCTCGGTCGGGCACACAGTTTTAGTCTACCAGGAAGTTTCATATCAGCACACACTCTGCTGAGTGAAAATCGTGAAAATCTCATTCTGCAAACATCCCCCAGGCTGTGGCTAAGCCATGTCTCCGCAATATCCTTTCTTTCAGGAGTGCTATTTCTGCAAGGTTCGCAGTACAGCTCCTGTAAAGTTTGGAAAGTAGGAGACGAGATACTGGCAGAAATAAAGCTGTGAGTACCGGGCGTGAGTCGTGCTTCGGTAGCTCAGATGGTAGAGCGCTTGCCCGCGAAAGGCAAAGGTCCCGAATTCGAGTCTCGGTCGGGCACACAGTTTTAATCTGCCTGGAAGTTTCATATCAGCGTACACTCCGCTGCAGAGTGAAAATCTCATTCTGGATGCATCATTTTTCCCTTACTATTGGCTGCATTTGTTGCTTTAGGTACACTTCTTCACAAGTAAGAGAGATTCTTAGATGAATTTTGCACAGCATACAAAACCATACTTACAGGTGTATGAAATTCTACAATTTTCCAAATCTATTAAAAACTGTGGTAAAAAGTGACATAACTAACTATAAAATTTGATAATTGTTTCATAATGCGGAGCCACAATCATAGCATATTTCTTTGAAGTCAGTACCGCCAATAGACTTGTTTATTTACAGTGCTACATTTACACTTACACAATCACGATTTCGGCTTCAAAGTGCCATTATCAAGTGTTTTAACTGTTATAAATTGCCTAAGATGACATACTGTCGTATTGAAATACACTATTAGATACGTTGTCTAAGAGTAGATATTTCTGGCAGAGCCTACTGCTTTGCTTCATTACTGAGTACTCCACGGTGTCTCGTTTATTTGGTGTACGTTACAATTTTTGCAGTATTAGAATGGCCTCTTTCGTTATATCTAGCAGTGACAAAAGAAACGCAATCAAATGCAGAAACCACTCCAATCTTGGGTGCTATTCGTGTTAACATTTTATTCAGTATTAACTAAACTAAACTCCGTCAGAACAGGCCTTGGAAGGCACAACGGTACCGACCGGCCGCCGTGTCATCCTCAGCCCACAGGCCTCACTGGATGCGGACAAGGAGGGCCATGTGGTCAGCACACCGCTCTCCCTGCCGTATGTCAGTTTACGAGACCGGAGCCGCTACTCCTCAGTCAAGTAGCTCCTCAGTTTGCTTCACAAGGGCTGAGTGCACCCCGCTTGCCAACAGCGCTCGGCAGACTGGATGGTCACCCATCCAAGTGCTAGCCCAGTCCGACAGCGCTTAACTTCGCTTATCTGTCGGAAACATGTGTTACCACTGCGGCAAGGCCGTTGGGTTTTTCGGTATTAGACAACGATATTTTTATTATTCTCTCTTTTTTTTTGACGAGGTAATAGAATATTTCGCAGAAACGAGAGCACGCCGTGTAAAGTTGTAGTGAGATCAGAGAGAAACAAATGCTGGGATGTAAGGACTGAAGAAATGTGTACTGTCTTCCTCGTCTCTTGTCATTACTGGTTTTATGTTACCTGTATTTAATTTTATATCACACAAAAGAGGAAGTTATTAGCTATTAGGCAATAAAAAGTGCAAATCTGTTATCCTTCCGGTCACAAATAATCCCATCCAGTATTAATCGTGAACCTTTTTTTATGGGGGCTAGGATGTCAAAGCGGCCGACTGGGAGCAGAAGACGCACCACAGGACATCTTAATTTCCACTGTCCCGAGTGTAGGTGTGATGGCATCCATTACAAAAATGTAAACTTTTGAATTCCACAGGTCAAAATACAGTGACGAGCGACAGAAGAATGCTATGAGAAGAGGCGTAGCACTGCACTTGGGCACGTGTCTTAAATGGTTCAAATGGCTCTGAGCACTATGGGACTTAACATCTGAGGTCATCAGTGCCCTAGAATTTAAAACTACTTAAACCTAACTAACCTAAGGACAGCACACACATCGATGCCCGAGGCAGGATTCGAACCTGCGACCGTAGTGGTCGCGCGGTTCCAGACTGTAGCGCCTAGAACCGCTCACCCACTCCGGCTGGCGGCACATGTCTTACATTTCCTCGAACATACATGTTTTATATATGAAACTCTTCACAAAGACGTCTGTTACGAAATGGACATATTATGGAAAAATGGTTTTTTTATGACCTATCTGTCTACTGAGCAAGCAGTACAGGAAAGAAAAGAAAAAATTGGAGAAGGAATTAAAATCCGTGGAGGAGAAATGAAAACTTTGGGGTTTGCCGACGACATTGTAATTCTGCGAGAGACAGCCAAGGACCTGGAAGTGCAGCTGAACGGAATGGATAGTGTCTTGAAAGGAAGATGTAAGATGAACATCAACAAAACCAAAACGAGGATAGTGGAATGTAGTCGAATTAAGTCTGGTGATGCTGAGGGAATTAGATCAGGAAATGAGACGCTTAAAGTAGTAAATGAGTTTTGTTATTTGGGGAGCAAAATAACTGATGATGGTCGAAGTAGAGAGGATATCAAATGTAGACTGGCAACGGCAAGGAAACCGACTCGCAGTCGAGCAGCCGACCCGAGCGGAACGCTGCTCTCTGCACCTGGCGTAGCTGCCCGCGGATAGCTCCTCGGAGTGTTCTCTAATAAGCTGCAACTGGCGTACCTGCCAGTGACGCTCTTCTGAGCGGCACGAACCCGCGCAAGCCGCTTAACGCTTTCGGGCGCTAAGTGGCAAGAGCTTCGGCTCAACTTCCTGCAACTTCGGTTGCAAATCTCCCCAGCGGGACTCTCCCGTTCTTTGGTAGGGTAATCTCAGTGTGAGGGGCCCGTTCACGTCGGATAACCCCGCGCACTGTAGGCCGCTCTCTTCAACCCGCGCTCTCTTGCGCCGCGCATTGCACTCCGCGCAGATAGGTCGTAGGGACACCCCTCTTCTGTAGGAACACGACACACAGCGCTTTCGCTAAAAAGCAAATATTGCCGTTCCTTGAAAAGAGCAAAATTGTCGTGCATCCATCCTTCCCTATCCAAATAAATAAATACTCCCGAAGCAGCAAAGATGTCCGATCTTTCCTGTGCTTCCCCACCACTCACCCGCAGCAAAGCTGCAGCACAAGAGGCGGTAATGCCGGCTACTCCCGCCATCATTTCCGTCCCACTGTCCACCTTCCAAGAGCAGGTCGCCTTGAAGGACAAACAGATCGCGGAACAGCTGGAGCTGATCGCAGAGCTGATGGGCAGTGAAAACACACAGACAGACACACCCACACCACACACACAGGCACCTGCTGAACAACAGAAGGACATGCCCCCTATTTCACCTCTGGCGGCCCAGGCACCGACGGAACCGGATCCAGAGCCGACAGAGGACACAACAAACACAGATGAAGACGGGCCGTGGCAGCAGGTCGGCCCAAGGCGCAGACAGCAGCGAACTACGCAAACAAGTGAGCCCACAAACTCACGAGGCAACGGCCGAGCGCTGCTGCCAACACCATCTACGTCGCGAACAAACAACAATAACAACACAGGGACCAACACAAACAACCCTGCGACTGCAGCAACCACAAATATACACGCAGCTACGCAGAACACAAACAACACCGCGACTGGCTTCCCACCGGTCACCATTCACAACTATGGAGACCTAAGTCTCCTAAACAAGGAATTTAACAATAAGCACAGCCCCACAACATACTACTCTAAGCTCACCGGGGAACACGCCGCACTGTACGTGGCGAACAAGGCGGACTACACGAATCTACTGGACTTTCTCAAAGAAAGGAAGGTAGAACACTTCACGTACAGGACAGTCTCGGAAAAAACACAACAGTACGTGATAAAGGGGATAGACTTACAAACCCCGACCGACACGGTACACAATGAACTCTCTGCTGTCGGGTGGGAGTGCATTCGGGTAAACCGAATGTCAGAGTTCGGCACGGCGAGACCGTCACATAACTACATGGCGGAATTGGCCGACACGGCCAAATCCCGCGACCTGCTGAAGTTAAAGCTATTTCTTCACATGGTCGTCAATGTAGAGGTGTACAACACGCCGCGCACCCCCCAACAATGCCACAACTGCCAGCGCTATGCGCACGCGGGTATCAGATGCGGTCTCGCACCCCGCTGCCGCATTTGTGCTGGCGGTCACACTACCCAACGCTGCAAACTCCCCCATACAGCACCTCGCAAGTGCGCCAACTGTGGTGCTGCCCATCCGGCAAACTACAGAGGGTGCATTGCATACAAAGCACCTCTGAGGCGCAAAATCGCGAAACATGCGAAACCTACCGCCATCACAGTTTCAAAACCGCCCCCGCGCCCAGTAAGAAGTGGAATATCCTTCGCTGGAGCGGTCGCTGGCAGCCCCAGCAGCGCGGGACGGTCAGAGGAGCCCCAGAGCTCAGAACACGCTCAGCAAACACCCCCAGCAACAGGCACACGACAGACAAGCACAACAACTGACACCACACCCGCACCGGGCACACCACACGAAACAAGCAACAACACCACCCTACCCCCTGAGATCGTGAACTGCAGCCCACCACAGGCTACAGAAAACGCACCTACACAGGGACAACCACAGCGCCAGAGGAGGAGGAGGAGAAGGAGAAACAGCCGCAGCACGAGGAACACGACCACACCATAACAAGTACACAGGCAACAGAACACCAACACCCACGAATACATCCCGGACACCAACTCAACAACCCACATAACACACCCACTCACCACAGAGAATACACAGGCGCCCACAACTGCCACACGAACAACCGACTCGCAGGCCAACCCTCACCGAACGCCAACACTGGAACAAGCGGCCGCTAACACGACCAATAACTCGCAGGCCGACATGACCAACATTTCAGAGAATAATAGAAACATTATTCCCCGGACGCACGACCACCGAAATAGTCACGAAGATTATGGGGTGTGTCTCACAACTCTTCATGCAGTTCATGTCGGGTACGCTCAACTGGACTAGCTTCCAAGCCACTATCACACCGCTTTTTACACTACTACATGGATAATACACCACACCAGCCCCGAAACGCAGACTTAAACACAATCACACAGATCCTGTTTTCGAATGCCAACGGGATCGCAAGCAAAAAAGCCGAGATGGCCGCGTTCATGGAGCGAAAGGGTATCCGAATCGCTCTTGTGAACGAAACACTGCTTACGCCTCGCAAACAACTAAACCTCCCAGGTTATTGCGTCTATCGTACCGACCGAGCGGATGGCAGGAGGGGAGGCGGCACGGCAATCATCATACACAGAGACATAGACCACACGAACATCGAGCTCCCAGCACTTGAAAGACTAGAGGCTACGGCCGTCAGGGTCAAGTTCAACGGAGCCAAAACCACACTGGTATCGCTATACAATCCTCTTATAAACATAGTAACACGCGATATCAGCACAGTACTCAACATAGCACCGCGGGTAATAGCCGCTGGAGACCTCAACGCAAAACACCCCGATTGGAACTCACGAATACGAACCTCCAACGGCAAGAAACTGTACGAACACGCACTAGGCCGAAACTACATTATACTTGGGCCGGACGTTCCCACCTTCGTGCCTACACAGGCTCGACATAGGCCAGACGTGTTAGACATAGCCCTCATAAAGGGCATCACATGCACACTCAACCTAACGGTTGAAAACGATCTGGACTCAGACCACATGCCTGTATTACTGCACATGGAAGAGACACTGCAGGACATCGAACCACGCAGGATGCTTAACTACAAGCGTGCGAACTGGACACTGTTCAAGGAAACGCTTGATAGTCGCATTCCTGACACACACGAAATTAACAACACACAGCAAATCGATGAGGCTGTGGCGGCTCTCACAACTGCCGTCCAAGACGCAATGACTGACGCCATTCCATTTACAACACCAAGACAACACTCGACGGCCCTGCCCCAGGAAATCCTGGGCCTTATCTCAATGAGGAACCGCCTCAGGAGGTACTGGCAGCGTACCAGGCGCCCGTTCTATAAACTGCACGTCAACAGACTCCAGGGCATAATACGGAATAAAATTCAAACATTCAGAAATGAACAATGGGGACAGAAACTCGCTCGGCTGGATACCACACGTCCTGGCGTGTGGCAGCTGGCCAGACACTTCACCAGGGAGAAACACTACATCCCCACGTTACAAGGACCAGACGGCCCAGCCTACTCCGCGACGGAGAAGGCAGAGCTTATGGCCACAACACTTGCAGCGTCCTTCATGCCGAATCTGGTTCCTTCAGACCCAGCATTCACACTTGAAACGGACCAGGAGGTTACACGACTTGTAGCCCAGCCCTCGCGCGACGAAATCAGACGTGCTAGCACAAATGAAGTCACATGGGCTATCAAGCACACCAACGCTAGAAAAGCCCCTGGGCCTGATGGCATTCAAAACCGTGTCCACCAGGAGTTCACGGATAAAGCCGTAGAATACCTCACACACCTAACGAATGCCATCCTGACACACCAACACTTCCCTGACTTTTGGAAGGCGGCCAAGGTCCTGATGTTCAGGAAGCCAGGGAAAGACCACTCCCTCCCACAAAATTACCGACCCATCAGTCTGCTGTGCTCGCTCAGCAAGATTGTTGAGAAGGTAATACTAAAACGTATCACTAGGCATTGCATCGCCAACGACACCCTAAGACCGGAGCAATTCGGCTTTAGGAATCACCACTCGACAACACAACAACTCCTCCGCGTAGTCGAACATATAACACACGGCTACAACATGAACAAAGCCACAGGGGCCGTGTTCCTAGACATCGAAAAGGCTTTCGATCGTCTCTGGCACAACGGACTCATACGCAAACTAAGCGAAGCTGGTTTCCCGGACGGACTCGTACGTCTCATACACTCATATCTCACGAACAGATGTTTCAACACTAACGTGCAGGATAAACAATCAACACAACACGGTATCCAAGCTGGAGTACCCCAAGGAAGCATCCTAGGGCCCATCTTGTTTAACCTGTACATTAATGACTTCCCAGCGACACGAAACACGACGTTAGCCGTCTACGCGGATGACACAGCCATCCTCGCGCAAGACTGGAAACCGTCGATCATCAACTCACGAATACAGACAGCACTCAGAACAGCTGAGCCTTGGCTGGAGCGATGGCGTATTAAAGTAAACGTCGACAAGTGCGAAGCAGTTCTGTTCACACGCAGACCGAAACTACTGTGCAAACACCAACACTGCAAACCGATAACACTACATACACGCCCAATACGTTTTCGAAAGAAAGTCAGATACCTTGGTGTCTGGCTGGACCAGAAACTTACATGGGGGGACCACATCGAATACGTTGCCAACCGAGCGCACGCGAGGCTCAAACAGCTCTACCCAATGCTCAGCAGGGAAAGCACACTGAATAGGAGGGTGTCGAGGTCCTTATACATGACACTGATTAGACCTCTGATGACGTACGCAGCTCCCGTCTGGGGATATGCAGCTCCCACACGACTGCGCCGCCTGCAGATCATACAGAACAAAGTGCTACGAATCATTAGCAATGCTCCACGCTACACACGCACCGTGGGTCTTCACCATGAATACCGCATTGATACCCTCAAGGAAGTATTCAAAAAACACGCCACACGACTATACAGGAACTCGAGACACTCGAACAATCCTTTCATCCTCACTCTGGGAAACTACGATAACAACCACAGGTGGAAGCACAAGCGGCCAAAGACACTGCTAGCTAGGGCACAGCCACCTATGGTAAACTAACATACGCAAACAGCGACAAACGTCGGTAAGCCCCTGCATATCAGCAACGCTGACTGGCAACTACCAGCTGCTATTAGAGCCGACCAACAGGCCACAGCAGGGACACCGACGAGCTCGCCCACAGACGCACGAACAATCTGCCAACACTGCCTCACACTGTGCCTCCGGTATATGACCTATCGGACACAAGACCGATAACAAACCTAACTGTTGCAGTTTGCTGACGCTGAACGAGGACTCTGTACCAGCACCCAGCGCCAGCCGCCGAGCAGCACAAACGCACAACGTCAAGGTATCGACATGCATGATACCCACTACTAACAAAGCCTATCCTTGCACAACCTATCGCAGGCAGCAAGACAACCGCTACTGTTCTTGCCGCCCGACCTAACTTTCGCAGAGGTTTTTTTCCCTTGGCTCTTGCCTAGGCACTTTTTTTCCTCTGCCCTTCAAACCGCTACCCTTCGTCAGATTTCGACCAATCTATCTCCAGATGAGCGCGTATTAATGGTTAATCCTAACCAGACGTACGCAAACATCGCAGTACCCACATCCTGCGACACCTCACTTTAGTGAATACTAATCTTATGCAGAGATGGCAGTAGACCTTTCGTGTTGGCCATCATGCCGGTGCGAGCGTGGAGGGGCTCCACCTCCATTTTTTTTTTTTTTTTTTTTTTTTTTTTTTTTTTTTTTTTTTTTGGCAAGGAAAGCGTTTCTGAAGAAGAGAAATTTGTTAACATCGAATATAGATTTAAGTGTCATGAAGTCGTTTCTGAAAGTATTTGTATGGAGGGTAGCCATGTATGGAAGTGAAACATGGACGATAAATGGTTTACACAAAAAGAGAATAGATGCTTTCGAAGTGTGGTGCTACGGAAGAATGCTGACGATTAGATGGGTAGATCACATAACTAATAAAGAGGTATTGAATAGAATTGAGGAGAAGAGGAATTTGTGGCACAACTTGACTAGAAGAAGGGGTGGCTTGGTAGGACATATTCTGAGGCATCAAGGAATCACCAATTTAGTATTATAGGGCAGCGTGGAGGGTAAAATCGTAGAGGGAGACCAAGGGATGAATACACTAAGCAGATTCAGAAGGATGTAGGCTGCAGTAGGTACTGGGAGATGAAGAAGCTTGCACAGGATAGAAAAGCAGGGAGAGCTGCGTCAAACTAGTCTCTGGACTGAAGACTACAACACCACACAGTCCTATTTCAAACGCTCGAGGGGAAAGGGGGGGGGGATCACTATCAAGTTTTCGCCCCGGTTCGGAAATATCATAGATCCATTGAGTTGCGACAGGTGGCCTTTTCAGATGAATCACGTTTTATGCCCTATCGAACAGGCGGCGATTGGTGTCTACGGTCCTGCAACAATGGTGGGAGGGGTCCAGGCCGGAGAAGGGGGGTTTGTGCTCTGGGAAATGTTTCTTGGCGTTCCCTTGGTGATTTAGTCATTCTGCGAGACACAATGGATCAAAACAAGTATGCATCTATTCTTGGAGACCATTTCCAGCCCCACATGCCATATTATTTATTTAAACGGATCTGATTAAGGTCATCAGGCTTTCACTTACATTGGACCAGGGTTTCACATATTTGGCAGCTGTTTTTACATCATAGGTACCTAAGAAAATAACGATTTCAGTACAACAGTAATATTAAAATGAGTGGAGTGTTTGAATCGGCAATGTAAGTAAATAATACAGACTATGAGCTAATGAAGTTAATAGTGGCAGTACTTGCTCTTGCTCTACAGCAGCTGCTGTCACTAATAGTCATAATGATAACCACTCCGTCTACAGGCGAGAAGTGGCCCATCGGGACCATCCGACCGCCGTGTCATCCTCAGAGGAGGATGCGGATAGGAGGGGCGTGGGGGCAGCACACCGCTCTCCCGGTCGTTATGATGGCATTCTTGACCGAAGCCGCTACTATTCGGTCGAGTAGCTCCTCAATTGGCATCACGAGGCTGAGTGCACCCCGAAAAATGGCCACAGCGCATGGCGGCCTGTATGGTCACCCATCCAAGTGCCGACCACGCCCGACAGCGCTAAACTTTGGTGATCTCACGGGAACCGGTGTAGCCACTGCGGCAAGGCCGTTCCGCTATAATGATAACAATAATAATCATGATTATAATAGTAATAATTGTTATGGTGTAAAGCAAAGCGCCGGCATGCCAACTGGAAATGAGAGAGCAGAGAGGGCTGTAAAGAAGAAGACATCAGCCAATTGCACACTGACCGAACACTCTCCAGGACGATAACGCGGCAGCAGTTGCCTAACATAAGCGCCGTGCCCGACTGGTCACAGCCCAGTTTTACCAGAAGCTTCAAGACCAGCGACCTGGATAGAAGCGTGAAAGCTCATTACACTGCTCGTACATTCTATGTTGCTCAAACTTGCAGTTGTTATACTGAAGAGATTGTTTATTTTGCATGTCGCCCTTTGCTTGCGACATCACCGCCACACCTTCACCTGCCCATGTCAGGCAAAATTTTCTGCCTGACTCATGTATAGTACTATCACCGTCAGAGGGTGGTACGGGACTACAAGTCCCACCGCCACACCTCCAAAGTGAATTGCAGTGACGCAGTCACTGCCCAGTGGAAATTCACTGCCTCACCAACACAGTTAGACCGCAATAGACCGGTGATGCTGTATTGTAACATATCACCCCGGACTAGAAGTCCAATTAAAAAAAAAAAAAAAAAAAAAAAGGAAAAATGCTTGCGACACATTTATTGTAATTGTCAAATTTAAGTTCTATCATTTACTTTTCGTAATAAAACTCACTCATATGATTTGCTTGAATTGTTGTCTAGCGGCTGGCCGCTGTGACCGAGCTGTTCTAGGCGCTTCAGTGTGGAACCGCGCGACTGCTACGGTCGCAGGTTCGAATCCTGCCTCGGGCATGGATGTGTGTGATGTCCTTAGGTTAGTTAGGTTAAAGTAGTTCTAAGTTCTAGGGGACTGATGACCTCAGATGTTAAGTCCCATAGTGCTCAGAGCCATTTGAATTGTTGTCTAGCGCTCCGAGAAAGCAGGTTTTCCTAGACGCCCTATCTTTGACAACTTGGCAGGATTCAACAATAATGTCAATAATAACAATAATGATGGTAGCAGATATAAAAAGATTACGTAGGTGTGCAAAATAGATGTTTTCTGAGGTAGTGTGTTCTGGAAATTTAAGACGGCTGGTACGTGGCTCCTTTAATACGACCTTGCACAATCCGTATCACAACTATTAACAGGGCAGGAAACGGGATAGCGAATCATGGTTGGTAGTCATACTTTGATTTACACATATTTAATTTATTAACTTAAGGTTACTTCAGATAATTCACCACAATCTTCGGTACAATGCAACAGTTACTTAGTGTAAGTTCTTATTGAGACAAGGCAGTTATCAGAACCCAACAAGTGTAACCATAAAATGCATATGAAATCAGTTAAGAAACAACTAGCAAATCAAGAATTACCGTGGCTTCGCCACACTTAACAAAAGCTTACAACTGACAGTAAAGTTCCTATCAGAGTGAGCGAGCCACTTAATTGCGTTTCATAAATACACGGCCCAAAATAACGCTTAAAACTCACGTGGTTAACCCCAGTTCACTACAACATGGATATGTAATACAAGCAAGAAAGATTGGCATGAAACAAACCCAGATTACACTTTACATGACTACACACTGTAACTTAAATAGAGATGTGACATCGACTCAACAAGCACTGTGGCCTGTCTATTACTACAGAGACAGATCGCTGCAATTAGCCCAGAATTACATGACAATCGATAGAGAGAATTTAATTACTCTACACCTGCTCCATTTGCTAACGTTTACTTACTTTCAGGTCTGTCTTTTTATGTAACCCAAAACAAACATTTGTTTAAACACCAGAAAATCAAATTGCAAAACGCGTTTTACTCGCCTTGGCGGAAAGGAAAGATATACTAAACTTTTGGTATGAGGTCTTCGCCCAAAGCAATCCAGCCGTGGCAGGGTTACGTAAACACAGCTTTTGACAAACACAGGACAATTGCAACTCTCTGAAACACACACACAAAAATACAGGGCAGAATCCTTGCACCAGACGTAGATGCATGAGTCTACAAAATGTTCCATCCACAGCAATCACTGCACTTTAAACTGAAACCATTCAGGGACGGTTCACTGATAATAGTAATATCACTTGGGTGCAGTTTTCAGTCATTTAATGCCCTTAATAATCAATTAGAGAACAACCGATACAGTTGTAACTAAGACTTCAGTGCGAAGCCAACATTTAACCAGCTCACACGGAGCTCATCCACATACTTTTCGATTAATGGCTGTGTAAGTTCCACAATCACCGCCTCTTAACACGTCGCCGGCCGAAGTGGCCGTGCGGTTGTAGGCGCTGCAGTCTGGAACAGCGGGACTGCTACGGTCGCAGGTTCGAATCCTGCCTCGGGCATGGATGTGTGTGGTGTCCTTAGGTTAGTTAGGTTTAACTAGTTCTAAGTTCTAGGGGAGTAATGACCTCAGAAGTTCAGTCCCATAGTGCTCAGAACCATTTGAACCATTTTTTTCTTAACACGTCGCTCAGCCACACAGACTGATGGCCAACTTACTTGATGTTTACACACAGCACAACTCAGCGGCTCAAGCAGCTTAACTTCAGGGACCTTTCGCATGATAGAAATCACGAAACTTGGGTCTCCGAGCTGCCCCAAAACACAACTTGCCGACCAATACAACTCCGCGGCATATAGTGCTGATAGGGCACACCTGGATGCAATCGACACTCCTTTCTCTGGAGACGTCCCAAGTGTCTCAATGTTTTTCTTTCGAAAGCTGACGGCCGACTCTTGAAGCCCGCCAACCCGGGAGAAAGCCACACGATATTCAAAGATGACATACACACTCCAAAATCGATCGCAACGATATAACGAGCGTGCCGCGTGCTGGCGCCAGTCCGCCACGGTTCAGAGGCTGCACCAGGTAAGTACGAGCGTTGTTTTTTAAGTAAGGGCCGTTTTTATTTAAAAAAAAGATACAAATAATTTTGTAAAAAAACTTTTATTTTCTGATTCTACACACTTTTACCTATTTTTCTACATAGTTGCCTTGTTTATTTAAGCACTTGTCATACCGTACAACTAAGTTTTTAATTCCCTCTTCAAAGAATTCGGCCGCCTGCTCCGACAGCCAAGAGTTCACGGCCGCTTTCACTTCACCGTCGTCATTGAAGCGCTGCCCGCCAAGATGGTGTTTCAGGTACCGGAAAACGTGAAAATCGCTAGGAGCAAGGTCGGGGCTGTATGGCGCATGGCGCAAAACTTGCCAGCCAAAAGAATCAATCAAATCCCGAGTCTTTTGAGACGTGTGAGGCCTAGCGTTATCGTGCAGGAGCAAAACTCCTTTTGTCAGCATGCCGCGCCTTTTGTTTTGAATTGCTCTGCGGAGCCTCTTTAGAGTTGCACAGTAGGCATCTGAGTTGATTGTAGTTCCTCGTGGCATAAAGTCCACTAGCAAATCACCGTGCCGGTCCCAGAACACAGTTGCCATAATCTTGCGCGCGTCTGTTTGGCTTCGACCTTGACGGGTGAGGATGTGTGTCGCCATTCCATCGATTGTCGCTTGCTTTCGGGAGTGATATGGGATACCCATGTTTCATCTCCAGTGACAATTTGACTCAACGTGTCATCCCCTTCTTCCTCGTAACGAATCAAAAAGTCCAATGAAGTGGCAAATCTCTTCCCTTTGTGGTCCTCTGTGAGGAGTCTGGGTACCCACCGAGAACACAGTTTCTTAAAGTTTAGGTTTTCAGACACAATTTCGTACAAAACCGATCTCGAAACTTGTGGAAATTCCAAAGAAAGAGTGGAAATTGTGAATATTCTGTCCTCACGAATCTATGTTTCGACTGCAGCCACCAAATCATCAGAGATCACAGAAGGCCGGCCTGAGCGTTCTTCGTCACGGACGTTTTGACGGCCATTTTTAAACTCTCTAACCCATTGAAGCACTTTACCTTCACTCATTGCATTCAAGCCATAAACTTCTGTTAACTGACGATGAATTTCTGCAGCTGATAGTCTTCTCGCGGTCAAAAAACGTATCACTGACCGTATCTCACACGCGGCGGGCGATTCAATAATCGTAAACATTATAAAGTAGCACAGCGATGCGTACACGTCAGCTACAGAGCTGCAACTTGCATCAGTGTGAACGGGAAGGATGCCGGCAAGTGGCGCAGTGGCTTGTTGCGGCGTCCGCGCGAACTACGGGACTGTACGCGCGAACGGCCCCTACTTAAAAAACAACCCTCGTATGTTGGCATAAGCTGTCGCCAGCACACCAGTCGGCATGGACGAAGTGCGAAGATCGATTACTAGGCGCTGCATCAAGCGCGCCTATCACGAGAGAGGCCAGACACACACCTACAAGCAACAGGCAGCCAACGCCCTCTCGACAGCATGTATTCAAGCCGCCGCCGCTGACTGGACGGCCTCACTCAGTCAACCAGTTTGGCGTCTGTCAGTTTACCCGTGGAGTGGGTTTAGTTTGTCACAGGCTACGACAGTACGTAGTGTCCAGTGGGAATAGTTAACATCAACCAGAATTGCACTTTACTATCTGCAAGAGGACTATTACTGATGAACTTGTACGACAAAACATGTACTCTCTTCAAGTTAAGGGGGGGTAGGACGTCAAAGGGGCCGACTTGGAGCAGGAGAGGCACCACAGGACATTTTAATTTCCACTATCTATACTTTTACAAATAAATTCATAAACGTTGGTCAGCATGACCAGGAAGGTTTCAGAATTCACACTCATAGCGGTGGAAGTTCGAAAACATAACGAAATTGTTGTGGCTTGGCAAGACAGCCAACCCAGTATGAAGAAGCCGAAAGGCACGCGGTTAAGCTCACGCAGGCTGGCGTGAGGTCTGGAACAGGACACGGAAATGAGACTAGTAAAAAACGTACGTAGCTTCTGGAATACTTAACTTTAATCCATAATTGGTGAACATCGCTCTTGACGGTACATGTTTTACAGCATCAATAGTAACTGGTAATGGCGCCTTGCTAGGTCGTAGCAAATGACGTAGCTGAAGGCTATGCTAACTATCGTCTCGGCAAATGAGAGCGTAGTTTGTCAGTGAACCATCACTAGCAAAGTCGGCTGTACAACTGGGGCGAGTGCTAGGAAGACGCTCTAGACCTGAAGTGTGGCGGCACTCGGTCTGCAATCACTGATAGTGGCGACACGCGGGTCCGACGTATACTAACGGACCGCGGCCGATTTAAAGGCTACCACCTAGCAAGTGTGGTCTCTGGCGGTGACACCACAGAAATAATTTTCTTTACATGTGAAATTTCATCATTTTTTTCACTTACTAATGGCAGCATTTGTTGCTATAGGTACACTTTTCTTCATAAGTAAGAGAGATTCTTCGATGAATTTTGCACAGCATACAAACCATAATTAAAGGTGTATGAAACTCTAGAATTTTCCACATCTATTAAAAACTGTGGTAAAAATTGAGGTAATTATAAAAGTGTTTTTTTCTAAACATGAAGTTTAAAATATAACAGCTCATTCGTTTTTTCATAAATTACGTAAATTCTAGAGCTTCATACACCTGTAAGTATGGTATGTATTCTGTGCAAAATTCATCGAAGAATCTCTCTAACTTATGAAGAAAAGTGTACCTATAGCAACAAATGCAGCAATAAGTAGTGAAAAAATGATGAAATTTCACATGTAAAAAAATTATTTTGTTGTGTTTTCCAACTTCCACTGCAATGTGTGTGAATCCTGAATCCTTCCTGGTGATGCTAACAAAGTTTTATGACTTTATTTGTAAAAGTATAGACACTGGAAATTAAAATGTCCTGCGATGCCTCTCCCGCTCCAAGTCGGCCCGTTTGACGTCCTACCCGCCTTAAGCAAATGTTTTCAGTGCCATCAAATAAAGAGCCGGCCGCTGTGGCCGAGCGATTCTAACTGCTTCAGTTCGGAACCACGTGGCTGCTACGGTCGCAGGTTCGAATCCTGCCTCGGGCATGGATGTGTGTGATGTCCATAGGCTAGTTAGGTCTAAGTAGCTCTACGTCTAGGGGACTGATGATCTCAGATGTTAAGTCCCGTAGTGCTTAGAGCCATTTGAACCATTTGTAAAAAGAAAAAAACCATTTTAACACACGTGCACGTGCTGTAGAAAGAGGATATCAGCCACCGATAACAACATCCTCTCCATTGCTGCCTTGCAGTACAAGACTCCACAATAAGAATACCCAACGTAGAATCCGTGGGACCACCTCAGAAATCCGACGGTGCTGGCGGCAGCACTGGAGTCGGTACCTTCTATAAGCTCACTGAATCTTCTTTCTCGTCTCTCGCTGGAAAAGGTCGCTATTCATCTTCTCACAGGCGGTCACATAAATGCAGCTGGACAGTGTATTTCTCTTTTAAAGCAACAGCTCAGCTCACAGACTCAATACCCGGAGGTAAACTGATCTCATTAAAGACGGGGCGTGAATCGTGCTTGGGTAGCTCAGATGGTGGAGCACTTGCCCGCGAAAGGCAAAGGTATCAAGTTCGAGTCTCGGCCCGGCACACAGTTTTAGACTGCCAGGAAGTTTCATATCAGCGCACACTCCGCTGCAGAGTGCAATCTCATTCTGACCTGATTAAGTGCTCGAGACAGAGCGGCAATAAGAGGTGTCATTATCGTTGCCTGAAGATGATGCCGACGAATGTCGTCGAAACGTCGCGCCGTTTCCGCCACACTGAGTCAGCTGCAAGACGGGGAACGTAGCGAGCGGCCTGCTTCGTTCTTTGCGAAGCCTGGCGCGGGCGGTTTCGGTCCCGCTGTTGAGACTGCATGGCACGTAACGTCACGCGTACTGTGCGTGTTTTGTCAGCGCGCGCGGTTTTTCTATGAGGTCGGGCGCGAACACGTAAACACGCTGCCATCTGCGGCACCGCGCAAAAAAGCGGAACGCTCAGAAATTCAGGGATGAGAACGACTTTGCACATCGTCAGTATGAAAGTGAACAGCTACAGGAGGGAAACGTAGGTGAGCTCCTAGTAGACGTTGAAGACGTTATTTGGTTGGTTGGGGGGGGGGGGGTACCAAACAGCGACATCATCGGTCCTACCGGATCAGGAAAGAATGAGGAAGGAAGTCGGACGTGCCCTTTCAAAGGAACCATCCAGTTTGCCTGGAGCGGTTTAGGGGAATCACGTAAAACCTAAATCCGGGTGGCCGGACGCGGGATTGAACCGTCGTCCTCCTGAATACGAGTCCAATGTGCTAACGACTGCCCCAGCTCGCTCGGTCCTCGTAGTAGCAAAACTATTACAATATGCAGAACTCTGCACCTGCAGCTGTAGCTGCCAAGTTAGGAGAGTTACATAATGAAATACCCGCTACCGCATCCATATAGGAAGTGAATCATGCAATTCAAATGGCTCTGAGCACTATGGGACTTAGCATCTGAGGCCATCAGTCCCCTAGAACTTAGAACTACTTAAACCTAACCAACCTAAGGACATCACACACATCCATGCCCGAGACAGGATTCGAACCTGCGACCGCAGCGGTCGCGCGGTTCCAGACTGTAGCGCCTAGAGCCACGCGGCCACAGTGGCTGGCTCAATCATGCAATTCCTGAAGGATACTTGAGTATTGGATTCGTCGTATCTTGCTTTCATTGATCTACATTCGCGAATATGTTTCACATTTTAACCGTTGTTTAACACAATTTGCAGTAACTTAATGACTGATGTAACAAGAGCCATGGGATAGTGATATGCATGTATACAGCTGGCAGCAGTATCGCATACACAAGCTATAAAAGCATAATGCATTGGCGGAACTGTCTCTTGTACTCTGCTTATTCATGTGAAAAGATGTCCACACACCGGGAATTGAAACACTTTGAACGCGAAATTGTACTTGAAACTAGGCGCATGGGACATTACATTTCGGTAATCGTTAGGGAATTCAGTATTCCGAGAAACAACGAAACAGACATGCCAATTTAAACAGACGCAACAACCCCACGATTGGCGATCTATTACAGAAGCTCGAAATTTAGCGCGGACTTCAATGCGAGATGCCTATAACAGTTTCCACAACGAAACTTTGTCTCGAAACCTGGCAGACAATCCAAAGAGATTCTGGTCGTATGTAAAGTATGTTAGCGGCAAGAAACATTCAATGCCTTCTCTGCCCGATAGCAATAGAGATACTATCGAAGACAGTGCTGCTAACGCAGAATTATTAAACGCAGCCTTCCGAAATACCTTTACAAAAGAAGACGAAGAAAATATTCCTGAATTCGAATCGAGAACAGCTGCCAACATGAGTAACGTAGAAGTAAACATCCTCGGAGTAGTGAAGCAACTTAAACCACTTAACAAAAGCAAGTCTTATAGTCCAGACTGTATACCAATTAAGTTCCTTTCGGACTATGCAGATGAATTAGCTCTATACTTAACAATCATGTACAACCATTCGCTCGACGGAAGATCCGTATCCAAAGACTGGAAAGTTGCAAAGGTCATACAAATATTCAAGAAAGGTAGTAGGAGTAATCCACTAAATTACAGGCCCATATCGTTAACGTCGATATGCAGCAAGATTTTGGAACATATATTGTGTTCGAACATTATGAATTACCTCGAAGAAAGCTGTCTATCGACACACAGTCAACACGGGTTAAGAAAACATCGTTCCTGTGACAGTGAAACACAACTAGCTCTTTACTCACATGAAGTGTTTAGTGCTATTGACAAGGGATTTCAGAGCGATTCCGTATTTCTGGATTTCCGGAAGGCTTTTGACACGGTACCACACAAGCGCCTTGTAGTAAAATTGCGTGCTTATGGAATATGGTCTCAGTTAAGTGACCGGATTTGTGATTTCCTGTCAGAGAGGTCACAATTCGTAGTAATTGACGGAAAGTCATCGACTAAAACAGAAATGATTTCTGGCGTTCCACAAGGTAGTGTTGTAGAGCCTCTGCTGTTCCTTATCTATATAAATGATTTGGAAGACAATCTGAGCACCTGTCTTCGGTTGTTTGCAGATGACGCTGTCGTTTATCGACTAATAAAGTCATCAGAAAATCAAAAGAAACTGCAAAACGATTTAGAAAAGATATCCGCATGGTGCGAAAAGTGGCAGTTGACCCTAAATAACGAAAAGTGTGAGGTCATCCACATGAGTGCTAAAAGGAACTCGTTAAACTTCGGTTACACGATAAAACAGTCTAATCTAAAAGCCGTAAATTCAACTAAATACCTAGGTATTACAATTAAGAACAACTTAAATTGGAAGGAACACATAGAAAATGTTGTGGGGAATGCTAACCGAAGACTGCGTTTTGTTGGCAGGACACTTAGAAAATGTAACAGACCTACTAAGGAGACTGCCTACACTACGCTTGTCCGTCTTCTTTTAGAATACTGCTGCGCGGTGTGGGATCGTTACCAGATAGGACTGATGGAGTACATCGAAAAAGTTCAAAGAAAGGCAGCACGTTCTGTACTATCACGAAATATGGGAGAAAGTGCCACAGAACTGATACAGGATTTGTGATGGTAGTTGTTAAAAGAAAGGCGTTTTTCGTTGCGACGGAATCCTCTCACGAAATTCCAATCACCAACTTTCTCCTCCGAATGCGAAAATATTTTGTTGACGCCGGCCTACACGGGGGAGGACGATCACCACGATAAAATAAGGGAAATCAGAGCTCGTACGGAAAGATACAGGCATTCATTCTTTCCGCACTCTATACGAGACTGGAATAATAGAGAATTGTGAAGGCGGTTCGATGAACCCTCTGCGAGGCACTTAAATGTGATTTGCAGAGTATCCATGTAGATGGAGATGTAGAAGGGAGCGCTGAGAACACCAAATTTCGGGCATCACCTCTCACCACGGAAGACACAGTGGCCGACGGCCTTCACATAACGACCGAGAGCAGCGGCGTTTGCGTAGAGTTGTCAGTGCTAACAGACAAGCAACATAGCGTGAAATAACCGCAGAAATCAATGTGAGTCGCACGACAAACGTGCAGCGAAATATGGGGTTAACGGGCTATGTCAGCAGACGACCGACGCGGGTTCCTTTGCTGACAGTACGACATCGCCTGCAGTGCCTCTCCTCGTGACCATATTGGTTGGACACTACATGAGTAGAACACCGTGGCCTGGTCAAATAAGTCCCGATTTCAGTTGGTAAGAGCTGATGGTAGTGTTCGAGTGTGGCGCAGATCCTGGTTGTCAACATGGCACTGTATAAGCTGCTGGTGGCTCCATAGCGATGTGGGCTGTGTTTATGTGGAATGGACTGGATCCTCCGGTCCAATTGAACCAATCATGGACTGAAAATGTTCGGCTACTCGGAGACCATCTTCAGCCATCCGTGGGCTTCTTCTCCCAAAGGTTGGTTGGTTGGTTTGGGGAAGGAGACCAGACAGCGTGGTCATCGGTCTCATCGGATTAGGGAAGGATTGGGAAGGAAGTCGGCCGTGCGCTTTCAGAGGAACCATCCCGGCATTTGCCTGGAGTGATTTAGGGAAATCACGGAAAACCTAAATCAGGATGGCCGGACGCGGGATTGAACCGTCGTCCTCCCGAATGCGAGTCCAGTGTTCTTCTCCCAAAGAATGGTGGAATCTTTATGCACGACAGTGCTCCATGTCGCTGGGTCGTAACTGTTCGTGATTAATTTGAAGAAAATTCTGGACAATATGAGCAAATGATTTGTCTACCCAGATCGCCGGACATGGATCCCATCGAACATTTATGGGACATAATCGAGAGGTCAGTTCGTCCAGGAACTCATGTACCCGCAAGACCTTCGCAATTATTGGTGGCTGTAGGGATAGCATTGTTGTATATTTCTGCACGGGACTTCCAACGACCTGTTGAGTACCTGCCACGTGGAGCTGCTAAAGTACGCAGGGCAAAAGGAGGGCCGACACGGTATTATGAGGTATCCCATGACTTTTGATACCTCAAGTATGATTCTATATACTAAACTAGGTAAATGTAAAAATTAAAACTTCCAATTAACATGTCGCAGTTCATTTCATTCATTTTAATGTCTCTTCGATTATTTAATCCAGATTCGTTATCTACACTCATAAACTAAGGAAATGCTAATACATGGTGAAACAACGATCTGGCGGGCTGTTTGCGCGTTTAAATCACCTCGGGGTATGACCATGCGGTGCATTTGACCTGCGGTCGTCGCACGGTGGCGCTGGCAGCAGTCCACATACGCAGAGGTGTGTTGGTGCGCGTCAGAGTACGGTGCAGCGAGTAAGTGTGCAGACGTTTGCAGACGTGCTAGTGCTGACTGTGTCTTGAAAATGGCTCAGAGAACACATATTGATGACGTTGTGAGGGGTAGAATACTAGGGTGACTGGAGGCTGGTCAAACACAGCAGGTTGTAGCACGGGCCCTCCGTGTGCCACAAAGTGTGATCTCAAGATTATGGCAACGATTCCAACAGACAGGAAACGTGTCCAGGCGCTACAGCACGGGACGTACACAGCGTACAACATCACAAGAAGACTCAATATCTCACCATTAGTGCCCGCAGACGACCACGCAGTACGGCAGGTAGCCTTGGGTGGTCTGATGGTCTGGGGTGGTATTATCATTGGTGCACGTACACCCTGCATGTCTTTGACAGAGGAACTGTAACAGGTCAGGTGTATCGGGACGTCATTTTGCACCAGTTTGTCCGCCTTTTCAGGGGTGCAGTGGGTCCCACCTTCCTCCTGATGGATGATAACACACGGCCCCACCGAGCTGCCATCGTGGAGGAGTACCTGGAAACAGAAGATAGCAGCCGAATGGAGTGGCATGCCTGTTCTCCAGACCTAAACGCCATCGAGCACGTCTGGGATGCTCTCGGTCGACGTATCGCAGTACGTCTTCAAACCCCTAGGGCACTTCACGAGCTCCGACAGGCACTGGTGCAAGAATGGGAGGCTATACCCCAACAGCTGCTCGACCACCTGATCCAGAGTACGCCAACCCTTTTGCGGCCTGTTTACGTGTGCATGGTGATCATATCTCATACTGATGTCGGGGTACATGCGCAGGAAACAGTGGCGTTTTGTAGCACATGTGTTTCGGGACGGTTTTCTCAACTTATCACCAATACCGTGGACTTACAGATCTGTGTCGTGTGTGTTCCCTATGTGCCTATGCTATTAGCGCCAGTTTTGTGTTGTGCCACGTTCTGTGGCACCACATTCTGTAATTATTCTTAGTTTATGAGCATGAGTGTAGTATGTAAACAAATCAGGTAATTACAACGTTAAATGAGATTTCTGAAACGCTTCTGCTTTTGAATGAATAGTTAATCAGTCATGGAGTTTTTGTAAATGAAGGCAACTGGAATCAGATCCTGCCACAAACGTGCACATACACTAAATCGCCAAAAAAACTTTTATAGGTATGCATATTCAAATACAGGGACTAAAATGGCATTGACCATTAGAGATCGTATAGTTGTTGATAATTCCTTTCTGAGTTCACTGGATATTGAAAACTTATATACAAATGTTCCTATAAACAAGACATTAGAAATCATAACGAAAATTTTTGTGAAATATAATAGAATTAGCACTGGTGAACTGTGAATCTTTGGAATTACTCTAGTTATCCTTATCCTTTAATTACTTTTCCTTTAACGGTAAGACTCGTTACCAAAAATATGGGATAGTTATGGATCGTTCATTGTGTGGGATTTCAGCAGTAATTTTTATCAAAGGCTTAGAAAATAAGTTTTTGATTCTCATCCAGACCTTACTATCAATCTGATCTTGTACCACAGATGCGTTGATGACGTTTGTTTGGTATTCAAAGGTAGCAAGGATAAGAACATGTATTTTGCGCCAACTTCCGTCACACACAATCTAAAATTCAGATCACAGTTGACCTAGAGGACGATTCCCACCTTTTTTCAGACATAACGATTGTGTGGGAGGACTTTAAACTGACCACAGACATCCACAACAACTGTTATAATTATTGGTGTAGTTTCAAACCATCCTAATGTGCGTAACAGAGCTTATTTTTTAACTTAGCCGGCCGGAGTGGCCGAGCGGTTCTAGGCGCTTCAGTCTGGAACCGCGCGACCGCTACGGTCGCAGGTTCGAATCCTGCCTCGGGCATGGATGTGTGTGCTGTCCTTAGGTTAGTTAGGTTTAAGTAGTTATAAATTCTAGGGGACTGATGACCTCAGCTGTTAAGTCCCATAGTGCTCAGAGGCATTTGAACCATTTTTTAAACTTATTTTAATAGACTGTCAGAGTAACAGTGAGGGAGGAAACCGACATCATTCTTGAAGTTGCATTATTGATTGGTTACACGTCAGTGCCATTCGTGCAGTTGTTAAACCATTCTCAATGACAAAAGCAACAAAATGAAAGTAAAAACAGCTGTTTCACTCTCCACTGATGGAAGTAAATTCGTTTCCGTAGCTTAGTATACACAGCCAACGCCCTTGTCGCAGTGGTAACACCGGTTCCCGTCAGATCAGCGAAGTTAAGCGCTGTCGGGCTGGGCTAGCACTTGGATGGGTGACCATCCGGCCTGCCGAGCGCTGTTGGCAAGCGGGGTGCACTCAGCCCTTGTGAGGCAAACTGAGGAGCTACTTGACTGAGAAGTAGCGGCTCCGGTCTCGTAAACTGACATACGGCCGGGAGAGTAGTGTGCTCTCCACATGACCCTCCATATCCGCATCCAGTGACGCCTGTGGTCTGAGGATGACACGGCGGCCGGTCGGTACCGCTGGGCCTTCCAAGGCCTGTTCTGACGGAGTTAATTTAGTTAATACTGAAAGAAATGTTAACACGAATAGCACCCAAGATTGGAGTGGTTTCTGCATTTGATTGCGTTTCTTTTGTCACTGCTAGATAAAACGAAAGAGGCCATTCTAATACTGCAAAAATTGTAACATACACCAAATAAACGAGACACCGTGGTGTACTCAGTAATGAAGCAAAGCAGTAGGCTCTGCCAGAAATATCGACTCTTAGACAACTTGTCTAATAGTCTATGTCAGTACGACAGTATGCCATCTTGGGCAATTTATTACACTTAAAACACTTGATAATGGCACTTTGAAGCCGAAATCATGATTGTATAAGTGTAAATGTAGCACTGTAAACAAACAAGTCTATTGGCGGCACTGACTTTAAAGAAATATACTATGACTGTAGCTCCGCATTATAAAACAATTATCAAATTTTATAGCTAGTTATGTCACTTTTTACGAGAGTTTTTAATATATTTGGAAAATTGTAGAGTTTCATACACCTGTAGGTATGGTTTTGTATGCTGTGCAAAATTCATCTAAGAATCTCTCTTACTTGTGAAGAAGTGTACCTAAAGCAACAAATGTAGCCAATAGTAAGTGAAAAATGATGCATCCAGAATGAGATTTTCACTCTGCAGCAGAGTGTGCGCTGATATGAAACTTCCTGGCAGATTAAAACTGTGTGCCCGACCAAGACTCGAACCCGGGACCTTTGCCTTTCGCGGGTAAGTGCTCTACCATCTGAGCTACCGAAGCACGACTCACGCCCGGTACTCACAGCTTTACTTCTGCCCGTACCTCGTCTCCTACCTTCCAAACTTTACAGAAGCTCTCCTGCGAACCTTGCAGAACTAGCACTCTTGAAAGAACGGATATTGCGGAGACATGGCTTAGCCACAGCCTGGGGGATGTTTCCAGAATGAGATTTTCACTCAGCAGCGGAGTGTGTGCTGATATGAAACTTCCTGGTAGACTAAAACTGTGTGCCGGACCGAGACTCGAACTCGGGACCTTTGCCTTTCGCGGGCAAATGCTCTACCATCTGAGCTACCGAAGCACGACTCACGCCCCGTCCTCACAGCTTTACTTCTGCCAGTACCTCGTCTCCTACCTTCCAAACTTTACAGAAGCTCTCCTGCTTGGGTAGCTCAGATGGTAGAGCACTTGCCCGCGAAAGGCAAAGGTCCTGAGTTCGAGTCTCGGTCGCGCACACAGTTTAAAAAAAAACCGGGAGTTTATAAAATCAATAATACCTCCATAGAGCACACTGGTGTGGAATTCGGGACACGCCTCAAAGAACGTGAGTATAAATATAATAGTGCCATGGGCAGACATCTTACAAGGGAAACACCTCATCACATCCCCCTCAGATTTAGTGGTAAAATGGACCAGCAGACAGTCCATCAAGAAACTGAACACAGATCGAGCATGGAAACAGGAAGATGATGTACTGAAGCGTGAAAAATGAAGCAAAATAGAAACAGTGAACGGTCCAAGCACAAGATGTGCAACATGGAGCGAACTTGAATAGCCCTCGCGTAGTTGTTATACCGTCACGATACTGGAGTGCAGTGTTCAGATCTCACTCGTGCCATATATATATATATATATATATATGTCATGGGTGACTGGAATTTCAGTGTAGGAAAAGGGAGAGAAGGAAACGTAGTAGGTGAATATGGATTGGGGCTAAGTAATGAAAGAGGAAGCCGCCTGGTAGAATTTTGCACAGAGCACAACTTAATCATAGCTAACACTTGGTTTAAGAATCATGATAGAAGGTTGTATACATGGAAGAACCCTGGAGATACTAAAAGGTATCAGATAGATTATATAATGGTAAGACAGAGATTTAGGAACCAGGTTTTAAATTGTAAGACATTTCCAGGGGCAGATGTGGACTCTGACCACAATCTATTGGTTATGACCTGTAGATTAAAACTGAAGAAACTGCAAAAAGGTGGGAATTTAAGGAGATGGGACCTGGATAAACTGAAAGAACCAGAGGTTGTACAGAGTTTCAGGGAGAGCATAAGGGAACAATTGACAGGAATGGAGGAAAGAATTACAGTAGAAGAAGAATGGGTAGCTTTGAGGGATGAAGTAGTGAAGGCAGCAGAGGATCAATTAGGTAAAAAGACGAGGGCTAGTAGAAATCCTTGGGTAACAGAAGAAATATTGAATTTAATTGATGAAAGAAGAAAATATAAAAATGCAGTAAATGAAGCAGGCAAAAAGCAATACAAACGTCTCAAAAATGAGATCGACAGAAAGTGCAAAATGGCTAAGCAGGGATGGCTAGAGGACAAATGTGAGGATGTAGAGGCTTATCTCACTAGGGGTAAGATAGATACTGCCTACAGGAAAATTAAAGAGACCTTTGGAGATAAGAGAACCACTTGTATGAATATCAAGAGCTCAGATGGAAACCCAGTTCTAAGCAAAGAAGGGAAAGCAGAAAGGTGGAAGGAGTATATAGAGGGTCTATACGAGGGCGATGTACTTGAGCACAATATTATGGAAATGGAAGAGGATGTAGATGAAGATGAAATGGGAGATACGATACTGCGTGAAGAGTTTGACAGAGCACTGGAAGACCTGAGTCGAAACAAGGCCCCCGGAGTAGACAACATTCCATTGGAACTACTGACGGCCTTGGGAGAGCCAGTCCTGACAAAACTCTACCATCTGGTGAGCAAGATGTATGAAACAGGCGAAATACCATCAGACTTCAAGAAGAATATAATAATTCCAATCCCAAAGAAAGCAGGTGTTGACAGATGTGAAAATTACCGAACAATCAGTTTAATAAGCCACAGCTGCAAAATACTAACACGTATTCTTTACAGACGAGTGGAAAAACTGGTAGAAGCCGACCTCGGGGAAGATCAGTTTGGGTTCCGTAGAAATACTGGAACACGTGAGGCAATACTGACCTTACGACTTATCTTAGAAGAAAGATTAAGGAAAGGCAAACCTACGTTTCTAGCATTTGTAGACTTAGAGAAAGCTTTTGACAATGTTGACTGGAATACTCTCTTTCAAATTCTGAAGGTGGCAGGGGTAAAATACAGGGAGCGAAAGGCTATTTACAATTTGTACAGAAACCAGATGGCAGTTATAAGAGTCGAGGGACACGAAAGGGAAGCAGTTGTTGGGAAGGGAGTAAGACAGGGTTGTAGCCTCTCCCCGATGTTATTCACTCTGTATATTGAGCAAGCAGTAAAGGAAACAAAAGAAAAATTTGGAGTAGGTATTAAAATCCATGGAGAAGAAATAAAAACTTTGAGATTCGCCGATGACATTGTAATTCTGTCAGAGACAGCAAAGGACTTGGAAGAGCAGTTGAATGGAATGGATAGTGTCTTGAAAGGAAGATATAAGATGAACATCAACAAAAGCAAAACGAGAATAATGGAATGTAGTCGAATTAAGTCGGGTGATGCTGAGGGAATTATATTAGGAAATGAGACACTTAAAGTAGTAAAGGAGTTTTGCTATTTGGGGAGCAAAATAACTGATGATGGTCGAAGTAGAGAGGATATAAAATGTAGACTGGCAATGGCAAGGAAAGCGTTTCTGAAGAAGAGAAATTTGTTAACATCGAGTATAGATTTAAGTGTCAGGAAGTCGTTTCTGAAAGTATTTGTATGGAGTGTAGCCATGTATGGAAGTGAAACATGGACGGTAAACAGTTTGGACAAGAAGAGAATAGAAGCTTTCGAAATGTGGTGCTACAGAAGAATGCTGAAGATTAGATGGGTAGATCACATAACTAATGAGGAAGTATTGAATAGGATTGGGGAGAAGAGAAGTTTGTGGCCCAACTTGACCAGAAGAAGGGATCGGCTGGTAGGACATGTTCTGAGGCATCAAGGGATCACCAATTTAGTATTGGAGGGCAGCATGGAGGGTAAAAATCGTAGAGGGAGACCAAGAGAAGAATACACTAAGCAGATTCAGAAGGATGTAGGTTGCAGTAGGTACTGGGAGATGAAGAAGCTTGCACAGGATAGAGTAGCATGGAGAGCTGCATCAAACCAGTCTCAGGACTGAAGACCACAACAACAACATATATATATATATACCAGGCCAAATATCTCACGAAACAAGCATCAAACGGAAAAACAACAAAGAACGAAACTCGTCTAGCTTGAAGGGGGAAACCAGATGGCGCTGGCGCTATGGTTAGCCCACTAGATGGCGCAGCCATAGGTCAAACGGATATCAACTGCGTTTTTTAAAATAGGAACCCCCATTTTTATTACATATTCGTGTAGTACGTAAACAACTATGAATGTTTTAGTTGGACCACTTTTTTCGCTTTTGTAATAAATGGCGCTGTAATAGTCGCAAACGTATAAGTACGTGGTATCACGTAACATTCCGCCAGTGCTTCGTGATACATTACCCGTGTTAATATGGACCGTTTACCAACTGCGGAAAAGGTAGATATCGTGTTGATGTATGGCTGTTGTGATCAAAATGCCCAACGGGCATGTGCTATGTATGCTGCTCGGTATCCTGGAAGACATCATTCAAGTGTCCGGACCGTTCGCCGGATAGTTACGTCATTTAAGGAAACGGGAAGTCTTCAGCCACATGTGAAACGTCGTAAGGTCAGTATTGCCTCACGTGTTCCAGTGTTTCTACGTAATACAAACTGATCTGCCCCGAGGTCGGCTTCTACTAGTTTTTCCATTCGTCTGTAAAGAATTCGTGTTAGTATTTTGCAGCTGTGGCTTATTAAACTGATTGTTCGTTAATTTTCACACCTGTCAACACCAGCTTTCTTTGGGATTGGAATTATTATATTCTTCTTGAAGTCTGAGGGTACTTCGCCTATCTCATACGACCGGGCCAAATATCTCACGAAATAAGCGTCAAACGAAAAAACTACAAAGAACGAAACTTGTCTAGCTTGAAGGGGGAAACCATATCGTGCTATGGTTGGCTCGCTAGATGGCGCTGCCATACGTCAAACGCATATAACTGCGTTTTTTTTTAATAGTAGCCCCCATTTTTATTACATATTCGTGTAATATGTAAAGAAATATGAATGTTTTATTTGGACTACTTTTTTCGCTTTGTGACAGATTGTGCTGTAATAGTCACAAACGTATGAGTACGTGGTATCACGTAACATTCCGTTAGTGCGGACGGTATTTGCTTCGTGATACATTACCCGTGTTAAAATGGACCAATTGCAGAAAAGTGCGATATCGTGCTGATGTATGGCTATTGTGATCAAAATGCCCAACGGGCGTGTACTATGAATGCTGCTCGGTATCCTGGACATCATCCAAGTGTCCGGACCGTTCACCGAATAGTTACGTTATTTAAGGAAACAGGAAGTGTTCAGCCACATGTGAAACGTCAACCACGACCTGCAACAAATGATGATTCCCAAGTAGGTGTTTTAGCTGCTATCGCGGCTAATCCGCACAACAGTAGCAGACAAATTGCACGAGAATCGGGAATCTCAAAAACGTCGGTGTTGAGAATGCTACATCAACATCGATTGTACGCGTACCATATTTCTATGCACCTGGAATTGCGTGGTGACGACTTTGAATGTCGTCTACAGTTCTGCCACTGGGCACAAGACAAATGACTGGCCGATGACAGATTTTTTGCGTTCTATTTAGCGAAGAAGCGTCGTTCACCGACAGCGGTAACATAAACCGGCATAGTATGCACTATTGGGCAACGGAAAATCCACGATGGCTGCGACAAGTGGAACATCAACGACCTTGGCGGGTTAATGTATGGTTGCGGCATTATGGGAGGAGGGAAAATTGGCCCCCATTTTATCGATGGCAATCTAAATGGTGCAATGTATTCCGATTTCCTACGTAATGTTCTACCGATGTTACTACTTGATGTTTCACTGCATGACAGTATGGCGATGTACTACCAACATGATGGATGTCCGGCACATAGCTCGCGTGCGGTTGAAATGGTACTGAATAGCATATTTCATGGCAGGTGGATTGGTCGTCGAAGCACCACACCGTGGCGCGCACGTTCACCGCATCTGACGTCCCCGGATTTCTTTCTGTGGGGAAAGTTGAAGGATATTTGCCATCGTGATCCACCGGCAACGCCTCACAAGATGCGTCAGCGCATTGTCAATGCATGTGCGAACATTACGGAAGGCGAACTGCTCGCTAAATCCTGACTATAGGGAGGGTTTGGGATGCACTTCACGCTGATTTTTGCAAGATATTCAGCAACAACATTGGCTATATGCGGCCGCGCATTGTCGTGATGCACCGTCCAGCCTGCTTCACCTTAATGTGGTCTTTTGCGCCTGATACGGACTTGAGATGTTTTCAGGACATCCCTATAGCAATGTCCAGTTTCTGATGTGTGTGCAGATACAACATGCTGATAGACCATTCCACGAATATCAAAGAACGAGATGACCATAAGTTTCCAGCAGAAGCAACCACTTCTGCTTTTTTGGGTGTTGGTGATGGAGATTTCGACACTGAGCTTTCCTGTTTGCTCTCAGGATCAAAATGATGTGGCCAAGTTTCATCAACGCCGGCCGGTGTGGCCGAGCGGTTCTAGGCGTTTCAGTCTGGAGCCGCGCGACATGTCAGACATGTTCAGTATCGCCTACCGCTGCAATGCAGGTAACACGCGAGGAGCAATGCTTTCTGCATTCGTCTCAACAAATCTTCAGCTGAGGCCTATACAATGTTACACGAGGCCTATGGAGAGCCTGTTCTTCCCTACAGCACAGCTCGAAGGTGGTTCGACTTTTTAAAGAGGGGAGACAGTCAGTTTCAAAGTAAGGTGGACCCGGTGGTCCAGTTACTGCTCTTACGGAAGAAAACATCAACACTGCTGCTGTCATTGTGAGAGAGGATCGACGAATTATGTTAAGATCACTTTCTGAAATACTGAGTACTTCATTGGGTGCCACCCACACGTTAGTGACAGAAAAATTACACATGACACGTGTTTGTGCGCGATAGGTTCCAAGACTGTTGCTTCCCGAACAAAAGGACATTCGCGTGCAGGTCTGCATGCAGTTACATCTACATCTACATCTACATCTACATGGTTACTCTGAAATTAACACTTAAATGGCTTGCAGAGGGTTCATCAAACCATTTTCATACTACTTCTCTACCATTCCACTCTTTAATGGCGCGTGGGAAAAAGGAACAGCTAAATTTTTCCATTTGAGTTCTGATTTCTCTTATTTAATTATGATGATCATCTCTCTCTATGTAGGTGGGTCTCAACAAAATATTTTCGCATTTGGAAGAGAAAGTTGGTGATTGAAATTTCGTAAATAGATCTCACCGCAAAGAAAACCACCTTTGTTTCAGTGACCGCCACCCCAACTCGCGTATCATATCAGTGATACTATCACCCCTATTGTGCAATAACACGAAACGAGCTGCCCTTCTTTGCACTTTTTGGATGTCATTCGTCGATCATACCTGGTAAGGATCCATTTCTGTGCAGCAATATATCAGCAGAGGACAGACAAGTGTAATGTAGGATGTCTCTTTAGTTGGTTTGTCGCTTCTTCTAAATGTTCTCCCAGCAAAGTGCAATCCTCGTTTCGCCTTCCCCACAGTATTATCTATGTGGTCTTTCCAATTTAAGTTGCTCGTAATTGTAGTTCCTAGGTATTTAGTCGAATTGACAGCCCTTAGATTTGTGCGATTTATCGTATATTCAAAATTTATCGGATTTCTTTAGTACCCATGTGGATGACCTCACACTTTTCTTTGTTTATTGCTAATTGCCACTTTTCGCACCATACAGAAATTCTCTCTAGATCATTTTGTAATCGGAATAGATCGTCTGATGATTTTACTAGGTGGTAAATTACAGCGTCATATGCAAACAATCTAAGGGGGCTGATCAAGTTATCACCTAGATCATCATAGTTGATATTAGACGAGTTTCTTTCAAATGTAATCACTGCTGATGAAACTTGGCTCAAAAATGTCTCTGAGCACTATGGGACTCAACATCGGTGGTCATCAGTGCCCTAGAACTTAGAACTACTTATACCTAACCAACCTAAGGACATCACACACATCCATGCCCGAGGCAGGACCGTAGCGATCGCGCGGTTCCAGACTGAAGCGGCTAGAACCGCTCGGCCACTCCGGCGGGCTGAGTCGTGTCAGGTGTGATGCATCGTTAAGGCCGTGATAGCAGTCAGTGTTACTGTCTTGGTCTTACACGGATCAAAGGGGATAAGGCTTGGTTGTTCACTGAAACCCCTGTCCTACGGATGTCGTCGGACTTACAGAAAGACGTTTTGACGATTATTTTGCGTTATTTGCAAGCAACTGGGGATTCCGGCGTCTACAGTAATTCGGCGAAGATTATTTGTTTCGTCGGAGTGTAAATGACTGAACAAGGAGCAGTTTATTTAATGCTCACCTTGTCCTCCTGTTACTGCGTGTGCATCTTGCGAGTGTAAACGTGACTCTCACGTTTGTTGATTTTAAGCGCATCGTCAAATCCTGAATCCGAGTAGTGACTTTGAATTAATTAGCTGGATTGTTCCATTTCCTCGTCACGACGCGTGTGAAATGGCCAAGTAGAATTGTAGACCTTAACTTTCTACCTCATTTGCGTGGCATCAATAACAGAGCCTAATCTGTTAACTAATTAAGGCTTGTGGTAAACAAACGTATCTAAGTATGTTGTTTTAAATGTTATTTGAAATGTGTCAATGATTTATGTTGCGCTAGTTGATTCTGGGATATGAACGGACACTCTGTGACCAAAATGGTACTGAAACAGAGGATGACAGACTAAAGGCCGAAATACTAAATGTCTTTTTCCAAAGCTGTTTCACAGAGGAAGACTGCACTGTAGTTCCTTCTCTAGATTGTCGTACAGATGACAAAATGGTAGATATCGAAATAGACGACAGAGGGATAGAGATACAATTAAAATCGCTTAAAAGAGGAAAGGCCGCTGGACCTGATGGGATACCAGTTAGATTTTACACAGAGTACGCGAAAGAACTTGCCCCCCTTCTTGCAGCGGTGTACCGTAGGTCTCTAGAAGAGCGTAGCGTTCCAAAGGATTGGAAAAGGGCACAGGTCATCCCCGTTTTCAAGAAGGGACGTCGAACAGATGTGCAGAACTATAGACCTATATCTCTAACGTCAATCAGTTGTAGAATTTTGGAACACGTATTATGTTCGAGTATAATGACTTTTCTGGAGACAAGAAATCTACTCTGTAGGAATCATCATCGGTTTCAAAAAAGACGGTCGTGTGAACCCCAGCTCGGGCTATTCGTCCACGAGATTCAGAGGGCCATAGACACGGGCTCACATGAAGATGCCGTGTTTCTTGACTTCCACAAGGCGTTCGATACAGTTCCCCACAGTCGTTTAATGAACAAAGTAAGAGCATATGAACTATCAGACCAATTGTATGACTGGATTGAAGAGCTCCTAGATAACAGAACGCAGCATGTCATTCTCAATGGAGAGAAGTCTTCCGAAGTGAGAGTAATTTCAGGTGTGTCGCAGGGGAGTGTCATAGGACAGTTGCTATTCACATTATACATAAATGGCCTTGTGGATGACATCGGAAGTTCAATGAGGTTTTTTGCAGATGATGCTGTGGTGTATCGAGAGGTTGTAACAATCGAAAATTGTACTGAAATGCAGGAGGATCTGCGGCGAATTGACGCATGGTGCAGGAATGGCAATTGAATCTCAATGTAGACAAGTGTAATGTGCTGCGAACACATAGAAAGGAGGATCCCTTATCATTTAGCTACAAAATAGCAGGTCAGCAACTGGAAGCAGTTAATTCCATAAATTATCTGGGAGTACGCATTAGGAGTGATATAAAATGGAATGATCATATAAAGTTGATCGTCGGTAAAGCAGATGCCAGACTGAGATTCATTGGAAGAATCCTAAGGAAATGCAATCCCAAAACAAAGGAAGTAGGTTACAGTACACTTGTTCGCCCACTGCTTGAATACTGCTCCGCAGTGTGGGATCCGTACCAGATAGGGTTGATACAAGACATAGAGAAGATCCAACGGAGAGCAGCGCGCTTCGTTACAGGATCATATAGTAATCGCGAAAGCGTTACGGAGATGATAGATAAACTCCAGTGGAAGACTGCCTGAGAGACGCACAGTAGCTTGGTACGGGATTTTGTTAAAGTTTCGAGAACATACCTTCACCGAAGAGTCAAGCAGTATATTGCTCCCTCCTACGTATATCTCGCGAAGAGACCATGAGGATAAAATCAGAGAGATTAGAGCCCACACAGAAGCATACCGACAATCCTTCTTTCCACGAACAATACGAGACTGGAATAGAAGGAAGAACCGATAGAGGTAAGGTACCCTCCGCCACACGCCTTAGGTGGCGTGCGCAGTATGGATGTAGATGGAGAACGGATGTGTTGGCACGTCTGCCGTGTAAGGGAATCCTGCTAGTTTTGATTACTTCTGACCAGAGTCGTTGCTCGACGCTTGTCTTTAAATACGCCGCTAACCTGGTAAGCATATGTCTACATCAACATACGCCGCAAGCCACCCGACGGTGTGTGGCGGAGGGTACCTTGAGTACCTCTATCGGTTCTCGCTTCTATTCCAGTGTCGTATTGTTCGTGGAAAGGATTGTCGGTATGCCTCTGTGTGGGCTCCAATCTCTCTGATTTTATCCTCATGGTCTCTTCGCGAGATATACGTAGGAGGGAGCAATATACTGCTTGACTCTTCGGTGAAGGTATGTTCTCGAAACTTCGACAAAAGCCCGTACCGAGCTACTGAGCGTCTCTCCTGCAGAGTCTTCCACTGGAGTTTATCTGTCATCTCCGTAACGCTTTCACGATTACGAAATAATCCTGTAACGAAGCGCGCTGCTCTCCGTTGGATCTTCTCTATGTCTTGTATCAACCCTATCTGGTACGGATCCCACACTGCTGAGCAGTATTCGAGCAGTGGGCGAACACGTGTACTGTAACCTACTTCCTTTGTGTTCGGATTGCATTTCCTTAGGATTCTTGCAATGAATCTCAGTCTGGCATCTGCTTTGCCGACGATCAAATTTATATGATCATTCCATTTTAAATCACTCCTAATGCCTACTCCCAGATAATTTATGGAATTAACTGCTTCCAGTTGCTGACCTGCTATTTTGTAGCTAAATGATAAGAGATCTATCTTTATATGTATTCGCAGCACATTACACTTGTCTACATTGATTTAATTCCCATTCCCTGCATCATGCGTCAATTCGCTGCAGATCATCCTGCATTTCAGTACAATTTTCCATTGTTACAACCTCTCGATACACCACAGCATCATCTGCAAAACATGCTATCGTATGTTGTGGCTATTTTAAATTAATCACTGCTCAACAGCTCAACACAGTTTGTTGGGCGTCAGAAACCTTGTATGTGTTATTTATTCCTTCATTCTAGTCGATCTGTAAGCATGCTATCGTTTATTTGTTACTCTAGGTAGCCATTAAGTTTCCATTTTTGGGCTGTTTAGATGGAGAGCTGCTCCTTTTAGTATAGATTTGTCAATTTCCAATTTATTGTTTTTTCACCAGTTTTTAATTGTGCGTATGCGCGTATACAGGGTGTTACAAAAAGGTTCGGCCAAACTTTCAAGAAACATTCCTCACACACAAAGAAAGAAAATATGTTATGTGGACATGTGTCCGGAAACGCTTACTTTCCATGTTAGAGCTCATTTTATTACTTCTCTTCAAATCACATTAATCATGGAATGGAAACACACAGCAACAGAACGTACCAGCATGACTTCAAACACTTTGTTACAGGAAATGTTCAAAATGTCCCCAGTTAGCGAGGATACATGCATCCACCCTCCGTCACATGGAATCCCTGATGCGCTGATGCAACCCTGGAGAATGGCATATTGTATCACAGCCGTCCACAATACGAGCACCAAGAGTCTCTACATTTGGTACCAGGGTTGCGTAGACAAGAGCTATCAAATGCCCCCATAAATGAAAGTCGAGAGGGTTGAGGTCAGGAGAGCGTGGAAGCCACGGAATTGGTCCGCCTCTACCAATCCATCGGTCACCGAATCTGTTGTTGTGAAGCGTACGAACACTTCGACTGAAACGTGCAGGAGCTCCATCGTGCATGAACCACATGTTGTATCGTACTTGTAAAGGCACATGTTCTAGCAGCACAGGTAGAGTATCCCGTATGAAATCATGATAACGTGCTCCAGTGAGCGTAGGTGGAAGAACATGGGGCCCAATCGAGACATCACCAACAATGCCTGCCCAAACGTTCACAGAAAATCTGTGTTGATGGCGTGATTGCACAATTGCGTGCGGATTCTCGTCAGCCCACACATCTTGATTGTGAAAATTTACAATTTGATCACGTTGGAATGGAGCCTCATCCGTAAAGAGAACATTTGCACTGAAATGAGGATTGGCACATTGTTGGATGAACCATTCGCAGAAGTGTACCCTTGGAGGACAATCAGCTGCTGATAGTGCCTGCACACGTAATACATGGTACGGAAAGAACTGGTTCTCCCGTAGCACTCTCCATACAGTGACGTGGTCAATGTTACCTTGTACAGAAGCAACTTCTCTGACGCTGACATTAGGGCTATCGTCAACTGCGCGAAGAATTGCCCCGTCCATTGCAGGTGTCCTCGTCGTTCTAGGTTTTCCCCAGTCGCGAGTCATAGGCTGAAATGTTCCGTGCTCCCTAAGACGCCGATCAATTGCTTCGAACGACTTCCTGTCGGGACACCTTCGTTCTGGAAATCTGTCTCGATACAAACGTACCGCACCACGGCTATTGCCCCGTGCTAATCCATACATCAAATGGGCATCTGCCAACTCCGCATTTGTAAACATTGCACTGACTGCTAAACCACGTTCGTGATGAACACTAACTTGTTGATGCTACGTACTGATGTGCTTGATGCCAGTACTGTAGAGCAATGAGTCGCATGTCAACACAAGCACCGAAGTCAACATTACCTTCCTTCGATTGGGCCAACTGGCGGTGAATCGAGGAAGTACAGTACATACTGACGAAACTAAAATGAGCTCTAACATGGAAATTAAGCGTTTCCGGACACATGTCCACATAACATCTTTTCTTTATTTGTGTCTGAGGAATGTTTCCTGAAAGTTTGGCCGTACCTTTTTGTAACACCTTGTATATATTACTATTGAGCTATACTTATTGTCATAACGTGAAGAAAGGAACTTATTGGAGGTTAACTGTCGCCCTAAGGTGTTGTGTACGGTGCACTTTCCTGTTATTCATTTTAATGTTCTAGTCAATGTGTAAACTTGCTAATCATTTTCCCTTTAAATGGAGTGTGCCTGCCTTGATGTTATAAGTGATTGTTTCATAACCAGTTCTTTAACGCACCTACTCGCATATTTACACTTATGGGAGAACTTAAAGTGTGTTCCCCCGTTGAACTTTAACTAAAGTGCAGAAAACTGAATCAGGTGTTTATTATTGTTCTATTGCTATTATCTGTCAAGTGTGACACGCAACATTTTCTCGATTTGTTATCAAGTGTTACAATAAATTCAAATTGCAGTGAAGCGATGCAGTATTTCGATTTTTCCCGCGATTTCCTATCTCCGCATTGGTTAATCTAAAACAAATATTTAATCGTTTACAAGCTGCGACACGTCGCGAAAATACAGGGACCCGTATATGTAATAAGTTTCCTTTAATTTACGTGTATGGTCGCAAACTTTTTGTTAACAGATTACCAGTTTCGGTCTATAATGACCATCATCAGATCTGTTTCATAAAAACAAAGTTTTTCATAAAGTTTTTATGAAACAGATCTGATGATGGTCATTATAGACCGAAACCCGTAATCTGTTAACAAAAAGTTTGTGACCATAGACGTAAATTAAAGGAAACTTATTTAATCGTTTAAATATTGGAGGGAGGTGCGTGTGACCCTGTTGAAACATTCCCTTTGAAAAATTAATGAATTACTGTGCTGATAAACCTCTGCGTTATTTGATTTTCAAACAGCTGAGCAAAACTGAACGTACTCACACATTACTCTCTTTACTTATTCTGATCAACACTAAACTGACACACAATATTTTTAGCGCAACGCAATCTGACTTTGAAAAATCCCTGCAAAAGAATACCCCTGAGTAACAATAACCTATACCTTTCATGAATCTCTTACAAAAATCTTCGTTACTCGAACTACTGCAATACAGCGAGCGCCACTACTGTCAGCTAAATAGAAGATTCTAACTCTTGAAGGCACTAACTACTGATAGGCATAGTTAGAAAATGAAAGATTTTGATAGAGAACAAACAATGTATTTACCTTAATAGTGTTCAGAAGTCATAATATATACATATATATCGGCTCATGACATCCAGTCTTACAAACTTCCTTTTTCTGACAGACACAAACTTCCTTTTTCTGACAGACACACGTCCAGATCGTCCGCTCTCAAAACTCCGCCATCTCTCCCCCCACATCCACCACTGCTGGCGGCTCACCTTCAACTGCCCAACGCTCAGTGTTGCCAACTCTAAAAAACCTGAGTCGCTAGATTCAGTATCAAAAGTCGCTAGAAAGTCGCTAAAACTGATTTTACTAGGGGTGTACTGAAAATTTCGTGCTCTGAATGGTGCAATAAGCCAGTGTGTGTGTGTGTGGGGGGGGGGGGGGGGTGTAATAAAATATTAATACAGATTGTCTCATACGTAATTGCTATATTGTCTTAATTAAATGACGCATCACAACATCATACGTATAAAATACGCTAACGTTTAATTAAACATGTTATCGTAATTGACGCAACGCATAAATTGTTGTTTCTATCACAGTAGTCATATATACTAGAAATATACAACTATATTTGTAACAAAAGAAAGCAAGAACTCAAATTAGGTTACAAAATATATACATACTGGTATGTGAGCTATTCATCGTCGTCACTCAGAAGATCGAATAACTCTTCTGTTTCATGCTCTGACAGAACTGTAGTTGGTGTAGAGGTTGAACGTCGCACAAAAGATGATGTTGCAGTTTGACTGGTTTTGTCGCAAAAGAGTAGCTTTTTCAATAAGCTCCAATACGTGTGACGGTATGTCAAAAGATGCCACAATGTTTATTTTGTTTCTTCAGCTGGTCTCTCAATATGATCAAAGCATTAATTGTCTTTAACGATAATCTGTTACGTTGTTTAGTTTTTATAATGTTCATAGAACTGAATATTCTTTCCACTTCTGCATTTGAAGGTGGAAGGCATAGAACAGTCATTGCTAGCTGTGAAATCAAAGAGAAAGGATTCTCCCCTGCGGCATTTTTATACTGTAAATCCTCACTCCAAAATCGAACAGTGTTAGTAGTGTTATTCCACCTAATGAAGTTGATATTATGCCATTCTTGCAGCACAGCACACCGTCTATGAAATCGCCACTAAAACCCAATTCTTTGGCTACATCCGCTACAGCATTATTTTTATTCAATTTTAGTGTTTCTTCAACATTCAGTATTGACATTTTTTTCAGGATCGTAACGTTACTTGTCAGTCTTTGTTGAATTTCTTTTATGAGTTTCAGACTAAACTGAATGCATCTCTTCTTCAAATAAAATTTATTTTCTTCAAACAAACTTGACTCATACAATTTCTGTTCAAACATAAAGCCAAGGTTCGGATTTGCGTACATAGATTCGCATAGAACGGGGTTGTCAACAAATCAACAGTTGGAAAAAACTATGTTTTGTCCGAGTGACTGCATGAGAAATACAAATGTATCTAGTAATGTAGTGGGGTCATTGTCTTCTCCTTCAAAATCTTTTATTGCTATTTGTACGTCTTTTAAAGCATGTTTAAGGTAAAACATGTAAAGGTGATTTGAGTCGTCACAATACATCTTGTAGAAAAGATCGACAGTGTAAAAATTGTCTTGAACCAAGGCAAGTGAAAAATGTAGCTTTAGTTCTTCCCATTGCTCCAGAATTCTTCGTGTTTCTGGTTCAATTGAAAGCTAACGTCTTGCACAGACCTTCAAAATTTTTAGTGGCTGTTTTCCACAATTTATTGTCTCATAAACCTTTTTATATTCCTCTTGTCTTTTGGGTGAAATGGAGAACCAATTGTAGGTGTCCCGTACAAGAAACTCTATGTTTCTAGGTATGGTATTCATTGAGGCGTGCGAAACTGCAAGCTGAAGAGAGTGACAAATGCAACGGATTAATACCATTTCTCTCTTGATTTGTTCGAAAAGCCCATTGCTTATTCCAATTATTGCAGAAGCATTATCTGTGCCAATTCCCACCATATTAGCGACTGGAAGTTTGAGATCTTTCAAAGAATTCACAAGAACAGCAGCCAGATTTCTTGCATCTGCAGTTTCTACTACAGCAAGTTTGAGAAACGCTGATCTAATGGTTTGGTTGTTTACACTATAGTACCGTATAACGATACCTAGCATTTTAGATATTGATACATCTGTGGATTCATCTATTTGTACACTGTATTTTTGGTTACCTATATCTTCAACCAATCATTGTGTAAAATATGGAGCCAAAACCTCAGTTATAATGTTAGTGCACTTTGTACGATGTAATTGGAAGTTTATAGCGCCCTCATCACCGGAAAACACCTTCTTGCACAGTATTCCTAAATGATCTACAGCTAAAATAGAACAATGTTCAGCAATAAATAAAGAAAGGGTGCCTTCCGCACTGCTTGCTATTCTAACTGTAGTTTTCGGAACAATTTTCACAGGTTAGGTTTTTTTTTTAATCAATTTTTTGTTTATGCTTAATAGTTTTCGAACGCTTTCTAATATCACAATTTAGCATAAAAGTGTTGACATACTTAACAACTTGCCTTGGATAAGTCTCCAACGACTGGTTTCAGCCACCCATTGAATTCAGGTTCTGCTTCCCACGCATCCCGATATTTTTGAGCGTACTGCTTCTTCTTCTGCGGTAAATCCATTATGTAAGCCACCACAACATAATTTTCACCAGTTTATAATCGTTTATAATAATATATTAAAACTCGGGCGAACTAGAGGTCATGAAACAATCTAATCACTCGGTAACTCGACATCAGTCCTACTGTTCATTGTTTAAAACGAGATACCCCCACCGAATTGTTCTTGCTTTATGACTGTGCATGTGGTAATAATTTGACTGCGAGTTAAAATTTCGAAAAATTGGAAGTTGCTGGACAGAAATGTATTTTATTATACTTAATATTAAGTATGTTTTTTGTCAATTCGAAAAATAAAGGGAGTTCAAAAGATGAAGAATTATAGATCGATACGCTATCGACGATAACAGGCTAGTGGGTAATGAATAATGAATTGTTCTATAGTCAAGGTTTTCTTACTCTGTAGGCAATTCCCACATTCAGGTTTACTAAACGTTTAACAATGCTACATGATCTGCTAAGAACTTAATTTAACTTAGTAAATCTAGAACAAAGTCTGTGTAGTACCCATTCTATAGTTAAAATCTGGCCCAAAATAGTTTTGATTTGTACTTCAAAAGTCGTCAGTACTCCAAAAGTCGCCAGATAAGTCGCTAAGTAATTTTTGTCGCTAAAAAGTTTTTTTTGTCGCTAAGACGAAGGCAAAAGTCGCCATTTCTAGCGACAAAGTCGCTAAATTGGCAACACTGCCAACGCTACGCTCTGTCCACATCCAACTGCCCAACACTACAATAGCAAATATTCGAACAATGCAAACCAGCCACAGACTGCACACAGCACAGCCAGTGATTTTCATACAGAGCGCTACATGGCGTTACCAACATAAAAGCCTAAAGAGCCTACTTACAGTATTACTTAGTTCATTCTTACTTGACTCTCGCCGGCCGTAGTGGCCGTGCGGTTCTAGGCGCTACAGTCTGGAGCCGAGTGACCGCTACAGTCACAGGTTCGAATCCCGCCTCGGGCATGGATGTGTGTGATGTCCTTAGGTTAGTTAGGTTTAATTAGTTCTAAGTTCTAGGCGACTGATGACCTCAGAAGTTATGTTGCATAGCGCTCAGAGCCATCTAAACCATCTGAACTTGACTCTCCGACGTGAGGGGTACCGGTTTTATGAGAGACACCCTGTATGTACGTGTTTGTCTTTCCCACGCGCTATTGGAGAGTGGAACAGTGTGGGAGTACTCAGAAAGAGGCTCTGGCCAAACACTTCAGTGTGAATTGCAGCGAACTCGCGTACTTGTAGAGAAGCAATTAACAGAATGCGTAACCAAATGGCGTAAGTGTGATCGTTTAGACAGAAGGCACGCCGAGATTAGCTTTTTTTCGGCGCGCAGTGTCATCTCGCGGAGTACTGAGCATTCCGGCCGTACGTGTTGCAAGAAGTCGGCGGCTTTGACCGGGCGGCCCGTGCCTTTACCGCGCCCTGTGCTGTGCGCTCCGGTCTGGCACGCCGTGGCCGTCGCTGTGTGTGTCGGCTGCCTTTGGCGGGCGCGCTTTTTGCCTCCTCTCCTCGGCAATGCGGGTGTGACGTCAGCGCCAGGCGGTGCTGGCTTCTTGTCGCACCACACAGCCGGCCGCGCCTTCGCCGGGCCGCGGGGTTGACATGCCACAGCGCGATGATTGTCTCGCACGCTGTTGGCACTGCTGCAGGGGCTTGGCTGGCCAGATTCCGAAGAGGAAAACACCGGGACACCTCTGTTTGTATGCAACCCCATTCCTACACTTCCACTTACCTTTCTTGTCACTTGTCATTATATTTTGAAGTTGAGAATAGCTCTGATTACTGCCAGCATCATATTTAAAGTATCAGGGAAGCAGGTTGCTAGCCTTACTTGCCCCGAGTCCCATTGGGCTTTACCCCTAACGGCTGAGGGACTAACCGGTGATTTGGTAGTCTTTGCCATATGAGCACAAAGGTGACCACGACTCAGAATATGTCCGAGATGCCCAGCCTTATTCCAAAGTAACTGGTATCCCGACTGTCGGGACCACTTACTTGGCCACTCATACGTTGCCCGTGGTTCATGAACTAGGACATGACTAGAGGAACCCACACCATGAACCAGGAACCCACACCATGAACTGGAAGCGAGGTGTAGCAAAGCTAATGCAGTGAGCGCTCAGCTACGATCTACTCTCTTCTGCAAGAAGGAAGTCAGTACCAAGACTAAGTTATCTGTGCACCGTTCAATCTTTCGACCAACTTTGTTGTATGGGAACGAAAGCTGGGTGGATTCAGGTTACCTTATCAACAAGGTTGAGGTTACGGATATGAAAGTAGCTAGGATGATTGCAGGTACTAGTAGATGGGAACAATGGCAGGAGGGTTTCCACAATGAGGAAATCAAAGAAAAACTGGGAATGAACTCTATAGATGTAGCAGTCAGGGCGAACAGGCTTAGATGGTGGGGTCATGTTACACGCATGGGAGAAGCAAGGTTACCCAAGGGACTCATGGATTCAGCAGTAGAAGGTAGGAGGAGTCGGGGCAGACCGAGGAGAAGGTACCTGGATTCGGTTAAGAATGATTTTGAAGTAATAGGTTTAACATCAGAAGAGGCACCAATGTTAGCACTGAATAGGGGATCATGGAGGAACTGTATAAGGGGGGCTATGCTCCAAATTGAACGCTGAAAGGCATAATCAGTCTTAAATGATGATGATGATGATGATTATGATGAGAATAGCTCTATGATAATGTAAAAGCTGAAGAACCTATACAAGAATGTACAGAGTGGCAATTATTGAGCTACATAAAAAAAGTAGATTAGCTGCAAACAGATATTCGGTTACGACATGTTCGATACGCGTGCCAGCCACCTGACTGGCCGTTTTCAGCTCAGCAATGGTTTTGGGGTTATTACTGCCCACTTTGTCTTCAATATAGCCCCACAAAAAAGGAGTCGCATGTGTTCAGATCCGGAGAACATCGCGGCCAATCGAGGCCCATGCCACTGTCCTCTGGGTACCCCAGAGCCAGAATGCGGTCCCCAAAGTGCTTCTTCAGGACATCAAACACCCTCCTGCCTCGATGGGGTCGATCTCCGTCTCGCATGAACCACATCTTGTCGAAATCAAGGTCACTTTGGACAAGAGGTAGAAATAGTCTTCCAAAACCTCCAGGTAGTGTTCGGTAGTCACTGTGTCATCGAGGAACATCACACACACAATTCCTATACAGGGTGTTACAAAAAGGTACGGCCAAACTTTCAGGAAAAATTCCTCACACACAAATAAAGAAAAGATTTTATGTGGACATTGTGTCCGGAAACGCTTAATTTCCGTGTTAGAGATCATTTTAGTTTCGTCAGTATGTACTGTACTTCCTACGCTCAATGGAGCACGTTATCATGATTTCAACCTGTGCTGCTAGAACATGTGCCTTTACAAGTACGACACAACATGTGGTTCATGCACGATGGAGCTCCTGCACATTTCAGTCGAAGTGTTCGTACGCTTCTCAGCAACAGATTTGGTGACCGATGGATTGGTAGAGGCGGACCAATTCCGTGGCCTCCACGCTCTCCTGACCTCAAACCCTCTTGACTTTCATTTATGGGGTCATTTGAAAGCTCTTGTCTACGCAACCCCGGTACCAAATGTAGAGACTCTTCGTGCTCGTATTGTGGACGGCTGTGATACAATACGCCATTGTCCAGGGCTGCATCAGCGCATCAGGGATTCCAAGCGACGGAGGGTGGATGCATGTATCCTCGCTAACGGAGAACATTTTGAACATTTCCTGTAACAAAGTGTTTGATGTCACGTTGGTAAGTTCTGTTGCTGTGTGTTTCCATTCCATGATTAATGTGATTTGAAGAGAAGTAATCAAATGATCTCTAACATGGAAAGTAAGCGTTTCCGGACACATGTCCACATAACATATTTTCTTTCTTTGTGTGTGAGGAATGTTTCCTGAAAGTTTGGCCGTACCTTTTTGTAACACCCTGTATATGACGGTAGTATCTGTACCCGAAAGAACAGTTAGCGTTGATGACGTCGCAGCTTTGCTAGAATGAAATGATACTTAAATGGACACCCTAGCTGCAAACAGGCACTGATATAGAATGAAATTTTCACTCTACAGCGGAGTGTGCGCTGATATGAAACTTCCTGGCAGATTAAAACTGTGTGCCGGACCGACACTCCAACTCGGGACCTTTGACTTTCGCGGGCAAGTGCTCTACCGACTGAGCTACCCAAGCACGACTCACGCCCCGTCCTCACAACTTTACTTCTGCCAGTACCTCGTCTTCTACCTTCCAAACTTTACAGAAGCTCTTCTGTAAACCTTGCAGTACTAGCACTCCTGCTGGACTCGCATTCGGGAGGACGAAGGTTCAATCCCGCGTCCGGCCATCCTGATTTAGGTTTTCCGTGATTTCCCTAAATCGCTCCAAGCAAATGCCGGGATGGTTCCTTTCAAAAGGCACGGCCAACTTCCTTCCCCGTCCTTCCCTAATCCGATGAGACCGATGATCTCGTTGTCTGGTCTCCTTCCCCAAAGTAACCAACCAACCAACTAGCACTCCTGGCAGAAAGGATATTGCAGAGACATGGCTTAGCCCCAGCCTGGGGGTTGTTTCTAGAATGAAATTTTCACTCTACAGCGGAGTGCTAGTTCTGCAAGGTTCGCAGAAGAGCATCTGTAAATTTTGGAAGGTAGGAGACGAGGTACTGGCGGAATTAAAGCTGTGGGGACGGGGCGTGAGTCATGCTTGGGTAGCTCAGTCGCTAGAGCACTTGCCCGCGAAAGGCAAAGATCTCGAGTTCGAGTCTCGGTCCGGCACACAGTTTTAAACTTCCAGGAAGTTTCAGGCATTGATATACTTCATTGGGGACATGTTGAAAATGTGTGCCCCAACCGGGACTCGAACCCGGGAACTCCTGCTTACATGGCAGACGCTCTATCCATCTGAGCCACCGAGGGCACAGAGGATAGTGCGTCTGCGGGGACTTATCCCTTCCACACTCCCAGTGAGACCCACATTCCCAACTGTCCACACCACTACATTTGTAGTGCGCCTAATAGATGTTTGCCCATCATTGACCTTCTTGTGCGAATTCGCAAGCAATGCCCGAACTCGTACGGAAGTTGATAGATTTATCTGCCACGAGTAATGTCCCCAATGAAGTATGTCAACGCCTGTTTGCAGCTAGGGTGTCCATTTAATTATCATTACAAATAATTCCGTGATTGGAGGCTGCACAGCACACAGTCACCTGTTTGAGCGTGAAGAGACTTCTCGATCGCGAAATCTGAATTCTCGGTCCTCCAAATGCGCCAATTTTGCTTATTGGCGAACCCGTCCAAATGAAAGTGGGCCTCGTCGCTAAACCAAACCATGCATGTGCATACTAATCCCCATCATGCCCTGTGGCCAGCCATGCAGTTTGAACGTCCTAACGCAAACAACTCAGATGTTATGGCGATTTTATTTCATATAGGTGTCACACTCTATTTCCATTTTCGTCATTTTATTAATCAGTCACGGCTGCAAAATACTAACGCGAATTCTTTACAGACGAATGGAAAAACTGGTAGAAGCCGACCTCGGGGAAGATCAGTTTGGATTCCGCAGAAATGTTGGAACACGTGAGTCAATACTGACCTTACGACTTATCTTAGAAGAAAGATTAAGGAAAGGCAAACCTAAGTTTTTAGCATTTATAGACTTAGAGAAAGCTTTTGACAATGTTGACTGGAATACTCTCTTTCAAATTCTGAAGGTGGCAAGGGTAAAATACAGGGAGCGAAAGGCTATTTACAATTTGTACAGAAACCAGATGGCAGTTATAAGAGTCGAGGGACATGAGAGGGCAGCAGTGGTTGGGAAGGGAGTGAGACAGGGTTGTAGCCTCTCCCCGATGTTACTCAACCTGTATATTGAGCAAGCAGTAAAGGAAACAAAACAAAAATTCGGAGTAGGAATTAAAATCCATGGAGAAGAAATAAAAACTTTGAGGTTCGCCGATGACATTGTAATTCTGTCAGAGACAGCAAAGAACTTGGAAGAGCAGTTGAACGGAATGGATGGTGTCTTGAAAGGAGGATATAAGATGAACATCAACAAAAGCAAAACGAGGATAATGGAATGTAGTCGAATTAAGTCGGGTGATGCTGAGGGAATTGGATTAGGAAATGAGACACTTAAAGTAGTAAAGGAGTTTTGCTATTTGGGGAGCAAAATAGCTGATGATGGTCGAAGCAGAGAGGATATAAAATGTAGCCTGGCAATGGCAAGGAAAGCGTTTCTGAAGAACAGAAATTTGTTAACATCGAGTATAGATTTAAGTGTCAGGAAGTCGTTTCTAAAACTATTTGTATGGAGTGTAGCCATGTATGAAAGTGAAACATGGACGATAAATAGTTTGGACAAGAAGAGAATAGAAGCTTTCGAAATGTGGTGCTACAGATGAATGCTGATGATTAGATGGGTAGACCACATAACTAATGAGGAGGCATTGAATTGGGGAGAAGAGGAGTTGGTGGCACAACTTGACAAGAAGAAGGGACCGGTTGGTAGGACATGTTCTGAGGCATCAGGGAATCACAAATTATCGTTGGAGGACAGCGTGGAGGGTAAAAATCGTAGAGGGAGACCAAGAGATGAATACACTAAGCAGATTCAGAAGGGTGTAGGCTGCAGTAGGTACTGGGAGATGAAGTAGCTTGCACAGGATAGAGTAGCATGGAGAGCTGCACCAAACCAGTCTCAGGACTGAAGACCACAACAACAACAACAACAATTATGACGAAAATGAAAATAGAGGGTGACTGATTTATACTTTTTATTGCAGCAGCCTGGATATATTTTCTCCAGTGATTAGTCACTTGCTAGGTACTTAGGTACAATTTGTTAATCCTAAAACCCGTGTAATATTACTGATCAGTAATCAGAATAAAATGGTACATTCCACACTAAAATTTATGATTTTGTTTGAGTGTACACTGTTAGGGCAAGCTGATTTATGGAGAGCCCTGCAGGATTCATGGTGTTAGTTCCCTCCAGCACTACTTCAGACATTAGTCGGGAGCATGCCACGTCGTGGTGAGGAACTTGTGCGTGCTCTTGGAGGCCCTACAGGGTATTAGGCAGGTGTGACGGTTTCTTTGGCTCTACTTCTAAGAAACTTGTTTTTCACAAATATTTAGCTAACTGAGAAATACTAATGCACACACTTTGTTTCTCGATTAAAACCCGCGACAGTTATGTATCCCGAAGTATTTTCTCGGGATACCGGGAAGTTTTTGTGAAAAGTGGGACTGTCTCGGTTATCGGACGGGATTCGTGACACGCTCCTCCGAAGCGTCTTGTTTGAGCGTCATTCGATAGTTGAACAGGCTAATAAAGCCGACTCTCCATTATTCGAAGCCAAACGTACCACAGAAATATGCGAATATGGTTCAAATGGCTCTGAGCACTATGGGACTTAACATCTATGGTCATCAGTCCCCTAGAAGTTAGAACTACTTAAACCTAACTAACCTAAGGACAGCACACAACACCCAGCCAGCACGAGGCAGAGAAAATCCCTGACCCCGCCGGGAATCGAACCCGGGAACCCGGGCGTGGGAAGCGAGAACGCTACCGCACGACCACGAGATGCGGGCACAAATACGCGAATAATTGAGAGTTCAATTAAACCAATGTTTGGCAAATTAAGAAGGACTCGAGAAGTAATCGAAGTAAAGGTGCGGTCGAAGTGGCGCCAGACATCGGCTGGTTCCACCGACAGCCGCCACCGGCCGATGACGTTCAGTCTTTTGAAATCAGTTCAGCAGTTTACACGCCCATCGGTGACATTCAGCTCAGTTTCTCTTCTGGTGAATGGGTCCACGTTCTCACACACGAACTACGTACTGTGATAAACTAACGGGTTTAGTCCAAGAAAGGAGTCTGTAACATCCTGGGAATGAAAAATACCATCATCGTCATAAAGCTCAAAATCTGTGGATTTACATCACTGCAGTACTGGAAACCACAAGCACGGAAATCAGTTATCGGAAATTTTACACATAAATTGTAACCTCAAGAAATAATTCGTTCAAATGGGAAGGGTTGCGTATCTTCTGCTTAGAGCTACTCTAGTGAATCTTTTTTGTCTTTTGGTACGTGCACATTAGCTGTCTACAAATTATTACTATTGCTTACTGTCGTTTTTATGCCAGCAGGGTCGAGATCCAGTTACATGAGGTGTTTTGCAAGTCTGGTGTATGTGTTTGCGCTTTTGAGTCCTCAGATGTTCAGAGTGTCTTACTATAAATTTTATCTTCCGCTAACACATGCTCCATTACGCGTTTTCTTAGTGTTTTTCCATCGCTTAATGAAAAAGCATCATCCAAAAAGTGATTTCTTAAATGTTTGACCATATGTGGTAAATTAGCAAATGCCCAGAAACGTTTCGTTTCATCGTTAGGGTTGATAAAGAACGTGTTGGCGTAGTCTATGTGCAATTTATTCCACACATTCCCATTCTTACCTCCCAAATCAGATACAATACCGACTATAACAAATCACACTTTCTGCGGCCCTTTGGTGATATTGCCTAGAAAATCTCAGTTCATCGTAGTAACAAAATTATGAGGGTTGGAACTTAAATACTGGCAACTATTTATTCACAACCGATACAAAAGAGTTTCATGTTTGCACCTGTTACTGTCCTTCAAAGTAGTCACCAGCGTTGTGAAGAACCCGCTGCCATCGATGTGGAAGACGTAGTATACCATTAGCAGAGCCTGTTCTGTTGATGGTGCGAATGGGGTGGTCTAAAGTTATGGTGATTCTCGTGTACGACTGTGATGGTGTTATCCTAACGCATTATGTTCCTCCACAGCAGACTGTCAATGCACAGTATTACTGTTCGGTTTTGGAGCATCACCTGCGATCAGCTTCACGAAAGAAGCGGCGACACTTTCTGCGCAACCCACCCATCATTTTGCACGACAATGCGCGGGCGCATACAGCGCAAGCTGTGGCTGCTCTGTTCGGCTGATGGGACTGCGAAGTACTGTACCATCTACCATACTCCCCGGATTTAAATTCTTGGGACTTTGATTTGATTGATGAACCCCTTCGTGGCATTCGCTTCAGAACTGTTCCAGGGATTCGACAGGCAGTAGACCGCTCCATTGGCGCCATCAACAGAACAGGTTCTGCTAACGCTATACTAAGCTTTCCACATCGCTGGCAACGGGTTCTACACATCGCTGGTGACTACTTTGAAGGATAGTAACAGGTGCTAACATATAACTCTTTTGTAATGGTTGTGAATAAATAGTTGCAGCTACTTAAGTTCCAACCCTCGTATAATACACGAGCTGCTTCCAGGTTCCACATAAACAACGTTCCAGGACAACTTGCACCTGGCTATGTGCCCAGTATATGGTGCCAGTTTCTTGGTCGTAGCATCAAAACTCAGAATGCACATCCTCTATGCTTCACTTAAGCTTGTTGCTTGCTTACATCCACAACACATCCACCAAAATATCAAGAAGACATATAAAAGAATTAAAAATCCATATTTTTGACGTAAAAAATCCCGGTAATGGTACACCCAATATCTTCCTCAAAGAAATGTACGTTTTTCTTTACAGAGAACGCAGAAGCAAGGCTTTGCTTACATCTTCCTGACTCCAACGAATACTCTTCTTGGATTTCATGAGGCATTTTAATTTCTTGGTCCGTAAATACTTTTTCTAAAAATTGCTATACTTTAGTTATCAGTTTAGCATCTTGTCGATACTGAACACTTTGCCATTCCTTCCTCTCTGCACTTCATGCATGAGACATTGTACAGTAGGCTAGCGGCAAGATACAATCGATGCCTTCTCTGCGCGATAGCAATGTAGATACCACCAAAGACAGTGCTGCCAAAGCAGAGTTACTAAACACAGACATCCGAAATGCCTTCGCAAAAGAAGACGAAGTAAATATTCCAGAATTCGAATCAATAACAGCTGCCAACATGAGTAACGTAGAAGTAAATATCCTCGGAGTAGTGAAGCAACTTAAATCACTTAATAAAAGCTAGTCTTTTGGTCCAGACTGTACACAATTAGGTTCCTTTCAGAGTATGCTGATGCAATAGCTCCATACTTAACAATCATATACAACCGTTCGCGCGACGGAAGACCCGTACTCAAAAACCGGAAAATTGCACAGGTCACACCAATATTCAGGGCCATATCATTAACTTCGATATGCAGCAGGATTTAGGGACATATATTGTGTTCGAACATTATAAATTACCTCGAATAAAACGGTCTATTGTCACGCAGTTAACACGGATTTAGAAGACATCGTTTTTGTGAAACACAACTAGCTCTTTATTCACTTGAAGTGCTGAGTGTCACTGAAAAGGGATTTCAAAATTATTTCTGGATTTCCAGAAGGCACTTGACACTGTACCACCGAAGTGGCTTGTAGTAAAATTGCGTGCTTATGGAATATTGTCTCAGTTATGTGACTGGATTCGTCATTTCCTGTCAGAGAGGTCACAGTTCGCAGTATTTGAGGGACTGTCGTCGGGTAAAACAAGGTAGTGTTATAGGCCGTTTGTTGTTTATTATCTACACGGTGGTCAATTGATCGTGACCGGGCCAAATATCTCACGAAATAAGCGTCAAACGAAAAAAAATACAAAGAACGAAACTCGTCTAGCTCCAAGGGGGAAACCAGATGGCGCTATGGTTGGCCCACTAGATGGCGGTGCCATAGGTCAAACGGATATCAACTGCGGTTTCTTAAATAGGAACCCCCATTTTTTATTACATATTCGCGTAGTACGTAAAGA